>NC_052376.1:0-600000 GCF_011074865.1 Brettanomyces nanus | reverse complement strand
AATACCAGTATAGTCAAAGCAGGCAAATCTCTGGCGCAAATGGAGAGTGGAAATACTGGCATAAGTGTGCCAAATCACGGAGAAGAGCATACATTTGATAGCAGCAACGAAGAACATGAAGGTAACGATATGGTCACTCATGGTGGTAAGTTTGTAGACTCGAGTTGAGGGATAATGAAACAAAGCAAGGTAGATAATCAAAGCAGCACCCAAAAGATGCGACCAGATGTTGCAAGTCTCGTTGTGCCAGTGAAGAATACTTTTAACAGCAGAAGCATGAGACTCTGAGAATCTATAGCCAAATATTATGAACTTATTCTCTCTCCATTGGAATGGTAGCTCATAGAAGTGTAACAGACGATAAGATCCGGCCGCCAGAGCCTTTTCGTAGTTGTAGAGAGAAGATTTGAGCTGCTTAAGAGTCTCTTGAGGGTTCTTGAGAAGAACGTTGTATTTTCCCTCGAAATCATCAAGCTTTGCATCCAAACTACGAAGTCGATCCATAATCTTGGTGTAGTTGATCTCTGATGTGACCGATATGTTGGAAAAGATTGAACTATGCGACGTTTGTCTCTGAAGAGAGAGGTCCTCCACCGGGTCCTCCACCGAATCCACCGACTCTTCATCCACCGGGTCCACCGGGTCCACCGGATCCTCATTCTCCTCCAACAACTCAACCAATGGATGAAGACTCTTTTCATGGTTCTTAGCCATGCCTAATTTAACCTTCTTCCATGTAGCAAGAAGCTGTGGAGAAGGCAACAACTTGTCCTTAGAACTGCTAGAAGCCGAAGGTTCCATAAGATACTCTTCCAAGTGATCCAACTTGGATTCCATATCGGCCAGAAACGAATCCATCTTATGAAGTAATCGTTCCTCCAATGAAGAATTCATTTTCTGCACAGAAGCAGAATCAACGAACGACTGTATTGATGAAGTCGAATCCGCCCTTTTACGCACACGTCTAGCAAGAGGCATAACAAAAGTACTAACAAGACTAACAAATAACGAGAGTAATGACAAGGCAAATGACAAGACAAATGACAAGACAAATGACAAGACAAATGACAAGAACTCAATTGCTTCGCTTTCTTCGTCATTTCGTTTAGTTATACCGATCGGCCTCGGTCTAATTTCGTACAGAGAACCAGATAATAAAAGACATCCTTGCACCAAACAACAGGAAAAATTTTCGACTGGAAATTTCGACTGGAGCTTTTCGACTGGAGCTTTTCAGAACTGTCAGAACTTTGAGAATTTCCACCCGTCCAAATTTCACCCGTCCAAATTTTCAACAGTCCAAATTTTCAACAGTCCAAATTTTTCTTCTCAGATCTCAAAACGTCTCAATTCTCAGATCAAACAAACTCACTTATCTCTTCCCCTTCGACTCCTCCAACCTTGGTTTCCCCACTGAATACTCCGTCACTCACAAATCGAGCTTCTATCTGGTTTTTGCGAGCTGTGCCTTTTTTTTTGCGAGCTTTGCCTTTTCTTGGTTAACGCTACATAAGGCTATGAGTAACTCGTCTGCAGATACAAGATCTTCCCCGATGATTCGTCGTACCTATAAGGATGCTGTCAACGTATTGAACACTCTACAATCCAATTTCTCCACGATTGATGCCGTTCGAAAGTCTGGTATCATCAGGAACCCCATGCTTATTCCTGAAATGGTGGAGTGGACCCGTAGAATTGGTTACAAGCCTTCCGATTTCAACAGATTGAACATCATCCATGTTACAGGAACAAAGGGAAAAGGTTCTGTTTGTTCTTTTGTTAACAGTATTCTTTCTCAGTATCGGACTCCTGCCAAATTTGTCCCTGCTGCTGCTGCTGCTGCTGTTGCTGCCGACGCTATTGATATCGACCCTTCTTCCCGTTCCAACAGTGTCGAAAGCTCTGTTTCTCCTCGAATCACAAAAATAGGTCTCTATGTCTCTCCTCACTTGAAGACTGTTCGTGAAAGAATTATGATCAACGGTAAGCCGATAGGTGAAGAATTGTTTGCCAGATATTTCTTTGAGGTGTTTGACAGACTCGATAAGTCTTCATCGGATCCCATTAAGTTCCCCCATATGACTGCAGGTGTCAAACCTGCATATTTCCGCTACTTGACCTTATTGGCCTTCCATACATTTATCAGTGAAGGAGTGGATTCGGCCGTGTTTGAGGTTGGTATCGGAGGAGAATATGACTCTACTAATATTATTGAGCATCCTACTGCCTGTGGTATTGCATCGTTGGGTCTAGATCATACCCAGATTCTTGGCAATACCCTGGAATCCATTGCTTGGAATAAAAGTGGTATCTTTAAGCCCGATACTCCCTGTTTCTCCGTTAGACAGCCCGATCAAGCTGCTACAAATATGATCGAAGAGCGTGCAGTGGAGAAAAAGGCTGCCAGTTTACAGTGGGTGGATATCCGATCTGATTTGGCAGATATTAACCTTGGAATCAACGGAGATTTCCAGGCTCAGAATGCCTCTTTGGCTATTGCTCTCTGCCAGGCTCACCTCAATAAACTGGGCTTTGCTGTCGATACTGATACGCTACCAGATGAGTTTATCAGAGGCCTTGAGCAGGCTCGTTGGCCCGGAAGATGTCAAATTCTTCCTGATAAACAGAGAAAAGACCTTACCTGGTTTATTGATGGGGCTCATACAAAAGAATCTATTCAGGGTGCCTCCCACTGGTTCACAACTGTGACAAATCCAGAAAGAAAAAGGGTATTACTCTTTAATCAGCAGACTAGGGATCCTCAGCTTCTGTTGAAGACTCTTTACCATGAGATGGAGAAGGCTAAGTTAATGTTTAGTCACGTGGTGTTCACTACTAATGTCACCTGGTCTTCTGGTGAGTACTCGGAGGATTTGGTTTCTCTCAATACATCCGCCAAACAGGTGGATTCGCTTGAAGTCCAGACTCTTTCCGCTGAGATCTGGAACAAACTCGATAAAAAGTCCCGAAAACATATTTTCCATGACCTACAAACAAGCATTAACTTTATTTGCTCCTTAGAGGGTCCCCTGGATGTGTTTGTGTGCGGCTCCTTGCATTTAGTTGGTGGTTTCCTTGTCGTCCTTGAGTCTAAGGAAGGTAAGATGATTACGGGTTTATAATCTTAGCCTTTTACTTTTAAACCTTTTTGTATAGATATTTTACGCCTTACCTTCATCCAAATGGCTTGTTCTGGTGTTCTGGTGTGCTGATCTCATCGCAGAACCTTTAATTTTCATTTAGCGCGACTTAATATAGGCTGGCTATATATGCTATTCTCTTGTCTTTATACTATCTTTCATTCATTATATTCGGCACGATGTCGTGCAAACGAGATCTGATTGAGGAACGAGCAGCGTATACAAAGGTAAGTACGATTTCTTTCCCCCCTTCTCCCCCCCCTCTGTTCTACTACTAACCATTCATATTAGCGCACGGAAGATTACATCCAGCTTATTAAACGATTCGCTGAACCGGAAGTCTCCGAGGTTGGCAACTATAGCATTTTAAGAGAAATCGGATCCGGTGCCTTTGGTCAGATATACTTGGGTTATCATAAGTTCCTCAGAGTTAAAGTATGTCTGAAAAGAGGTACTAGGGACCCTAACAATCCGCAGACAAGCGACAATATGATGAAGGAATTCTACTACTTGAAGGAATTTGGTCATCATCCGTACATTTCCCGGCTGTATGAAGTCATTTTGACCGACAAGTACGTCTACTTGGTACTTGAATACTATCCGGAAGGAGATCTCTTTGACTACCTCAGCAAGCGAGGTAGAATCCCTATAGATGAGGCTCTAAAGATATTCACCCAGCTAGTAGGAGCCGTTTATTACATGCATCGCAATGGCTGCTGTCACCGTGATTTGAAGTTGGAGAATATTTTATTAGATCGGAAGTTTAATGTCAAGTTGAGTGATTTTGGCTTCACTAGGGAGATTCCTTTGGTTGCCAATGGTACTGGAAGAGCTCCTTTGACTGAGATATGTGGTACTGAAGCCTATATGTCTCCTGAATTAATACAGAAGAAGTCTTATTCTGGTATTAAAACTGACATATGGGCATTGGGTGTCATATTATATACGATGGTGGCTGGAGAAATGCCCTTTGATGACTCGTTACCCACTGAACAGATAGAGGCCGCTGTTTTAAGTGAAGAGCCCGTTTTTTCCAAGCCTTGTTTTGCTGGTTCTCTTGGTCTTGTGGTGTTGCTTCGCTCTTTATTGGCGAAACCTCCAGAAAATAGACCTGCTTCCCTTGCTGATGTGCTAACGTTGCCACTATTGCAGCCTTATGGAGGTCAGAACCAGATCGAAATTGTTCACAAGTTAATCTATGGTCCCACAGATAAGTCTTTATCCTTGCACAGTTTGTCCAATAGCGATCGTGCTTTGTTGAAGGAGATGACACATCTTGGATTTGATAAAGATTGTCTCAAGAGGTCAGTGAGAAACGAGATGTTGGATCCTTTGGACGGGTTTTGGATGCTTTTGAAGGAGAAAAAGCAAAGAAAGGCAGAGCGTAAGAAACGTAAACGTAGAAGCCGAAGTATGTTGAGACTTAGTGGCTCTAAGTCGTTCATTGATAGTGCTAAGCAGTATGCATTTGGCCAATCTTCGAATGCTGAGAATGTCGACTCAACGGAACCAGCTTCAGCTTCAGCTACAGCTTTGGCTACGGCTGCATCTGCAGCTACTACCTCTTGTGGATTTCCTAATGACACCTCAACTGATGGTCCTTTGATGTCCCATCATCCACATCATAGACACGAATTACCTAAGCCACCAGTGCAGCCGGTAGCTTCAATCAGCGAAGAGAAAGAGGTACCAAAGCCAGCGTTGAAAGAGAAGCGTTTAAGTAGCATTAAGAAAAAGCATAGTGTTTTCTCGTTGTTTGCTCTTTTTTTGACATCAAGGAAAAATAGTGTTGCTTTGTTTGGCACAAGAGGCTCTAGACTTAGTACCGAGAGCTCTAGTCGAGAGTCTATCTTGAGGAAGATATTTCCCAGTAGCTCTTCATCCAACAATAGTACCCGTGAAGAGAAGAGAAGCTACGATGATTCTAGAACTCACCAGAACTCCGACCATGGGGTCGGTGTTGACAATCGTCATGTTGGCAGTCGTCGTGCTGGTTCTGCGGTGAATGATCACAATAGGGGACACTCTCGGGCCATTGTATCTTTTGATTCGCGTAAAAGAAACCTTCGGACTAGCGTGGTGGTCATTGAGCCAGAAAAGCATGCAGTCGGACCTCCATCATCCTCTTCTACTCAGGATAATTACTATAAAAGAAGCGTTCCGACTCGTCCGGGGTCGGTGATATCGTCCTACTCGATTCAAACGACCATTTCAGAGACCTCCAATGGCTCTGGTTATATCACTGGTTATTCGACGGATAATCATGCTACAGGTGGAAATAGTGTTGCAGCAGCTGCTCAAGGTGTTCCTGGTTCTCCTCGTCCTGCCCGACCCGGAATCAGTAGAGGCATCAGTGACTGGTCTGTAGGTTCGAGAAACGTCTCCAGTCAGGCCGAGTCGCCAAATTCATCGTTGACTGGAATCTCCAGAACAACGTCGATGGACTCTTCATCTCGTTCCAGCGGTGGGATTCTGAGATCCAAAAAGAAAAGTTCGTCTTCTAATTCTTTTCCACTGCATCGTAGGGATTTAGGTCTCAAGTCGAAGATCAATGCCAAATGGAGTTTTAGTATGGCAAATGCTGGCAATAATTTAAAAAGGTATAGAAAGCATGCACCGAAGCAGATCATCGAGGAGGAAGAGCCGGAAATGGCCGATAGTGAGGAGATGGTAGAAGATGATGATCTTGAGAAAGAAGAGTATAATAACACTGAGAATGATGAGGAGCTTGTTGATGAAAAGGCCTTACGAGCGGAATCCACTGAGATCGAGCCCGAGATTGGGACACCTGAAAGAAGTGCCAATGAAGTTTTAAGTCAGCATTCGGCTCCTCCGCCTCTGAAAGTTCAATAATCACTGTCTAAATGTATAATTACTGGTTTAAAAGTTCAATAATAAGGTTAACTTCATGATAAAAAATAACATGCGCGAACCCGGAATCGAACTGGGGGCTCATCGATGGCAACGATGAATTTTACCACTAAACCACCCGCGCTTGCTGTGCTTAAAAATGAAAATTTTACATTGTGCAAAATAAATAATATTATTACAAAATCAGCCTGGATCTCTTTCAATCTTCTCCATTAGCAGCTTGTTTAGTAAGAAATTTACTTTGTGGAAAACCGTTGTACCTACATAATCCAACTGATATATAAAAGTTTGTAACATTTCAGAGTGGAAAGGTCGTAGAGCTGTTTACCCCAGAGTATCAGTATACTTAGAGTAATTTTGTTTTACAATACACATTTGTCTAAAGATCGATTCAGTTCGGCTCTTCATGAATGCAACCACCTGCTACTCAAGCATAAATAATGAAATTTAGGTCTGATAGAATATAAAAGAGTAAAAAAAAATCAAAGTAATAGTATAAAAGGATGAAAGATACCATAAAAGATAGTGAAACCAGCCGAATGAAGACCTTTCCAGCCAAATTGTAAAGAGATCGCAGAATGATTCACTTCACAACTGGAATATAAAGATCAGCAACAACCAGCAACAACAAAGAAAGCAAACAAACAAAAAAAGGTAGAACCAGCTGCGAATATTCATCAATGGAAACACCTTTAACCTGAAAGCTTTTTTTATCTTTTCCTTTCCACGAGAACAAACATCAATCCAAGGGACACAACATTCAAACGAAGCAATTTTAGTCTATTGTCATCAAAATGGTGTGTGGTGGTTCATAAAAGAAAAAAAAAACAGATGGACTTCCTTCATTCAATTTATAGGGAGTGTGAAGTATGAAAGATGAATGAATCTATGTGTGATATAATTTTTCCTCTTTAGAAAGTGGCAACAAAGTCTTGAGAGGCGCTCTTCAACTGAGCCAAGTCCTCCTTAGAAAGAACACCCTTATCTCTAATGGTGTCAAGAATAGGAGCATGGTTAGCCTTCAAGTAAGCCAAGTATTTAGCTTCAAACTCACCAACTCTATCAGCAGGGAAGTCATCAAGGAAACCGTTAACACCGGCATAGATGACAGGAACCTCCTCCTCGACGGCATATGGATGATATTGCTTCTGCTTCAACAATTGGGTTAATCTCTCACCTCTAACCAACGTCTTCTTGGTAGAGGCATCCAAATCGGAACCGAATTGTGCGAAAGCGGCAACTTCTCTGTATTGAGCCAAGAACAACTTCAAAGAACCAGCAACCTGCTTCATAGCTTTAACCTGAGCGGCAGAACCGACTCTGGACACGGACAAACCAACGTTAATGGCAGGTCTGATACCCTTGTAGAACAATTCAGCTTCCAAGAAGATCTGACCATCGGTAATGGAGATGACATTAGTTGGAATATAAGCAGAGACATCACCACCCTGGGTCTCAATGATAGGCAAGGCAGTCAAAGAACCGCCACCTTCAGAGTCAGCCATCTTGGCA
The DNA here is from genome assembly GCF_011074865.1 of Brettanomyces nanus. Classification (NCBI taxonomy): domain Eukaryota; kingdom Fungi; phylum Ascomycota; class Pichiomycetes; order Pichiales; family Pichiaceae; genus Brettanomyces; species Brettanomyces nanus. The sequence goes on along the minus strand of NC_052376.1, from coordinate 592,477 downwards.
GCTCTCTCCAATAATCTGGAGTGCAAGTAGAAGACATCACCAGGGTAAGCCTCTCTTCCAGGAGGTCTTCTCAACAACAAGGACAACTGTCTGTAGGCAACGGCCTGTTTGGACAAATCATCATAGACAATCAATGCGTGCTTACCGTTATCTCTGAACCACTCGGCAATAGCACAGGCAGTGAACGGAGACAAGTATTGCAATGGAGCTGCTTCAGAAGCAGTAGCTGCCACAATGATAGTGTACTCCATAGCACCATGCTGTTCAAAAATCTGAACAAGCTGAGCCACAGTAGATCTCTTCTGACCAACAGCAACGTAAACACAGTATAACTTCTTGGACTCATCATCACCATCATTCCATCTCTTTTGATTCAAGATTGCATCCAAGGCAACGGCAGTCTTACCGGTCTGTCTGTCACCAATAATCAACTCTCTCTGTCCTCTTCCAATAGGAACTAAAGCATCGACAGATTTCAAACCAGTTTGGACAGGTTCACTGACAGACTGTCTTGGCAAAATACCTGGAGCTTTGACTTGAGCTCTTCTCCGCTCAACAGATTCAATAGGTCCCTTACCATCAATAGGATTACCCAAGGCATCAACAACTCTGCCCAACATACCAGGACCAACAGGAACATCAACAATCTTACCTGTTCTCTTGACGATTTCACCCTGCTTGACCTCTCTGTCGGAACCGAACAACACGATACCAACCTGACCAGGCTCCAAGTTAAGGGCCATACCCTTAACACCGGATGCAAATTCAACCAATTCTTCAGCCTGACAGTTCCTCAAACCATAAACTCTGGCAATACCATCACTAATTGATATGTTAGTATGTGGAAAATATAAACACCATGTTTCTCGCCATTGACCAATGAAAAGATCGCTTTTCTCGAAATCGAGGAAGACACAAAAAATTTTTTAGTCGAAGACGATTCGCGATTGGGAGGATACAGCAGCACCACCGGGGGGGGGGGGGCACCAGGGCACCAAGGCAAGGTAGTCAATTACTAGAGCATAGGAGTGAATCGGTCAGGTACTGGCACCAAAGCAGTCAATTACTAAGGCACCAAAGCACTGGTCAATCACTCGAAAACTCAATCGGTGGAAATTATAATAATACTTACCCAACACTCAAAACTCTACCAGTCTCGTCCAAGTTAGCCTCCTCTGAAACACCTCTAATCTTGGATTCCAAAATAGAAGAAACCTCAGTTGGGGCAGCCTTTGCAGAAGCATATGATCTGGCAAATGGAGTGACGAATCTAGTGGCCTTTGGGATGGCCCTAGCTAAATTGTAAGACAAAGCCTTTCTTGCAACTGCTCTGATAGTTCTAGCAGAAAGCATTTTTTGTTCTTGTTGCTGATGAACTGACTAAAAACCGATTGAAACTAACAACTTGAAAAGAAGAGAATGAACCAATTCACCCAAACTTCATCCAAACTTCTTTTTCTACTTTTTCGAGCAATAAGTGGGGAGCTTTCAGGAGCTTTCAGGAGGCCAGGCTTTTTGGCTGCCTTCCGCGGCTGTGGCCACCGGGCTTTTTCAAACGTTTTCCAAGCTTCCCCGGCCCCACTTCCGCTTTCCCCAGGTTCGAATTAGCCCCTGTCCATTGGCCCTGTATGTGGTTATGTCTATTGTCTAAAATCGCGTCGATAGTCTGGTCTAGAACTGTATGGTAGAAAGTGTATGGTAGAAGCTGTATGGTAGAAGCAGTATCGTAGAAGCTGTTTGGTTTAACTTGCTTCCTTCTATTTGCCGTGCTCTTCTTCCTTCATGATGTCCCCCTTCCCGGGTATCAATGGTACTCCACCTTTATCTAGATACACCTCAATACATTACAGGCTAGGTACCTCATTGTATAATACTCTCTACAGAGTAGAGCAACAACGAAATGTATCATCTGGTAAAGATAATCTACTTAATTGTACTGGATTACGTGGCCACTACGAAACACCTAAGTATCCCATTATTCTTTGCCATGGATTTTCAGGCTTTGACAGATTGCTCTATATTCCTGCACTCAAGTTTTCCATTGACCTATCTTCGTTCAGAACAAGAACAGAGAAGAGACAGAGGAAGTCTGAAGTGTTATATAAGAATTTGGTCGAGAAAGATGACCAAGAACTAGATGGGAAGACAAATGTGGATGCAGATAGTGAGGACGCTGGAGGTTTACAGCTCTTTGAATATTGGCATGGAATTAAACAGTCCTTGGAAAAACAGGGATGCCAAGTATTGGTAGCCAAGGTACCACCTTTTGCCAATATTCAAACGAGAGCCCGTGCTTTGGATGCCTTTATCCAAGGAAAGGCCACCAGTTGGCAGAGAAAACACCATTCAAAGGAGAAAGTTAAGTTTAATCTAGTAGCACATTCTATGGGTGGAATGGACTGCAGATATCTCATTTCGAAGCTTGAACATAACAACTATGAAGTGGTATCACTCACCACCATTTCCACCCCTCACAGAGGCACGTACGCGGCAGATTTTGTCATGCAGAGAGCTCCAAAAGAGCTCATCGATCGTCATTTCCCCTCTATACGCCAGCTCACCAGAGAGTACTCTGCAAGATTTAATGACAAGGTCAGAGACGATCCCACTGTCAAGTATTTTAGCTTTGGTGCTTCTGCCAACCCCAAATTCTTAAACATGTACTATCTACCTTGGTCCCTCATATCTGTAGAAGAGGGCCCCAACGATGGAATGGTAAGCATAAATAGCTGTAAATGGGGGAAATACATGGGATGTCTTAATGGAGTAGATCACAAGCAGTTGATCAACTGGATGGGTGGAATTAAAAGGTTAAAAACCGCTATTGGAATACAGGATAAAGGATTCAATCCACCGGCTTTCTATTTGGACATCGCAGATAACTTGGCTAAAAATGTATTATAACATATATGTGCTTTTCACATTAATACCTGGTAGAGATACTCCATCTCATGACTCACCGAGTCGCAATATTCCTCTACTTCCGTATCGTATTTGTCAGAGAACTTCTTACGCACCAGCTCACAGTTCTTGTGCTCTTTAAGAACCCAGTTCTGCCACTCCTTGTAGATATAACTACGTTCTACGCTGTTGAGAATATTCATCTGCGCCAACAACTCGTTTCTTTTCAACCTCAGCCCAATAAGGCTATCTGTCATAGAAGATCCCCAGCTGTCTTCCTTTGCCTTTCCTATCATCATCAATGATGCCACTTTCGAAAACTCCTGGAAACAGAGCGAACGACTCGAGTTGTATGAAACCTGCGACGTTCTTGGCTGTAAAATCTCATTCATCTCACTTATGGAAATCTGCCTTTGCATATAAGACGGACGTTCACTGAGCTCGTTAGCGTACTGCTCAATCGATCGCTGCTCCCAGTACGAATAGCTCGTTCTGCCAACTAACACCAAATTGACAATCGACGACAATACTAAAAGACCAATCCAAGGCAAATTGCCTTTGAAAATCTCCATAAGATACGTTCCCACAAGTAGCATCCACTCAAATACAACCTTCATGATTCTACCAGCCACAAAATTCAACCTCTCAATATAACACACAATGAGTTGCTGCGCACTCACATACTTCACTTGACTTTCGAATGTCAACTCTTCTGACATCGGCTCATTGCTATCAAACTTGGTTATAAGGCCAAACAGTTTGATTGAAGACGCAATCTTCCGTGATTCCTTAGATATAAGCTTTTGTGTACCCCTAATTCGAATGTCTAACTCTTCTACACGGTAACGTAGGATCTTACTAAGCATTTTCTGAACAAAATAGGCAACTCTATGGTCCTTCTTTTCCAAATGATAGTAGATTACAAGACCACAGGTATGATAACTCAAATTGGAGATGACAAATCGAAGTTGCACTCTTCGCAGAACGCCAAATAGAATCCGAAGCTTAGGACTGGTTTGCGTAAACGAGTAATACTTGTTGTTCACCATTTTATCAATCTGTTGGAGCGTACCCACGTTTTTGTTACTAGCATCCCATACAATTCTACTCAGAACCTGCTTCTCATTACATCTCCACGGTGTATGACCTACACCTTTATCCGAGATCGCACTCGGTGTCTCGGGTTGCATACACTGCAACATAAATGACTCATCTCCAAGGAGAATATGAAACAAGGCCTTTGCTGGCAGGTTGTACGACTTTTCGCAAAGCATTACCGGCAAAGACCCATTTCTAAACTTCATCAATCCTCCTCCTTCTGAGCCTTTCCCAAACACTTCTTCAGGAACCGTAATCACAGAATTGCTGGGGGTAGCTTCAACAACAGCGGACTTTACAACGGGTGTAACACCAATGGCCTCTGTTTCTGTCTTTTGAGCCTGCTTTTCCAATTTTTTAAAGTTCGAGATTAAATCTTCCATGCTCCTGGGCTTCGAAGATCTTCCACTCCTAAGAAGCAAATTAATCTGGTCGCAAATCACATAGGCAGAACCAATGAATACTTTCATCTTGATGGAAAGTCCGCTCACTAAATATACTTTAATCACGTCACAATGAGTCTTAGGTACCACTTCTCCATAAAGAAAGTCTGTAAGAGGTAAGGGAGACACAGAAATGAGACCACAGTTATTCGTGTATATGTAGAAAGCATTCTCTGTCACGTATATCTTGCAGAATAGCTCTTGGGAAGAATTGGGCGACCACGAAGCCTTGAATCTAATAAGAACAAGCTCCTTAGGACCAATGAAGCCTTCAAAGATCGATCTTAGTTCCACATCGGCCATTTTAAGATCGTGAGGATAACTTTCAGAATATCTGACTATCAGAGAAGGCTTAGGACGACGAGCTTTGATCATTTTGGCTAAAAAGGCTTTGGAGTCCCGATTCACCACATAATATAACCCCCAGTTAACAAAGCCCCAGAAGTTACCAGTAGATGCACCAGGAATCGGTGCAGACGAAAGATAGAGATGCGAAAGCACGGCCAAAGAGGTCATTTGGGTGGTCATAGGAGGATTGATGTCCAATACAGGATGTATATGCATTAACTGGCCGTTTACAAGTTTTCGGATCTTATCCTCCTGCTGTGTAGAAGCTACGAGACTGTAATCCGCTTCGACTACTGGTACCAATCTAAGCAAATCAACCAAGGGCTGATATCTTGAAGTAGCAAAACCCATATCCTCCTTCATGGCATGAAACTTAACAGTACGAAACACTGTAAGCCAACTTCTCAAATCTCCAAGAGTCTCTACCTGTAATACAAGTGAAGCCTGTAGAGTTCTGATCTGAAAGCAGAACTTCCGATTTTCTTCAGGAAGATATGTCACATTGGCTAGCAAGATACCAAACTTATCTGACTCTTCAACGTACTGACCATTATTGCTAATAGAAAGAAAGCCGTATACATCGGCTTTAACGAAAAGCCACCTTCTGATCCACACAAGCTCACCGGTTCCAATAAGACGAGACTTGAGGAAGACCCATCCATGTTTCTCGAATTGCTGCTCTGCTGCATCTCCTTTTAAATACAGGTTACCGTCATTGATATGAGCAGGATCGTAATCAGTCATTTCTGAAGAGGGAGAGAATAGATCGACGATTCCACGTTCCGAAGACTCTCGAACAGTAGTAAGATTGCCCATTAAAGTTTTATAGGAGGCAAGCTGCAAAAAAAGAGATGCCTTCAAAGACATGATGGACTTGTAAACGGGAGAAAGACCCAAAGTAGGAGCCAGAAGAGAGAATTTCGGTGCAGATGGCCATAGAGAATTGCATATATTGACAAACAAGAGCGATATCCGGTAATCTAGCTGCTTTACGAAGATCCAGAGTGAAAGAGCAAGATGCACATACTGCTTACGAATTTCAAAGAGTTGCACTGCATCTTCCCTTGTCTCAGCAGGGTCATGAGACTTCGGTAAAGACATGTACTTGACCCAAAGTCCATCATACTTGGACTGAATAGATTGGAATTGGCGTTGAAGGGTCCAATAGTTGGCAATATCGTTGTCTAGAAACTTCTGAATCTCGTCGAAGATGGGAGATTCAAACCACATTAGAGATTTCATTATTCTGAAGATGGAATTGGTTCCACCTATAGTTTGCTCCAAGCAGGGAGCAGCGATATCCTTATTTAGAAGCTCATTGGACGCTTCAGCAGTACCAATTGGACCAAAAACCAAGTTGAACTCGTCCTGTAGATCGTCCAAATCTGCGGATATGCCGGAGTAACGCTGAAAAAACGCAAGGATCTGCCGTAAAGAATGAACCATCTCGGCAACGGCAGTTTCGATATACTTCATGGATGCTCGGAATGAAGGAGAATCCGTAGAGGCCTCCTTGAGCCCCACAGCCACAAGACGAATGAGCTTGTCACCCAACGGACCGGAAGATGCGGTAGATGGTCCTAGATGGGAAGCGGACATGATGGGAGCAAAATAATAGACAAGAAAGAAACTGTTAATGGAATGAACTGAAAGAAAAAAAAAAGGGTTGATCCAAGCGAACAACGAACAATGAAGGAACTTCGGTTATCTTAATTTATATATACAAGAATAAACTAAATACTGGCTATATTTGGGCTAATAGATGCCGGACTTGATCAAAATAGGGCTTTTCCACTAGTGGCTGGATTTCTTCTTTGACTAACCATTTATATTCCTCGACACCTTTACCTTGCTGAGGAACAAATTGTCCAGCAACAACATGCGATTTCATCAGATATTCTCTAGAAACTCCTTCGTGATCAACAGAAGTTCCATATGGAAGAATGTTGCCGTTAACATACTTGATAACAGCTGCAGGAGTGCCGGAAACAGACCAAGTGTTGATATTATCACCTCCTAGTTGACGCAATCCATTCTCTGCAACTTGATTTAATGCAGTTTCATCATTCTCAAGCTGAAACGTTGGGAACTTCCACTGTCCGTTCTGTTTCAAGAGTAGATACAAGGTTCGTGGAAGCTCTCTTTCTAATGAAGTCTGATCGTTCTTCTTGTCAGCCTCGGTAATCCTTGGATTGGCAGAAATCGGACGTCCAACATTCTCAAGATCTTCCGCATCACCTTCCAATATCTCCTTTGGCAAATTAACTTCTTGCTTGAACCTTCTATCTCTACCATGCTTTATATCAGGCATACCTTTGGGGAACCACACTCCTCTGTGGGCTGGAATGGGATATTTCTGTGCTTTTGTGAACTCTCTTTCCGCCACAGTACCCTTTTTTGAAGTAGTACCATTTTGGAAATGTCCACATCATTCTTCTTTCTAGCTCTTCTTGGTAGTTGTAGAACTTCTGGTCGAATTCGCTAACATTTGGTGTCACTATGGGTATTCTGGAAAGTATGAGGGAAGCACTAATCAAACTGATTGGTACACTAGATCCATTGACCGCCGCAGCCGTAGCTAAACCTCTTTTCGTTAGTCCTAACAGCATCCTTCTTGCATACCAGAGATGAAGAAAAGATGTACTGTGATCATTGGCTGATCTTGTCGACTACAAAAATTTTCATAGTTTGATTATGTAATCGCGATGGTCGGGGGGGGGGGGACCATCAGTGGAGGGAGGCTATGAGGAGTGACTCAGTGACTTGGTGACTTAAGCAAGACCGAATGGACCGCGAGTCGAGCATGACAGAATGAACCGCGAATTGAGCAACGTATGTTGTATGTAGCTCGTTAACTTGGCCCATTACCATCAACCCATCAGAATCTACCGGCTGATCTTCCAGATTTTCGCACAGAATCGGAGTTAGGCTGATTTCACACAGAAAAAACGGCAGATTTGAGGCAGATTTGAGGCAGATTTGAGGCAGACTTAAGGCAGACTTAAGGCAGACTTAACGCAGATCTAATTCTGCTACCAATTTGGTAGATGCCACCTTAACTTGTTCACTCTCTTCCCTCTCGCTCATCATGTTGTCTCAAAATGAAATTATTCCTGCCAAAAACGATCTCGGTGCATTAGGCAACCGAATCAACTTGGGAAACGCGTCCTTATCATGACAAGATCGACAAGCTTGTCACTCTAAAATTTGCCATTGCCATGAGAGATCCCAAAGTTTACAGACAGGGTATTCAGATGTTCTATCATTTGTTTCGTACGATCGAAGAATGCCTCTACTCCGAGATTGCCAAGGATACTAGATACTCAGCCATGCTTAGTTCTATATGGAAACCTTCCTTGGCAAGGACTGACAAATTGTACCAAGACTTGATGTTTTTCTACCATGAGCAGCCGGAGAAGTTCTCTTGTCCCATACTGAAGCAACAGGTTCAAAGTGTGCAACATATCAGAGATGTGACCGCTGAAAGACCCTATCTTTTATTGGCCTACATGCATGTACTCTACCTCGCTCTCTTCGCAGGAGGACGAATCATGTCATCACAGGTGGCTAGGTCTTTAAACTTGTTTCCCCAGATGGAAGGTAAAAGCTTTGACGAGGTGGCTGCTATGGGTACCAACCTGTACAGATTTGAGGTGGATGATCCTACAGAGTTGAGAATGATCTATAAGAGAGACTACGAGCTTCAGACTAGAAACTTTCTCACGGAGAAAGAGAAGGAAGAGGTGATCCAGGAGTCTAAAATTGCCTTTGACGTCACTACCAACGGCATAAAGGAGATTGAAACACACAACATCGGTAGATTACAATCCAAATTAAGCTACCAGGTGATAACTAAGGGCTATTATATTGTCTTGGCATTACTTACCCTATTTATTTGCTGGTTTGTTAGAAGACTCGTCCTGCATGTCCTCTATTGAGCCAACAGAAAATCTCTCAACTTAGATAACGCTTTATATCTATGGCTAATCTTATTCTTTTCCGGTCCTGTCATTTCTGCGTAGGTAGTTTGGAAGCCATCAGGCTCAAAGATGGCATCCCAGCCGAAATCCGTCGGTCCTCTTTCGGACACGATCCTACCATCCGTACGTCCTTGAAACAATCTAACCTTATGACCGGGACCTTCGCAGTAACCGAATGTCGTCACTGCCTGTGCAGATCTATCGTCAAATCCATCCAACATTTTGTTAATACCTTCTAATCCAACATATTTAACAAACCATTTAATGTATGGACCCGGTAACTCGTGCATCGCCTTGAAACAGAGACATGTATCCTCGCACATGACAGGTCCACCCACAATTCTGGCTGCCTGTTCACATTTCCTCGTGATCACCTCATCTATAGTTCCTTGTAGTTCATCCAAATCAAGCTTTTTATTGGAGATACTGAATTTCCCAACTTTAGTTTCTCCATCACTGCCAGCCAAAATGGCAACAACTTCTTTAAGTTTATTGGCATTACCAGTAACAAAAGTTATAGTAGACATTGTGAATAGACGAATCAACTGCTGAGCAAATGCTCTAAACCTTTACCTGGTGCCCAAACCTTTACCTGGTGCCCAAACCTCACCGGTGCCCAAACCTCACCAGGCTCCCAAACCTTTCACCAGGCTCCTAAAACTTTTCACTCTTTAACCCCGCGAATCTTCACTATAAATACCTCGAGATGCCCACTAAATTGTTTGTTCATTTTTATTACTCTCCTTTCTTCGCTATCCCTTCCGGATTACCAGCGATACATACTATTACTCTGTTTATGATTTGCAAAAATGGCTGGAAGCAGATCTACCTAACGGGATCCACATTATAATTTGTGACCTTCCTCCAATGAAGGTGACAATTCGCTTTGTGGACACATTCATAAGACCAAACAAACCACTTTTCTTTTAAATTAGTAGCCTGTATTTTTTTTCTTCTTCATATAAACTTAAATATCTTTTCATGTCTAACTACTCAAAGCAAAGACAGGCCAATCTTGAGAACTTCAGTACTGACAAAGTCCTTCATTATGAGTCTGACTCATTGAAAGCCATACTTACTGGATGTTCAAAGTGCGTTCTTCAGCATGATTTGCCTGACAGAAAAGCTGTATTTGAGGCCGAACAACTTGGAAACTACACACTTCCAGATTATGGTCTTACCGACTACCTTCCTGATGCAGAGGCTGCTGACAACCTAGTTTCACCCGTTTTCCTCCAAGACAATTTGAAAATGATGGACTTTGCTTGTGGAACGGGCCTTATGGTACAGAAATTGGCTCCCTATTTCAAAGGTGCCAATCCTACCGTTATTGGAATTGACATATCTGCAGCTCAGATAGATGCCTTCCAAAGCAAGCTCCAGACTATTTATCGAGTCAACCCTTCGTTGAACGTACAAGCATATCAGTATGATATCATTGACGAGCAGTTCGATAGGGATAACTCGCTCAACAGGCCCGACGAACTAGTAGAAGACTCCTTCGATATCATCACTACCACCCTTTCCTTCCATCATTTCTCGGAGTTGAAAAGAATAGTCGGTCAACTACTGAAGTACTTGAAAAAAAACGGCAAGTTGATTATTGTCGATATGTACGATCATAAGGACCAGTATATACAAGAAAATGTTGACTCAGACTCTCCTGTTGCCTACCATGGAGGTCTTTCTCCCTCTCAAATCAAACAGAAGCTAGATTCTTTCCACTTCTCACGGTTAGAGGCCAGCGTTAAATACAACTACGAACATTGGTGTGGTGTCGCCAATTTGGAGAACCATTTACCTAAACCTACGGTAGAAAGAGCTCTTAGGGAGGCTCCTAAAAGACTCAGAGACGGGAAAATGGAGTATTTGGTCCCCAGAGAATTGGTCTTGGCTATCTGCACCAAGTAAAATGCTAGGCCTGTGTTAATGCACTTTTTGCACCTTCTGAATATACAGATACATCTGCCAAATCGCTCATTTCTTGGGGCCAGTAGTTGGCTCCCACGATGCTCGAAAGCTCTGTACGGCTAAGTTTTCCATCCAAGATACATAATCTTGCCAACGTTTCTCTACGTCTCTTCTCTCTAACCAATTTACCTGACACAGACTCTCTCAATCCTCCGCCCTGTTTCGAGTAAACCAGAGAATTCTTGAGCAAATTGTAACTATTCTTCACGAGAACATCATGATACTTCTGTCCCGATTCGAGCATCGATCTTTCTACTTCTATGTCAGCCTGTTCTATGAACACTGAACATATTTGACTGATAATATTACTTTTATCATCTCCTGTATCTTCGACTGAACGTTTTTTCAGCTGATCAAGCTGCTTTTTAAGAACTTTATAACACTCCTTATACTTTGTATCCATCACACTTAAAACCTGCCATTTCAATTTGTCGTCGACGACGGCCAGAGATTCATCCAACTTATCCAAAAGCGTCCTATAAGATCCAGCCTCAAGAAGAAGTTTATCCACCAGATCAAGCAGTGGCTCTGACTGCCAGACAGCCTCACATTCTGCAAATGTTAAGGATTTTGAGGCAAGAAATGATATTTTTGTTATCTTGAGCTCATTAATTTCATCTTCAGTCAACGAAGGAACGATTTCATTAGAAGAATTGGTATAATTATCCAATAGACCAGAAGAAATCGAGTCTACGACATTAATAAACTCATCAGAGGCATTTGCTACCAGGGACAACCGCTCTTCACTCCACGAGTCTTCATATGAAGTGGATACCAATCTGTAGCAGTTGAGACACGTTTCTAAGACAGTAGATGGTAGAATAGTGTCTTCTATCTCAGCAATAGTATCACGGGCCGTTGGTACTTCAGAATGAATTATCGGCTCTGCTTTGCCAACCTTCTCAGTAAACTGCTTGAGTTCTTTCACTTGGTACTGAAGTGCAGACGAGAGAAGCCTTTGGGATATCTGCATAGCATCCATAACCTGAGAGAACTGAGCCATCGTTTCATATCCGTTTCTTGTTTCTTCCTCGACGTACTCAAAATAGCAAAGAGCAGCGTTATAGTACAAATCCCAAGCGAATCTGGACGAAGCTTGGCTCACTAGCTCCAAAGATATCTGAAAGAATTGGCAAATATTCTGAAGAGGCTGAATGACACTGGCATCAGTTCGAGACAATGCCAAATCACAGTTATTCAAATCAGTCAAATTGACACCCTCGTTCTTAATATACTCGGTGTATACGGTGAATAGAAGTCTTGATGCATTATATCTGGTGTCAAGATGTGAAACATCAATGTTGAGTGCTTGCATATAGAGAGAATAGGCTCTCTGGTAGAATCTGAGAGCCTTTGATAGATCCGACGAAAGCCAACGATCTCCAGATTCTTCCTCCTGGGTGGCCTGGTCAAAAATCTCGTTCACTGTTTTTGGCTCTCGTCCACCACCAGATTCATTAGATGTCTCTGAAAGTCCATTGACTTTCATTTGCTGGAGTACCTTTCCGGGTAACTTAAAATGTTTGTGCGATTCTTGAAATGTTAGTGGAACGGCAGACGAAATTCGACGAAGAATACTTACTGTTGGGCATGACTGAGGAATAGGAAGACTGAAGACTGAAGACTGAAGAACAAAGGAGTAACTAAGCAAGACTGAAAAATCGTTAATTGGTACACGTAAGGATCGCGAAAATCTAGAAGAGCTCCATCGCTTGATCATTAAAACTAGATGTATGGCACACCATTGATTTCTATGAAGCAAGGTACCAAATTACAAACAATAAGAGTAGAGGATCTCAGAGTGGATACAGGATACGAAGAACGTAAGCTTTACTCTAGAAAACTCTACGCTTTAGTTCTCTCGTATTGTACTCTTCCAAACCCCAAGCAGAGCCACTTTGCCAATATTCTAGTGACTGATTTTACCGAGTCCTTGGATGTTTACAAGAATCTGACATATGCCAACCGTTTTATGATCAAAAATGGCCAAGAACAGCTTGGTTCAACCAAAATTTTCACCATAGATATAAGAAGGACGGATCTAGAGACATTTTTGGCACAGGCCTCTAAAGCCTTCAGGGAGCAGTTTCCCGAACCGGAAGTCAATCCCTATGATGCAATTTATGACCAGAGGATTATTGTGGAAGCGTCTGGTTTTGTGTCTCGGTATCGAGACATAATTGAATTGAAGAGAGCCAGCGTTAGTCTTTTAGACCGAAGCTATTTAGTCAATCACACTGATAATGTCTATCTCACCGGATTCCTTGAAAGGCTGAATTTTCAATTGGGGGGTAAGAATGATCCCAGCGGATTACTAGAGAAGAGATATGATCTTACGAGTATTCTAAAAGGTGAGACTAAGCATGCTTTAGTGGGGGAGAAAGGTCAAAGAGATGGTTCAGTAGAGTATATCGACAGTACTGAAATAGTTAAGAAGCTACTTCAAAAGGGAGTAGGACTGGCAGGTGGAAAGAGATCACTTTCACAAGCTCTGGAAGAGGACAGATTAGAGGAAGTGCAGAAAGTTACTCCCAAGAAGTTGAATTTGGGTAGCAGCGGAGCAGAAATTACAGGCAGAACTCCAGGCACCCCAGGCACCCCGGGCAGTGACCTTGGTCGTCTTGATAGCACCCCCAGTAGAATACCTAGTACTCCTATACCCTTCTCTGTTAAAAGAGAAGAATCGGTCCAGCCTTCTCCTCTAGGTTGGCAGGCACCTACACCAATTGTTATTGAAGATGCCGATTATTATACAATGGCATCAACCAGTCCAAAGGCCGTGGATACAGATCTAGAAAGGATTATCGAGACTTCTTCACTTAAAGGCTATTATAAGGTATCAGACGTCAAGATAATGGGATATTTACCCAACGAGAACGAATCTGTCGTAATTATAGATGCAGATAATCGTCTAATGATAAACGATACCTTGGAATTGGTGCTTGCACCGAATAGAAAAGGAACTGTCGTTGGTGATAAGTCCGGTAACCTCCTCTGCAGTAAGTATCTTCGAGTGGGCTTTGCGGACGAACAAACGGCACTCAGATTTTTTGAAATCAATCGCCAACACCTCACTGAATCAGCTATCCAATCAAAGTTGAAACTCCTCATCGGCAGAGTCTGCACAGTGTCTTTGACCAATATAGAAAATACGGGAGCTGTAAACGATCACATGGGAATCAATCACGTGATATGGGTACTTTCCAAGCCCTCGACTATACGCGAGCTTCTTGAGAATCACTAGTTATAATAGATAGATATACATTTACTGCTTTACTGCTCACTCTAAGTAATGGCAAAGAAGGAACAAGTAATTGAAAAAGGGTTTGCCTATGTTCGAAATGCCAAGATCGAATACAAGTTTGGAGCTCACGTGACCACAAGTAAAGGAATCTTCAATTCTGTAGGCCATGCGATGGACATTGGAGCGAATTCGTTTGCCATGTTTCTCAAGAGCCCTAGAAGATGGGTGTCTCCTGCTCTTAGTGATAATGATGCTGCAAGATTCAAAGAAATGTGCCAAAAATATAATTTCAATCCGAGGACGGACGTGCTACCTCATGGATCATACTTCATCAACCTGGCCAACCCTGACATCACTAAAAACAAGCAGTCGTTGGATTGTTTTATAGATGATTTACAGAGATGCGAAAAGCTTGATATCGGACTTTATAACTTTCACCCCGGCTCGTCTCTTGGCTCTGATCACCAAGAATCTCTTGAAAGATTAGCCACTAACATCAATACAGCCATAGAGAAGACTAAATTCGTCAGAATTGTGGTAGAAAATATGGCTGGACATGGAAATTTGGTTGGTTCGACGCTTGATGACCTTGCAGAGGTATTGAAGCAGGTGAAAAATAAGGAAAGACTTGGATTTTGTATAGATACCTGCCATACTTTTGCTGCAGGATATGATATTCGGGATGAGAAAGGCTGGAAGAAGTTTTGGGATGAATTCGATGAGAAGGTAGGCTTTGAACATTTAGCGTCTTTGCATTTGAACGACTCGAAAGCTCCTTTAGGTGCAAATAGGGACCTCCATCAACGTATTGGATGGGGATTCTTAGGTCTAGAGTGTTTCAGACTCCTCGCTAACGACGATAGATTTAAAGGAATTCCCCTAGTGCTAGAAGTTCCCGATGGCGGTGAGAAAGTGACCCCTTATGGCGATGATATTAAATTATTGGAATGGCTAATAGGTAAAAAGAAGGACGATTCAGAGGTGGTTGCAAAGACTAGTCAACTACAGAAGCTTGGAGAAAATGAGAGAAAGGAACAGCAAACTAAATATGAGAAGAAACAGAAGAAAAGAAGATCTTCCGGTGCAGATATAGCATCTTTAATGACGAAGAAGAGAAGGAAGAAAACCGCCTAAATTTATATTAAGTATTAGATATTAGATGCATTTAAACAATTACTTTGAAACGACGACCAACCTGAACAAACCTGCTTGCAGCATAGGCTGCAATACTTGCAACGTAAAGGGAACCACAATAGATAGCAAAGTAGCTATAGTTCTCAATACTTTCTTCGGATATAATAGCACCACCTCCGATCATGCCTCCAAAAACAAAGAAACCTGCCACCAAATAGGCAGTTCCATAGCGTTGGCCAAACTCTTTTGTCGAGGATATCGCAGCGATACAGCTGGGAGCCAAAGAAAGAACAGACGAATTGAAAAAACCATAAATCACAGAGAACACATAAATTGAAGAGAGACCACTATTTGACATAGACCAGGCCAACCAAAGAACCCACACACTTAAACAGGTAGCAGTCATCATAATGATCATGACATTATAGGGACCTATCTTATCGGCCAAGACACCAGGTATATACCTACCCAATATCCCCATACAGTTAATGATGGTAATGATGGTATTGGCCTTAGTCTCACTGTAGCCGACAAAAGTAACGTAGGAAGGAAAGTAAGTGAGAGTACAAACCAAGGAAAGATCAGAAAACCCTATACCAAGCGTACAAAGAAGGTATGCAGGCTCTTTTAAGGCACGAAAGTTTACAGCTTTACCACAAAGGATTGACACTTTATGCAGGATGGGGTTGGATCCAGTATATTTGATCGTTTCACTTGCTTCTGGAGGACAAATCTTATCTTTTCTACCACTGACAAGCAAAATACAGATAATCATAAGTCCCAAACAGACAAAGGCTAGAATCCTCAAAGCCCAAGTGAAACCAACGACAATATACAGTTTGTTCAACAATAAGGGAATGATGATTCCTCCAACGGATCCTCCGACAGTAGCCATAGCAAAAGCTGTGGATCTTTTCCTGTAAAACCAATGACTGACAACACCAGTTAAAGGAGCACTGCAGGTTCCCATTCCCAACCCGGTTAATATACCAAGAACACCAATGAACGAAGGAACCGTATTGCAACTTCCGGTGAAAAAAAGACCAAAGAACATTAAAATGGTGGCAAAAATTAGCGGGATCCTAGGTCCTAGCTCATCAAAAGCAACACCACCAATCAAACAAAGAACATAGGTTAGAAGAAGAAATATGGCAAAGATAAATGAAGACCCCACGGTGGACTCGTTCTGAAGCTGATGGAGGTTTAAATATGATTGGATGCTACCAATGGAATTAATGAAACCAAAATCAACAGTAAGTCCTAAGAAAGACCCAAAGACTACAAGGTAAGCTCTCCAGCCACCATCGGGATAATTGGCAGGATCGTCGAAGCATACCGAAGGATCAGCACTATTGTCAGGTTCTAAATCGTGCCAATGGCCTTCGCGACCATCGTTTTGGTCCCTACCAGTATTAGGTGCATCTTCAGAACCATCGCCATGGAGCTCGACCTCCTTCTCTCGAAAACCATCCACCCCAGTAAATTTTTTCTTGGAAGACGTTGTTGCTTGACATTTCAAAACCGGAGTACCGAAATCTTCGATAGAAGAACTCATAAACACAGAAAGTAGCTATAAACAGCCAACTCAACCTATCGCAGTGAAAGCGATTAGATTGCAACCAATAAATTACTAGCTAATTTAATATTGCGCAGCTTTACCCACTACTTGACACTACAAAAAATCACTCACACCAGACTTTGCATGGTTTATATATATATCCCTGAAACATGTAAGCGGATCCAACTTTTATTTCAAGAACGGTTTTTTTTCCAAGGAAAACTGAGGGACGGAAAGGAATAAGAAAAAGAAATAAAAGCCCTCATCGATTAGAAAAAGAAACAAAACACCGTTAAACATTAGCTGTGCTATTGTTGTCCTGGAGAGAATTCCTCGATTGGGCGTTCTTTCCGAGGGTCTCAATTAGGTTAAACATTGCGACGATGCCGTGCTCTTGGAAATCAGGCTCTGTTTGGTAACACGCGCTCCATGACAGACAGAAGATGGACAGAGGCTCAAGCAGATTGGGAGATGCCACTGTGACAGCACATCCCTTGCGTTTCCTTAGTCTGGCGACATCCACACTACAATCGGCTTTTCCATATCACATTAGAAGTTTTCCTTTAACACGCGAGAATATTTCTCGGCTAACACTACCATGTAAGAAGGAGTTGGCTTTCCGATAAGTTGCATTTTTAGAGAAGGGACCCTTACTGTGTAATCCTCACCTTTATGAGGCGCACTTAATACTGAAATGAGCCATTTATTGGTTCTATACCGGAAATATGTTTATAAAATACGGTGCTGAGGTATCCGATATACACTCAACTATAATTATTGATCGTTAGATGCATCCTCGTTTACCTGCTGTACCTGTTGGTCTAAAGGTTGAGCAACCTCATGCTTAGCCTCGAGCATCACTTCATTGATATTTCCTGCAAACTCTTTATTTGCTTCAACATCTGCGCTTTCATCCTGGTTTTCATCCTGGTGTTCGTCTTGGTGTTCGTCTTGGTGTTCATCCTGATTTTCGTCTTGATGTTCATCCTGATTTTCGTCTTGGTGTTCATCCTGATTTTCATCCCGACGTTCGTCTTGATGTTCATCCTGATTTTCGTCTTGATGTTCATCCTGATTTTCGTCTTGGTGTTCATCCTGATTTTCATCCCGACGTTCGTCTTGATGTTCATCCTGATTTTCGTCTTGATGTTCATCCTGGTGTTCATCCTGGTGTTCATCCTGATTTTCATCCTGGTGTTCATCTTGATTTTCATCCGGGTGTTCATCCTGGTTTTCATCCTGGTGTTCATCCTGACTTTCATCCCGCTGCTCATCTTCGTGCTTGAGCTCCTGTGCGTGCTCCAAATTCTCCCCATTAAATTCCTCATTATTCTCTTCTCCTTGAATCTCCTTAACTTGTTCATCTAATTGCTTGGCAATCGGTTGCTTCGACTTTGGTATTTCATTATTCTCCTTCATTTCATCAGCAACACGCTTATTATCTTTCTCTGCGTCCACGCTATCTTCTATGTGCTCTCCCGTATATTTGATAAACTTTCTACTGGATTTTGGATCGGCACCTTCTTCCAGTTCTTCTCCGTCATCTGCAGAAACTTCTTGGTTTCTAAGTAGTCCTCCATTTTCAACCGTCTTAATCCTCAAAGAGTCCATGGATCCTTGATCAGGCTCGCTTCTTCTCCATCCTGTCCTTAATCCAGTGCCTATGAGATCAAATTTAGGCAATGGATGAGCCTCTGTGTTATACACAACGTTACGAATGTCCCATTTAGGCTTGCTATCATCATCAAATAACAAGTACAAGTACTTCAAAGTCTCTGCAAGCCAGAATGACTCCATATTATCCCTGAGAACAGGAGGATTTACCGTCACATCCCCCAAAGAGGTGTAACGAGTTTTATCATCCTTTCCCTTCCCAGCAGGAACCTTAGTGTACTTGATGAAGTTCTTGAAGATTTCATAACCCCATTCACGATACTTTTCATCTCCAGTAATCTTATAGAGGTAGTACAACGTCTCAACAGTTTCTGGCCGTTGTAGATTGTGTCTGTCATTGGCCTTGATGTAATAATCCTTGTCTGTGCTTGGATCAGTATTGAAAACAACAATTTCTGGGGCCAATCCAGTGGCCTCGATATCGTGATACATACGGTAGCAAGTCTTACCCATTTCACGAGCAAGTTCCATTTGCTCAGCACGAGAGGCATCCCAACGATGCTGCTTTTGTATTTCAGCAACGGTCTCTCCCTCAGTTGCGCCCAAGGCAAACAAACCTCCGATGAAACACACCAAATGATCCATCTTGTTGTCCAATGGACCGTCAAGTCCATTGGGTCTCTCACCAATGAATGTAAGACCGTTAGGATAAGATCTGTTCACAAGATACTTCTTAATTCCAGCATAACTCTCCTGATACATATCCAAGTAAACGCTTTCGCCGGTTTGCAAATGTTGTTTAAGAAGATACTCATAGTAGGAGTCACCCCTAGAGCCAAGACGAATTAGATGGCCCTTGAATTTACCGGTATCTGGGTCGACAAAGATAGGAGCCAAACCGCCTTCGGGATGATTGTCGTCGAGAACTTTCATCACCTTTTCCACCTGCTCCCAGTACAGTTTTTCTCCAGTAACTTTGGCCAAATATTTGAACTCAAGCTGTAAAGAAGCAGCTTCAGCGGTGGAAGAACCGGAAGGAGCAGGTATTCCATCACCACGTTGCAAGTTGACAGAGGCATAGGGGATACCAGAATCGGAATCAAAAGCACCAGAAAGCTTGTTAGCCAAATGAGTAGCCTTTTCAAGAAATAAGTCATCCTCGGTGAGATAATAGGTGGACAATAGACCACCAATCATACGGATAGTGGTTTCGAAAGTGTTGATATTATGGTCAAACTTCTCATAATCCAACTCGTATTGAACCCAAGCACGGGCATCGGAAAACTCCTGCTTACATTCCATCAACTGAAGGGTATCTAAAGAATCGACGATGATCCAGCCTAGTGGAACAGGACCCATGTTTCTTCCTCTTTGAGAAACAGGTCTATATATATCTTTACCCCATCCGTGGCGCATGTAGTCATGCCAGGAATCAAGGAAAGTCTGCCTAACCTCATTTTTTCTTCTATCCCACAGACCCAGAGGTTGCTGAGACTCCTCTGAGCAGGGAATTATCGAGTAGAAATAGAGAATTCCATAGAGAATCAGGGAGGTGATAAAGGCCCTAAAGAGCATCTTCTTATGCTTGGACCGAGTGACAATGGCCTTGAAATTAGAATATATGGTGCCCTTATGCGCAATGCGTTTGTCCTTGTAGTACAGCGGAAGCGGTGTTTCCTTGGTGGGCGACCACTTTGGTTTAAGCATTATGACAAGAGAAGAAATAAAGATAGCGAACCGACCAGCAATGAAAAATTAAAATGAGAAAGGTCAAGCCAAATAAAGCCAATTGAAACCAACAAAATGAACGAAATTAACGAAACCAAACGAAACCGAAGGAATATATATAAAAAGGCGTTTCAGCAAGGGGAATTTCACAACAGTCCGTAATGTGAGGCGTTCCAAGTGTATTAGATGGGGGACTAAATGTAGAGTTATCTGCAGATCCAGATAGGCGGTAACTAAGAAAATTGTGGGCCCAATAGGTCCGCGCATAACTAACAATAGGGGGATGGATTATAATAATTACTGGATAGGGAATTAATGTCAGTTTGAAAGCCTGGTGGCTCAATGTGGAACCAATAGGGATGAGACGGAGACAGGATGAGATGCAATTGGATTTTAACGATGACGCACTGGGTACTGCGCTGGGTACTGCACTGGGTACTGCACTGGGTACTGCATTGGGGACCGCACTGGGCACCGCACTGGGCACCGAAGAGTGTACCGAGCTACAGATGATATAGATAGTGAATGAATGTGTGTTCCATTTCAGCCTCAACACCGTATAGGTATGTATTTACTAAGAAATACGAATCCGGTAGTAGTGGGATACCGGATTTTGCACAAATACCCAACGGGACTTATGTTCAATAAAAAGACATAAAGTGGCTGATTCCTAAGTTAGTATAGTGATTCGTGTGTCGTATATTATGTCAACTTTCTAATATAACATCCGTGCACCGACAAAGAATGCTTGTTTTGGAAAGGGCTCATGGGAGTTTTCTTATCTCACCATTATTCATATCACTATATCTTATCTATTGTTATTGTTTTGTTAGACTTGCATCACAAGATTACACCTCACAACAATTCTGATCAATTACTATATGTCTGGTTTCAATGATTTTGTTGACCAATTGCTGTCAAACAAATGAAATCCTGTTTCGTGACAAAGGGTTGTTCTATCGTGCAAACATCCTTACACCTCATGAGTAATCTGAAAATTTTTTCTAACTAAGATCTGAAGAGAGAGGAGAGCTTTAGAGATCAGAATTAAGACACCAAAAGGTAAGTAGGCTTTGGTGAACTCTGTCTGTATCTATCATGCAAAAGAGCCACATTTCTCAAGCCATTGGTGCTTCAATTCCAAATAATACTCCTCATGCTGTGTCTGTTACACTTCCAACATGGGAAGCTACCGTTGGCTACGAGCAGGGACAGGATTGGGTTGTTCAGAAGATGCATTCTGGGTATCCGCGTTTCTTCATTCACTCTAAAATTCAAGAACTATGTGACCTACTAGAGCAGACATATGCTCTGGATGATGAGCGATGCTTTATTTATCCAACGTACAATGTTGCGAAGCGTTGTAGAAACTTCATCAAAGCAAGGACTACACTTCCTCAGGTTAATATCCGTATTCTTCAGTTGAGTTCTCCTGCCCCCAAAACCGTTGAGGAAGCATCCTATCGTGTGGAGTCTGACATTGCCGTTGTATTCTTTCCCTCTAGTGAATACCCCTTGGCCAAAGAGTACTGGCAACACTCTGGTGAAGGCATCTCTTCGCGTCATGCAGAATACTTCCTTACAGAGATGACGGATAAGCTTAAAAATGATATCAGGTTGAAAAAGAACCTTCAAAATACCCCGGACTCCCGCAAAATGTCTCCTCACCCTTACAACAGTTCGCATTCTCCGATAAACGGAAGCGCTGGGAGTAGGTCCTCGAGATCTTCGAGATCGTCCGGAAGACACAGTACTATCAATACCCCCATTGCCAACAACCCAGAGTTTGTTTCATTTATTGAGGAACGATTTGGCCGGAATCTCGATTTGAGCTTTGCCAAAGATGCCAAGAAATTACTCCGTGAGAGAATCGCCGACCAGTCTGAAGATCAGTATACTAACTCCGATCTTGTCTACCTATTTCCTTCTGGAATGGCTTCTATTTTCAACGCTCATCAAGTTCTTCTCAATACTATACAGGACCATAAGGAGTGCAAATCTGTTTGCTTCGGCTTCCCATACGTTGACACTCTTAACATCTTGCGTAAATGGGGTGCTGGCGTTCACTTCTACGGCTATGGAGATGACGAGTCAATGGACGAATTAGAGAAGCGCCTTGAAGGAGGCGAACAGATTTTAGGTCTATTCTGTGAGTGTCCATCCAATCCAATGTTGACTACACCTGATTTAAAGAGGATCCATGCTTTGAGTGAGAAGTACAACTTTGCTGTTGTTGTTGACGACACTGTAGGAAATCCATCGAACATCGAAGCTCTCGTGTATGCAGATTTTGTGGTTTCGTCGTTGACCAAGGTGTTTTCTGGTGATTCCAATGTGATGGCAGGTTCCATGGTTCTCAACAAGCAGTCTAGGTACTATGGGGTGTTTAAAAAATACCTTGACGAGAACTTTGAGGACTGTTTCTGGGACCAGGATGCCATTTTCCTGGAAAGAAACTCTAGAGATTTTGTTCGTCGTTCGAAGGAGATGAATTCGAATGCTTTAGCCGTCTTGAAACTATTTGAAGAATCTCCTTTGATTGATAAGATATTTTATCCATTCATAGCCAAATCTAGAAAATACTATGATGCTTTGAAAAAACCGGATGGAGGATACGGTGCACTTATGTCGATCATTTTCAATGATCCTACGGATGCAGTTTGCTTCTTCAATAGTGTTCGATTATCCAAAGGTCCTTCACTTGGAACAAACTTTACATTGGTTTGTCCATATGCTATATTGGCACACTATCAAGAATTAGACGAGGTTGAAAAATGGGGAGTTGATAGAAACCTGGTTAGATTAAGTATTGGAATGGAGCCTCAAAAGGAACTCATTGAGATATTAGAGGAGGCTCTTGACATTGCGAAGGAGCAGCATGAAATATGATATAAAATACTTAGTATAATAAATTCCTCGAGAATTCCCTGATTCGTACGAACCATCATCCATCATACACTTTCTTTCTTTCTTTCTTTCATTCATGGTTGTTGTTGATAAGGTTAAGGTTACTGTGGATTCAGCCAGGGTCATTGAGGCCGAGATGCTCACGCCGAAGTCATTTGCCACGTTTGGATCTGTATTCTCAGCGGATGAACAGATTCAAGATGCCGAGAAAACTTCAGCCAATCAAGGAACTGCCACGAAGCTCCTGAAAGTCGCACCTGTTATCAACAATAGTGAGCAGGCACCTTCTGGAAGAATGGCTACGGCCAACTGGAACATCTTCAGATCTTATCCACCCAATCATCTCATGACTAAAGATGGAGATACAGTGAGTTATTTGGCCAGAGTTCTAGAGAGACACCCATATACTACGCAGACGTTCATACCAATGGGTCTAGATGCTCACCAGATAGGTTTCCTTGTGATTTGTGCTCCTAATGATACAGCACACGGCAATTTACCCGATTATAGAAGAGCACGGGCATTTTTGTGCCGAGGAGATCAATCAGTGACCTACGGTGTTGGTACCTGGCATGCTCCAATGGTGGCATTAGGACCAGGATATCACCTAGATTTTGCAGTATTAGTACACGAAAATGGGGTTCCTAATGAAGACTGTGAGGAGGTGCTGTATGAACCAGGGTTTCATGTTAGTTATGTAGTTTAGTTATGTAATTAATCAGTATCCATTGTGTCTGTCGTGACTTGGGTGGTCTCTGTGGTTTCGGCAGCGTCAGTGGTTTCAGCGGCGTCAGTGGTTTCAGCAGCGCCAGTGGCTTCGGCACCTTCGCCGCCTTCGCCTTCGCTCTCACCCTCACCCTCACCCTCACCCTCACCCTCATCTCTATGCCTCTTGTTCGTCAACGAATCTAACATACCCAAATACTTCTCAACATCCTCATCATCATACACTGTGAATGGCTCATCCTTACCAACCACAGCCACTGTAGTATTGTGCAAATTGAGTTCTTTATCTTGAGCTAAAGTATCTCTCAATGCTGTCAATCCATATTCAATCAACTTATCTCTAGAAGCATCTGGGAATTCCTTGAATTTATCCTCCAAAAAAGTCCTTGCAGCCTGAGATCTGGCACCAATGGCGGCTCCAAAATACTCAAGCACTGAACCAGAAGGCTGGAACTCATATAAATGAGGACCTGTCTCATCCACACCTGCCACTAAAAGCCCCACACCGTAAGGTCTTCCGCCTGCCGATTGCGTATTTTCTTGGGCTTTATCTGCAATCGAATAGACAGCCTTGGCCATATTGAGAGGTCTATTGAACACCATCTTGGATGTCATTGCCTGTTGACGAAGGAAGTTGGACAACACTCTTGCGTCAGGAGCTAAACCTGCAAGAGCAACTCCCATATGTTCATCAATCTTGATGACCTTCTTTTGATATGATCCCAATTCCTCAGCATTTCTTTTCAAAGCCACCAAAACAACGTGAGTCTTGGACACCAAACCCACAGCAGCAGAGCCCTGCTTTATAGCTTCAAGGGCGTATTCCACCTGAAATATACGGCCAGTGGGCGAAAATGTGGTGACGTCGTTATCGTAATTGTTTCTAAACTAGTCAGTGTTAGTAAGGGACATGTCAAACACGATCTACATGCGGATATACGTACCATTGTTGGTTAAAGAAGAAGTATATTCAGTATAGATGGAATGATTTGCCTCTAGAAAAGTTCGCGACTTGGTAGTTGGGTCGCGATGAGACTACGGGGGAAGGGGATGGGACCCACGGGGAACGGGACTCACGGCGGCTGCCGGGGAGGAAAGAGGTGATATGGGCCGTGACTACCATGGACATAGACTACACACGGCAACACGCCATCCTCCAATGCCTGCACTCACTACTCCCCACCAATGCCTGCTCTCGCTACGCCCCACCCTCCCTACTACACAACAGTCTTTAAACAATATATTTGAATGAATAGTGTATATCTTCTAACTCCTTATTTCTTCTCCATATCACCCCTCTTAAATCTTGGATGCCTTGGATCATTGATATAATCCTCAGTATCAGATAAAGCAGACTGTGCCTTCCCAACAAGATAGTAAGTCACACCTGCGCCAACAAAGAAAGGCCAGTAGAACTTTAGAATTGGATAACGATAAACCTTGGTTCCTAGAAACTTCATCCTGTACTTATTAGAATTGAATAAGGAAGTATGTAATACTCGACACTCTAAGAAAAATCAGAGATCGAGCCGGCCAATTGAAATTTGGAGAAGTCGGCAGCTGGTCGAGGAGTCGTTGGCAATCTCGTCGGGAACCGGAACGAATTTTTTATACATCATGTGATTTTGAACCACGTGAGTATCCTAGTTTTGCAGGTGCTATCGACCGAGGAAGATGATATTTCGCCGGGGTTTCAGAGTTATTCATGGTCTCGAGGAAGGTAGTACAGTTCTCGTTGAAAGAAGATGAATTCGATATCCATGGGGAACAAGTGCAATTCCAACCAGCAGGCAGAGAATTTACAGCCGGCTGACCCGAGGAAACCATTAGAGGCTCGGGGATCAAATAATATAGTCCGATCACATAGGATGGTGCAATCACAGTCGACGACACCGGTGTCTTCACAAAAGCTACACCACCAAAAGATGAACCGAATAAATTCGGCTTCCCCGGTGGTTATTAAGGCCCCCTCAATATCGACTACTCCTACCACCGCTCAATATCATCCCATAGCCATCAGACCTAGGCCTATAACCATAGCACCCGCACCTTCACCATTAATACACGGCCAAGTCGGGTCTTCGTTTAACTCCATAGCTCTCAGCAGAAATCTGTCAACTGTCTCCAATAAAGGTTCTGATGACATCAGTTTATCAACATCCAAGAACTGGGCGTTACCGCCGAGATCAAAGCCTAAGAAGGGTCGTAAAGAAAGGCCGGTAACCGGAACATCCAGAGTTAAGAATAAAGGAACAAGGGTGAGAATTAACCGGCAGATCCATTCCAACATCAATCTTTTCACCAACAATCAGAGCGAACTACAGGCCCAGTTACAGAGCGTAACCAGAGAGAACGGGAACTTGAAGAAGGCTCTGGCCAAGCTCAATCGGGAGATCGAGAGTTTGAAGGCTATTGCCAATAGCATCGAACCAAATACATCTCCGTTCATCGTGGACGCGTCTACAAATACCCTACCTCTCGATCCGGTCACTATGAATTACATTATCGACTGCAAGCGACTCAAAAGGGAGGAAACCAAAGGGCCTCAAGGATCGGGGTCGCTGGCTATTCCAGTCGGCCTTAAGCCCATTGTGACTGGATATTCACTGAAAAATACAACCTTCCTCTCTCCTAAAGACATTCTCATCAATCCTACTGCTTTGAAACCACAAACAAGTATTAAAGCTCCTAAAAAGCATAAAAAGAAGCGGGAGCAGGAGAACCTTACGAGGGACCTTAAAAATGACTCCAAAAAGGACCCAAAAGACTCCAAAAAGACACCAGAAGACTCCAAAAAGACCCCAGAAGACTCGCAAAAGCGCCTGAAAAGCCTTTCTCGGGCCCCAGAGAACCCTCAAGATACCCTCCCTTCACTAAGGAAGCCAGTCGCACCAAAAGCTTCTAAAAGCATAGATACGCCTAAGCAAGCTAGTAAGCTACAATCTGCCTCACATCCTGCCGACTTGGCAGCTGCTGATTGGTTCTCCAAAAACAGTTTCCTGGACTTCGACATGTACAACGATGGAATGTCGGATTCTACTCATCCATTGTCGGAGTCTCCATCATCATTCATGCTTGAATCTATGAAGGCCAGTGAAAGTCTTGACGCAAGAAAGATCGATGATACAGCAAACGGCAGCACCACCACCAACAACAACAACAACGATGATGCTTTGGCCAGTCCGAGGTTCGACTTTGACAATAATGATGATTTAATGTATTAAACTACGTATTTGATGAACATGCTCAGGCAAACATTAGGAGTAGACCCAACACTGCTGTAGCACCTATGGTAATATAACCTGTGGTGTAGACTGCTTTCAAAGTGGTAGCGTGAGAAGTGTCCCAAATCAAATGTCTAATACCGTTAGAGAAATGGAAGACGAACGGGAAAGCCACAACAGCTTTCAAAAAATAATCAACGACAGATGGTAATCCAGCAACCAAATCAACCAATGTGGCAGAATCAATTGGATGGCCCAAAAGAGAACCTGCTGCAAAGGCCATCGTGATACCATAGAAACCGGTGGCCAACATAACACCGGTTATTCTATGTAAAGCGGACATCACCGCGGTAAGCTGCTTCTCGTAGATGTCCAAATGAGGTGACACCGGTCTGTTTCTTCTTTGTGCCTGGAGAATTGCCTCCTCCTGGGAGTCGGACCTGTTCACAGTGGTGATCTGTCTATGGGCCATAATGGCTCTGACGTTGGCAGCGCTCGATAAAACCACAGGTCTTAGTAGGCTGTGCCTTCTGCATGCAGTAGAAGCTGTAAGTCTGAGGAAGTTTCTGGCGGATGCAAGCATGGCTTTGTTGAGGAAGAAGAGAGTGATAACAAATAAGCCAAACTATCCGTATGATCTTTCCCCACTAATTTAAGTCTCTTCTCAGCTCCCGTTGGTCCACGGTAATGTATCTTTCTCGGCTCCGGGTTCGTAAAAAATCGGAGAGTTGAAATTTCGAGTCCAATGATCTCGCATCCCTACACCGGTGAAAGATGGGTTGCAATTCAAAGGGATTTCGTCTACTCAGTATCTTCAATCATAATACATTTATTCATTACATCTAGCACCAAAATTTATAAATCCTGTATATCCAAGGTTTGGTCTGCATCATGGCAGACTCTTCAGCTCTTTCCTGTCTGAGAAGTTCCATATCTATGTTCTCTCTTCCTGAGGAAAGATCTATATCCTTGGCAGGAATCCACAACATCTTAAGTCCTCCATGCCTTTTCCAGATGCAATATCCAATAAGTAATGCAAGGTTCACTACCACATTTAAGTAGTTTTGGAAAAACACCTCCGCACTAGGGTTTGCTCCTATTGGGACAATAGAAATCCATAACTGTGCTATCAACACTAAAACGTTCAGTACCAAGCCTATCCATGAACCAAGTGTACCAACTATAGATGTGTATTGTAATTCCTCCGTAGAACGGCCTTGTATCTTCATGGCATTCCGAAATCTAATGTGTGAAAGGCATATAGTACCCCATGTAAGCACCGAGGAAAGTCCCGAGATGGCCATAAGCCAATTGAACACTTCAGCCTCGTTTGGTGTCACAGAAAGATAGCAAAGTAGACCCATTAGCAAAGAAATCACAATACCTACTAATGGTCTACCATTTCTATCCACATAGCCCAAAAGTTTAGGAGCAAATCCTTGGTTGGCGAGAGAAGCAACACTACGAGAACATGCAAACACTGATGAGTTAGCCACAGAGACCACAGAGATCAAGATAATTGCATTGAAAATAGATGGAAGCACCTTGATTCCTGCATTTTCAATAGCAATGACGAAAGGCGAATCAGAAGCACTCGATGAAGATGAATTCATAAGACGTGAATCATTGTAAGGAACCAAGAATCCAATCATTATCAACGAAATCAAATAAATGAGCACAATTCTCCAAACCACTTGTTTAGAAGCCTTTGGTAGAGTCTTTCTAGGGTTGGCAGTCTCAGCAGCAGTTAAGCCAATTAGTTCAGTTCCTCCAAATGAAAAAGCTGCTGTAACAAGCACTGAACACAAACCTTTGAAGCCATGATTGAAAGCACCTGGATTGTGGAAATACATACCTCCAATATACTCACCACTAGGCACACCACAGTCCATAATAATACCCAAAATGCAAAAGCCTACCACAGCAAAGATTTTTATCAAGGAGAGCACACTTTCAATTTCACCAAACATCTTTATACTGCAAATGTTGATGACAACGATACAAGCATAGACTATGGACACCCACACTGCTGAACTGATCGAAGTCCAGAATTTTATGGTGATTGCTGCAGCCACTAATTCCAAAGGTAGTAATGTGAGCCATTGTATTGTATAGGTCCATGCAACGGCGAAACCCCACGCAGGAGACACGAATCTACTGCAAAGTATAAGAAAAGATCCGGAAACTGGGAACTCCACCGCCAGTTCTCCCAAGGCTTGAATAGTGCAAAAAATCATGATTCCTGTAAAAAAGTAACATATGATCAAAGAAGCAGGACCTCCGCTTGCCAATGCACTACCACTACCCACAAACAAACCAGTACCAATAGCTCCACCAATGGCGATCATCTGTATATGTCTAGAGTTCAACTCCCTTTTCAACGGCGTCTTTGCAGCTCTCACATTAGCTTTTTCAAGGTCACTCATGTCACTGCTATTGTCACCTTCTTCAACAATTCTCTCCTTGAATCCGTCTCTAAAATCAAATAGCATTCCTTTTAATCCATTTTTCTTCGGAGTCTCCTCTAATGACTCGCTCAAATCATCGCTGGCCGTATAAGTTGACGGTTCTTTCGATGCCAAAGATTTCTTCGGATCCATTTGTAAGTCCAAAATACCCAAACTAGGAACTGTCGTTCATATAAAGGTTAAACCTGGAGAAGAAGGAAGAAATAAGACCAGGGAAGTATTCAAATCGTTGCAATTAAAGATCAATAAATGACTCTTGCTCGTTAATTTGATTAAATTCCATTTTTGTCTTATTCGTCTTTCTTTGGGAGAAGGATTTTTAATGCCCTACCGGCAGTCGGGCTTTCTGTCTCTATCAAACAACTTTTTTTTCTTTTTCTTTTTTTTTTTTCTCAATGAGATGAGATGCCGTTGACCGTTGAAGGCATTAATAAGAGACTAGTGAATTTGAAAACAAAAGAAACGTGGGAAAAAAAAAGGAACAATTTCTGACAGGCACCTGCATATCCATTTTCGGATCTCACACCCCCCTCCCTACCCACTGTGTGCTTACGAAAGGGAGAAAACAAACGAGTTGCAGAAGAATGCACTACATATGGATTATTATGCATAAATGTATTCTGGATTTTGCCTATCCTTATGAATATGAGAGTATTATTTAAAGACTCAACACCAAAACTTGTAAGTTCTATACCACCATGGCCTAGAACGAATGTAAGCTTTCATTTCGGCCTTCTCTTGTCTGACGAGATCCACATCAACCTTCTTCCTTCCTGTAACAAGGTCGACATCCTTACCGTGAATCCACACAATAGATTTGCGTCTTTTCCATAAAAGATAAATTATAAATAGGCCAATGTTAACCACAACGTTCAAATAACTCTGGAAGAAAGCTTTAGCATTTGGCTTACTACCAATTGGGAAAAGGGAGATCCAAAACTCCACCACCAAGACAAGGCAATTCAAGATGAGGCCAAACCAAGAGCCAATAACACCGCTAATGGCGGTGAAACTTAATTCATCTGTAGTTCTACCCTGCACCTTCATGGCATTACGGAATCTAATATGGCAAAGGCAGATGGTACCCCAGGTACAGATTGACGAAAGACCAGATAGGGCCATCAACCATGAAAACACTTCAGCCTCTTTAGGTGTAGCAGAAAGGAAGCAAAGTAGACCAAACAAAAGGGCAAGTCCCACACCTGCGAGGGGCCTGCCTGTACGATCGATGTAGCCAAACCATTTGGGAGCAAATGACTGATCAGCGAGAGATGCAATGGTACGGGAGCATCCAAAGACGGCGGAGTTGGCAACAGAAATCACGGAAATTAAAATAACACCATTAAATATGGAGGGAAGCACTTTAATGCCTGCATTTTCAATAGAAATCACAAAAGGAGAAGCAGTTACATCAACAGACGAGGACTGAAGAAGTCTTGAGTCGTTGTAGGGAACGAGGAGTCCAACAAGAGTCAACGAAACCAGATAGAATAGGACGACTCTCCAAACAACCTGTTTTGTAGCGGAAGGTAAAACTTTCTCGGGGTTTTGGGTTTCTGCCGAGGCTAAACCAACAAGCTCTGTGCCTTCAAATGAAAAAGCTGCTGTAACGAACACTGAACACAAGCCTTTGAAGCCGTGATTGAATGCACCGGGATTGTGGAAATACATACCTCCAATGTATTTACCGTTAGGACCGCCTCCACAATTTAAAACGACGCCTAAAATGCAGAAGCCTACAATAGCAACAATCTTTATCATTGAGAGAACACTTTCAACATTTGCATATCCTAACGACCCGAAAAGGTTAATAATGACTATTGTACAATAGAAAATTGCCACCCAGGCCCCTGGATTCACAGAGCTATTCCAGAATTGAATTGTCAACGACGCAGCAACTAATTCCAAAGGCATGACAATAAGCCATTGCATAGCATAATTCCAGGAGATCATAAATCCCCATCCGGGGGATATAAACCGGTTGCAAAGCGAAAGAAAGGATCCAGCAACAGGATATGCAACGGATAGTTCACCTAGCGCTTGAACAGTACAGAAAATCATTGCACCCGTTAGAGAATAACATATAATTAATGATGCCGGTCCACCAGTGGCCAAAGCAGTACCGCTACCGACGAATAAACCAGTTCCAATGGCACCTCCAATAGCAATCATTTGAATATGGATAGATTTCAACTTACGTTTAAGGGGTGCTTTGGCAGCTATAACAGCAGTTCTTTCAATATCAGTTAAATTCGGATCTATCTCTCCAACATCGTACCTTTTAAAGCCATCTATGAAGTTATGAAACCATCCTTTAAACCCACCTTTGCTCTCCTCCGTCTCACTTATAGAGCCACTACTGCTATCGTAGCTGGTACTGGCGACTTCATCGTTTGTATTATAAGCCTTTTTAGGGTTCACCTCAAATATAGTTCCCTGTCCCTTTTTATTATCAGTTGTATCGGACATTTTTAAACAGGAAAGTCCACTCAGAAATGTAGAAGTAGGAAAGAATAGATATAGTATTTATGAAAAGAGAAAAAGGAAATAAAGTCAAGAATATTCAATAGAGCTACATATACAAGTAATACCGTTTGAATATATACAGATATATACTGCTCCTCAAAAAAAAAAACCAGCTTTCTGTCATTTGATAATGGTCGCAAGCAGGGCCGGTAGAGGACTGATAAGGAAGAAAAACAATGTATCGGAACAATACTCATTACATAACGCCCTACTTTCCACTCCTCCGGAAGACGTATGGTTCAACTTCTGCTCCGGCAAACGGGAATAATTTAGGATTCGAGAGAAAATTAGGCGACGTCAAACGGCAATGCACGGCAACAAACATCAAATTCGAGATGAGATGCCTTAGGGTTGCCAGAATTATTTCCTATTTGGGTGGTAATTCCTTAGCATTTGACCTCATCGCTTTATCACCGTTAAAAAAAAATTATTCGGAACTTTGTAGCAGTGGAGTAGGGTAGAGTACGAGGCTCGCTCGATGCACAAAAATCATAGAGTCATCGGAAAGTTTTACGGTTGTTGGACTCTTCCTCTTTCTTGTGGAGTTATAGTAAAGTTATGGTTTCACAAATGAATAAAAGTATCAGCAAAAAATAACTTAGTATATGGGTGCATAAATTAATTTATGAAGAAGAATTTGTTTCCATCCAAAAAGCAAATGACCCGCATTGACATTGCAGGATGCATCCCGTTAATGGCCCTAATAGGAAATTAGTGGGCCCACTGGTGAGGGGTTAAAGATTCTCATTTACTGCATTTACTTAGTAGAAGTGTACATATAAATCATATATATATGAACAAATCAGTAGAGATTATAGAAAGAAAAATGAGATAAGCAAGCCAAAAACAAATGTAGATAGATAAATAAAGGGATGAAGTCGAAAGAATGTAAAAAGGGAAACATAGTTAAAATAGGGGAAAGATCCCTTTAGAACCGCCTTAAAACAGAAAAAGAAAGTGAAAGAAAAGTTGAAAACAAAATGAAGAAACAAGAACGTATTAGCAGAAGCAAGAGCAAGAGAACAAACGAGAGGTTTGAGATTAACAATGAATAGCTGCTTTG
Organism: Brettanomyces nanus; assembly: GCF_011074865.1. Taxonomy (NCBI): domain Eukaryota; kingdom Fungi; phylum Ascomycota; class Pichiomycetes; order Pichiales; family Pichiaceae; genus Brettanomyces; species Brettanomyces nanus. Next base: position 559,544 of record NC_052376.1, on the reverse strand, counting down.
ATTTGATGCAAAACTGAGAATGAGAAATTGGAAAGGATGCAAAAAGATGATGAGGAGTGACGAGAACCGGAAACCATCTCAGCAGTGTCCTGATGATCCATAGACACTGGAGTTTATATCCAGGTGGTCCAAGTTCCCGTCCCGTGCTGCCAATAGGAGGCTGTTCAACTTGAGTTCTTCCTTTGCAGAGGAATTCGATGAATTAGAGTGATTGTTTGTGGAGTAAGGAATACGCTCTGTATTAAGTTGCGCCGAAGCTGGAAATGCCGTCGGCATGTTGTCTGCAACAAGCCCTCCAGAGAGTCCTAATGTGGATGCAGCTAATCCCTGCTGTTGAAAGTTGTATATGCCGTTCATGGAATCATCGACGACACCACTTACAGGAGTATTTTTCAGCTGAGGCTGAGAAAGCAGTTGATATTGCTGCTGTGTGAGCCCCTGCTGAGAAAGAAGCTGCTGTTGCTGCTGTTCGACCTGTTGGTGTTGTTGCTGCACTAATAACTGGCGTGCAAACCAAATTCGCTGAGCAGCTCGGGCACCCCAACTCACACGGAGCCTACAGCCTCCACCAATATCATACCCTTGCATCTCGGTCAGTGCTGCCTCTGCGCTAGCACGATGGAAGAACTGAATGAACCCACAGTTTTTACCAGCAGGAATCTTGACGTAGGTAATATCGCCGAATTTTGCAAAGAGCTCACGTAGCTGTACTTCTGATACAGGCATGTTCAATCCTCCAATGAAGATTGTCGTGTTAGACGGATCACTGTATGCCTGTGCTGGTGCAGATGCTTGTAGAGAAGTTGTGGAAGGTCCCGGTGACGAGCGATTTGTTATAACGTTAGAGCTTGATGTAGCCATGGATAGATGGTTCTGTGATGGCCGTTGATATGTCTGCTGCTCTTGTTGTTGTTGCTGCTGTTGCTGTTGCTGCGGTTGAGCATCGCCAGATTTTGTAGCAGGAGAAACCCTTATAGGCCTCCCAAGAAGAGCAAAGCCTTGCATTTCAACTAATGCCCGGCATCTTTCGTCGTCATTGAGAAACTTTACAAAGCCAAAGCCTCTAATGTGACCAGTATTCTGGTCAACCATCACTTTGGCTCCACAACATGAAGGATACCTAGATTTGAAAGTTTCAAAAAGGATATGCTCAGTAGCACCTTGGGGCAAATCACCCACGAAGATGGAAAACTCAGGATTAGATTCGGAAAGAGTATGAGAAGCAGCAGCAGCAGCTTGAATATTGGCAGAAGACCAATTAAGTCGGAAAAACCGTTGGTTGTTTGTACCGGGAATAGGCTTCCCGTTGAACAAGGCCAGTACTTTGGAGGCATCTTCAAAGTTATAAAATCGAATGAAGCAATAGCCCGCATTTGTCAGACCCATTTGTGAGCTCTGTCTATCTCTTATGAGCTTGACAGAGTGAAGGGTAATTCCCCTTGGACTTAGCAGAGAAGTCCAAATCTGCCGAATTGTGAGCTCATCCCAGCGTTGGTCGAGTTCACCCATCCAGATCTGGGGAAGTTGAGCATTTGCAGGTACAGATGGAGATATAGAGCTCGTACCGTTGGTACCGGGCGCGCCAGATGATCCTGTAGATCCCGTAGATCCCACAGAACCCAAAGATCCCGCAGATCCCAAAGATCCCGCAGAACCCAAAGATCCCGTGGATTCTAAAGATCTGGAAGGTTCCGTACGGTCCGTACGATCCGTAGGTTCTGTAAAGCTAGTACGTTTTGTGGTTGCCAGAGATGCGGAACTGCCAATGGTAGCAACATGGTCATAAGAACAGGCCTGGGACTGCGATAGACGAGACAATGAAGCAGCGGAAGTCAAAGGTGACGATGTATTGTACATGGACGCAAGTGCAAGTGTAAATGCAAATGCAAATGCAAACTGAGTCGAGTCAAATCAAAAGAAATTGGTTAGAAAGGTGTAAGCAGAAAAGCAATTGATTGGTGACCGAGATACAAACAGGTAGTTAGATTTTGTTGTATGGATCATGAAAAAACGTCAAAGTAAAGATGGGATGAATTGCCTTCTCTTCTTCACAATGACGAGTAGGTTGAAAGTGGTTGATCCAAACAAGCGAATGGGTTAAGCCTGAAACAAGTTGTTCTAAGTGGAAAAGGAAAGTAGTCGGATGTAAGAAAAATTATACTCTGAGCCTCTGATCTACCTGGGATGAGAAATGAGTAGGTAAAATAGCTGGAAAAAATTACTGCGTTATATGCGCTGCGTTGTACTTTCGTTAGTATGGGGCTTAGCCCTTTGACTCCAGACAGGCCCTCAAATATAGGATAGTCATAGGCAGATGCGAATAGTCGGATGTTTTTTAGCGCTTTTTGGGATAAGCCGAGGAAAGCCGAATACAGGGATTTCAGGGAAGGTAAGGTGGTGGTGGTGTTGCGTTACACGCTTGTAGAAACATTACACACTTGTAGGGTATTTATTACACACTTGTAGGGTTGAATTGCGCGCTTGTAGGATTGAATCGCGCGCCTGCAGTAGCATCAAATCGTTATTACGGAATAGAGCTTACTAACTACTAGATCGAATATGTAATGGAAATCCATCGACTACTTGGATAACCAAAGTATGAAAAAGAAAACGATGGAAAATTTTTCAATATGCTCTACGTATGTATCACCTAAAAAGATAGATTGCAGCGTTCCACTGGGATGCTTTCGGATAGGCCAGTGTGTTCTCTTCGTTTCTGTCTTTTTCCGTGTGATCTATCAAGATTTGCAACCGAATCTCCCGGAATGCTCCTAAAGCAGTCAAGACCAACGTGAGCTTGACTGCTTTGGGATTTATTCACACATCACTCGTTCCGCGATTTCAACACATCTTTCAATTCGATGGTCTAATACCAGCTATTATCTACTTCTGGCATTCGGGATCTCGGATGTTCTTTCCGCCACTTATTCTACGCCCGTGTGCGTTGGGAGCAAAAATAAATGAAATATCCGGCAGCAGGCTTTCGTTCCCAATATACCGGTAACGCTTCCCTTCAGTTCATTTCCACTACCCGCGCCCCACAACTTCTCTTTCGCTTCCTTTATTTGCACCCTTTCAATTTCTTTGAGGCCTTTCTTTGCCTTTCTTTCGTCTTTCTTTTTCCTTATCCCTTCAAAACCTAAAAAAGAAACGATTTGATGCACCTTAAATCAAAAGAATTATTATTGGCGTTTCTGTTTTTGTTTTTGTTTCTTTTCCTTGCATCATATATGACGCGTTTGCGCCAATGTCTTAAGCCATCTTGACCATTCTCATAATTATTATATTGGTGGCTATGTAGATTAATTGGCTTCTAGGAAAGTAATTCTGTCATCGATAAATTGGCAATAGTCTGTGGTCCTAACGCCAGCATCCGTGAAATACTTTAGCTCCAAGTCGCCATCGCAAAAGTATTTCCTCATGATAACCCACTGCTTCTTCTCGAAATCGAAGTCCAACTCGTTCGACGTATAGAGACGCTCCTCTTTGCCGTTATCATCCACTAGCTTATTGTATTTATGCATATCCACAGGATCCAACTTCGGGAAGTTGCAATGGTAAAAGCGGGGCCGTTGGTTGCGATCCATGTAGCTGTTGAAATTATTCTCAGAATCCTCGTTTATCGATTTCCATAGTTGAGGCGTGAGTTTTTTCCAGTTTGGGTTTTCATCTTTAAACTCACTAAGTTTCTGTTCCACGTACTTCCTGTAGTCCTTGCTGTTTTTGTAGTCCACCACAGGATCATGCTGAATCATACCAACGCCAACAAACTTATGTGGATCATCCATCCAATATCCTAGCGAATCACAGATCTTGTTAACTCTGTACACAGATTCGCCGTAGTATGTGGCTGCAGCAAGGAACGTTTCTTTGTCTCCCTCACCGTTGGTACCCTGTGAAAATAGCGGATAGAACTGATGAGGTCCATAAAGGTTGTAATAAAGAGATAGTAGCAAAGATCTCATATGGTTCCGTTTATTCACCATAATCTGGCCGGATTCCGTTGTCAAATCGGGCATTGTACCCTCACGATCATGTAGAGGAAGATCCGTTTTAGGGTTTTCAAATCCGGATACGTACAATTCAGGAGGGCTAAGGTCATCAGGACCGTTCCGCACCCGTTTATCGCCAATTTTAAATCCAGCCAATTTATAAAAGTCTGGGTGTGTTACACGCTTCCAATAATCAGGCCAAAGAATCATACCGTATGAGTCAAATGGCTCTGAATCAAACAAAGAATCGGGATTTTCCACAGCAAGATTGTCTGCATCAAGAAGTAGCACTCTTTCGAACGACGATGAAAGTAAAGCAAGCGATTTGTATTGATAACCGCCGATGATAGATGAAAACTTCTTCAAAAATGGAAGTCTTTGCGTAAGTACCACACATTTGGCATCTAATTTGGGTAATAATTTATCGCAGAGATAGCTTTCGTACTCGTCTTCGGAAGGAATAAGCACTTCCACAGGTAGCTTAGAACCGGTACTTCGAAGATTCTCTACTGCCAATAGAACGAACCATGAATAACGGCCTCCTCCAACCATTACAACACCGTCTCCTTTATAAACATTCTCTGGATATTTGTCAGGAAGCCATTTAGTCACGTAAAAATGTGATGTCTGCAAGTCTTGAAACACCTGCGATGACATCGTTAGGCATTGACCCAAGAAATCCTCGGAGAGTACAGGGACCCCAGGCCTGTTGTCATGAGCAGCAATGTTCACCACACCATTCTTACCATATTGCCGAGGATAGAGATTAAAAGAAGTATCCGATTTTTGCTTCTTCGAACGCTTCATCAACTCAAATCCCGTCTTGGGCTTGCTGGTAATCAACACCGTCAAGACCTTCTGCAAGAACTTGTCCAACGCAGCGTTATGCTCTGCTTCTTCTGGAGCCTTGTGTTCCAAACCAAGTTTGTACTTTATCAGGATTCCATCACTATCTCCGCCTGAATTGTCGTCGTTATTATCACTATTATCGTTATCGTCACTATTATCACTATTACCATCGTCGCCGTTTTCGTTGGGTTGGTCGGTGTCCGGGTCTTCTACACCATCACCAACTTCAGAGCCTTGTTTGACTTCATAGAGGTGATTCTTAATCTCTTCGTGCTCTATCATCTCTTGTTCTTTGGTGTTGTCGAGATCTGCATCGCTACCATAAACAGGCCAAAAGTGGCTTGATCGCTCAGCAGGTTCATCCAAAGAAGCCATTTGTCTGTTACTTCTAAACATATCAACCACCTGTGCAGAAATGAGTATAACTATGACAACGGCAGCACCTATTGCCAACCGTTTGGCACGTCGAGGTGCACCAAAACATATAAAATGCTTCCACGTTTTTCCACTGCCCATAACGATAGAAGTTAATGATGAGCAAAAGGAAAAAAGAGTTATCTATCCAACTACACACAGCAATCGAGATGCCAAATAATTCTGGAAAATGACGGAGTAATAAAGAACACAAGCACGGCTCCTCATGATAAAGCTAATGAAATGAAACTGAATGGATAAAAAAAATATTGAGGCTTTGGGGGTGCGCGATCCAGCCACCTAGTGGGTTCGCACGGGGTGGGGGAAAAAAAACCTACGCGAGTAAGTACCGGGTGATCGGCGGGTGATCGGCGGGTAGAAACGAGATCCCCTCACCGTGTCCACACCGTGTCCACACCGTTTCCACAAAATACTACCGGGATCCACCGGCTATCTCCCGGCTATCTACCAGCAATCCATCGGGGGCTTGTTTGAAGACAATAACTCCAAAGGATCTGCCATCGAAACACGCCTAATTGGCTAGCTTACTATGTCAACAATGTTAATCGGTTTGTCACGTGATTAATCAATGAATCTTCGCTAAAGCTCAATGAAACTACCGCAACTGCTATGCCTAAAACAGAAACGACTCTTACCACATCGGATAGGGGAATATAGTTCCGCATGGTGTGTAGCTTACAGTCCATGTCAGAGAAGGATACTATTTAGCGGTGTAGGGATGTAAATGGTTATGCACAAAGAATCTTTTAAAGATCTGTTCGGGTAGTATGCTCGTAGACCAGTTACGCTACTTGAATCATTATGACCAGTTCAGAAGACTTAACACCGCCACCTAAAAAGCCCAGAACGGTATCCAACGACGACCTATATAGACGATCAACTCAATATCGTTACTGGTCGTTTACCCAGTCCAAGTTGGAGGATCTAAGAGTTCTTGCCAACAAGAAAGGAAGAGTGCTGACTCACAAAAGGCTTGAGGATCTTGATCCATCGCTTGATGAGGCAAAGATGATCAAAGAAAACGATGTGGCGCAGTTTCCGTACGTCTCTTTAGACGAAGAGCTTAAGATCATCACTTATTATGCTAGAAAGTGCCAGGATTTGGCCAACTTCTTCCATCTCCCGTCTCAGGCTCGGTCCACTGCCATTATCTACCTCTACAAATTCTATCTGACCTACTCAGTGATGACCTATCATCCTCAGCATATCATGTACACGTGTTTATTCTTGGCAGCCAAGGTGGAAAACAGCTTCATAGGTATCAATAATTTTTCCAAGGCCATTCCAAAGACCAGTCCAGAGTCCATTTTACAATACGAATACCTTATTTTACAGACTCTACGCTTTTCCTTGAGATGTCATCATTCTTATCAGCCTTTATATGGATTTTATCTTGATATACAACAGTTGTTGCCTAAAGTAGATCGGAAAAGATTGGGCCAGAGTTGTGATCATGCCAGAGACCTTGTTGGTGAAAGTTTGTTTTTTGATGTCAATTTTCTATTCACTCCACCGCAAATTGCGTTGGCATGTCTTTGGAGGAGCGATGATATTCTAGTTGAGAGGTATTTGGCTAAGAAGTTAGGTTTGAAGAGAAAGCAGAAGGAGACGGATGGAGCAGAAGCAGAAGCAGAAGCAGAAGCAGAAGCAGAAGCAGGAGCTGAAGCAGAAACAGAAACAGAAACAGAAACAGAAGCAGAAGCAGAAACAAAAACAGAAGCAGAAGCAAAAACAGATACAGAAACAAAAACAGATACAAAGCCTCCGAAGACCGAAGAAGGTGAAGTACCACCTCAACAAAGGTTTGATAAAATGTTCCAAACAATCAAGAAATGTAGTCGTCTGATTGATCAAGCCTCACGTAATCCTTCTGTCGAAGAGGCCAAAGATATATCATCCAAAATTAGATACTGTCTCGAGCCTTTGCGATATGGAAGAAAGTTACTCAAGCAGCGAATAGCTATTAGTGAGATCGTTGAAGAGGCCAATACAAAGAGGTCTGTGTCAACTGAATCAGAACAGACCTCTAAAAGACAGAAGACTCAATAAGTTAATTCAATCTATACTAATTTAGGTGCAGCTATAATCTTCTCTCCCACAGATCCTAGATGATAGCATTGATGGTCAGCCCGGTTTACAGCGACGATTTCCTGTTCAAAGTCTGCTGGTCCTCCACCTGTAACATCAAATACCACATTTCCTAGCTTAATCGTTAGTTTTCCTGATTCATGATACCTTAGTTTACCGATAACACCAGTAGGTAGATCGGCTTTCTCCTCCTCGATCTTCTCTGCCCCCGCGCTTACTTCTGCCTTTATTGGCTTTTCAAATGGAGGTAAGATGGATGGAAGTTGAAGAAATAAAAACTCAGAGGGTAACACACAAGATGGCTTCTCTTCATCTTGGCTCACCTTAAACTCTTCCATGTATTTAACAAGAGAGCTATAATCTTCTTGTAGTATTCTGGCCTCCTGCCTCGTCTGGTAGTCGTTAATGGCATCAATGGCAGCCTGTTTCTTATCGCTGGAGTCCTCGGGAATAAATGCCAAGCTGGAATTCTCCTTTTTCACGTTTGGACCGCTATCAGGTATATTACTACCTTCTCGACTCGATATATCCGACGCTTCCCTATGAAATTCCGTCTTTATGGTACTATCAGGATGGGGCTCTTCTCCAAACTCGTAATGCTGTGCCCTCTCGGCTCTCATAGGAAAAAGTTTCAGGTCTTCGTCATCGAAGTTGAGCTCTTTACCCATATTAATCTTCACGTCAGAACCTGCCTCACTAAGGTCATCATCCTCTTCGTCACTATTACTACCAACATTTATTTCATTAACATGCAATCCATTGGTCCCCTGTTCTACCTTAGGAGGCCTGTTCTTGTCCTTTGTTCGATGCAATCGAGATACCAATTCTGTCACAGGAGACACGGTCCTCCTCGATGCCAATGATGAGGCTTTCTCTTTAATTCCCTCAGGAACCACAGGAACGGCACCAGCACTAAGGGGACCAGAAGTAAGTAGAGTGGTATTCTGATACCTTTTGTTCATTCTATTTCTATTAGGCATGAATCTATGAGGTTGTTGTAGCCGTAGATTGTTCCTGTTAATACCGGGGGTGTTAATATGTGCTTCAGCATCTCTTTCTTCCTTCGGTTTTCTAGCCACAAGCTTGGGTTTAAACTTGAGCTTCCTTTTAGGTGTTGAAGGTCTTGAAATTGAATCTAAACGTTTGTTCGATGACATTATTGGCTAGTAGAAAGAGATGATTTATAGATCACTTTCCTTTTTCAGATAGCTGAGCTCCTCTTGTTTCTCTGGAGATTAGCGGGAAAAAAAAATTTTCAGATATTCATTAACAAGTCCCTTTAACAAAGTTAATCCGTACTCACCATATATCTGTTACTTCTTTCGTACAATTATTACAATATGACTAAGAACAGACGATCTAAACAATCCCAAGAACCGAATATTGAAGAAATTGGATTGGATGAAGTTGATGAGTTTGCTCAAGAAAGAGAGAAGGTGTTACTCAATGAGGCTGGATGGGATAAGGATCAAGTAGATTCCTCGGAGTCTGAAGAGGAAGAAGCCGTGATGGATATTGAAGAGGAAGGAGATGATGATAAAGATAAGGCGGATATTGAATCGTACAGAAAAAGGTTACAAGGACCAGTGGAAGATGATGAAGAAGAGTATTTCATTGATAAAGATAAGGAGGAAGCCGATAATGAAGATGATGATGATGGTGATGATGATGATGAAGCTTGGGGTAATATTAAAGGAGATTATTATGGTGCTGAAGATTTGGAAGAGGAGGATGACGAAGATGCTAAAGAAATGGAAAAGGAAGCATTAAGACTTCAAAAGAAGCATTTGGAGGACTTGAATATGGATGCTTATATGTTGGATGAAACAGTTGAGGAATGGACTCATGAAACCAAGAAAGAACAGGAGGCCAAAAAAGGAGAAGCGGAAGAGATATCCATTACAGAAGTTGCCAAATTGGATAAGGATTCTCAATTACAGATCTTGCAAAGACGTTATCCGGAGTTTATACCACTAACGAAAGAGTTTCAAAGTCTTAAGGGTGTTTTGAAGGAACTCGAGAAGCAAAGAGACGGTAAAAATGAGGTGGTGCAGATTAAATATTCCACTCTTGCATCATACTTGGGTACTGTTGCGACCTATTTTGCTCTATTCGTGTCCAAACTACACGATGGAGAGCAGTTCAGTATGAAGGGAGAGCCTATATTGGAAGCTATTTTAAATTCTCGTGAGATTTGGTACGAGGCAAAAGGATTGAATGAGACCGGAGGCGAAGAAGAGAAACAGACAATAGTGGAGTCCTCGGAGGAGTCCTTGGAGGAGCCTTTAGAGTCCCTTGAGGAGCCTCTTGAGATTCCTCTTGAGAAGCCCCTCGAAGAGCCCCTCGAGGAATCCGATTCTGAACTTGCATTTGGTGAAATGACACCATCATTTACACTTGAAAAGAAATCGATTAAGCATCTTAAACGAGCAGGTATTGAGGGTATCGATAATGTTGATGCCGAAGAGAAGCGTGGAAGAAGAAGAGCTCTTGGATTCTATACATCGAAAATTGATCAACGTGAAAAGAAGAAGATGACGAGATTTCAAGGTGATGAAGATATACCGTACAAAGAAAGATTATATGAAAGGCAGCAAAGATTACTCGAAGAGGCTCGCAAAAGAGGAGACAGAAATAATAAAAAGGCACCAGGTGTTGATCTTGATGATGATGAGTTCAATGAACGGGATACCAAAGATGCTAGAGAGATTAATCTCGAAGGTGAAGATTATTATGAAGCCATTAAGCAAAAGAAGGAAAAGAAGAAGGCCACCAGAAAGAATGCACATGAATTGGCAGTCAGAGCAGCCAAAGAGGGTAAATTGGCTGAATTGCAGGAGGGCATTGATGGAGATGGTAAAAGAGCCATCAACTATCAGATGTTGAAAAACCGTGGTTTGACCAAGAAGAGAAATAAGGCTGACAGGAATTCTAGAGTCAAGAAGAGAAAGAGATATGACCAGGCAAAGAAGAAGTTGGGGTCTGTCCGTGCAGTCTACAAGACTCCTGAAGGTCCTTACCAGGGCGAGAAAACTGGTATCAAGAAGAATATATCCAGATCTGTCAAGATGGTGTAACTGTTACTGTATTCGTGTTTTATACAATTGAGGATTCGATTTTCTTCAAATAGCTGTATAGTAGAGGTATCAGTGGTTGCGACAAATGAGGCCTGCAGGCCACAGAAGAGTCTATAAGTACTATTGGTGTGATTCTCACAGTCTCTAGTCACCATCCTCTTTTTTCATCATCTTATCCCACCCTTGAGCCAACTCAACGAGAGCTTCGGTATCTAGAGAGGCATCTACGATCTCCTTAGGAACCTGATTCTGACTGTGGGCTCTTGAAGCAAATCTACCGCTGTTGGCCTGTTCAACCTTACGGAAAAGAGGACCATCATCATCGGATTTCATGGTAGCCAACTCGTTCCACGAAAACAACAAAGAGTCCGTCTGACGAGCAAATGGATTCACGTCAACTAGGTATACTGTGGTAAGAGGTTTAGGTATGTAGACGTCGAATGCAAAGCTGTTTGAGTCGAATTTGGGAAGAAGTACACTGTCAAAGAAAAGGTCAATCTTATCGACGATTTCATTTTCGAAATCCTTCATAAATGTATAGTAGTTTAGATCCCTAGGAGAGATGGCTATCAACTGCCTATCTCTAACGAAGCAGCGGAACTCCATGGAAGGGTTGATATCGAACCATTTGCGTAGAACTAGCTCGTATTCGAACCCCTCAGGAACATTTTGAGGCCCCTCTGTCACACATTCGAACGCATGGCCGATATCGTGGTTTATATAGTCGGAGGACTTCAAAAGAAGGTACAACTCCGTAGCGTTATGGCATTCCATCGTATTGTTCATCATCATCCATGTGGCATCCTGAGGAGATGTCCAGTTAAGTTTGGGAGCCACTTTCCCACCTAATCTTTGTATGGCATCTTTGATTTTCTGGTGGAAGCTGGGGAAAGTGCTGGTAGGAGATGCCTTATTTGACAGATCTTTGTCTTCATCAGCATCAGCATCAGCATCATCATCTTCTTCTTCTTCCCAATCACTGTACTCGTTATCGCTGTTGAGTTCAACTTTCTGGAACAAGCTGGACCCTTGTTCATCTTTAGGAAGGATGATATCATCGCTCAATAAATAATTAATAAATTCTATAGGAACCGGTCTTAGGATCTCGGCCTTGGTATAGGTGTAACTGGAGAATTTGTTATACCACTGAGAGTAAGAGCAGTTAACGACATCTTGAGCCGAAACTGAAATATCAGCAAAAGTTGCCACTGCTGAAGAAACAGTCTTCTTTTCTGGGCCTTCTACGAGCATATTTGAAGGCATCTAATAAGAAAAAGGCTGATCTCTATGACAGACAAAGATCTCTCTCTCTTCCTCTCGCTATTAAATGTCGTGAATAAACCAATTCAGAGAGTTGATTTTCCAAGCCAAAAAAATTTTAAATAAAGAAGATGAGAATCCTCAATGTCAAACCAACAACAGTTCGTTCTCTTGGCTTTCATTCACTCTTCATCATGTCTGCCGTGGTTAAACCATCTCCTTCGAATGCAACATTTCAAAACAAAGAGAAACCCCAGGAAGTGCGTCGGGCTAACGTCGTTGCAGCTAAAGCCGTGGCTGACGCCATCAGAACTTCACTAGGACCCAAAGGGATGGATAAAATGATCAAGACCAAAGATGGCAAGGTGATTATTTCCAATGATGGTCATACAATCCTCAAGCATATGGCAGTTTTACATCCTGTGGCCAAAATGTTCGTGGATTTATCGGGTGCACAGGATGTTGAAGCAGGCGATGGTACTACCAGTGTTGTCGTTATAGCAGGAGCATTGTTGAGTGCTGCAGAACGTTTATTAGCAAAGGGAATTCATCCAACGATTATTTCTGAGTCATTTCAAAAAGCTGCCAAACGTTCGTGTGAAATTATGTTGGATATGTCTCACGAGATCTCTCTTGATGATAAGGATGCACTAATTAGGGCTGCCACTACTTCATTATCATCCAAGATTGTTGCACAGCATTCATCATTGTTAGGTCCAATTGCTGTGGATGCTGTTCTTAAAGTGGCCAACGAAGAAGCACATAATGTCGATCTCAACGATGTTCGATTGGTTAAGAAAGTGGGTGGTACCATTGACGATACAGAGATGGTAGATGGTGTGGTGCTAACTCAAAATGTCATGAAATCTGCAGGTGGTCCAACCAGAGTTGAAAAGGCAAGAATAGGACTTGTTCAGTTTTGTTTATCACCTCCTAAACCGGACATGGAGAACAATATTGTTGTCAATGATTACCGTCAGATGGATAAGATATTGAAAGAGGAGAGGATGTATCTTCTAAACATCTGTAAGAAGATCAAAAAGGCCAAATGTAACGTTATTCTCATTCAGAAGTCAATTTTGAGAGATGCTGTCAATGAATTGGCACTTCATTTCTTGTCAAAGTTACATATTCTTGTCGTCAAAGATATTGAAAGAGATGAGATCGGGTTCCTTTCGAAGAGCCTCGGTTGTAAGCCTATTGCCGATGTCGAATCGTTTAACGAGGGTCGTCTTGGGTCAGCCGATCTCGTGGAAGAGGAGGAATCTGACGGTTCGAGAATTATCAAGATTTCAGGTATCAAAAAGGTGACACATCCAACCGTTTCTATTGTTTGCCGTGGTGCCAATCAGCAGGTACTAGATGAAACAGAGAGATCGATTCATGATGCCCTTTGCGTGATCAGATGTCTTGTTAAGGAAAGAGCCTTAATTGCCGGTGGTGGCGCCCCAGAGATTGAGGTTTCCAGGCAGTTGTTGAAAGAGGTTCATTCACTATCTGGAGTGGAGCAACTTTGTTTCACAGAATTTGCCTTTGCCTTGGAAGTGATTCCTACTACTTTGGCAGAAAATGCGGGTTTGAACCCTATTGAATTGGTCACAGAACTACGTAACAGGCATGAAAATGGGGAGAAGGAAGCTGGCATTAGCGTGAGGAGATCTGGTGCCACCAGCACCTACAATGAGCATGTTATCCAGCCTGTTCTAGTCAATACTAGTGCAATCACGCTCGCTTCCGAGACGGTAAAGTCGATTTTGAGAATCGACGATATCCAGTTCAGTCGCTGATAAAACTTATATGTATATCTATGTATGTATGTATGTATAAAACTCTATTTCTTTGGTAGCAATATCTTGACAGCTTTCCTGCCAAATAAATAGGATAGTCCACTCCACGTGGTAGTGGTAGCCACAATCCATTCGAAGTATTTAATCAGAGATAGCAGAATTCCAGTGGCATCTTCACCGTAATTCTGGCCCAAGTAAATCATGGCCAACGGTTTAATCATTATAGTACCTAAGTAGACCATCTGAAGAGCGGTATTAACCTTGCTGATCATGGAAGGCCGAACTTCAACAGAAATGATGCTAAAATCAAAGTACCTTAGCAGGGTCTTTGGAGCCGGTAATGTAATGTATCTCACCACCACACCAGCCAATCCAAGCATAATATCTCTTCCCAATATAAGAATAGCCAAATACAGAGGAATTTCGGAGGTTATCGATAGACAGACAGTACAGATGATCATTAAAGCCTTATCAGCAATAGGGTCAAGAATGCTGCCGACGACGGATTTCAAATCCCAGTGTCTTGCTATAAGTCCATCAAAGAAATCTGTAATACAGGAGTAAACGAAAAGACTAAGAGCACCTGTAGTCATCTTATGGATAATCATGTATCCGACTACTGGTGCACATATAAGTCTTGTGAGCGTAAGGAAGTTGGGTAGAGTGTATATATTCTCGTGGATATCCGGAGGGAGGATCTTGGAGATATTATCTTTGAGCTCGATCGATTTCTGAATCGTTTTATTCTTCAAATCTCGAGACCTGTCCATAGTTCTATTGCTAAATTTAATAGACCTATTGATAGTGTCATCGGTGAATTTTTTGGACTGCATCAATGCCTGGTCTCTTAATGCCTTAGCTCTAGCGATCCGAACCGTCGTGGGCGATCTCTTTCTGAGAGTTTCGTGTCTTTCAGTATGTTTCGGTTTCTGTTCATTTGGTTTTTTAGGCTGTTTCAGATTCCTTGGTCTTTCTGGAGAATTATGCCGAAGCGTATGAATGCTGGTGCAGAAGGGTCTACTAAACGGTTGATTCAAGGGTTTTCTAGTTTCCGGCTCTCCTCGAAAAATCAATATTCCTCTCCGACAAAGGGTACTTGTAAGTGGGTTCCTTAATTGGCGTGCCAGTGTAAGTGGGAGAATTAGTGTTTGCATGGTACCCTTAGTAAGAAGAGCAAAGATATAGAGACTCGGCAGATCTGGGGGAACCCCACAAAATTTTTCAGTCGCGTCGCACCGAGGAACCGAAACGTAGGTGAAGGTATAGATAGGCTCTACACATAAGCAGGCGATATCTGGATGGGTCTGTGGAGAGATTTCTTGAACGACTTTCAGGAACTACTTCTATTCGTACGATTATAATTATGATGCTTTTTGAAACATTAGTTACTTTCTATTCTTGAGTGGCGTTTCCTAATAGGGAGAGTGAAAGGATTTCCATTAGCCTAATGGATATTGAAATGTATAGATTCAAAGTATCTTAAATCAATCATCAAGAAACACTACAAGAGAATACCTCTTGACTTGCTATTAGTATATCTTTGCCCCTCCGGATTCTTTGCACTCCTATCTGTCTCAGAGTCCACCACAAACCTCCTTGACATTAGCGGCTGGCACGCGATAACACACCACGTGACTGAAAAATTTCTGTTCAAACTTCCCCCACACTTTTCAGTACGTACCTCTTCATTCTTTTTGTCTTCTTTCTTCATATGCAAAGGTTACTGCAAAGACATTTACATTATTTCTCTTCGATGAATGTCCTCATATATTCCGGCCAAGGTACTACTCCTGAGAGTGTGAAACATTGCTTAGAAACATTTAGACTTATTCTTTCTCCTTATTATTCTGTTACTAGTGCATCTGCTAGCACTCTTATCGAGCAGCCTTGGGAAGGGAAGACTTCGCTTTTAGTTATCCCGGGAGGAGCCGATTTGCCTCTCTGTCGAGCATTTAATGGTGAACCGAATAGAAAGATCAACCAGTTTGTTAGACATGGTGGTAAGTTCATTGGATTCTGTTCTGGTGGTTATTATGCTTCGCATAGATGCGAGTTCGAAGTGGGAAACCCTTCTATGGAGGTAAGTGGAAGTCGAGAGTTGGGCTTTTTTCCGGGAATCTGCAGAGGCTGTGTTTACAGGGGATTCTCGTATGGATCCGATGTTGGTGCTAAGGCTGTCGAAATGACAGTGAATGCTGATAACTTACCGGAATACGGCTCGACAAATGTCCTCAACTATTATAATGGGGGAGGACTTTTTGTTGATGCCCAGAAGTATCCAAACACCGAAGTTCTAGCCTCTTATACTGGTAAGGTTGACGTTGAGGATGGACCTGAAGGAACTAAGGCTTCCGTGATATTGTGTACTGTGGGGAAAGGTAGGGTGTTGCTTACTGGAACACATCCAGAGTTTACTCCTGATTTACTTCACGAGTCTCCTGAATTCCCCACGGTCTCTCGTGATATTAGGCGGTTAAGGGCTACAAATACTCAAAGACTCAAATTTTTGAGGACTTGCTTAAAGCGATTAGATCTTCATGTCAACGAGAGAGACACTGCTAGGCCCTCACTCACCCCTATCTTTCTCACGAGCGTAGACCCTTCCGAAACTATATCTCTTGTGAACCGAATATCTCAGAACACCACACACGTTATTGACAATATCATTGATGGTGGCAAGGATAAATTTGGGCTACATGATTCTTTAGACCGATTGGCATCGTTCCATCAAAAAGAAGGATACGAAGACCCTGAGATTGCCATCAAGGAGATTTTCCCATGCATTCACGGATATCCTGATACAAAGCTCACTCCTTATTTCAATTTTAAGCATTATTATGAAGTCTTGAACCAATCATACAGCCAACTGGGCATTGAAGAAGAGTTTGGAAGAATGTTCATGTATCAGGAAGTTACCTCTTCGACAACTACACTTATGGATTCTAATATCCATCTAATGAAGTGTCTTCCTCACGGATTCACTATTCATGGAACTGTCCAGGTTTGCGGCAGAGGACGCTCGGGCAATTATTGGGTCAATCCGGTTGGAGTTATGGCCGTTTCTACATTACTGAAGCTTCCGCTTTCGTCTGCAAACCGATCACCAATCGTCTTTATTCAGTATCTTTCCAGTATGGCCCTTGTGGAGGCCGTCTTACAATATGGACCAGGGTATTCGGAGGTTCCTCTTCGCATCAAATGGCCCAACGACATTTATGTTATGCCCCCAAAGTTCATAGGCCAAAACAGAAATACACCTATCGATACAGACGAAGCTACTTACACCAAAGTAGGCGGAGTTATGGTGAATGCAAATGTAATAGACAATCAATATTACCTTGTGGTTGGTACAGGATTCAATGTGTCCAATGCAGCTCCAACCACTTCCGTTAATATGGTGATAGACTCTATGAACAAGTATTGGGGGGATAATGGAATCAGTAAGAGCCTCGATAGAATAGAAACTGAAAGGCTCCTTGCCAAATATCTCAGCATCTTCAATGGCATGTTCAACACCTTCCGTGCTCAGGGTTTCGCACCTTTCCTTAGCAAGTATTACCAGATGTGGCTTCATTCTAATCAGATCGTTCACATAGTCTCAGAAGGCAATGCAAGAGCACGGATAGTGGGAATAACTCCTGACTGGGGTATGCTTCTCGCCAAAGAAGTGGATACTAACGATCGACCTACAGGACAGATGTTCGAACTTCAACCGGATGGCAATTCATTCGATATGTTTAGAGGATTGATCTCAAAAAAGAAGTGAGACATACAGACAGGTTTAGTTTATACTTGTATTTATGAAACACATGGCAATAAATGTACAGATTAAAATCGAAATAAAGCAAAAGACAAATTTTGAAATTTCACAAGACTAGTGAGTGTTTTTTTTCTTTTCTAGAAAATATAGTGGATAGATGACCCATTTCTAGAGGGCCGTCTCAACTCATTTCTTCTCCTCGTCCTCTTTATGATCCGCTGCTGAAGAATATGATGGGGATGTTGGACTGTATTGCGGAGAAGTTGGTGAATATTGAGGAGAAGTTGGCGAGTATTGAGGGGACGTAGGTGAGTATTGTGGTGACGTTGGTGAGTACTGTGGAGATGTAGGCGAGTACTGTGGGGATGTAGGAGAGTACTGTGGGGATGTAGGGGAGTACGATGGAGATGTTGGCGAATACTGGGGAGAGGTTGGGGAGTAGGAAGGTGAAGTCGGAGAGTAGGAAGGTGAAGTCGGAGAGTAAGATGGTGACGTTGGTGAGTAAGATGGAGAAGTAGGACTGTAACTTGGTGAAGTTGGCGAGTACGATGGAGATGTAGGACTGTAGCTTGGTGAAGTTGGTGAGTACGATGGAGATGTAGGACTGTAACTTGGTGAAGTCGGTGAGTAAGATGGAGATGTAGGACTGTAGCTTGGCGATGTTGGGCTGTAGGATGGAGATGTTGGAGAATAAGATGGAGATGTAGGACTGTAAGATGGGGATGTTGGTGAATATGAAGGGGAAGTAGGGCTATAACTTGGCGAAGTTGGCGAATACGAAGGTGAAGTAGGACTGTAACTTGGTGAAGTCGGCGAATAGCCTGGGGATGTAGGCGCATAACCAGGAGACGTTGCTCCATAGCTTGGAGAAGTAGCACCGAACCTTGGAGAACTTGGTTGGTAACTACTGACACCACCATACTCAGTGAATCCACCACTTCTGTCGTCATTAGCAGTCGAAGTGATCATAGGAGAGAAAGCAACCTTGTCACTGTCTTCCACATGAACGAAATCGTCCTTGAGTTGCTCATCTTCGTAAGGAGTAGCAGAGCCGGCAACATTCTTCGTAGAAGCAGCCACTGGAGTAGAACTTGGTGCGGCAACGGCAGTGCTCCGCTCCTCCGAAGGAAGCAGACCCAACCTGTCCTCGTCGAGATACATCTCGAATGCACCAGTACCGAATGGAGCCATCTGTCCCATAATGACATTTTGAGAGACACCATCACAGGTATCCAACTCTGCAGAGGCACCTGCCTCAAACAAAATTTCTACGGTTTCCTCGAAAGTACATCTCATCAATGCACCGGTTTCATTTCTGTTAAAACCATGACGAGAAATGGCGATCAAATGACCCTTGTAGGTCATTAGGTCCACCAATAATGCTAAATGCCTGTAATTGACGTACGAACCATCAAAGGCAATAACATTCAGAATCTCCTTGTACAAAGCTGTTCTAGCTGCCTCAATACCAAACACAGATAAGACCTCAACAAACGAATTGGAGTATGTCCTCGTAGGATCAACGCCATCGACAGCGATAACTTCTGATAAGTTAATACCATCAGTTTCCAAAACCCACTCTTTCTTCTTGGCAAAGTCTCCTGCTTCATCTACGTAAGTCTTATCATATTTCATCATGAACACTCTACTGATACCGGTAATACCTCTTAAAGTGATCGACTCTAACATTTGTGTTTCCAAGGCTCTCAACAAACCGTCCTCAGTTTCCTCTTCCTCCTCATCCAATGCCTTTTCTTCACGAACAATTCTACATCTGATCACCAATTTCTCGGCATTATCCTCAGACCAGATAACAAATAAGTCGTCACCGAAGTTCTCCATGATTTTACCGGCAACCTGACTCATAGTAAGTTGCTTATCAAGCATTTTGGCACGATCCAATTCCAAACGTAACAACCAAGGAGACTGCTTATGCAAGTTCTCCTCCACCTTTTCATCTGGAATGGCAAAGTAGGCCTCGACAGTATCGACATCTTCTTCGATGACGGTACTCTTTGGATCAGGATCATAGAAGATTTCTGTAACAGCCGTGACGTTCTTCAAAGTGGTATGCTCAATAGCTGACTGAATAGACTTGGCACGCTCAATATCAAAAGCGACAGCGTCCTGCAAGTACACAGTCAAGGCAGGAGTTTTGATATTCTTAGCAACATTCAAAATCTCCTTCAAACGAGGAACACCCAAGGTAACATTCTTGGAAGAAACACCAGCATAATGGAAAGTGTTCAACGTCATCTGCGTTGCAGGCTCACCAATAGATTGGGCAGCAAGGACACCAACCATTTCACCCGGATTAACCAAAGCCTTGGCAAACTGCTGCTCAATCATACCAAGAACCCATTCGAATGCATCCTTATTTAGGCGGAACTCTTGAAGAATACGCTTGGTGGCCATACGTGATCTAACCAGACACTGGAAGAGGTAGGTAGCATTATCCTGAGCCTCGTCTAGACATCCACCTTTACCACGAACAACAATAAACTTTTTACACAGATCTTTCACGCCGTTAATAATCTCTGGGATCGTCAAGTCATTAGCTTTATAACGGTCCACGTGGAATATCTGCTGAGCATTCTGGATCACACGTCGAATGTTAACAGGCAAAGGCCAGTTATTTTCACCTGTCGGGAACACTTTAGTACGAAGGAACTCACGATCGGAGAGTAATTGCTTATATTCCTCATCCAAAAGTTTCTGTAAACCCATGTCACCTACAATATCAGCACCATACTCAACCAAGTCGGCACGAAGACTCTTGCTCTTATCCATCAAATCGATACGGTACTTCTTCTCGAAAGAATCCGTCGAACCTTGAATGGTATCAACCACCTGCTTTTCGACCTGCGTACCATCAAGACCATCCTCGCCATAGATGAACTGAATAACATCACCTAAAGAATTTCTTGTAGTACCATCATACTGAACCATAATATCCTCTAATGCCTTCAATAAACGACGCTGAATATAACCAGTCTCTGCAGTTTTCACAGCAGTATCAATTAAACCTTCACGACCAGCCATAGCATGGAAGAATAATTCTTGAGGAGTTAAACCTCTTAAGTAAGAATTCTCTACAAAACCTTTAGACTCAGCAGAGTAATCATCCTTAGTAAAATGAGGTAGCGAACGGTCAGCAAAACCGAAGTTGATACGCTTACCTTCGACAATCTGCTGGCCAACACAAGCAGACATCTGAGAGATGTTGATATAAGAACCCTTGGAACCTGCCGTCACCATCTGCTTCACATTATTAGAATCCTTCAAGGAAGTTTCAGCTGATTTACCGGCAGCATCACGAGCCTCGTTCAAGATTTTAGACACTTTTTGCTCGAAAGACTCACGAACCGTCATACCAGGCTCCGGCTCCAAGACGTTCTTTTGAGCATCACTAATAACCTCCTGAACTTGATCTTTGGCCACACTAATAGTCTTGGTAATGGTCTTCATAGTGTCAGGATCAGCAATGGCATCACCAATACCAATGGAGAAACCGTTATGAAGCAACCAGAAGTTCACCACCTTCTGGATGTTACCAATCATCTGTGCACAGACATCCGGACCCTTTTCACGCATACAAGTATGTATTAAACCACCAGAAGAGGTACCAACCGTAGCTTTGTTGACTACACCAAAGATAACACTACCATTAACTATCAACATACCAGAATCTTTAGGGGATAGCAACGAGCCATCAAGTCTCTGCATGAAAATACCCTTCGGAATAGTAAGAGAAAATATCTGCTTGCCAGTCCAAAGAGGCTTAGGCTTCAAAATGGCAGGTTGAGGAACTACACCATCCCAATTTGGAATCCAGAAACACATGTTCATTACCTGGTCATACTCAATGAAGTTATCACGTAAGGTCATCTTTCTAACACCACAAAGCGTATCCTGGACAATACCCATCACAGGCTTATTGGATTGAGGAGACACAATCTGCTTGGGCACGGCCGCAATCTCCTGTAATTCAGCCTTGGTCTCATAGGACTGAGGAACGTGCAAGTTCATCTCATCACCATCGAAATCGGCGTTGTAGGGCGTTGTCACAGACAAGTTGATACGGAACGTTGAGAACGGCATGACACGCACTTTATGACACATCATGGACATTTTATGAAGAGATGGCTGACGATTGAATAAAACGGGATCACCATCCATCAAATGACGCTCAACTTTCCAGCCATACTGAAGCTGAATATCACCTGCACGCTTGTTAAAACGTAAATCGATACGCTCACCAGAATCACGAATTACATAACGGGCACCGGGATGTTGATTAGGACCATTCCTCACAAGTTGGGTTAATTTTTGAATGTTGTATGGAGTGACAATTTCTGGATAAGTAAGAGTCTTAGCAACAGTCATAGGGACACCGACCTGGTCTAGCTCGATGTTCGGATCGCCGGAAATGACAGAACGGGCAGAAAAGTCCACTCTTTTACCCATCAAGTTACCTCTAAGACGACCTTCCTTACCTTTTAAACGGGCCCTGATGGACTTGATAGGCCTACCACTTTTCTGCAAAGCCTGTGGTTGACCAGCGATATCGTTATCCATATATGTGGCAACATGGTACTGAAGTAAAGCTTCAAATTCGTTGATGACATGTTGTGGAGAACCATCTATTTCAAACTTTTGAACATTGATATTGGCCTTCAAAATATCGGCCAATTTATAAGTCAAATCATCTTCGGAACGTTTAGAATCGGTAAAAGCGACGGAAGGTCTCACTGGAGGAGGAGGAACTGGTAATACAGTCATGATCATCCATTCAGGACGAGCCCACTCTTCGTTGAAACCTAATTTCACGCAGTCGTCAGTAGAAATGTGCTTAAACACGCTCAAAACTTCTTCAGCATGAACTTGCCTTCTTTCAATTTGTTCAGTTTCATCTTCCAGGTTGGTTCTTTTCCATGTACCCCAAAGTTTCATACCATCCTTACGAATCGAAGGCTGCATACTGCCACAACCACCTCTGCGAAACTTTGGCCCGCCAGTTCCATTTATGTCATTATCGTCATCGTCATCATCATCAGCAGGGGGGTCGACTTCACAGACCATCTTTGTCTTACAAAGAGTCCAGACGGCCTGAAACCGCTTTTTAGGGTCTCTAATTTTAATTGCAGCAGCAAAATGGGGGTTAGTATGCTCATCCAACAACAGTTTGCCACAATTCATACAGACACATTCACATAATTTCTTGATTTTAGGCATGAAACCAATGTGGAAAACGGGCTTGGCCAATTCAATGTGTCCGAAATGACCAGGACATTCCTTCATATCTTCACCACACGTTTGACACTTGAAATTCCTGTCGATAGAACCCAGTCTGGGGTCATTTAAACCACCTATTCTAGGCTTCATCGTCACAGGATCCATAATCTCGGGATATTCGATCTTGGCAACAGAAATGGCACGGATTTCCTCTGGAGAGAGAAGTCCAAACTGCACTTCCTGCACAGTTCTCAATGGTGCGCTCGAGTATTCAAATCTACTCATACTTTAAGGTTGATTGATTGGTTGGTTGACTGATTGGTTGGTTGTTTGGTTGACTGATTGATTGACTAATTAGTTGGTTAGTTGATAGATGTTTTTGTGGTTTTCTTAATGCTTTTCCTAATGCTTTCTCTAATTGTGTATCTTTTGTTAGAGCCCCTTGAAACGATCAAACGTGTAAAATATGCAATGCCAATATCCCTTAATTAATGCCAAGACTACGCTGGTCAGATATACTCTCCTATCACAACACTGAGAGGTTACCGAAGAAAAGACAAGCCACTTGTTTAACTTACCAATTGTTGATGTCTTTCCCTCTTTTTGTCGCCACTCTACGAAAAATTTTCGACGAAGGCAAGGGCTCATAACCGCGACGCGACGATATTTAAAAAGAGACTACTGGGTAGATTCATTCATTATGTATCTCTTTATCTATCTATCTATCTATCTATCGTTAGACAAGACTACTAGTTAAATAGCTTTCCAAAAGCCTTTCTCTCCTTATCCTTTCTCTCCTTCAACTTCATCCTTGCGTCTTGTAGTCCCTTAATCACACCTCCATCCTTAGGCTCTATCTCTTTGGCCTTGAGGAAGTCACCAATAGCATCCTCTTCATTATGTCCTAATAAATGACCCATGGCTCTTCTATAGTAGGCCTTAGCTTTCGATTTAGCCTCCAACTGCTCACATTCAAGTGCTTTCTTCGAAAATTTGATTGTTTCCTGTGAATCTTTCATCTTCATACTCATTAATGCTGCATTTAAATAACAAGAAACCTTCAAATGCCACAACTCAGTAACCTTCTCCTCAGCCAAATCCTCCGGTAAGAATTCTTCCAAGTATGCTGAGGCCTTCACATACTTCTTCAAAGCTAACTTTAAATTTCCCTTCTTGTAACTATCTGTACCAAACTGCTTAATCTCCTTGACGGCTGTGAAGACGCTTTCTGAATCCTTCTCATCAACGCTGAATTCATCTTTCAACGATTCTTCGAATGGATCACCGGTTTCATCAACAAACTTAGTAGGATCTCCTTCTTTTAAAATGCCACAGTCTGAAATAATACAAGCTTTCAATGGCTTATCTCCCTTGTCTGTCTCTTGACGCTCAATCTGACGGACAATGGATTTACCCGTAATTACTTGCCCAAAAACGACATGCTTTCCGTTCAAATGTGGTGTTGGAGCAGTGGTAATGAAAAATTGAGATCCATTCGTATTTGGTCCCGAATTGGCCATTGACAATAGAAATGGTTTGTCGTGCTTCATTTGGAAGTTCTCGTCTTCAAACTTCTCTCCGTAAATGGACTTACCTCCGGTACCATTGTGATTGGTAAAGTCTCCACCTTGAATCATAAAACCTTTGATAACACGATGAAAAGTGCAACCTTTATAACCAAAGCCCTTCTCTTCCGTACACAATTCCTTGAAATTTTCCGCTGTTCTAGGAACAATGTCATCGAATAGCTCCAAGGCTATTCTGCCTGCCTTTTCATCTCCAATAGTAATGTCCAAATAGACTTTAGTGCGTTCACTCATACTTGAAACTCTGTAAAACAACGAGAAACAATGAGAAACAATGTGATACAATGTGATATAATGTGATACGATGTGAACTTCTTCTTCGCTGACTCCCTCAATTCGTCAACTGATGGAAATTCTAGAAACCCCAAAACATCCTTACACCTTGTCTACCTAAACCCTTCCACCTTTGGATTTCCAGATCAATCTCTTCAGATGCCCGTTACCCCCATGTAGATTACACTTCTGTAACGCATCTTTGAGTCGCCTCACCTTACTTGGTGTAAGAAGCGGCCCGGAGTAATTTCGGGGCATCGATTTAAATAACGAACCACTTCTACCCAACTGATAGGTCTTATGATTATCATATAGAGGAACTTTGAAGATCAACGGATCGTCCATTATGACATTGCCTTTATTCGGTCTTCTAACTCTTCTAATGAGTGCTCCATGAGGCTTTGTTTTTGCTTTTGTTTTTTTCGTAACACTCTCACTCTCACTGGGGTAATAGATCTCTGTATATTGACCCTTACAGGGCGTGACGGTAAGATTGTCCTCCTGGGACAACTTGGACCGTGTAGTAATCGCGTAATGACGCATCGAACTGAAGAAATTCGGATCCTCAAGCACCAGTTCATCATAATACTCTTCTTCTCTAGCTTCTTCTTCGGAATCTGTCAGTATAGGAATCGATTCTATCATTCCATCGGGCTTTTTCTTCTTGACCAGCGTATTGAACAATATAGTATCTTCAGCAGCCTTGACAGCCTCTTGCTTCTGTTTCACCTCCGCTATAAACAAACTCTTCCAAACATTTTCCTTCTCCTTAGTAGAGTCCTTCATCGAACGTAAATGACCAAAATCCTCAAGTATCTTTCCTGTCCTCAAATCTATTAAATCCCCTTGCTCATTCTCTCCAAGTTCGGAATACTTCCGTATTATCTCTTTCCATTGCTGTTTTACTCTAACTAGAGACTGCAGTCGTTTGCTTTGAGCGTCACACATCACCTAACAAGACTGTCGTGCTCTTCAAACCAACCAACCGTCTGTCTGTCTCCCTTTCTCATCTCTTTTGTATTTTTTCGTTGACTTTTCTACAATTAATTCGCTATCATTAAAATTTAGATATATCATTGTCCTTAACGTGAGTTCTCTCATTATTGTTATGTGCAGCCCAACATTTCCGAAACGCATTCATCTGTCTTCTGTTAGTATGGGTAGTTGAATGGAGTAGTTCTCTTCTACTTACCTCATCTATACACTGTCTCCAGTCTTGCTTATCGTAATGACATAGTTGTAGAGCCAAGTTTTCTTCTATCATGTATTGATGTTAGTAGTTTTTAGATTGTAACTGGCGGTTACTACTTACCGGCACATCCAGTTTTCATGATTCGTTGATCCCTGTTTTGTTAGTATTTACTGATATTGAATTGATGTAGGTACTTACCATTCATCAGGTTCATCGTCATCGTCATCATCGTCATCGTCATCGTCATCATCGTCATCTTTCTCGTCTTTCTCGTCTTTCTCGTCTTTCTCGTCTTTCTTGTCATCTTTCTTCTCTTCTTTCTTGTCATCTTCCTCATCTTTTTTATCGTATTCTTTCCCCTCTCTCTCGCTCATGCTTAACACCTAATGATATAAACGTTATCTAATGATCCTCTCTCATCCTTATTCCTCATGTGGCTAAGAAACTCATTTGTGGCTCAGCCAACACGGTGTCAACAATCTATTTCAAGCATTTATGTAGACTGCCATCTCTTTTACAAACTTTGTCCCGCAAGACACTGAATTGATGAATATAATAAGCCTTGATCTTCTTTCTCTTCCACAACCATATCTATCAATACTGCAATACTGTATATCCCTAAATGCTGAATCTAAATAGCAAATCTACATAAATACATAAATACACAATCTACATAAATGCTGCATATATTCACCTCGATCGCGTCCATTTTTTTTTTCAATCCAACTTTTCGATTCATCCCTTTTGTCACTTCGGTTGTTCCTCCTTCTTCAGTGTAATTGAGTCGAACAATGGTCAAACTGTGCGAAATCAACGAAACCGTCGCCTTCGCGTGGTCTCTGGATGCTTTACCAGTCATCGCTACGGGCACATTGTCCGGCGTCATGGATGATACGTTCTCGTCAGACTCTTTCTTACAAATATACAACCCTTTTGAGACAAATGTATCCAAGAGACTCTTGTTCAAGGCTGCATCTGATGCCAAATACAATTCTCTTTCCTGGAGTAATTCAACG
Organism: Brettanomyces nanus; assembly: GCF_011074865.1. Classification (NCBI taxonomy): domain Eukaryota; kingdom Fungi; phylum Ascomycota; class Pichiomycetes; order Pichiales; family Pichiaceae; genus Brettanomyces; species Brettanomyces nanus. The sequence goes on along the minus strand of NC_052376.1, from coordinate 532,994 downwards.
TCTTCATACTCACGTGGCTTATTGGCCGGTGGTTTAGAGGATAACACCATTCAGCTCTACAATCCTGATCACCTCTTGAAATCAAGTCCTTCGAAGCTTTCTATTTTGTCCACTTACTCTAAGCACACTTCTCCCGTGTTACAGGTCAAGTTCAATCCTATTCAGCATCATATTCTAGGTTCTTCTGGTTCTAAAGGAGAGATATTCGTTTGGGATACAAATAAAGGAACTTGCTTTACCCCTGGTAGAGCTATGTCTCCAGTGGGTAAAGTATCTTGCCTCGATTGGAATAATACAGTCTCTCATATTTTTGCCAGTGCAGGTGATACTGGCTATGCTTCTATCTGGGACTTAAAGGCCAAAAGAGAGGTCCTTCAGTTGTCCTATTCAGGTGTCAATTTGTCTGTTGTGGCCTGGCATCCAAGTCAGAGTACCAAGTTGGTTACCGCCTCTGGTTCTGATTTGGACCCGGTCATTCTTACTTGGGATCTTAGAAACTCTTCTACACCAGAAAAAGTTCTCAAGGGCCATCGTAAGGCGATCCTATCTCTTGACTGGTGTCGTCAAGATGCTAAGTTGCTTCTTTCATCTGGTAAGGATGATACAACTATGCTCTGGAACCCTATAGAGGGTAAGAAGCTTGCAGAGTATCCATCCTTGCCTAACTGGATTCATCAGACTAACTTTGCACCTCGTTTACCTGACGTTTTTGCCAGTGCTTCACTTGATAAGAAGATGGTGATTCAGACTCTTCAGGATACCTCTCCTCCTGTGTCCACTAAAGTTGGTGGCGCCAATGAGGATGAATTCTGGAACAAGATATCTTCTACAGACACCCAGCAGCCAATTTTCCAAGAGAAGCAAGCTCCTGCTTGGCTTAGTAGACCCATTTCTGCAAACTTTGGCTTCGGTGGACGTATAGCCATTGCTAGAAAGGATACTAAGTCTGGTAACTCAATTGTAAAAATAGTCCCAGTTACAGGTGTCGAAGTTGTTGACGAATCTGCCAGCACTCTAGTGCAGGCCATTAAAAAGCACGACTATGAAGCTGTTTGCGATTCCAGACTTAAAATAGAGAAAGCATTTGCAAGCGGTAAGGATTGGGTTTTACTTAAGAAGTTGTTGGAAAAAGGACAGAAGGAATTACTTGGAGAGATTTTAGATACCGAGAAGCAGCTAGATATCGAGTCTTCTTCCTCGGAGGACGAAAAGGTTGGGAAGACCTCTCCATCGTCTTCTGATGATGACTTTTTCCGGCAACTTGGTTCTGCCAAGAAAGCAGAAGCCGTTGCTCAATATTCACCGAAGGGCAAATTTACACTTTCCAATGATTCTAGCGATGATTACACCAAGAAGCTGACTAGCAAGATTCTTGAAGCCAAGTTTGAAGATGCTCTGGATCTTTGTGTGGCCGAAAATCATATACTAGAAGCACTTGTGTTGGCATTGAACGGAACTGAAGAAATGAAGACTAAGGCCAAGAGTGCGTACTTCACTAAGTATGCCAGTCAGTCTTCATTGGCCAGACTTTTGTATAGTGCTTCAAGTAAGGATATCTCTGATGTGGTGAACAATGCCAACATTGGATCGTGGAAGCAGATTGCCCGGTCAATTGTGGCATTTGGAGAGCTCGATAACTCGGGTAGTGGACCATCTATTGATGCAAATATTACGAAATTGGGAGACAGACTAATGGATTCTAAAGAAACTGATGCTAGAGATAACGCAATTACGTGCTATATTGCAGGTAATTCGTTGGATAAAATCGCTCACATCTGGTTGTCAGAATTGGACGATATCGAGAAGTTTTATCTCGAGCAAAGCAACGAAAGTGACAAGAAGAAGCTTTCGGAGTCGGATATCAGGTTCAGGGCTCTTGGAGAAGTCATAGAGAAGGTATTTGTTTATCAATCCACTGCTTCCGTTGGCTCGGATGGTGCCTCAAGTGATCTTGAAGAGCTCGGAGATGCTTTTAAGGAATATGCAGAATACTTGACTAATGCTGGACAGTTTGAATTGGCCTTTGAGACGTTGAGTATGGTCTCGGAAAATATCCCTGGCATCAAGTTAGAAAAACGGCGTTTAGAGAAAGTCATGGGACGTTCTGCTCATAGTAATACTACGGTCCAGCCGGCTGCTAAGTACTCGAAGCCTACTGCAAAGTATCAAAACTATGCTCCAGTAGCAGCGGGAGGATACCCTACTACCCCTTTGCCAATGGCTCCAGCTGTTAATCATACATCGGGTCTAAGAAATCCATACGCCACCATGGCATCAAGTGCACGTGCTGGCTCAATGTCGAATGGCCCCAGAAACATGTATGGTCCGCAGGGGCCTGCAGGTGGCGTCCCTCCAGGCTCCTCTCTACCACCTCCACCCAAAGTGGAATCACGTGTTTCGTACTCGTCTAGAACTCCGTCTGCAAATAGAGATGCTGGAGGATGGAACGATCTTCCAGAAAGCATGAATATAGAACCACCAAAGCGTGATTCCGTCTCAAACACGGCTGCAGCTTCTCCATATCAACTACAGGCTCATCAGGGACCATACAATGGCCCTTCAGCTATTCCAGCTCAGAGATCTCCATCGATCCCTCCACCACCAAAGGCTGGAGCAGGTGCGACGGCTGCTGTAAACGGAAATGAACCTCTCCCAAGTTCCGTTCCTTCACGCAGTAGAATCCCATCATTGAATCCATACGCTCCAACACAACCAGCTGTCTATCCGGGAATTCCTGCACCAACTGGAGCCAATTTCCAGGCCTCGGCAGCTCCAATTGGCGGAATGAACTCACCTCAGGCGCTACCAATGTCTCCTAGAGCGGCTCCTCGGAACCCTTATGCACCAGCACCTGCCCAATCACCACGTGGATCGTTTGCAAGTCCTCTGGCAAGACCAGGCTTCTCTCCACAGCCGAACTTTGCACAGCCAACATTTGCAGCTCCTCCACCTCGTGGCGGTGCTGGTGTCGTTGGCAACGGGTTTGTAGATGGTCCTTCAGTTCCTCCGCCTCCTCCATTGAAGAAGAAAGCGGCCGAACCACCAATATCAGGAACTGCACCACCAGTACAGACTGTGCCAGCCCTTCAGCAGCCTCTGCCACAGTCACCACTTCCACCTAATTCGATCTCGGGCACGGCTACAAGCTCAGCTGTACCACCAGAAAGTCCTGAAGAACCCATTCCAGCGAATGCTCAACCTATCTACACTCTTTTAACTGCTGAAATGGAGAAGGTGAAACCGAAGATTCCAGCAAAGTTTAGCAAGCAACTTACAGACGCTGAGAAACGTCTGAACATTCTTTTTGACCACTTGAGCAGCGGCGATTTACTTAGTGAGGAAACCGTTGAGTCAATGGTGCAATTGAGCGAAGCATTGTCTAAAGGAGACTTTGGCACGGCCAGTTCATTACAAGCACAGATCTCCACCAATCACGCAGATGAATGCGGAGTTTGGATGGTTGGAGTTAAGAGGTTGATTGGAATGGATAAAGCTACGAGCTCTAGTCCAGCCGAATTACAGCAGTAGAATAGATATTTCATGTACTAAATGACAAGGATATGTTGACATTGCGTACTTAGTAAAGTTGTGCGATCTTCCCAAAAATGCAGCCCGCTAAAGTACCGATAAGATAATGACTGTATAGGAAGGTGGAAGGTTGGCTCACTGACGTATGAAAATATATCGTACGGGGTATGTTGGGCGGTCTCCACCGAGAACAGTTGAATCGGGTAGGGCTTCACCGGGAAGGCCAAGGGTCTACCGGGGAGGGCTGAGCCGCGACGCTCGATTGCTGTGGTAGCTATCGGGTAGACATCTTTTTTCCGCTATCAGTCATTGATAAGAGAAGACACGGATTACAGCTGTCATCCCACTGCAGAGTATAAAAAGAAGTGAATCTACCAGCAGTGTCTAAAACACGAAGTATTTTTGTGTGATCCGCCTGCTTTACTTGTAGTTGTAATATCATGGACGCAGATCGAATCAGTTACATTAAATCCAACATATACATCCCACCAGTAGCTAAGCAAGAGGAACCTAAGCTTCCCGCCAGCCATCCCTCATTGATCATCCCTGACCATCTAATAGATCTGAACCATTCTGCCAGTTGTGGATGTTGTCGTGGCGATAAATGTATTCGTGAGTGTGCCAGCTGGCTCTATGGTAAGGATGGAGAGGTGAGAAAGATACATCCTGACACCAATGCTTCTCAAGATACCTTCTTCTATAACTTGTCGAATGAATCCAAGGGACGGCAACTCTGAGAGAGACGAGAACTACGAGACCACGAGACCCACGAGACGACGCGCCTGACAGCCTTAGCCACCTAATCGACTTCAATTAATATATATTTCAGTTCATATTGACCATTTTTATTGGATGAGGAGCGTGTAATTGACTGATTGTCTACAGGTTGGCTCTGTCGTAGCCTAATTTGGGTAAAGGAAGGTTGTATATGTATTTTTGAAAACGAGAACTATCCAAAAAACCATCCCCAAAACCATTCTTTCATACTTCATTAACTAGCTGATACTCGTTGCAGGCTGACCCTGTCCACTTTCAAAACGTCACGGAGTTAATAAAGGCCGAACGAAGTCCCGCCCGCGAAACCCGAAGAGGCTTGGTAAAGGCGAATACCGCCGAGCACAAATGTAATCACGGGCCTTAGCGAGCAGGGGCCACCGCACGATCATTTCTGCCTTCCAAGACCCTGGCTGATCCTCGATTGCGCGTATTTAAGCTCTTAGCACCGAGATTGAAATCCTTTTTGCTTGCCCTCTATGATCATCGCGGCAAGTATATAAATACGAGCTGGTCTCTTCTCATTCGTCTATCTTTTCTAGTCTCTACAAATTCATAACTCTAGCATCAATCACCATGGGGTCGCTGCATATTACACCGGCTCAGAAAGAGGGTATCTCTACAGATGCCAAGGCAGAATCACAGCAGCCCCTTATTAGGCAGAAAAGACTCTTCTCCTTTCTACTCTCTAAAGATATCCCTCCAATCCCTTCTCCTGATGAGCGGAAAGTCTATCCAGAAAAGCATACAAATCCACTCTACTACGTGCTTTTCTGGTGGCTTACACCAATACTTGAGGTAGGTTACAAGCGTACTCTTCAGGCCGAGGATATGTACATTTTAGATGAACCTCAGAAAATCGAGTATATATATGCAAAGTTTCACAAGTATCTTGAAAACGAAATAGCCAAGAGTCGAAAGGGCAAAGGCGAAGCAGAAGGCGAACAGACAAACTCTGATAGCGATTCTGACTCCATCTCAAAGATCCCTACAAAGATCTTGTTGGTCGCTATAATGAAGACTTTCTGGTTCGACTACACTCTTGGAAGTCTGGAGTTACTCGCTTCCGACATTATATCTACACTTATGCCTTTACTACAGAAAAAGCTTACCAATTTTGTCGAATTGAAGGCTTTTGGAGTATCCGTTGATATGGGGAAAGGTATTGGATATGCGATAGGCTGCTGCTTTATGGTGCTTGCGACTGGTCTTTTTGTAAACCACTTCTTCTACCAGTCTATGTGTGTTGGTGCCAAGACTAAAGCTATTCTTACCAAACTTTTACTCGAGAAAAGCTATCATTTGGATGCAAAAGGCCGTCATGATTTTCCCACTGGTAAAATCACTTCTCTAATGAGTACAGACTTGAATAGGATTGATTTGGCCCTTGGATTCATGCCGTTTGTTTGCGTTGCCCCAGTTCCTGTCATCATTGCCATCGCCTTATTGATCGTTAACATCGGTGTTGCATCTTTGGTGGGTATCGCCGTCTTTGTGATCAGTAGTGTAATGCTAGGTGCTACCATAAGCACGTTGATGTCTCTCAGAACAAAGGCCAACAAATATACTGATAGCCGTGTTAGTTTGACCAAAGAGTTCCTTAAGAACTTCAAAATTATTAAGTTCTACAGTTGGGAGGAGTCCTATAAAAAGAGACTTGGCAGTATTAGGGAAAAGGAGATGCATTATGTGCTAAACTTGCAGAACCTCAGAAATATCGTTATCGCCTATGCCATTTCTTTGCCTACTATTTCTTCCACTGTTGCATTCTGTGTTCTTTACGCCATGAACTCGAATCGTTCCGTTGGTGACATCTTTTCCTCGTTGACTTTATTCCAAGTCTTGGCTAGTCAATTTAGCATGATTCCAATGGCGTTGGCTGTTGGTACTGATTTCTTCATCGGCTTGAGAAGAATCGCCGATTTTATATCTGCTGGCGAGGTTCCTCTTGAAGGGGATATTCCTGAGGTGTTGGATGATCCTGACCTAGCATTGAAAGTGGTCGATGGTAACTTCAAATGGCAAGAATTCGAAGCTGATAGTGATGAGGAAGACGAAGATGAAGACAAAAACGAAGGTGAGAGCAGCAAGAAGACCAAAAAATGCTTAGTTCGCAGGCGTGACACGAATCCCGCATCAGCCACTGATACTTCATCTTCCAATTTTGAAAAATCTAATAGCTTGGATGTCGAACGGGAAGCTCTTAAATTTCATGGTTTGAAGAATGTCAATCTTGAAATTAAGAAAGGTGAATTGGTTGTGATTACCGGCCAAATCGGATCCGGTAAATCATCTCTTCTAAATGCATTGGCCGGCTTTATGCACAAGGAATCGGGAACCGTCTTTTGTAACGGAAACTTATTACTCTGCGGATATCCATGGGCTCAGAATGCTACAGTAAGAGATAATATCACATTTGGCCGTCCCTTTGATAGACCTTGGTACAGTGAAGTTGTGCATTCCTGCTGCCTTGAAGACGATCTCAAAATGCTTCCTGGTGGCGACAATACGGAGGTTGGCGAACGTGGTGTTACTCTTTCTGGTGGCCAAAAAGCCCGTGTGAACTTGGCCCGTGCCATTTATGCCAAGAGTGATATAATTCTATTGGACGATGTGCTAAGTGCGGTGGACGCAAAAGTTGGAAAATTAATCATGAAGCGTTGCATTATGGGGTTGTTGAAGGATAAGACAAGAATTTTGGCAACACATCAATTGTCGTTGATTGGGGCAGCCGATAGAATGGTTTTCCTAAACGGAGATGGCTCTTTGGATGTTGGAACTATGGATGAATTACTAAATCGAAACGAGAATTTCATTAATTTGATGAAGTTTAGTAACGATGAAAGTAAGGAGGGAAGAAATAATGATGGTACAGACGGTAAAGACGACGATCAATTGCGCAGAATCCGGACTCAGATGGTCAATGACTACGAGAAGGTAAGCATTGTTCGGGATGAGGAAAGGGCTGTTAATGAGATCCATCTGAGTGTCTACCAAAGTTACTTGAAGCAAGGCTCTGGGTTCTTCAAGTCTGCATATTTGCCAATATTGCTCACCTCGATGATCCTAGCAACATTCTGCTCGATTTTCACCAGTAATTGGCTTTCATTCTGGGCGGAGGACAAATTCCCTGGCCGTAGCAGTCATTTTTACATGGGATTATATCTTATGTTTACCTTCTTGGCCGTTATCTTTTTGACTGCCGAATTTACTATGTTGGTATACTTCTCAAATACTGCCTCCAGGCGTATGAACATTCTGGCTATGGGTCGTATGATCCATGCACCGATGTCATACATTGATACCACACCTATGGGACGTATATTGAACAGATTCACTAAGGATACCGATGTCTGTGATAATGAGTTGGTGGAGCAGTACAGAATGTTTATCAATCCTTTCTGTACCATTGCTGGCACTATCATCATGTGTATTATTTACCTTCCTTGGTTTGCCATTGCAGTTCCTGGCTTAGTTATTATCTATGTTGCTGTTGCTAATTTCTATCAGGCTAGTGCTAGAGAGGTGAAGCGGCTGGAGGCATTACAAAGATCGCTTGTGTTTAATCATTTTGGTGAAGCTCTAGGTGGTATGGATACTGTCAAAGCGCACAAGGCTTCTCATAGGTTTTTGTCACATTTAAACGAACTCATTGATAACATGAATGAAGCATACTTCCTTACCATCGCCAACCAGAGATGGTTGTCGATCAACTTGGACTTGGTGGCCACGATTTTGTCGCTCATCATTACTTTACTCTGTTGCTTCCGAGTTTTTGACATTAGTGCTGCGTCTACCGGTTTGTTGTTGACTTATGTACTTACAATGTCCGGTCTTCTCTCGATGATGCTTAGATCATTGACTCAAATTGAAAATGAGATGAATTCTGTTGAAAGATTAAATTATTTCGCTGTGGATTTGATCCAGGAGCCTCCTTACGAGATTCCGGAGACAGATCCTTCACCGAAATGGCCCGAGAGAGGTAGAATCGTGTTTGATAATGTTTCTCTTAGATACAGACCGGGGCTTCCTTACGTTTTAAAGGCAATTAGCATGGATATAAAACCTCAAGAGAGAGTTGGATTCTGTGGAAGAACAGGTGCCGGTAAGTCGACTATAATGTCTTGTATGTATCGCCTTGTTGAGTTTGAAGGTAAGATTTACATTGATGATGTTGATATCAGCACTTTGGGTTTACACAAATTAAGATCGAGGTTGTCTATCATCCCTCAAGACCCTGTGTTATTCGCCGGTACTATCAGAGAGAATTTGGATCCGTTTAAGGAGAAGACGGACAATGAATTGTGGGATGCATTGAGAAGAGCCGGACTTATCGAAGAGGATGAAATGGCGTCAGTGAAAGAGCAGAAAAGAGGCGACGAGAATCTTTTCAAATTTCATCTTCAGCAATTTGTTGAAGACGACGGTATTAACTTTTCCCTTGGTGAAAGGCAGTTGTTGGCTTTAGCTAGGGCCCTTGTTAGACAGAGTAAGATTTTGATTTTGGATGAGGCCACTTCGAGTGTCGATTATGAGACGGATGCGAAAGTTCAAAAAACCATTGCTACAGAGTTCTCAGATTGTACGATTATGTGTGTTGCACATAGGTTGAGGACTATTATATCTTACGACAGAATTGTGGTTTTGGATCATGGTGAGATCAAGGAATTTGATAAGCCATTGAACTTGTTCAAAAATAAAGAAGGCATCTTTAGATCGATGTGCGATCAATCTCAAATAGCAGAAGAGGATTTTGTTTAATGCCTGGTAGGCCTGGTAGAGTTATAATATAATACACTGTACATAACTGAGTCCTTAGACGCTGTCCTGTCCTTCCTTGATTTCGCGCACGAGGTTAATTTTATTTGGCATCAATGATACTGTACTGATATCATTGCGGGCCCTTACTTACATTCACTTGCTGTATTGATCATGAAGTTTGCACAATCTCTGGAGCAGCATATAGTCCCGGAATGGAGAGGACAATACCTTGACTACAAGAATGGAAAGAAGAAGATTAAGAAACTTCAAAAGAGAACGAGCGTTCTTCAGGTAGCTAAGGATCAAATTGATCAATCGGGTACTTCGAGTCACCATTTACCTACTCCGAAGTTCAGTTTTAGATCTCCCAGGAGTAAAACCACGGTTTCCGGGTCCCCTCAACCAATCTATTCGTCAACTGAACCTGTCATCAATACACCAGAACAAAGAGGCATCTCCGAGCACCGCGTTACATTTCCAAACGCTTCGGCAGAACCGTTTTCTCTTCCCTCTCCTGCTATTTACCCCGAAACTCTAAACCAATCTTCCATTTCTACCAGAGACTCGCTCAGTACAGACAGTGAGACTGGTGAGGGCACAAATGTTGACACATCTGTCAATATCAATGCCCGTACACCTCTTCTCTCAAAGCAGTCTGCCCCCATTGGTGAGCTGAACCATCGTAAATCGTCAGTCTTTAAATTACTCGACACCCTTAGACGTCAAAACTCTTTGACACAGCTATCTCAGCTACTCTCTCACAGTTCCGAGAACGCTAACATGTCCTTGACCGAATTGGAAGAAATGTCATTGTATGCCAAACAGCAGTTCATCAATTGGGTTGACTCAGAGCTTCGTAAAGTGGATGAATTCTTTCGAGAGCGTGAGCAGGACTCACTAGAGCGCTTTCTTGTACTTCAGGATCAACTGATCCAACTAAACGAGAAAAAAGAGCAGGCTAAGATCCAGATGGATAGAATTCTGGAAGGTACAACCATCAGTAGGCAGCGTCAAAGAGCCGTGTCGGATGTCTCCGATGACTACGATGTTTGTATGGATGATGAAGAAGAGGACGAGAACGACGAGAATACCGCAGCGAGCGATGTACAGGCGATTGCAGTCTCTGAACCTTCAATGCGTTCCAAGAGCTTGGCAACTGCCAATTCCAAGATGAGGATTTTTATCTATTGGGCTCAGAACGAGTTAGGACTTTTCACGAAGTTTGATCTACCCTCATTGCCGACCTTTGACTGGCTCAAAGAGAACGGAAAGGCCGAAAAGCAATATTATGAAGAGGGATACTACGATTCAGATGATTCAGACGATACGGATAACAATTCGTTAGTCAATGATCCCAGATATAATCGTAAAGACTATATGCGCAAGAAGAAAAGGGTTGATAAAGTACACAATGTTTCTTATTTCGCTGCTCGAAGGCAACTTAAACGTGCAGTATACGAGTTTTACCATTCTTTGGAACTTCTCAAGTCGTTTCGGCTAATGAATAGAACGGCCTTCCGTAAGCTTATTAAGAAATACGACAAAACTACCGATGATACACTTCTTCCCACCTATATGAAGACGGTTGACAGTAAATATTTCACCACCTCTGATGTTTTGGATAACTTGATGGTTAAGGCTGAAGAAATGTTTACACAATACTTCGAAAACGGCAACAGAAAGATTGCATTGACCAAGTTAAGAGAGATACAGGCGGAGAAAACTTACTATGCTCCTAATTATTTGAATGGATGGTTACTTGGTATGGCCCTGCCCATATTTGCCTTTACTGTGTTCTATGCATTGGATAGAACTATCGGTGGGGACTTGCCTGAAGGTAAATGGTTGATGCAAATCTGGGCAGGCTTCTTCCTGCTCTGTCTCATGGCTATGCTATTTGGCATTAACTGCTTTGTTTGGGATGAATTTAAAGTTAACTACAAGCTTATTTTTGAGTTTAATCCACGCGACAACTTGAACTTCCGTCAATATCTTGTTTTGCCAACGCTACTATTCTTTATAGGCTCTCTATTAGCCTGGTTTAGCTTTGAGGACTTCTGGCCCGTGGAATTCAATGGACGAGACTGGCCATGGATTTTTCTAATTATCTCCATAGCGATTTTATTCTGTCCATTCGACATCCTCTATCTCAATGCTCGTACCTGGTTTCTTTCCACCGTTTTTAGATTGGTTCTAAGTGGACTGTATCCGGTTGAATTCAGGGACTTTTTTCTTGGTGATATCTTCTGCTCACTCACATACTCGATTTCCAATACTTCGATGTTCTTATGTCTTTATCGCACCCACTGGGACAAATGCTTGGATGGTAGTGGACTAACGAAGTGTGGCTCCTCAGGTTCTAGACTTCTTGGATTTCTTTCGGCCTTGCCAAATATTTGGCGTTTTCTTCAATGCTTCCGTCGTTTTGCCGATACTGGAGATGGTTTCCCTCATTTAGCTAATATGTGCAAGTACCTCATCTCTTGCATGTATTACATGAGCTTGAGTATGTACCGGATAGACACCATTCCTCAGAACCGGTCCCTTCTTATTGTTTTTGGAGGCATTAACGGGCTTGTCAGTGCTGCATGGGATCTTCTAATGGATTGGTCTTTGTTCCAGTTTCATTCCAAGAACTTTTTGCTTCGTGATGAGATTACATACAAGCGTAAATGGGTTTATTACAGCGCCATGATTACAGACGTAATCTTGAGACATCAGTGGGTTTGCTATGCATTATTTCAGAAGCATATTCAGCAGTCTGCCGTAACAGGATTTGGTGTGGCACTCGCAGAAGTGATTAGAAGATTCATCTGGATCTTCTTCCGTATGGAAAACGAGCATGCCACTAATGTGCATCTTTTCAGGGCTTCACGAGACGCTCCTCTTCCCTTTCCTACCAGTCGTAAAAGAAGAAGAAGAGCAGTAAAATCGCGTGTAATGCAACAATTCCACGTGTCTGATGAAGAGGCTCAATACGCATCTACTGCTACTGGCATCACAACTGGATTTGTTCCTGCTCCTCAACCTGCTCATACCGCGGAAGGATTGAGAACCAGAGGCCAGGAACCCTCTTTGGCCCCATTGTCAGAAGAAGGTTCCACTAGAAACACGGAAGCAACTACCAATTACTGGGGTACTTTATCTAAAGTGCTCAAGATGGCACATATAAAGGACTTTCAGAGAAGAAAGCCTCGTTCTGTTAGTGATATAGCAGCAGAAGAAGCACGTGCCGCAGCAGGTGGTACGTCACACGATCCTGACGGCGATGACTCCGATAATGGAGGGGCAGACACAGATGAAGACATTGCGGAAGATGAATACAGAAGATAGGTGAAGCATTATTATATTATATTATATTATATTTATTTATCTATTATTCAGGCAGCTTGCTGCACCTTGGCATAATTTGGAGGTCTGAGCTTCCTACTAAGGGCCTTGGCTGCCCAAATAGGAACCAAAGAGATCGCCAAGATGGTAATAGACTGCCAGACGAACGAAGCAGATGCAACATAACTCAAATCGAAGTAGTCGGACAAAAACGGCACAGAACCTATGTACAATCCTAACGTGACTAGTTCAGTCCACACCATGGTTTTATTCCATGTATGGACCTCGAATGCCACCATAATTAACTCATTGATAATTAGAGCAGTGTAACTAATAGCCACCATAGACGTGAACAGCACTTCGTCAAGGCCAACAAATAACTGCGACAATCCTTGCATGACTATGCCCTGGTAAAAGGAGACAGCAACCCATACAAAAAATGTCTTGAACGAAAGTGATTTTCCTTCGGTCAATTCCTCGTAAAGCTCCGGATACAAAGTGACCAAATCCTCGCTGACATCATAATCCAACACTAATGAGAATACAGGCGCCATTGTGTATAAAGTGGCATAACCCACCATGAGCCAGCCTTGGTACAAGGCTAATGGAGCAAAAGAAGAGCAAATGGAGAAGACGGCCTGACACACTGATATTAGAAGACCACGGTGGATCACAAACTGAGCCAATTTGGCACTACGTTTGTAGGAGTTACGGCCGTGCCACATGAGAAGCTTTGTAAGATAAGAAAATTGAGTGACGGAAAAATCGGCAGCCAATGAGGCCTGCTTACCCTCTTTTCCAACTATACCGACACCGACGTTGGCGCTTTGAATCATACTAACGTCATTACCACCATCGCCGATACAGCAAACACGCTTGTTGGTGGCCTCTTTAATCATGGTAGCTACGTCAGCCTTCTGTTGAGGAGTGCAACGACAAGCAATCACGGCAGGTAGTCGGATGACAACTTTGCAAAATTTGTCCCTGTAAAACCTCATATAGATACCCAACGATTCGCCATCGATCAAAAGGCACGCATCGGGGTTCGATTTAAGATATTCCAACTGCTGAATAGCCACATCATGTGCAGCAGAAGTGGACGATGTTATCTTACTCAACTGTGTCACTACATGGACATATTGTCCCCTTGAAATCAACTTTGCACTCACCGCAACACACCGAGCAGTCTCGACTTTGTCACCAGTAAGCATCCAAATTTTAATTCCAGCATTACGAAGTGACTCAATACTGGACTTCACATTCTCCTGAAGTTTATCTTCAACACCAGTCAATCCTTGTAATTCCAAGTCGTGTTCAAGGTACTGAGTCACCACACGAGCCATTTGCTGGTCTCTATCTATCATAGAAGCAGATGCAGACTCAAATTTCTCGTGAAATTCGTCGTAAACAGTCTTTGTAAGCTTCTTGCGGCCAACAACTAGCGTTCTAAGACCTTCACTGGCCATATTACTTGTTTCTTCCTCCAACCAGTCATTTTGCTGAACAATTCTTGACATGACAGTATCGGCACCCTTTTCAAGGAACCAATATTCATCCCTAGCAGTATCATGGACTATAATTCCCATTCGCTTAGTGTCCGAATTGAATGGGAACATCTGGAGAATATCATAATGATACTGTCTGCCAGTGTATGCATGAAGGAGAGTAATGCTATGCCTGTCCCTTTTCGTGAGAGAAAGGCCCACACTCTTAGTAAAGTTCACTATGGCGATCTCATCTGGAGATGAAGCCTGATATTCCACTTTCCCTCCTTCGTATGTTGGGGTCACGTTATGGCACACGGCCAAAGTGACAACGAGATCTCTCACGCGTGCCCCCATATCCCTACGTTTCTTGGCCTTAGTCGGTGCAGTTTCACCCATCTGCTTGACGCATTCAGCAACCAAGTCCATGGTATCGCCAGCATATGAAATAGAACCGAGATGAAGCTTCTTAAGTTCCATATCATTCTGCGTGAGGGTACCAGTTTTATCAGTGAGAAGATACTCGATTCTTCCTAAGTCTTCAGGAATGGTACTTGTTCTCACTATTGTGTCAGGAATCTGCCTATCGTGCTCTATCTGATGCGCATACACGGATTTACCCAAGTCTAAGTTCACTCTCAAGGACACAGGAATAATGGTCGAAAACAAAATAAGAAAGCGCATTATATCCAAGTACCAATCCTTACCAAAGCCGTTGGCGGCAACAAGAGCTACAGAAAGAATGAACACACAAATACACAAGATCTTGGAAATTCGGTTGATCTCCGACTCCAACAATCCAGTTTTAGCACGGGGCGCAGAGGTATTCATGGCCTGCCTGGTATCCCTACCGGTGTAGACAATGCAACCAATGGCAGAACCAGAGGCAAGCACGGTATTGGCCCATGCAGTGTTATCGACAGTCAAACCTACAGCATTAATACCGTAAATCATTTTCCCAAGAAAATCATGAATATGCCTGGAAGGAGGCTCTGCTGTAATTTGAATGCTGTTGAGATCTTCTTCAGATATCGATTGCGTTAATGGGCAGGCTACACGCAACTTCCAGTCCGTTTCACCATCCAATTGGTCTGTCTTGACAAATGATTCACCGCTGGATTCACTAGATTGGACAAGAACCATATCAGCAGGAACCCGAACGTCTTTGTAGAGTTTCACTAGGTCACCACAACGAAGGTCCTTGGATCTAACGGGTCTTGCAGAACCTAAAACTTCATATAACTCGCTGTTCTGCTCATTATCACGACGACGACGCTGTATATCGTCAGATGCCTCTTTGAAAAGAGTGACTGTAAGTACAAACGCTAGTGGAACCACGTAAGAAGACAAATAGCCTATACGTAAGGCAGGAATAGCCTGGGATAATGCCACCAAAAGGAAATAGAGGTTGAAAAAGAACTTGAACTGTTCGTAGAGAGTCATGGGAAGAAATGTAAGTGCATTGTACTTGGCATTCGATATGGCATTTGTCGGAAGCAGCTCTGCGTCCATGTGAGGGTTGATTATTCGATCTTTCAAAGGTGAAGGTAAGTCGTTGCAGTTTTCTGGAAGATGAACACTTGAAGGTCTAGAGGAATGGGGATGAGAAATCTGTATAGAAGATTTGGATCTAGACGATCCTGGAGGTATCCCCAAAAAGTCCTTCAGAGAAAAGAGAAGCCCTGAAGTGCCTGCAGCCGAACGTAGCCGTCTGCCATCTCTAGCTGCCTCAACGTCTCCTAAAAGGGATGAAGTTTGATCATTACGATATGAAGAAGACATATTTCGAGCCTTATAATTTAAGCCGTGAAGAGAGTAAGCCTCGTTGGTATCGCTATCCGTCTCGTTGTCGATGTCGTTGTCGTTGTCGTCGATGCGAAATTTGCTGTGATTTGCTGAAATGGAATTGACTACTGTAGAGCTCTGGCGAGAGTGATCAAGAAATGGGTTTGCGTCTATATTCTGTAGGGCGACATTCAATGTGTTTTCAAAATCCCGGTCCAAGTTGAACCGGTTCGAACTCGAGGTAGTGTCGTTAGGACTAATATTGACGCTGGTACTACTGGATGTCGAAGTGCTGGCAACGTTGGAGGAATGTAAGCGAGATTGTAAATCTGATTTTGATTTTGCTTTGGGTTTGCTGAACTCTGGTGCTGACATGGACACGTTGGCTATAGAGAAAGATAGTATCAGCCAGGGAAAGGAAGGTGGAACATGGAACGCGGCTTAACGTATAGATCTGCTGAGCCACGTATAATCATTCCTACTGCGCCACGTTCCATCAAGCTGCGCCAAATTTCATGAAATGTTCTCTAATTAGAATATATAATATATACTTTAAACTCTACAGTTGGATATTTCAAACACCAATATATCAGTTGCTCCTTGCTCTTTCAATAGATCCAAAATGTTTGCCATATCCTTTCTCTGAATCATACTAGAAACAGCCACCCAATTATCCTCATCTAAAGGAGAAACGGTTGCAGCACGTCTACCCGGTGTGACCTTGAGAAGCACAGGAAGTTTATCTCTTGGTGCATTATAATTGCATAGAACGTATTTTTGGGCAGCCAACAAACCCTCCATTCTAGACTTGATCAACTTGACCAATTGTGGGTGAGATGGATGACGCGACACAATCAAGTGGGCCGAAGTGGAAAGAACCGTTTCGATAGCCTGTAAGCCAGCTGCTTTCATGGTTTCTCCGCTTTCCACCAAGTCCACAATGGCATCACCAACACCTAAAGCGCACGAGGCTTCCACGGATCCTCCCACATACTTGATCTTGGTCTTGAGAACTTCGCCCGGTTTGATCTTTTCCAATCTCTCAAAATACTGTCTAGTCAAATTGGTGAAGGTGGAAACGATAGTTTTGCCAATTAGCTGTTCTGGCTTTGTATAAGGACCGTTACGGGGAACTTGTATCTGCAACTTGCAGTTACCAAAGTGTAAATCCAATCCCATATCAACATCAACATTACTCTCATGGACCTGGTCATAGCCAGTGATACCAATATCACAGCGTCCTTCACCCACAAACGTGGGGATGTCAGCAGCTGGCAAAAAGATGAGTGCAATAGGTAGATTCAGACAGATGGCTATGTCCAATCTGTTGGATCTATGGAATTGAATATCTGCACCTTTCAAGAGGCTGAGGCATTTTTCATAAAGACGGCCCTTTTTAGGCACTGCAAACATCAATCTGTCTGGCAAATAGTTGACTAAATCCATGGTTAAGGCTCTAAAGAATAACTCTACTAATCCCTATTATGATGAGTTACTTCGCTGAGTCATGAGAAACTAAAATTTTTTATATCTTTGTGAGAGACCCGTCCAAGTACATCCGTACACCTGACAATAGAACGATAGCTTCGAGTTGATTGCGGATGGAAGTCGGAGTAGCTATCAGAGGATGAAGGGGAGAGGAATTCATTGATGGGGTTCAAAGAGGTCACAACAAGGTTTTTAAGCGCATGATTTTTGTATTTGTCGATGGAGGCGAAGTACTTTTGTAGTGAGTTTTCAGCGACCCTAATGATGGAGGTGTAGTAGTAGCAGGAGACGTAGAGGACAGTAAGAGGCAAATCTAAGGATTCAGATTCAGCCTCCATCAGATCTGTTTTCATGTTATTTTCTTCGTTCTTGGGTTGATGCTTTTGGAACATAGTACTCAGCTTAGGCACTTCAACATCGGTATTCAAATGTAATTCCTTAACCAGAACCAAATTAATCAGCTCTTTTCGATTCGTCTGGAGTTTATCAAGCTCTTTTAGTATATTTGTTATTTCTTCTTGGTCCATATTTAACCGTTAAGTGTTAGCGCCAAGTTCTTCTACTAGTATTTTTGGTCCTTTTACGTTCGCTCGAGGATTGTTTCCCAATTAGGAAATTTAGGATCAGTTATCGACCAGGGATTATGACAACGACATGAAAGATCAGCAGTCGAGTAAGCCAGAACCTGTAAGTCAGGAATTCAACTTTATCACTACACATCAAGATCAATGCGTTCTGTTTCAAGGGCCATTACTTTTCCTGGCTTCCGTGCGGCTTCCGTGCGGTCACCGGGTCCACGGGTCCACCGCGTCCACCGGGTTCACCGGGTCTACCGGGTCCACAATCATCCCGTTACCGGAATACAGCCTTACTTCCGCCTATACTCATAATCATCGTCGCTTCTACACTTCCCGCTGCTTATCCATCACTATATATACCAACCAAAACATGTCGTTTTTAAGATTAGCATCCAGACACTCTCTTCAATTGAACAGACAACTAGCTCTTAACTCTGTCTCTATTTTCAGAATGGGTCTATCATCTAAGGTGGCTCCTGTCGTTTCTACTAAAGCTCCTCCTGCCGCAGCTTCCTACTCTCACGCTATTAAGGCCAATGGCTTCGTCTACGTATCTGGTCAAATTCCTTATACTCCAGATGGAAAAGCTGTCAAAGGAAGTTTCTCTGCACAATCTGAGCAGGTCATAAAGAATTGCATAGGTATCGTTGAAGATGCCAATTCATCTTTAGAAAACATTGTTAAGTGCAACATCTTCTTGACTGATATTTCCAAGTTTGGCGAATTCAACAAGGTTTACTCAAAGTACTTTAATAGTCATAAACCCGCTAGATCTTGCGTTGCTGTCAAGGACTTGCCTTTGGGATGTCCTTTAGAGATGGAGGTCATTGCTGTTGAGAAATGATCAATGGATAACTAAACTATTTAATAAGTAACCAATAAATAAGTCCTTCGCTCAAAAGGGAAATTCATTTGCTCCTACGGTTCCTCTTCATTTGCTCCTACAGTCCCTCTTCATTTGCCCCGTGGTCCCGTCCTTCCTTACTTGCCCACTATCGCGAACTTATCAATCTATTCACCCTCTCCCTCCATCTACGTCTCCCGACTCTCCTACGTCTCCTCGCGGCTGTGCTAACCCTCGATACTCGGTGTGAAAATAAAAAATTTTCGCAGTCCCAGGGAACTGAAAAATTTTTTCGCACCTTTCAATAAAAGTTGCCTCATTTCTCACCTGGACGTTCGTTCCAGCTTCACTTCTACAGTTGGATAGCAATAGATACAAGTTTAAGATGGCTCAGAGAATCACTCTTAGAAGAAGAAACCCATACAATACCAAATCTAACCAGATTAAGGTTGTCAAGACCCCTGGTGGAAGATTGATCGCTCACCACATCAAGAAGGTGGCCTCAAGACCAAAGTGTGGTGATTGTGGTACTCCATTGCCAGGTATCGCTCAGTTGAGACCAAGACAATATGCATCTATTTCCAAAACTCACAAGACTGTTTCCAGAGCCTACGGTGGTTCTAGATGTGCCAACTGTGTCAAAGAGAGAATCATCAGAGCTTTCTTGATCGAGGAGCAGAAGATTGTCAAGAAGGTGTTGAAGGATCAGGCTTCCAAGGATAAGAAGAACTGAGCTACCAAGTGTTTATTTTGTAGTTCTTATTAATAATAGATGATTCTGTTCACATTAACATGAGTATTTATTTATGTAGTAAAGGATAGTTGCTTTGTATGCTACTTGATCTCCACACTTCAACAGGTTAGCCAGATCTATATTCAACGGGCTCAGTGGCTCTGGATTTGTAAGAAGCACTATAATAGCCATGATCGAGCTTTCTAGAGTCCATGCCGGTGACCACTTACGTTGAAGGATGTCCAAGCAGATCTCTCCTGTCTTGAAGTTAATGTTAGGATGAGGCATTTTGAAGCATCTCCTAGTAGATCCTTTTTCTCTCGTCTGTGCTATTGACTGCTCCGTTAGCGTCACAAACTTGATCTCGGGTGGTTCCAATGGATAATTAATTGGAACATTAATCTGTAAATCCCATAATGTGTTTTCATACGGCGAAGACTCCGGTCCTCGAATCGTGGCTCTCCATTGAAGTAAGTTTGAACTCGACTCTGGTTCCAAAGCTATAATGTTCTCGTTGGATGCAATTCCCTTCTGTACTGTATGACACTCCTTCAGAAGACGCTTTTCAGTGGCATTCATCCTGATGAGTAATGAAAAATGGGTGCGACAAACAAGAAAGACTTAGACTTAATTAAATATAAAGCACTACATTGTCTACTTATATATCATCCATAGCCACATCTGGATCATCATGTGGTGCTCCCTGTTCTCTGTGTTCTCTCTGCGGTCTTGCCTGCCTGTGTTCAGACTGCCTTTGCTGAAATAGCTCAGCCTCCATGGGTGCTCGTGGTATGGCAATCTCTCTCTGAACTCCTCCAACAATTCGTGTCTCGTATTGTGCACGTGAAGGTCTTTGTCGACGCTGTCGTTCATATATTCGGACTTCCGGTGCCGGTGGTGGTGTTACGGATGCTGCTGATGCTGCTGCTGCTGCTGCTGTTGCTGCAGCTGTTGCCGCTAGTTGCGTTGCTGTCGACTGCACTGGTAGTCCTCTTGCTGGAGTAGCGGTTCCAGGTGTCTGTGGCTGTGGAGCCCCTTGCCTAGCTGGTTGGGCAGGACGACGCGGTTGTAGTTGCAATGGATGATTCTGCAAAATCTGAAAAAATCTTTGGATCCTTGGAACGTGAACTGCCGGTAACCTCGTAAAAACACACTTGGCAAACAGCTCCAAATGCTGTCGAGGAATCCGCATCCCATGATAATCATTGATAAATCTATCAAGTGTATCCACAAAGACTCTAAGTCTCTGCCTTTGCAATGGATCTGCATTAAGCACAGTATCATCCACATTCTGAACACCTTCTGTCACAGATGTAATGATATCGAGCAATTCATTGATTTCTCTTTCTGGATCTTGAGGAGTCTCAATCAATTGTGTCAAGTATGCTCTCAACTGGTTCACCCCTTCTCCCGAGAAAACGCAAAAAATCGATTTTTGGTGAGGATTAAACTCCTGCGGTGGCTCTCGACAAAACTGTGTAATATCATGCCTTAAAAACTGTGCTACACCCGTTAGACTGATGTGCGTAAGCTTTGGAAATGCCTTAAGAAGTCTGTAGATCGGGTAGAGGGTAAGATTCATGCAGTAACTAAGATGCACTCTTTCTAGATTATCCTCATGTGCACGTGAGTTTTCAGCCAACGCCAAGATACCTTCATCTGTGATTTGAGAGCACTTAACTAATCCTATACGTTTCAACTTCGGTAGTTGAGCCAATTCAAAGACTGTAGCATTCGTGAGCTGTGTGCAGCATGCTAAATCAATGTATTGCAATCTATAACAGCATTTGATCAGCTCACGAGCACCAAAGTCGGTGATGTTGCTGCAATGACCTAAATGAACGTAGTGCAAGTTCTTCCCGAGCGTGGCAATGGCTCTGAGAGATCGATCTGTAATAGCGATGCATTTGGAAAGCACCACGTTTCTGAGTCTCGGTGCCAATGCCACAAACTTCTCCACGGCACTGTCCGTGATATTAGAACACTGCGTAAAATCAAGAATTCTCAACTTATCAAGGCAAAGCTCTGAGCCATCTACAGAATCAAAGCAAACTCCTGTCACGTTCTCATTCTTAGAGATCTTGAACTCTTTGAGGTACTCGAGCGACGCAAACATCTCGTGCATAGCCGTATTGGTGATTTTATCGCATCCATGCAAATCAATTTCCACCAAATTGGGACAGTTAATAACAAGTTCGTGCAAAACCTCGTCATCAACACCGGGACAGTCGCTCAACTTGACTCTTTTAAGAAGAGGACAGCAATGGATCACGTCCAAAACGGCATGTTTGGACACTTTAAATAAACCAGGAGCATACAATCCTTGTAACCTCTTACAATTTGTGGCTAGTTGCTCGTATATATCATCCTGAATATCTCTAACTCCTGTAAGGTCGATAGATTGCAATCGTGTGCACCCATGTAATAAGGATGCTACTGCCTTGGAGCCTATGTGTGTGCAATTTACCAACGTGATTCGTTCTAGGTTCTCGCAACCCGTGAACAAATTTAAATATGCATCCGTGACCAAATTTGGAACCAACGATAAGTTCAGTCGCTTAATGTACTGCCTATAATCCCAGTAAGTTTTATCACGTTGTAATTTCATGACAGCGCCAAGTTTGTTGAGCACTGACTCGTTGGATATACCGGGTCGGAACCAAATCAGTTCCACAATCAACTCAGCCCAGTATTTGCATGTGAGAGTGATGTTTATTGAATCACTCTTCGAGTGCATGTAGCTGAATATCAGGCATAACACCTCAGGAGGAAGCATTGCTATGGGCTTCCCGTACGCATGGGCATACGTAGACGATAGTCCAGTCGATGCATCAGCATAGTTGATGGTCCCTGTGTGCTTAAATCTTCTTTCTATACGAGCCTGAGCTCTTAACAAGAGTTGTCGTCCCGTCTCGCGCTCGTGGTCTGTGTCTTGTTCTGTGTCCTGTTCTGTATCCTGCTCTGTTTCTTGTATGTAGTCGCCATCATCCGAGGATGCTGAGGCCGATGCTGAAACCGATGCCGATGCCGATGCTGATGCTGATGCTGATGCTGAAACTGAGACTGAAACGGACGCGGACGCGGACGCTGGATTCGCTGTAACACTCGTATTGCCTATATTGCCCGTATTACTCATAGTACCCTCCGTATTACCAGAAACTTCAAAGCCTCTGCCAAGAGAGGCTACTGGCCTTACGGTATAATTCCGGCTCATGATAAAATGGCTAACTTACTTAGCAGTGAAACAATTGATCGACGATTTGATTTGATCAATGGCTTTTGTATGGTTATTTGACACGTCTAGTTGATGGCTCGTATTTGCCTGCTTCGGGG
Organism: Brettanomyces nanus; assembly: GCF_011074865.1. Classification (NCBI taxonomy): domain Eukaryota; kingdom Fungi; phylum Ascomycota; class Pichiomycetes; order Pichiales; family Pichiaceae; genus Brettanomyces; species Brettanomyces nanus. The sequence goes on along the minus strand of NC_052376.1, from coordinate 510,356 downwards.
CGAATATATAGGGTTTAGTAACGATTCGGTTCAAGCTGTCAACTTTTATAATAGTTCAAAAGTTCTTAAAACTAAACAACAGAGCATAAGTTCACTCTTTTAGTGTTATCGTTGTATACCTCGATAACGCCTAATCGATAGTTTGATAGGTTTTTAACAAGGGACATCGAAAAGAAATATAAGGAAAAAATATTTGAAGGTCCCCGCCTTCAGATGGCATCCGTGCACCGGACAGACGTAAACGGTCTTCTCTACAGGATCTTTTGTGGTACATCACGCTACTCAGCCGTATGCATTCATTCATTATTCTATTATATTATACAGTCCCATGTTATGGCCCAGTCCGGCTTTGACAGTTTTGCGGCACAGCCCTGCTAGTTTAATCGTCGCACGGCATCTTTTCTAGTACTTGCAATGCTCTTAAAGCGTCAGCTTCAAACTGCTTCTTCATCTCTGCAGTTTTCTGCCTAATAACTATCGCTGCCTGTTCCGCACGATGCTCTAACCACTCTTTTATAGTCATTCCTAACTCTTCCGGTGGCATTTCACCTATAAAATCCGTCAATCCTCCATCCATATCCTCACTGAGAACTCTGTATTCAGAACTCAGTAGCTGCTTTAGACACACTGCCGCTTCTTCTAGATCCTGACAGTACTTTGGGGTATCCTTTATATTAATTGGCTCCCAGGAACTTGTCGTAGATGTGGCAGCGGTGGATGGAGACGACGAATGAGACACAGAGGAAGACGCAGCATCTGGCTTCTCTCCCTCGCTTTTCTTCTCCTCAAATTCTCCCATACTCATCTTCAACTTCTTCTTCAAATCCATAGAAGGTCGTGTCCGTGGTGACAAACTAGACCGTTTCTTTGTCCCTTTACCATATGGAGTACTTTGATTTTTGGTCAATTCTGCCAACAGTTCGTCTGCGTTATCACTATGTTCATCGACTTCATCCACAACAGTGCTCACATAATCATCGAAAGTATTAACTGCCTTCGGTGTTGCTACAGGCGAAGATCTTAGTTTGGCATCACCGAATTCGTCTGAGGGTGGCACGTTTTCAAGTAGAATGTCTGAGTCCACGTCCGTCAATGTCTGCACCTTCTGCAGAGCTTCCTTCATCTGTTCATTGTCTTGCAATGCCTGTTCCGTCTTCTGCTCCTCGATCTGTTCATTGTCTTGCAATGGCTGTTCTGTCGTCTGCTCCTCAATCGGTTCATTGTCTTGCAATGGCTGTTCCGTCTTCTGCTCCTCGTTCATTTTGATATCAGTCTCCTTTAGCTGTCTCTTCTTCACCTTTAGGTGATTTATTTTCTCGCTGGTAAAAGAAAGAGGATCATCGGATGGAATTACAGATCCATCATTCATCTTTCTAGCCTGTCTATGCATTCTTAACATTGAATCATTCTCGAAGTGCCGCTTTACCGGCAAAATGGAGCTCGATGAATCATCAACTGCCGGAGATGTCTCTCTTTTGATGTAAATAGGAGGAAAAGCAACTGCAGGACTAGCTGCAGGTGACTCTAACTTCTCCTCCTTTACTTTAATTGACTTTTTGGAAGGCTGCTCTTGAAGATTTCCACTCGACCTCTCCAAAACAATAGGTGTTCTCAAAGGAGCTAAAACTTTCTCCTGGGGAGTGTCGTTATCAAGCTTTTCCTTCGGTATCTCCTTAATCGTCACTGCAGCCTCCTTCTCTCCTCCTTTTCTCCCCTTCTTTCTCTTTTTATGCTTCTTCTCCTTTTCCTTCTTCTCCTTGTGCTTACGCTTATGCTTATGCTTCTTCTTCTTGTCTCCATCAGACTCTGCCTCTCGTCCATGTATCGCTATCATTTGCTTTATAACTTCCTGCCGAACTTCTTCCTTAATGGCTTCAACTAGATCACGAGTTGAGTCCGGCTTTCTCAATACCAGCTGCTTCTCCTCGTTAACATTCGCGTCGCCATAATCATTGTAGTCAGTAATGTCATCCATCGGCTCTTCTATAGCCTCCGGAGCAGCACTTTCTTCCACCTCCTCAAGTTCCTTGGGAATCTCAACTCCTTTACTTTCCTTTAGAGTACTTGTATTATCCCTGGATCGGTGAAAGAAAGTGGAGGGTCCACTTACAGATGGCTCAATGTAGAAATCGCTGAGCTCATTGAGAGAAGAGGCAGGAATATTGACAGGCTCGCTGGGAAGAATATTTCTGTCGTCTGATTCGTCAAGATATCCCTCATCAGGAATTTCTTCATACGCAAGACCATGTTCATCAACTTTTAATGGACGAGAGGTATCATTTGCGTAGGAAGGCTTGTTGTTCACATCCATATCAGGCATATCATCCTGTAGATCTATTTCTGGACCAACAATCTCTCGTTTCTTGCTCCTCAATGACATCCTATACAGAGAACTATTCCTGCAGTCGCTTGCCTCCTTTTTTTCTTTATAGTGGAAAACATAACACCCCAAACATCTCGCTTTATGTTCTTCTATCACGCTATCTCCCTCTTCCCATCCTTCCAAACTCACACCACAGTATAAGCACGTCACTGCATCATCTCCCTTATCGTATCCCAAATAGTAGAATCCGTTCGCAGCCAATTCTTCGGCACCGGGAAATCCCTTCTTTTTCTTATAGGGCCAGCCTATGAACGTTTTAATTCTTATTTCTGCAGAATTCATTGGATCTTGGAACAAATCATCCCGCTCCCAGTGAAAATCTGTCGTATGTTCGCATTCAAATCTGGCACCAAGCAATCTTGCGTTGGGACAGTTCGGAGAACTCTCTAGATGACGTATTATAGGAGGCTTTCTTTGTATTCCATCATCCATATCTAATTGTTGATCAAGTAATCCCATCCAATCATGTTCCTTTTTCTTGCAATAAAAACACGTCACGCCATCCTGATGGCTATAAGTCGGATCATAGTAAAAACCATCAGCCGCCATCTCTTCTGGTGTTAGAGTTTCGCTGTGGGGCCATTTCATTAAAATCCCATTCATCATAAACGGCTCAAATGAGGTCTCTCGCCCTTTGATGGTTGACAAATTGACCCGTGCATTAAGCTTTGTTCGTGTTTTACGGGGCACCATTAGGGGGGGGGGGGGGGGGGGGGGTAATAAAAAAGGATTGAAAGTTGTAAAGAGATGATAGATGGAAACGGGGAACAAAGAACAAGAAGCCGATTAATATCGAATCCTGTTTACAAACGCGTAAGCCAATTTGTGGCGAAGCAAGAAATTCAAGATCTACAAAACGGAAATCCTATTTTTCACTGTGGCTCAGTATTATATGTACGTATCTTTTAGTTACTCTTCGTCCTCTCCGTCATCCTCATTTTCCTCCTCATCCTCATCTGCTTCATCCAACCAAACCAAAAATGGCTTAGCGGCCTTTCTGACCTTTTTCGAAACATCCTTAGGAACATATTTCTTGGTGACATGAGTACCCCATTCTCTAATAACCTCCTCAGACACTAGGTCATTTTGATAGAGTTGCATGAGAATTCTCGGAATTTGCGGCACCAAATCCATGTGCTCAGTACCAATCATCCTCTCTATTCCACCAAGAAAAGATTTCTCGTGCTTAGGTGTAGTCAACACCTTGCTGAACATACCCTTATGCTGATCAATCTCCTCAAGAACCTCTTCGTCCAATAGACACTGTGCCAACACCTCAATAGTTTTCCTATCGTTCACAATATCCATATCCTGTGCTTTTTTGAAGATGGCCACATCTGAAGGTAGCTCATCCTGACTGAGGATCCATTCTCCAAACTCCTCATATTTTTCTGTTTCATCTTTCAACGTCATTGCATTCAATTCACGTGCTCTAGCCTCAATGGCCTCTTCTGACATATCGACGGCCCATTCATCGTCCTTAACTTCGACCTTTTGCGAAGGTGGCGCCTCCGTATTTGCCAATCTTGAGCCTGCAACAGCCTCTGCAGTAAATCCAGCCCCGCTAGCTCCAGGAGAACCGTCGCTCTTTTGTTCAGAGGCAATATCTGAGATGGATTTACCTCCTCCAACGACGTTGGCAGAAGCAGTGGCAGCCTGCTTCTTCTTAGAACCTTTCTGACTGCTTTTAGGTGGATTTTTCAAAATATATGTAACCAATTTCAATCGTGGATCGACCTCCGTCACCTTACCACATGCCTTGCAATCTTTCTTCAAATGTCCGTCTCTTGTAACGTTCAAAGAGGTCTCTGGGTTCTTACAAGATGGACAAAGCACAAACTTGCTGATAAATCCATCCAAAACATCCTGTAATTTGTTAGCATCGTGAACACCATTGATTAAATATCTCTCCTGATTCTCGTTCATGGCTGTTTGTGCACCTAATTCAAATCCAAAGAACTTAATTACGTATGCAGTGGGTCTATTCAAAGCACGAGCCACTTCCACTGCGTTCAACACATTGGTCTTAATACCGTTACCTCTACCCTCGATCTTGGCCTGGATCGGAGGCATCTTGTACCGGTAGAATGGATCATGATTATCTCTGCAAATGTTGATCAGTGACATGACGTGTGTCTGTTTGAGCGATGGTTACTGAATAACTCAAGTGTCTACTCCTGTTCATTTCATAGTGAAGAAGAAAAAAATTTTCAGCCCTAATCAGATATTTGTTCGCACACGCCGCGGGCTTCATCTATCTTGATCTCAAGTTAAATGAATATATATAGTAGTAATATCCTATACGAATACAAACAAGCTGTGGATATAAACCCGTTCTCCCTCACAACGTCATTGCAACCAACTGCTGTGTCGTCCTAAGGGCCTCATATTTGACATTCTGATTTTGAGAGTTCATAAGATTCATCACCTTGGATTTCCCTCCTATCTTTTCCAACACTTTCGCGGTCTCTGGGGCCTGCTTAATCATCTGACTGATGTCAAAGCAAACGATTGCTTGATTCTGATATAATTTCTTTTCATCATCAGTCTTTTTTTCACCTAATAATGCAACCATCTCTTTCAACAATCTCCAGTTGTTCTCCTTAAACTTGTCGATATTCTCGTACCAAAACTCCTCAGATTTATGGGATGGTGACCAAACAAACGTTTTTGTCTTCAATTCGTTCGCATATTCATCAAATGTCGTCAAAGTAGTAACGGCATCATCTAAAGTTTCTAGCATATCGTTCAAATCGGCCTTTAATTCTTCGTCTGCCCATTTTCTTTCCAAAAGCTGCTTGGTGATCTCTAAACCTTCTGCAAGAAGATAGTGTTTCACGACCTGTTCCTTCTCTCTTTTATCTGAAATGTTCAAAAGATTAATAAGAGAGTCTATGGCCAGTCTAACGATCTTCTCCTTTACAGCATCCTTACCAATTGCATATAAAATCTCAATAATGTTGGGATACTGTTCATTCAGGTCCACCACGGCACTCTTGTTGAATGTAATAAGCCACACTGAAAATACTGTATAATACTTCATCTGTAGTTCACCCCTTCTCTCCAGGAGAATTTGTAAGAGTGAAGGAAATAGCTCTTTTTGGTGCTTCCAGTAGAAATCCCGGTATATTTTGATCTGCAATAGCTCCTTCAACAACTGTACACCAACAAAATTCATATCTACGCTCTCGTCCTTCAATAATGACTTGTCTATGAACCTGTATAGAGGTAGGAGTGTCTTTTCTTTGCCACTTTTAGCAGCATCCCGACTAGTTAAGAGCAATGTTAAGACATAAGAAGCACATAGACGGATGGACTCGTCTTTTGACTCAAGTAGCTTCGTTAATGGTGCATAAGGAAGTGATGAGTTCACGTGCGAAGTGCCCAAGATGTATTTGGAGAAATCTCTATCGGGTGTCACCAATGTATCCACTATAATGACAAGAACAAACCGCGCTATATCATCCTGAGTGGGCCTAGAAACTATCGAAATCATCTTTTCTGCATACAAATCAGCATCCTTCATTATCACGTTGACTCTGTCCTTCACTTCAGCACAATCAGACACTCTCTTAAGACAATTGGCCTCTTCCTCCTTTAAGTAATTGGCTTTGACGCATGCACTCCAGGCAATAGTTCTATTTCTGGAATTGATAAGAATATCATTAACTATATCACCCTCCAGCTTGAATTGAGGAAATTTCATTTCGACGGTCATTGATAAGAAGCAACTTAGTGTACGTTTGTCTGTCTTGTCTTGTGAAATTGACCTCGAAATCTTGAATTTCTTACAGCCAAATTTTCTTCCGGGTAACTAAAAATTAAACAAATGTGATATATATCACGTGACCATTACAATCTATAGTGGTGGTGTATAGGTATTACATAGTAGACGGAAATGCATCGCTTTTGCTGAGTACAATGACTTCATTACTGTGCGAAATGTAGCCTTTAATTTGTCCAGCATAGATCAGACTAGCTAGTCGTGATTCGACCTCTTCTATTGTATAATCCCTTGAGGAACTATATTTCAATGCTGAGGAGAATTGAGAGAGAGGAATTATATGGGGTTTTTCACCCTTATAGAAATGATGGACTTTTGTAAAGAGTCTGAGTTCAATAAAAGGTCTGATTCGAATAAAGAGCGAATAGACGTGTCTTTCAAGCATCATTTTCTGCATTCTAGTTACTTCCTCATCGAATACCTTCAAGTTTCCCTCTTTGATGGAGTCAAAAATGGACTTAAAAGCCAACGATAGTTCCGGATATTGTTTCCATAGCATTGAAGATGGAAGCCATCGATGAGCAAGGAAATTCAAGGGTAGTAGAAGTACTAATATGGAAGCCTTTTGGTTATGATGATATTTATCACCAGTCTTACAAGCATCTAATGCCTGGTTGAGTAGCTGAGTTGCACTTTGAAGACGATCAAAATTCATACATTCAACTAAAGCCATAAAATAACGATAAGTTATGACCTGGGATTTAGACACAGTGGACAAATCGGGTAAGTTAGGCGAATGTTGAAAAACTTTGCACATGTTATTGGCAGCATCATATTTACCAAATTTCATATATGTCTTGAACAACTCATTGGCAAAAAAGTAAACGGCAAACTTCTTATCTTCACACTTGTCACTGAGACACACTTTAAAAGGTTTTTGAAGTAGGTTGGCCAACTTTTCATCTAGATACACGTCAAACTGTGACTGTTTGAGCTTATGTTCCTTGGCAGCCTTGTATTCAGATGATTGAACGTAAATAAACACAAGCTTACGTAATTCAGATGTAACCGTCATCATTGGCAAACAAATCCATCCGGTTTCCCTCTGTGCACATCGTACTATTTGATTAACCAACTCTGCAGAATGCGAAATAGTCCCCATAAATTTCAAATGTTTAAGATCACTGATTAAAAGACAATAAGCCGTTGCTATGGCACTCCATTCTTCAATATTCGGCAGTTGATCACCCTGTTGAAGTATTTGCAGAGGAGGATATTTCTCTAGGAGACCCTGTTCATTATAATCAGGAAGAGATGAAAGATCTTTAATGTGATCAAGAAACGATAGAGACTGGCATATTCTTGGATCCTGCGAAAGAACATAGGATCTAAGAGAGAGAATAAAGCGAAGATACGATTCACTCATGACAACAAAGAGAACAACGGTGTAATGCTTGAATAAGAACAAGATTAATTATAAAACAACCCTTTCCTTTAGCTAATTTGGAGTCGCGACTATCGACGCTTCTAATACAATACATTTACCGTTGATGGGAGGAGGGATCACAAGATGGGGAGAAGAGGCAGAACCTAGAAATCGTACCCATCGTTGTCGTCGTCTTTAAAGCCCATTGTGAAAAGAGCAATGCTTATGTAAATGATGAAACCTCCAGTCAAGCTTAATGCCAAACTTCCAATCTTGATTAGATGGCAGTGATAGAGTACCAATGGAAGAAAGGTACCACCAAGAACCAAAAATCCCGTAAGGAAATGGCAGAAGTCAACAACAGGATTTCCCATGGATCCATCATCATCATAATCGCCTAGAAAATTTGAGTCGTATGATGTAGAAACGCATTGTGCTAAGGAGTTTGGGATGGGTGCTGCAAGGAAGATCGCCACCACTGTTAACGGGAGCCAGTTATCGTATAGGGCACAGCTGAGAACGATGTTGAGAAATCCCACAGCAATCAAGATGCTAAGGAAAATGAGCTTTGTAAGCGACGAGCGACGCGACATCGAATGGCTAGAGGAGTAGACAAAGGACTACAAGTATGGAATTGCTCAAGATCATTCAGCATCATATAAATTAGGAAGAGAAGGTCGATTAAGCGTCGATCGACGTCATATATACTAACTATTTTAAAATCATTTACTATATGCATTCAATATAGCCAGTTAATTACAAGATAAAGAAACATCATCATACGCTAAGTCCCTCTATTTAGACTCAGTACCGTTGTTAGAGCTATCGCCGCTGCTACCACCGTTATTGTTGTTGTTGTCGTTGTTATTCTGCTGCTGCTGTTGGTTCTTGTACATCTGCTCAAACAACTTCAACGACTTCTGTTGCAACTGATCCAACTTCTGTTTGATAGTATCGGCACCAACGCTTTCACCACCGTTAACTTTGACAACCAACTCTCTCAACTCGGTAATAAGCTTTTTGACTTCTTCAATCTCAGCCTTATCAAGCTTATCGCCAAACTCGTTCAACGACTTTTCTGTGTCATTACAAAGCTGGTCAGCCTTGTTAGCATTCTCAATGGACTCCTTTCTGGTCTTGTCTTCGTCCTTGTACTTCTCTGCATCGTTGACCATCTTCTCAATCTCCGAGTCAGTCAAACCAGAAGATCCGGCGACCGTAATGGAATTGTCTTTACCAGAAGCTTTGTCCTTGGCAGAAACGTTGATAATACCATCAGCGTCAATGTCAAAAGTGACCTCGATTTGAGGAACACCCTTTGGAGCAGGTGGAATACCGGACAAAGTGAAATTACCAATCAACTTGTTGTCTCTAACCAACTCTCTTTCACCTTGGAACACTCTGATTTCCACAGATGTTTGACCATCTGCAGCAGTAGAGAACACTTGGGACTTCTTCGTTGGAATGGTAGTGTTTCTTGGAATCAATCTGGTGAAAACACCACCAAGAGTCTCGATACCGAGAGACAATGGAGTAACGTCCAACAACAAAACATCCTTCACTTCTCCGGACAAGACAGCACCTTGAATGGCTGCACCAATGGCAACAGCCTCATCAGGGTTGACGGACTTGGAAGGCTCACGGCCAAATAGACTCTTGACGGTAGCGGCAACCTTTGGCATTCTGGACATACCACCGACTAATATAACCTCAGAGATATCAGACGTAGCCAAACCAGCATCCTTGAGAGCCTTTTTACAAGGCTCAATAGTTCTCTTGATCAATGGATCAACCAAATTCTCCATCTGAGCTCTAGTGATCTTCATGTTAATATGCTTTGGACCACTAGCATCGGCAGTGATGAAAGGCAAGTTAACTTCAGTACTGACAGTGGAAGAAAGCTCAATTTTAGCCTTCTCTGCGGCCTCCTTAATTCTCTGAATGGCCATTCTGTCCCCGGAAAGATCGATTCCACTTTGCTTCTTGAAATCAGCCAAAATGTAGTTAACCAGAGTGTTATCAAAGTCTTCTCCACCTAAATGAGTATCACCATTAGTAGATTTAACCTCAAAGACACCATTGTCGATATCCAAAATAGAGATATCAAAGGTACCTCCACCTAAGTCAAACACGGCAACAACTTTAGACTGGTCAGCCCTGTCCAAACCGTATGCCAAAGCAGCAGCAGTAGGTTCGTTGACAACTCTTGCAACAGACAAGCCAACAATAGCACCAGCATCCTTAGTGGCCTGTCTCTGGGAATCGTTGAAGTATGCAGGAACCGTAACAACGGCATTCTTGACAGGCTTACCCAAATAAGACTCGGCAGTCTCCTTCATCTTATTAAGCACAAAACCACCAATTTGAGATGGAGAGTACTGCTTACCACGAGCCTCAACCCAAGCATCACCGTTGGAGTGCTTAACAATTTTGAAAGGAACCTGCTTAATGTCTCTCTGGACTTCTGCATCCTCAAATCTTCTACCAATCAATCTCTTAGTAGCAAACAAGGTGTTTTCCGGGTTAACAACAGCCTGTCTCTTGGCAGGAATACCAACCAATCTTTCACCATCCTTCGTAAAGGCAACAATGGAAGGGGTGGTTCTAGAACCTTCTGCATTCTCAATAATCTTAGGAACCTTACCCTCCATAACAGCAACGGCAGAGTTGGTGGTACCCAAATCGATACCGATAACGGTACCGGTGACCTTGTTAGAGTTGAATCTAACCTGTCTCTTGGCAATACTTCTAAATGATTTAGAGACACTAGCGAACATTATGGGTAACGCAACGAACAAATTAGCTATCTATACAGAGAAGAAAAAAGGTTAAGAAAGGCGACAACGAGAATTCAGCTCCTTTTATTTTTTTCGTCACTTTGAGAAAAATTTTCGTGGCCAACGAAGTACGGGGAAGAGTGGTACTCCACGGGGAGGAAAAGCCGGAGAAGGCGGTGATGGGTGGACGATGAGTCCTGCCAACCACCCGTTGCCCGACGGAGATCTGCCAAGTAGGTCTCCACCCTCCCGTTAATGGAAATGTCTAGAAGATCATCGAGGAAACTTAGCAATGTCCTTCTGTCTATTCAGCCTACTCACCTTAATCACCTCTAATTTACCCACAATAATCAAATCAATTCCGTCGATGAACTGGTCTAATTTCTTCACCGTCTCCACTATGTCCTGCCTGGCCATGGGAATTTCCGTAGAATCATTAAGCAGCCTTTCAAGTTGGCCCATAGTTAAGCTGTATGTGCTTCCATCCTTGGGAGACTCTGTATATAGCACATCATAGACGGGCCTCATTTTGGACTCTATGTACTTTTCTTTTCTTAAGTGTAGTTGATCCTGGAACTTTGCGTTGTTCTTTTCCTTTGTACGAATGCGTTCTAGAAGTGATTTGGTTCCACCGACTGGTGTCTTCTCATGAAATTGAAACTTAGAGATGCTATTCTTAAGGATCTTGGACGAACCTTTGGGTCGTGAAAAACAAATGGAGTGATTGGATGGAATTTTGTTATTGGAACCGTTACCAGGTAGCTTATATGTAATTAAGTCTTCAATTGTAGAAGGGTTCTTAGCTAACTGTATGTTTAACAAACGAGTAAATTCGGCTTTCCTCGAGTCAAGTTGACCCAATTGTTCGATATTGTAGAGATCTATAATCAAATCATCGTCTTTTCCTTCAATACGAGAGATTTTGTAAGATTCTGGATAAACACTTTTGATAGCCAAAAGGGATTGACGAGTGAGACCCGGTACTTGGCCTTGAGCTTCTTTGAGGCGAAGTTTGTGAGAACCCAAAGAACGTTGGTATTCAACGGTCACTATAGTGTCAAGGTGTAAGAAGATGGGTAGAAGGGACATTGGACAACTGCCAGATGAGCTAAGTGAATACAAATACAATAACTTTTAGAATCTCAGAAAATTCAAGACAGTACATTTTTTATTTAGCTGGGTTGATCTGCTTTGCTATCTTACCCACCATACAGGCCAACTGCAAATACGTACTAACTCCCTCCAATATCCTCATATGCGTAAATCCAATAATCCTTATCAATTCCAATCTTCTATTTTCACTCAATTTGTACATTGTCTTCATCACTCTAAAGCTGACAGTGACAATATCAATGGCAGAGTATCCCTTATTCCATAATTCCTTCAATATATTCAAACTCTCCTCTATTTTCCCCTCGTTGGCCAACATCAACATCTTGGAAATCAACAAGGGATGAGGGGAGTCCACAATTTTATAAACGTTTTCTGCATTCACCAATTGGAAGCCATAAAACGTACTCTGTAGATTGTTGATAGCCTGTCTCATATCACCTTCGGCCGTAAAAATAAGTGCTGCCAAGCCATCTTCTGTGCACTCGATCTTTTCCCTATCCACAATTCGTTGTAATGCTTGCAAAATCTCCTCATCTTGAAGTCTATTGAACCTCAATATAGCACATCTACTTTGAATAGGCTCGATGATCTTGCTACTCTGATTACAAGCAAATGCAAATCTTGTCGTATCCGAGTAAATTTCCATCGTTCTTCTCAATGCCTGTTGTGCACCCGCCGTCATTGAATCTGCTTCATCTAAAATAATGATCTTTTCTCTATTGGATGGTAATGAAACCTTCTTCTGTGCAAACTGTTTAATCTGGTTTCTCACAACATCGATGCCTCGATCGTCCGAAGCATTCAATTCTAATATGGCATCCTTCATTAATTTTGGATCATCGTTTAATAATTCTCGGGCAAGGCATAAAATAGACGTTGTTTTACCAATTCCTGGTAATCCTGAGATAATCAAATGAGGCATGTTACCTTCTTGTGCAATTCGCTCTAGAGAGTCTATTGTATCCTTGTTACCAACAACATCCTTTAGATATTTGGGACGATATTTTTCCACCCATGGGAGTTCTAGATCAAGCGGATATTTCGTTTCTGCCATACTACTTTAATAAGAATAGGTGGTGCCTTCTTCTGTACCACCCTCTTTATGGTCAAAGAGCAGCGAGCGCGTCTTAACGCGGATGAAAATTTCCACCATAGTGAAAAATTGTACCATGACGCGACGCGTCAGTATCTTGAATATATATATATATACTTAGTTAGTGTGGGTGCTTGAGTGCCCCGTCCTCTTCTTCATACATTTATCATCTATGGGAGAATTGGACTTCCTTTTCTTCACCAGAAATGTAAGATCATTAACAACAGGTTTAGTTACCTTCTTTATCTCCTTAACCTTGTGCAAGCCACCCCTAGGTGCTATGTCGCCTAGTATTCCCTTCATAATCCTATCTTTTTCGTCCTTGATATTTTTGTTACCTTTCTCAAGCTCATACAATCTCTGTTCCATCTCCTGCATAAGATCCTTATCAATTTTATCTCCTTCTTTCGCTCTTTCTTGGATTGATTTCATAGTCATCTTCATCGCTTCGATACTTCCTGGAAGATCTGTAAACTCTAGTGCCAAAGAAAGTCGGTAATAACCTTCTGTTAATGCCCCTGTAGCTAATGGGTATAACTCTTTTCTAAGATCTACCATAGATTTCAAATCAGCTCCTGCCTGTTGAAAGTTCTCTGTTTCCAACGATATATCTCCAAGAAGTGAGTACACATCTGCCAATTTCTTCCTCTTAAGAACATAATCGGTCTGATTTTTGAGTTCGGAATCTTTATCGCTTTTCAAATATGGATGGCTAAGTTCGGAATTGTCGTCAATATTTTCAATGTCTTTTCGAAGAATAGTTCTGGTGAGATCCAAAATATCCCAGGCTATTTCAAAGTCTGATTGAGTAGCTTCATTATCTGCGTTCTCTGCGTTTTCCCCGTTCTCTGCGCTTTCCCCGTTCTCTGCGCTTTCCCCGTTCTCTGCGCTTTCCCCGTTCTCTGCGCTTTCCCCGTTCTCTGCGTTTTCCCCGTTCTCTGCGTTTTCCCCGTTCTCTGCGTTTTCCCCGTTCTCCCCGTTCTCCTCTTCCCCGTTCTCCCCGTTCTCCTCCTCTTCTGCTAATGTCTCATTGAATTGCATCTTTCCTCCATCTTCCTCCTCTTCCTTCTCCCCTTCCTTCTCCTCTTTATTCTCCTCTTCCAGTGTCTTCTTGGCAGCATTCTGTCCCAAGACATCGCTGTTCGCAACCGCATTTTCAAATAATGACCATCCATACAAGTATAATAAATCTGGATCATCTTCACCTGATTCCAAGTTAGACAATTCACACGCTGTAGAATAGTGCTCCACCGCCTGTTCATACTGCTTGGCTGCCATCTCTCGGCCTCCTTTGTCGAGCAGTTTGCTTATTTCTTCAGAGTATTTCTTCATACTTATAGTCTTGTCTTATGTTTGCCTTGCCCTGCTATAATTTTTCATCTGTTCATTCTCCACTACTTATACGCGTTGTACCTTCTGTACACTTTTCATTACTGAGCCACTGAGTTTCGCGAAATTGGCGCGATCAAAATCTAATAAAATTTTGTTACCGAACAAAAGTAATTGAACACCATTCGTGTGTTTTTCTTGATCTCAACACAAGAGTTGTTCACTTTGTTTCTCTTGTTATCGTTGTTTATTTCTAATAGAACACGCTTATTTCGTATATTGACGCGATGACTGTTGATCGTAAGTTATTTGGCAATTCGGCATTGCTACTCTTATTGTTGCTTCTACTAACATTCTCCTATAGAAGCTTCTGCTAAACAAACAGACGCTTCAGTTTCAATGGCTGCTTCAATTAAGTCTGCCGCTGCTGTTAATGCTGATGAGAAATCAGATCTTACTGCAACTAATTCCAGCGCTACTGCCGCTGCTGATGATGATGGTGATGGTGTTATTGATGGTGTTGCTGCTGCTCCTGCTCCTAAAAAGCCTAGGGAAGTCCCTGTAATCAAGCGAAAGTTGAACGGCTACGTCGGTTTTGCCAACTTGCCTAAACAGTGGCACAGAAAGTCCATTCGTCGAGGTTTCAGCTTCAATCTCATGGTTGTAGGCACTAAGGGTCTTGGTAAGTCCACATTGATAAACACTCTATTCAACAAAGAGTTGTACAAAATGGATGAGTCTCCTAAAGTGGTGTATCCTGATCCTGAGCAGCCGGTGGAAGCCAAAATCGAGACTGTTGGTTCTGAAATTGAGGAAAATAATGTTAAGTTGAATCTTTCCGTCATTGACTGTCCAGGCTTTGGTGAAAATATTGATAACACTCAAGTTTCTTGGAAACCTATCGTGGATGAGATTAATCGGCGGTTTGATCAGTATTTGGAACAAGAGACTAAAGTTAACCGCTCAACTACAGTTGACAACAGAGTCCACGCACTTCTTTACTTTATCGAGCCAACGGGTCATTCTTTGAAGCCTTTGGACATCGAGTTTATGAAGCAGGTTCATCAGAAGGTTAATTTGATTCCGGTTATTGCTCGTTCTGACACTTTAACAGAGATGGAGGTCAGTCAATCGAAACAATTGATCTTGGATGACATTAAAAACCAAGGTATTACTCTATTTAACCCACCAATCTACGACAATGATGATGATGAGACTGCGTCTGTGACTCAGGAAATGGTTGAGAAAATTCCATTTGCTGTGGTTGGTTCCACCAATTATATTCAGACTCCAGATGGACGTACCGTGAGAGGAAGGTCGTATCCATGGGGAATCATTGAGGTTGACAATGAGGAAGACTGTGATCTTATCAAATTGAGACAATTATTGGTGAGAAACTTCATGGAGGAATTGAAAGAGACTACTTCCAAAGTATTGTACGAAAGATACAGAACTGAGAAGTTGGCAAAGTTAGGAATAAAGCAAGATGATTCCGTGTTTAGAGAGTTCGACCCAGTGTTGAAGCAGGAAGAAGAGAAGCAATTACACGAGGCTAAATTGAGCAATATGGAGGCTCAAATGCGGTCGATTTTCAAGCAAAAGGTCACCAGAGAAGAGAAGAAGTTACAAGAGACTGAGGCAGATCTTTTCAGCAAGCACAAGGAAATGCGTGAGAAGTTGTTGAAGCAGATCAAGCTCTTGGAAGAGAAGAAGAAGGATTTAGAGAAGATCAAGAGCCAGCAGACGCATTCTTCTCCGCAGATCAACGGTCCAACGAAAACCAGAAAGGGATTCTTACGCTGAGTCGTTATAAGTATTGGCTATAAATAAAGGTAATTAGTGAACAAATTGAACAAATCGAAGCATTTCGAAGCTCTTGAGAAATTTCGCGATGAAGCGAGCTGAAAAATTTAAGTGGTCCAAGGAGAGTAAATTGGAGAGGTTTTCTTCACTAAAGACAATAAGCCGTAGGTTTTAGAGTATTATAGACACAAGTAAGTTACGAGAAATGGAGGAAATGTAAAAGAGATTGGATTTACTAACAACAACTTTAGTGACAAGCGATTTGTATAATGTCCTGGGTGTGGCTCACGATGCAAGTCCTGAAGACATTAGGCGTGCGTATAGAAAGCTTGCTCTTAGGTATCATCCGGACAAGGTTGGTGAAAGCGAGCGGGAAGCAGCAGAAATCAGGTTCAAGGAAATCACACAGGCATACAGTATCATTGGTGACTCGGACAAGCGCCGAGATTACGATATATATGGAGAGCGAGTGCCTGGAGCACCACCACCTTCTGGACCAGAATCGTATGGATTCGGAGGAGCTGCATTTGACGGCGCAGACTTTGATTTCTCGCCTAATGACTTTGCTAATTTCTTTAATGGCATGAATACGGGAGGTGGTATGCCCGGTATGGGGGGTGCAGTGCCTGGAATGGATGGAGAATCGCGTGGAAGACCAACTTCTCGAGGTTTTAGAGGACCTTCCAGAGGACCTCCTAAAGGTAAGAAGCATGAAGATGGAATAGAAAGAACGGAAGATGCACATTTCAATGTTGAGGTGATATTTCTGGACCTCTATAACGGCAAGGTGGTGAAACTTTCAGAAGAACGAGATCGAATATGTGATAAATGTAAAGGTAAAGGAGTCAAGAAGAGTGCCGTTGAGATCAGTTGTTCAAGCTGTAACTCTACGGGATATGAGAGGAGATATAGACATATTGGGGGTCTTTCGATAGTGGAGACAATTGCATGCAGTAAATGCAATGGTCAAGGAACATACTACAGAGAAAAAGACTACTGTAAGAGATGTAAAGGTACAGGGGTAGTTAAAGAGTCCAAAATATTGGAATTTGCTATACCTAAAGGGTCAGCCAACGAAGGATCTATAGTGCTCAGAGGGGAATCAGACCAAAGTCCTGGTTTGACTACAGGAGATGTGATTTTAGAGTGGAAATTGAAACCCACAGACAAGGAAAGTCATTTTGAAAGACATGGTGATGACTTATACACCAAGGTTCGTGTTCCATTGGTGGATGCACTCTGTGGATTCTCCAGAGATAAGTTTGTGGAAACTTTAGATAATCGCTGGTTGTCAATTAAGATGCCTCAAGGCAAAGTGTTGAGGCCAGGAGATTCCATTATAATTCCAAACGAAGGAATGCCTGTTTGTGGCAATTACCGCAATCGCCACGGTGACTTGTACGTTGCAATCGATATAGAGTTCCCTAAGGATGACTGGGCAATAGAAAAAAACGATATCACGTCGTTGAAATCGATATTGGACATCAAGTATGGAACTAAAGGTCAAAATTCAGACTTGAATGATAATAGTGACGTGACAAATGTCTGGTTTAAGGTTAAGGGAAAAAGCGAGTTGCCTGTTTCGTTCAATAGCTATAATGCGAATGCAGTTGTTAATTCTGGAGTGGATGAGAGGAAGGGATGGTTTGGCAGATGGTTCTAAGTAGTTCATCCGTGTATATATATACCCTGTCACATATTTTGTAATATACCCATTACACCCTCTTTGGTTTGTATGCCTCTCTATTATTCTCGTAATATTCCCTAATCTTGGCCAATTTCTTTTCCTCTGTCTCTTCTCCAAGTTCTGGAAACTCGAGTTTCACCTCCAGTCCCAATTCACTTATATTACCAATGTCATCATTGTTATTGCTGTCTTCCTTCAAATTCGATAGATCCAATTCCAAAGGATCCTTAAATTCTTCTAACGACTTCTTTTCTATTCCCGAACCGTGTGAAAACACATATTTCATTATATCCTCAGGTATCTCTTGATACCCATCAATATTTTCATCTATATTCGACTGTGGTTTTTGCGGAACAATTTCAATCTCATCATCGTCATCGTCATCATCATCATCATCACATTCCTTTTGTTCCGTGCCTTTCTCCTCCGCCAGTTGGGTCACGTTTCTATGAATAATCCTCTCCATCTCTGGAGAATCCCTCACAACTTTCAATCTCCTCACATAAATATTTTCTTTCTCTTCAAACGACGTATTCTTGGACTTGGACACTCTCTGTACTTTATTATAGTTGCCCTTTATCGTTGTCTCTGAACTGCTGGCCTTCTCGTAGGTGGAAAAAAGATCCGGTCTTGTACGAGCAGTACTAAGCAATGACCGAGAAGATAGTATCGAATTCGATGATTTTGTCCGCAGTGCTGTCTTTCGGCGGTGATTCAGGGTTCCTAAACTACTCTTTATCCTGTAAACGCTCTTGTTGCCACCCTCACTATTCACCTCTTTCCTGTTCGTGTTTTCTTTCTCCTCGTTGACTCTCCGGAAAATTTCCGTTTCTTTAGAAGATGTTTTAGACGACATCTTGCTTTTTTGTCACTCTGAAGTAAAAGAAAAAGTGCTGCAGATCTGTTTACTCTTATGGTAAACATCGAAAAATAATAAATGTTATCTCAAGATTAAAGCGCTTCATCATTACTGCACAGCCTTGCGATCATTTGAGTTCGAGCCGAGTGAAAAACTCTGAAGTCTGTCTCTCTTTACATCTACATTAAACCTACTTCATAAAGGTATGGATCCCATGTCCTCTCATATTATTCTTACATTTTACCGCAATCTACAACGAAATATCTTTTTGGTTCCATTGGATAATCTCGCCAAGCAGCGACTCTCCAATTATGTACACTGCAAATTTCAGGCACCAAATAAAGATATACCCTTATATAAACGGCTAGAGGCAGGACAAGAACTTGAGAAATTGCTAGCAGGAGTAAAAACGAAAGGTGATTACAATTGCGTCAAGAAATTGCTTAATGTGGCATTCATCGATTCACAGCCCATCAAATCCAGACTCCCCAACTGGCTCTATCAATTTGTTCATGCTCGCAGTATAGGAAGACGTAATCGAGTATTTCTCCACCACAAATACTCGGATATTTTAAAGACGAAGCATCTTATAGATAAGTTCAAGTCGAATAAACCTTTGCTTTCGAGTTATTACGCTCAATTGGCCAAAAATCAGTTCGAGTCCTCCCCTGACAATCAATCTATAACACAGATCATCGATGGAGAAATGCCAGATTTTTCGTCTAATAAGGCAGGAGAGACTAAGACTAATGCAGAAGAAATCAAACTCCTTCTAAAGCTTCGATCAGAGTACAAAACAAAAATACAAACCAAAACGAAGAGGCCTTCTTTCGAGGTGGAAATCCTGCCCAGTCGTTTCGGTCAGCCATTGACTAGAGCTCGTTTGTTCAATTTGGTTGTCAATCGTATCGTCAAGATCCAAACATATTTCAAAAAATATTCCCCCGTCTCCCTACAAGATCTGGATTACCTTAATCGATTGGAAAAATCCAACTTCTTGCTTCAAAATGCATCTGTTCAGAGAGGATACAACGAATTCATCCGATCCTCTTTTGCCATTGCCGAGGATGCCACAGTAATGCTTCCAGATCTCAATATGCGCATATTTCCCGCTTCAAATAGGCTAATACAATATTATAATGAAGTTTAATGGAACTATTTCTCAGTACTCTATCACTGTGTAGTGTTTTCTTGTAGCATCAAGTATGCAGCATGTCTTTCTATGCGAATTATGTGCCATATATGTGGCTATTCTGCCATCTTCACTTGGAATGCTGAACTCTTTCAATGTTGTAGCGCTTCCATTCACTAGGGGATCAATGCCATTAGTACCTAATTGCAATAGAGCAAGTTTTGACTCTGTAGAATATGTTATCAATACAAGTAGTAGGTTCCCATTCTCGGTAAGACTTGCCTGTAGACTTTGAGGATCTCCGTTTATTGAAAGAGTCATTCTTTCACTAGAGAGTGTAGCCGTATCAAACTTTATGATGTCGATTTTATCATTCGAGGAAACCACTAGAAGGCCATAATCACCATAGAGTTTGGTTTCCCACTTGCAGGTCTCCAAGTCCACCGTCAGCAGAGTGGTCTGAATACTGGAACTCATCTGTGACTTCATTTTCTGCTTTATCTGGTCAAATATGCCATCCAATTCAGCAGTCAAAGAATCGTAGAGCTGGTGCAATCCACTACTTTTTTGGTTGAGTCCAGATCTCTTCGATACAGACATCAGGAACTGAATGATATCTTTGGTTCTAATTTGAATGGTAGGCTTTTCATCAGTAGTGACTTCTTGAACAATAGCTTCAAGCCATTCCATGACACTGTCAAAGTCTTTCTGTTCCTCGTTTAATGTCAGCATGGTCTTGTAACAGTATTTAAGAAAAGAACTGCCCGTATTTATAGCATTGTCAATCTTGGTACTATCTAAGCCAAGAAGTTGCCGTGTTTCCGCCCATTTAGACAATCCTTGCAGGTTTGTCAAGTGAATCAACAGATGCTGCAACGCTGGAATCATCTCATAGAAAATGGTTTTTCGAGATCCTTCAAAGTGCTGTCTTCCAAGTTTCGTCCATCTTTTGATACCTCTATCCCCCAAATAGTCGGTCAGCCAAGTCTTTGTGGCATCTGACAGCGATCCTGTCAACAAAAGGTCATAGAGATCGTATATGGGATCATCGACTTCTCCCTTAAGTAAGTCGATAATGCGAGTAGTATAATCAGTAAATGGTTTATAATCCTTGCTCATGGAATCAATTGACTCTATAAGGCATTTCAAAAGACTGACAAGCCTTGAGCAGGTTCGTGAAATCAACGGGAGCTTTTCTGCAAATGTGTGTACAAACTCAGTATCAAGTTTCAGCATGTTTAGAGACCCAGATTCATCGAGTAGAATATGATGGCACGTAAGATCTTGGTTAGACATGACGCTGAGGATCTTAGCTGACCTAGTAGGTAGTTGATATCCATCAACAGTGAACAATCCGGACAAAATCAGCGAGATTTGAGATCCGGATGATCCAATAATGAGGAAATCAAGTACCGAATCGTCCAACTGTATGGATTCGTCGTCATTAACCAACTGCTGATCTGACGAAAGCTTGGTAAGAGAACTTATTATCTTGACATCTAATAAATGAGCAAATTTGGATGTGTCTACAATTCTGGCAGCTTTATTGGACCAAAAGCATGCCTCTATATGTTGTTGCTTGGATCCTGAACTCACATTAAACTGTATGATTGATTTTCCTGTATCTGCATCAAAGAGACTGACTCTTCCAAAGTTAGAAACAATGGAAAAGAATTTGCCATCGGGTCGCCAGCACAATTTGGTAATCCCCTCGCCATGTTCGTCGTCTAATTCCAAGCTGATATCCCAAACCTTCTCGTTATTAAGTCGATATATCCATATAGTACAAGAGTTCAATTGAAATGAGATTAAGTCCATAGAAGGACAGATCTGGAAGTTCTGAGCCGATGCCAACGCAAGTGGGAGCGTCTGGCTTGTCAAAATGGAGAAATCTGACATCAATTGATGGGAAATAAGAAGAATTACTTCAATGAAGAAAGGACAAAGAGGTAACGCCAAATTTCTCTCTATAAGCGAGAAGCGAAAAGGTGGAAATCCCAAATCTGAGTTTTCAGCTTGGAGGGTTCTTCTATTTCTTTACAGTTTAAGTGATGTTTCAGAAAAATCCCATAGTTAAGCCTTTTGCTAATCTGAAAAACTCGGAAAGAAGGAAGATCATAAAGAGCACGATTGCTTCTTATAACCTTCCAGAAGATGTGCTGAGTCTGGAATTTGTCAATGAGCATCTTTTTCCTAAGGTGATTCAGCATGCAGTATTCAAGAGTTCTCCTTCTAATTTTCGAGGAAGTGTCTATGTTGATGTACAGACAGGAAAGGCGGTTTGGTTTGATACTAGGGATTCTGGAAGATTGATTCCTACACTCTATACCTTATGGAAAGCACCGTTCTTATTACCTATAGTGTACACTCATATGGGAGTCGTTGATCATTTGAGCAATGGGGCCAACCTAATGATTCGAGGATGTATGCCTCCGTTTGATGGTCGAGCCGAAAAAGGAGTTCTAGTGGCAGTGTCTGTGATTGAACGCCCCAAAGTTATGGTGGCCGTTGGTTACTGCAGTATGGATCTCTCGAAGATCACGGAGATTGCTGATAATACTGCCGGTGTTGCCGTCAGCATTGTTCATGTCTACAAAGATAAGTTGTACAAGTTAGACGGCAAGCTTGAGGAGGATGTATTACCAAAAAATGAGGACATTGATATGCCTACGAGTATAGAAGAATTGGAGGAGTTGAGGAATGCCGGTGGTGAAAAGTCAGAACAAGTCGAAGATACTGCCGAACTCGTTGCTGAGAGTCATATAGATTCTACTTTCTCTCTATCTACAGAGGAAGTAGATGATTTCTTCGTTCGTTCTGTTCTCTATAGCATCACTCAAGACAAAATAGATCTTCCGATAGATGCGTCGATCTTTATGTCTGCTCATATCCTCAAGAACCTTCCACCTGTAGACTCTGATCTTGTCAATATGAAGAAAACATCCTGGAAAAAAGCTCATAAGTTCCTCAAAGCCATGGAGAAGCTAGACCTTGTGAAGTTGAAGGGAAAAGGTGAAGATGTTATCGTGGTGAGCGTGGCGGACAAATCCAATCAAAGAGTGGCGAAATTTGAACCCTACAGAGTCAAAAAGCATTCGTCAAGGCCAGTCAAATGCTCTTCTTCTTCTGTCACTGTCCAGCAGCTCTACAAGCCGAAATCCTCTACTCGTGAGCTCTTCAACAGACTGAACATGGAATACGACCGATACTACGAAGAACATGAATTGAAAGAGCTCGTAGCCGATTATATCCGTCAATTTAGACTTGCCAGAGAGCAGTATCCTAAATTGATTCGAATTGACCCAACTATGAGCGAAATGGGTGTCAAAGGTATTAAGCAAACGATCAATTCTGCAGAGAGAAGTGGTGTATTTGCCATGATCATAGGCAAAAGTTCCAACTTCCAACAGTTCTACAGAATAGTGAAAAATGGCGATAATGGAGAAGACAATGGACGTACAAGTAAAATGAAAAAAGGGTCTCCTCCAAAAATTACCGTATTGATTGAACAGGTTAGAGGAAGACGTAAAATTATGACAAGAATCAGCGGATTGGAAAAATACTATATACAACCCGAGGAGTTGGCATCTGTGCTCAAAGTTAAATGCTCTGGTTCGGCCACCATCGGCGAAAAGCCTGTGACCGGCTTAGCTGAGGTTTCTGTGCAGGGATCGCATGAAAAAGCCGTTGAAGAGATCTTGGTTAAGCAGTATGGATTGAAATCTTCGTGGATAGACGTGACAGACAAGTTAAAGAAGCAAAGAAGGAAGTAACTGAGAGACTTCTTGTTTACTCTTGTTTCTTCTCCTGAAGAAGCTTGAATCGATTGGAAAGAGCCATCAATTGAGTCTTTAAATCGATCCAGTACTTCTTAACAACGGGAGGAAGAGCTGGATGAGACGTCAAGCCATCAATTCTAACCTCAAGCTTCTTGAAACAGGTTCTGGTGAATATGGACTTCTCGTATCTAAGTCTCATGAAGAATCCGTGCAAGACAAAGCTGATCCAGTAACCTTTAGACCAAATAAGAGCCTTAAAAGTGATGTAAGCAAAAGTAGCCAACTCCATGTTGGCAGCATAATACATGCAAACGTCATTGTAATTCTTTATGAACGCGGTCAGCCTGGAAATATAGGAGTCTGCACTAGCAATTGGAGTGATTGGCAACAAGGTAGCTCTGGTGTAATCCAAAGCATGGAAGAAAGAAAAGATGAGGAAGGGGAATAAAGAGATGGTCGTTTGAGGAATGAAAAATAGGAGACACACAGCAACCAAAGTGTACTGAACATTATCATCGATCAAAATAGTGTTACGCCAATCAGAAGGAGAAGTGATGTTGATGACCTTTGCTCGATAAGATTGGAAGACGATGATGAAGAAAGACTCGATGATTGAGAGGTAAGTAAGTTTGTAAAGGACAGAATCAACAGCTAGAAAAGACGAGTTTCTGAAAGTAAAGAGGTAAAAGGTTCCGAAGCAAAGCGTGAAAATGTGGCCTAGGAACCAAGCAAACTGCAGTGTATTGACAATGGTCAATAGTTGCTCCTTTAAGGAAACTGAAGAAGCTGAAGGTTTACTATTGGCTGATTGAGAGACAGAGGGATCTTTTGAAGGAGAAGACATAGTTTGAGAATAAGCACCAAAGGGTAGAGTAAGAAGGCGAGATATGATGGACGATGATGAGTTGACGCGAAACGGCTGCTGGGAAAATGAGGCCGGAAAAATGAGGCTGGGAAAATGAGGCCTGGAAAAAATTTTATCGCATAAAAATAAGGAGTGATGAAATTTTAAGGATTTAGTTAGTAGAACAAGAGAGTTGATAGTGTAGATTGAATCGAGGATGAGACAAAAAAGAGCCAAGGCATATAGAAAGCAGATGAACACGTGTCGGATGACATTCAAGTTCAAACCTCCTATTCAAGTGTTGGTAGATGCAGACAGTATCCTTGAAGCGGAAAAGACAAAGTTTGATATTAATAAAGGAATCGATAGAACGATACAAATGGAGACGAAATGTTTTATTACACAGTGCTGTATTAATCATCTTTATGAAACAGCCAATCAGCCAGCTATAGATATTGCCAAGACGATGGAAAAGAGACGATGTCATCATGACGAGACCCTTTCGTCGTACGACTGCATCAAGTCCATCACTAATGTTGATGGACAGAATAAGTTTAGATATGTTGTTGTGACACAGGATGAAGAACTTCGAAAAGAACTAAGACGTATTCCGGCAGTGCCATTGATTTATCTGAATCGATCGGTGATGATTATGGAGCCGATGTCCCCTGCTACGAGTCGAGTGGTCGAATTGGTTGAGAGAAAGAAGTTGACTGGAGGATTAAATGATGCCAGGCATGCTGGCTTAATGGAGGATGAAGGTAAGAAGAGAAGCATTGGGTCGAATGGGTCAGAAGTGATAGCAAAGAAACATAAGAAAGGGCCTAGGGGACCAAAGGAGCCTAATCCACTTAGTGTGAAGAAGAAGAAGAAAGTCGAAGTGATAGAGAAGGTTGAGAAGAGGCGAAGAAGAAGGAGGCATGGGGGGGGAGGAAATGACGAAGTGTCTGAGGGAAGAGGTGAGGAAGAGCCCGAGGGAAGAGGTGAGGAAGAGCCCGAGGGAAGGGGTGAGGAAGAGCTTCAGCCTGACGATGTGCCCGAGAAAGTACCCGAGAGTGCCTGAGAGCCAGAAAGATCAGCCTACTATAAACTACTACCTTAATGTACTATCATATCATTATTATACACCTAATCCTGAGAAATATACATCACATTGTTTCCTCTAAGAAACAATTCATTATACTTTCTGATCTCCTTTTTTCCAACCATCTCTATCGAATTCTCGAGCACAATATTCATGAATCCATCGATTGATGATAGCACCCCATGATACTCGAATCCATTATTAAGTTTGACCACCACTGGGGAATTTGTAATATCTGAAAGAAAGTTCGATGTAGATGTAGACATAGTTGATAATGAAGGAGGAGGAAAAGCAGAAAGAGAAAGAGAAAGAGAAAGAGACCCACTTAGTGGTGAGAATAAAATTTTGACCTAGCGAAGGAAGAATCATTATGAGGCAGAATAGATTCACTCTTTCTTTCGTTTTGTCCTTACTATGTCCTACGGTAAGCCTACCGTCAAGGCAATCAATAGAGCACTTGAACAGAAAAAGGATCTTGTTAAAAAGCGGAATGTCTTGGCCAAAGCTTCTATTCTTGATGTGATATCTTCAATAACCGGTACAGACAATTCGGACGAGGACTACGACCTAAAGAAATTCGATCCTGCACCTTATTATGCCAATCCCGTTGCCTATGAGCGTCTTTCTTTCTTCTATAGACACTTCATGAATCAGCAGATAAGAGAGAAGATGAAGAAGAGTTGGAAGTTCCTTGACGCTGATCAGAAACGGTTCACCTATTGGTTGGCTTATGGTTCGTATGGACCTCGAGAGGGCTTTCCTAATGTCTACGATTATTATACATCAATAAAGGGCACGGGGTCTCCGTCTGGCACCTCGGTCTTCCCTCCGTCTGGCACTTCGGTCTTCCCTCCGTCTGGCACTCCGGCTTCCCCAGTTTCCAGGATTCTTCAAGATGATTCGTTAGGACAACTTATCCAAGAGATCAATCCTAAGAAAGACTCTCAACGAGAAGCCTTTATTCTTCAAAATTCCACTTCCAAGATAGTTGAAGAAACCAAAAAAATAGACGCTTTGGAAATGTCCAATAGAAAGCAAGATGTTCCACCAGATCTTCCTTTCAGGTATCCATCTGTATTGAGAGCCATCAATCCGTCATCGTACACCATAGCGAGTCGTTTACCTGCTTTAGATCCGAGATCTTTTGGCATAAAAAGACTGCAACAGTACCAATTTGACCGTAATACGAATCCTTATAACCGGTTTATCGTTGCTACGTTGGTCGTATTAACGGTCCTTGCATTCAAAAAGGATAGAAAGGTCAACTTGTCCGGGATAGTTCCGGAATACGGTTGGAAACAGGAGCAGGAGGAGATCCAGCAGACCCAGAAACGACAGCAGAACGAGATACTAAGCCTGAAGCTGAAGAACGCCATGGAGCAGCAACAGCAGCAACAGCAGCAACAGCAACACCTTCAAGAACCTCGCCGATGGTACTATCTATGGCTCTTCTAAATCCCTATAAATACTACAATAAATAATCTAATACGTTTATTATCCTATACCAATCAAGCCGATCCTGATCAGTTGGCGGTAGAGCTAGTTGCGTCATGTTCATGCTAATTGTTATCCCCTTCCTGCTTATCCCCTTCCTGCTTATCCTCCTCATCATCATCCTCCTCATCATCCTCATCATCATCATCATCCTCATCATCATCATCATCATCATCTCCCATGTCCTGAAGATCCTCGGTCCAACTCTTCTCAACAGTCGCTCTAACTCTCTTGGCATATTGACTTCTGTGGTCCTTGTACATATTAGCAGCCTCAACATTTGCAGGAGAGTTGATGTTCGGATCGTTCAATAAAGACTGGATGGACGTCAAAATCGAAGCAACGTCGTAAGTGGGAGACCATCTGTTCTGCAATATATCCAGGCAAAGGTCTCCCGAAGCATAAACATTCGGATGGAACATCTCGCTGGTAAATTTAACCTGTGGAGGTTTGTTAGGGTACTGTTCGTCGAAAGTAAGTCTTAGTCTAAAGGTACCATCCTCAAATGGAGTATCTTGGGGCCCTATAATAATGCCATTCCAAACCATGACATTGTCGGCCAATGGCGACGCAGAGATTCCTCCAGAGCAATCCTGTTGGATCCTCTTAAAATCTCGCATCAATCTTCTTCTGGCTGGTGTTGACATTATTGAGTAAAGAGGAAAGGTTGTCAATAGAAGAGTGAGGAGATCAGAAGAGTGAGAGATTCAAGAGCGAGGGCAAAGGCGCGCCCACCACCTCCACCGGGCATTTCATCGGGCATTTCATCGGCTGCGGCCACTACCTCCACCGGCTGCTCTACCAGCTGTTCTACCGGGCATTTCATTTCCTCTCCACCACACAACTAAACACTGTTTAAATCATCATATGTCTCCCCCAAGTACTCCAAGAAATACCGGTTCCTGTACTTAATACATCCGTATAAAAACGGTATCATTCCCTCATCTCTAGGCATACATCTATCTCGACTAAATAACTCGAACCTCTCTATATATATCGTAGCGTATCTGCGCAATTCTCCTTCGTGTTCTCTATCTCCCGTCACTCTAAATCCATAATCCCTCAATGCATCACTTTCCTCTATAAATTTCACCCCCAAATCATAAACTAGAATCTCCGAGTTAATCAAGCTCTTGGTAACTCGACATCGTTCCGTATTCTCATATTGGCAGATAGCGTCCGGAGTCAACACGGCAAATACCTTAACATTGGCATCACACACGATTACCTTGAGTCCGTTCTGGACTCTATAGAGGCCATCTTTTTGTGCTCTTCTTTCAACACTGAGAATCTTCAATACTCTACCCTGATCAGTGTGGTCTGATGGTTTGAAAGTACGAGTCGTTTCTGGTATGACTAGATACGGAGTAAGCCAATTGGTGAGAAAGGCATTTGTATCGATGGTCTTGGGAGGTCTGTTGATCTTCGGCATGAGTTAAACACAAATTTAGTTTATAAGTTAGGTGAATGAATTTTGCTAATGTACTGATGTGCGCTCTCTTTACTCATTTAATATATATATTAGTTGCACTCACTAATGGCATTTTTCATCACCTCTTCAAATCTCTCATATCCCCAGAAATACTCGTGCAAATCATTGTAGATCTGACAGCTGAATCGAACGTACATAAAGTTGTTATGCCATCCAAACTGAATGAATGTCTTGTATTTCTGCAACGATTCATTTTCTACAAATTTTATCAACTTGGTTTCATGTTCTTTGTCTTTGAAGGCATTGGCGAAATATTCATGTTGATTCTGGTCAAGTGGAACCTTCACTGTCACCATGAAGTTAAGATCATCACCGGTGGCTCCATCAACCTTGACAATTCTATCTTGACCAAAATGGGCAATAAGTCCATCGGAAAGGCCTTTACAATATTCTCTGATCTTTTCAAACCCGCCGCAGTCCTCTTGGATGAAATCAAGAGCATCCTTAATACAGTAGAAGGAGTTATAATTGTTGGAGCCATAGAAAATGAACCTTTTGTAGAACGGCTCGTTCTTGTAGGTGTGAGAAATAGGAAACGGCATTATATAATCGTGCCATCTCGGGTTCACGAACAGAACAGCGCAGCCTCGAGGAAGATACATCCATTTATGCATGTTGGACGTGTAGAAGTCGCAATCTATTGCAGAGAGATCAATGTTCAACATACCGATGGAATGAGCACCATCGACGCAACTAGTAATTCCGTACTGTTTGCACATTCTGGTTATCAATTCAAATGGCATCCTTATACCAGGCATCGAGCATATAGCATCGTAGATACAGATGGCTTTCCCAGGAGCCCTGGTTTCCTCAAAGACTTCTTTGAATTGGCCAAGAATGGCCTGCTCAGTGCTAGGAAGCTTGATATCGATAACTTTCAAGTTAAGACCGTATCTATTAACTACATAATCAACGGTATTTCCACAGGCTCCATAAATGATCGAAGTAAGAATAACAGTATCACCTTTAACAAAGGGGAAGTCTCTAAAGACGATGTTGATTCCTGTACTGGCGTTAGGAATAAGAGCCAAGTTGGTGAAGTCTGTGTTGAGAACTCTGGCCACCAACTTTACCGACTTCTCCATTTCCGGTGCCTGCTTAGAAAACATGAACTGATCAGGGAATTTGAGGTCATCGTAAATGGCTTGTTGGTATGATTGATAGACGCGTCTGGGAACAGCACCAAATGAGCCATGGTTGAGAGGGACCACCTCAGAGGGAAAGAGGAATCGATCTCTGAATGATTTACCGAACATCGAATAACGGGATGCAAATTATGGGTGAAAAAGAGACCAGAGACCAGAGAGCTTAATAGACTGCACCACTACTATGAATTCAGGATTTAACCCCAATCAAGAAGCTCTCCGTTCCCCTCTACAGTGGCTCATAACCAGTGGTGTCGGGAGGACAGCGATTTTTTTTTTTCCATTGTTAGTCGTTCACGATTTTGTTCACGAAGTTTCTAGAAGAAGCTGAGATGAGGAATTTTCCAACGCAATAAAAAGGACTCAGGCCGCCAATTAAAAAGTTTGAAACTACAATTTTCAGATCCCCTCTTTTTCCATTTCATAGACTAAGAATGGCTAACGCAATTGGTATTGATTTAGGTACCACATATTCATGTGTGGGTCACTTTGCTAATGACAGAGTCGACATTATTGCCAACGACCAGGGTAATAGAACCACTCCTTCGTATGTTGCATTCACTGATACCGAGAGGTTAATTGGTGAGGCTGCTCAGAACCAGGCTGCTATGAACCCTACCAACACAGTCTTTGATGCTAAGAGATTGATTGGTAGAAAGTTCACTGATCCTGAGGTTCAGAGTGATATGAAGCACTGGCCTTTCAAGGTGATTGATGATGCTGGAAAGCCAAAGATTCAGGTCCAATACAAGGGCGAGAGTAAGGTTTTGACTCCGGAAGAAGTTTCTTCTATGGTTTTGAATAAGATGAGAGAAACTGCTGAGGCTTTCTTAGGTTCTAAGATTACTGATGCCGTTGTTACTGTTCCTGCTTACTTCAACGATTCCCAAAGACAGGCTACTAAGGATGCTGGTGCCATCGCTGGTATGAATGTTATGAGAATTATTAATGAGCCTACTGCTGCCGCAATTGCATACGGTTTGGACAAGAAGGCTGAAGGTGAGAAGAATGTTTTGATCTTTGATTTGGGTGGAGGTACTTTTGATGTGTCTCTATTGTCCATTGAGGATGGTATCTTTGAGGTCAAGGCCACTGCCGGTGACACTCATTTGGGTGGTGAAGATTTCGATAACAGATTGGTTACTCACTTCTCTAATGAGTTTAAGAGAAAATACCATAAGGATATGACTACTAATCAGAGAGCTTTGAGAAGATTGAGAACTGCTTGTGAGAGAGCCAAGAGAACTTTGTCTTCTTCTGCTCAGACCTCTGTCGAGATTGACTCTTTGTTCGAGGGTATCGACTTCTACACTTCCATAACCAGAGCCAGATTTGAGGAACTTTGTTCTGATATGTTTAGATCTACTTTGGATCCTGTTGAGAAGGTTCTACAAGATTCTAAGATGGACAAGGCCCAGATTGATGAGATCGTCTTGGTCGGTGGTTCTACCAGAATCCCTAAGGTCCAGAAGTTGGTTTCTGACTTCTTCAACGGTAAGGAGCCTAATAAATCCATCAACCCTGATGAGGCTGTTGCCTATGGTGCCGCTGTTCAAGCTGCTATCCTTTCCGGTGACACTTCTTCCAAAACACAAGATTTATTGTTATTGGATGTCACTCCATTATCCCTTGGTATCGAGACTGCCGGCGGTGTTATGACCAAGTTGATCCCAAGAAACTCTACTATTCCATGTAAGAAGTCCGAGATCTTCTCTACTTACTCTGACAACCAGCCTGGTGTTTTGATTCAGGTCTACGAGGGTGAGAGAACCAGAACTAAGGACAACAATTTGTTGGGTAAATTTGAGTTGACTGGTATTCCACCTGCTCCAAGAGGTGTTCCTCAGATTGAGGTTACCTTTGATATTGATGCCAATGGAATCTTGAATGTTTCCGCTGTCGAAAAGGGTACTGGTAAGTCTCAGAAGATTACTATCACTAATGATAAGGGTAGATTGTCTAAGGAAGAGATTGATAAGATGGTTTCTGAGGCCGAGAAGTTCAAGGCTGACGATGATAAGGAGGCAGAGAGAATTCAGGCCAAGAACCAATTGGAGTCTTACGCTTACAGTGTGAAGAGCACTGCTGACGACAAGAAGTTCACCGAGAAGGTTTCTGAAGAAGAGAAGAAGCAGTTGGTTGAGGCTTGTGAAAAGACTATCAGCTGGTTGGACGCAAACCAGACTGCTACTAAGGAGGAGTTTGAGGGCCAACAGAAGAGTTTGGAACAGATTGTTAATCCAATCATGACTAAGTTCTATCAGGCCGGTGGTGCCCCGGCCGGTGGTGTTCCAGGCGCTGCTCCAGGTGGTGCTGCTCCGGGTGCCGCTCCAGGTGGTTTCCCAGGCGCTGCTCCGGGTGGTGCTGCTCCAGGTGCAGATTCTGGTCCAACCGTCGAAGAAGTCGATTAAGTCGATTAAGCGAGGTTTGGTGTTGAATTGTCTTTTTTCGTTATATATTAGCTAGGTGCAATAGAGAAAGCATTAGACATAATTCTTAATTACTATTGAAGAGACACATTTCTTTATTAATATCTAAGAGATGAATTACCATATAATATAATCATATCATAGAGTCGTTAAATATAAAGAGTATCTAAAAAAGCTATCTTATTAAATCAGACCTGAGCAGCAGTCTCTGAATCGTTATCGTTGGAAGATGATGGATTTTCAACGTGTTGAACCTCCAACTTCTTTGCCAATCCTTCTTCAGAAACAATTGGAATGGAAGGAACCCATTTAGAGGTCTTCCAGGCAGGAATATGCTCGTCCCAAATCTGTGCGATCTCTTCCAAACGCTTACCCTTAGTCTCAGGGAAGAAGAATAGAACATGGAAGAACATACATCCACAGAATGTTGCATAAATGCAGTAGGTTTTCCAGGTAATGTTCTCAAAAGATGAAGGAGTGTACATAGCGATGGCAAAGTTAAGAATCCAGTTGGCAGCGGTAGACAAAGCGGCACCTCTCTGTCTGATGGCGTTCTCACCCCAAATCTCAGAGCAGTACAACCAGATACCAACACCCCAAGTACAGGCGAAGGAGCACACAAACAAATAGCACATAGCAATGACAGCTCTGGCAGCAGTTTTGTTGGAATCAGGAATTCTAATACGGACTGTAGTATCACCGTCGACAGATGAAACGGGTTTGGAATAGGTAGCAAGAATACCGGCGACAGCGAATTGGAAGATCATCATCAAAACAGCACCAGTTAACAAAACAGGTCTTCTTCCAACCCTATCCAACAAGAACAAGGCAGGAATAGTCATCACCATATTCAAAACGTATTGAATAGAGGAAGCAACCAAGTTGGTGTTACCAGTGTAACCAGCCATCTCGAAAATGTAGACGATATAGTACATCATAACATTCATACCAGTCAATTGTTGCCAAATCTGAGCAAATATGGCAGTAATAGTTCTCATACAGTACTTCTTGTTGAAAAGAGTAGCGTAGGTAACATCCTTGGCAGCCTCATCAATAAGAATCTGTTCTTTAATCTCTGAAATTTCAATCATAACATCAGCATCAGTTTTATCACCGTGAGCCTGAATCTTGGCCACAATCTCTTCAGCCTCATCCCAGAAGTCATGTTCTGCCAACCATCTTGGAGATTCTGGCAAAATAAACACGCCGAAGAATAAGAAGAGACCAACAATAATTTGCAAACCCCAGGCGATTCTGAAAGAAGCAACACCGTCGATAAAGTGTAAACCGTAAGAAATATAGAACATAACCAAGATACCGAGTGTAACAGAATATTGGAACAAGCCACCAATGAAACCTCTGATCTTTCTAGGAGCCAACTCCGAACCGTAAACTGGGGCCACGGTGGAACCAAAACCAACACCAAGACCACTGATAATACGACCAATGATCAACTGTGCTCTATTCTGAGAAGAGGATTGAATAGCAGCGCCAACCATCCAAAAGAACGAACATAAGAAAAGAGATGCTCTTCTTCCG
The DNA here is from genome assembly GCF_011074865.1 of Brettanomyces nanus. NCBI lineage: Eukaryota > Fungi > Ascomycota > Pichiomycetes > Pichiales > Pichiaceae > Brettanomyces > Brettanomyces nanus. The sequence continues at coordinate 477,224 of NC_052376.1, read as the reverse complement.
AGAGGCTCGGACACAAAGGTACAAGCCAAAGAACCAAAGAAAGAACCAAGAGCCATAGCAGAAGTGATGAAACCTTGGATAGCAGAGCCGGGAGAATTAAAGTAGTTCTTGTATTGCGTGGTACCAATGAAGGCAGACATCGAAGAGATATCAAAACCAAACATCATACCAGCAGTGGTAGAAATCATAACCACGACGTAGACATTGTAAATTTCAGGGAACTTGTCGAAGAAGTTCTTAACTTTGATGGAAAGACCCACCAGATGTTTTTCGTAACCCATGTTAGCAATAATAAACTTTAGCGAAGTAATACAGAAAGAGTAGAAAAGAGAATAGAATTACGTTATACGCAACCGTTTTAGTTTGCGGGAAAAGACCCTCAATTTATACTTCTCCACAACAACTCGTCGTGGGGAAGATGTTGCAAGCTGACCAGAATGAAAACATTGTCTCAGAGGCTAAAAAGAAGCTGTTGAGTGTATTTGCTAACGTCCTCAAATAGCAGCAGTATTCCTATTTCGGCCGGAAAAAGTTGCTGACCACCCCCACAATTTCATAATTTTCTATTGTTCTGCAGGTGACATTACTTTTTTCTGCGGGGGATTAGAGCATAGTAGAAAGAAATGAATAATAAATAGAACCGGGACATTCATCACTAGACGATCGTTCGATCACACCGCTAAATCTAGGAAAAGTTTGACATCTAATCTTTTGCCAATCCTAGAGTTTTGTGGTTAAATCAACTAGTTATGTCAACTAGTTGCTTAGACTTATTATTTCGACTACTCATGACTACTTACGACTGGTTAGTTCGACTGGTTACTTACAATTTTGTTGACTACTTCTCTATAACATTTCTTACTTGCAAAGTTTCTTATTTCGCCTTGGAATGTTGTTCCAGGCCCGTCTTGCTATCCTTTTGATTTTTTTCTTTTTATGCTAGGCAAAAATATTGTAACTATTGTTCTGCTCCTCACTCCTATGTTATGCAACTTCCTAATATGTACTACGGAAAAATGCGGATTCTCCATCTTCCCGAGGTTTCAATAAAGTTTTCAAAATGATCGTGGTATTTTTCCTTCAGGCAGCGGTCCTCTGCATTGTTCCCACTAGCTTTTCCAGAACAAGGCAGGCACCATCAGCAAATTTTACTCTCGTTGGTGCCGTAGTTATCCCGTGCATAGTGTGAGCGATCCGTCACTTCCCCACCCTCTCTTCTTCAATTCTGGCTTTCTTTTCTTCAAATATCACATTCTTCATACATCACGAGATCCGGCTAGCATAGCATGCGGAAGTTGTGTTCCCCAGATAGAAGAAACTGGGCTCCTTCACAGTTGTGCCCACACTCTCTCTGCTATATTCTCTCGGAGTTCGGGTACTCTACCATTAATTATTCCCTACTGTTGCACATCTATTATTTTATCAGCAGCGCGAATGACTTTCTCCTTTCACCCTTGCTCTTTTTATCTTTTCTTTTGACGCATGCGGGCGTTTCTTTTTGTTTACACTCCCCGCCAAGTAAGGCTTCGGTTCAATTCAACTTAATCCGCGAGACAAAGAAACCCCAATTTATCCCGTCCACAGTTGTTGCTGCGTTTTTCACTCCTCCCAGCTAGTGAATCCTAACGTTTCTTTTGTTATTGATCGTTTGATTTTTCTTTTCTTTTTCTTGTCTGTTGATCGGGCCTCATATCTGATTGAATGAGGTCCGACGGCTACAAACGATTGTTCTCCGGACTCTAGATTGTAGAATTCTACCCTCTATTTACTATGATGTTTCTCTGTTTGCGAACCAATTTTCTACTCGGAACTACTTCTTACCACACCATATCGCGTACAAATGGCTAATTTTGATTTCACCGACCACTCTCATCGTCGTTTCAACCCTCTTACAAGATCGTATGTCCTCTGCTCGCCTCATAGAGCAAAAAGACCTTGGTTAGGTGCCAGGGAAGCTTCCAATGTCAAGCTGTTAGAAAGCTATGATCCAAAATGCTTCCTCTGCCCGGGAAATACTAGAGCTACCGGTGCTCAGAACCCTAAATATGTGTCTACATATGTTTTTCCGAACGATTACTCTGCCGTTAAGTTGGATCAACCTGATTACAACGAGAACGAGGATGGACCTAAGGATCCCTTGGCTAAGAGACTACTGGTCACCCAAGGTGTCAAGGGAAAGTGTTTTGTTGTCTGCTTCTCCCCTAACCACGCTGTCACTTTGCCTCTAATGAGTGTTCCTGAAATTGTCAAGGTCGTCGATACTTGGACAAAGCTTTACACGGACTTGAAGGCAGAACATTCCGCCGGAAAAGCTCCTTATAAGTACTTGCAGATCTTTGAGAATAAGGGTGCTGCTATGGGATGCTCTAATCCTCATCCTCACTCTCAGGCCTGGGCTTTGGACACGATTCCTACCGAGGTTGATACGGAGTTGAAGAATCTGACCAAGTACAAGGAGACCTATCATTCAGATCTTCTTGGTGACTATGTCAAGCTCGAAATGCAGGAGAAGAAGCGTATTGTCTTGGAGAACGATTCGTTCATAGTCGTTGTTCCTTATTGGGCATTATGGCCATTTGAGACTATGGTGATCTCTAAAGAGCATCTTCACTCCTTGCAAGAGTTCAATGATAACCAAAAGAATGACTTGGCTTCTATCCTAAAGAAGCTTACTATCAAATATGATAATTTGTTCGACACCTTCTTCCCTTACTCTGCAGGTATCCACCAGGCCCCTTACTTCGGTACCGAAGATGAGGTTGAAAACTCTTGGTTCCACATGCACTTTTATCCACCTCTTTTGAGATCCGCCACTGTCAAGAAGTTCTGTGTCGGTTTCGAGATGTTAGGAGAGGCCCAGAGGGATTTGACTAGTGAACAGGCTGCTGATAGACTTCAGAAACTTGATGGTGATGTTCATTTCTTGAACAAATAAGAATTAGATAGAATTTTAGTTAATTTAGTGTTTAATGAATTGATTATTTAACAATTTTGCTCATTAGTAGATCGTCTTACTCTACTTAAAAGTCCACTTTGTCAATGATACAACCGCCCACTGCCGGTTTGGTGACCACAATAGCCTGAGAAAGTTCCTCCTTGGTGATTTGGGGGAATCTTTTCTTGTAATACTGTTCAGTAACGGCCGTAATCAAGCCTGGCAACTTATCTTCAGTAGTTATGTGAACCAAGGAACCTCCGAACCCTGCACCTGTAATACGAGATCCGATGGACCCATTGCTTCTGGCAACAGCATTCAATTCATCACAGGCATCACATGAGTTGTTGAACAAATCTCTCAAAGAATCCTGGGAAGCATTCATAATGGCACCGAATTCAGATAAGAACTTTCCTGAATCTTGGGAACTTTCAGGATCAGTGAAAAGCTGCAACACCTCGAGAACCCGAAGGGATTCGTTAAAGACGTGCTTGGCTCTCTGATAGATCTTCAACTTGGTGTATCTAACTGGGAACTGTGTTAAATACTTTTTTGTGAACTGTTCAACGGTCAAACCAAGCTTTGAAGCGGCATGTTCAGTAGTCAATCCAATTTTCTCACTTGCATCGAACCATGTCTCCAATTTATTTGACAATTCGGTCAATCTAGCAATACCGACTTGGATATTTCTACCGTCCCATTGTGGTTTGGATAACTTTTCAGTGAAATAAGAATCCATGAAACCACGAAGAGTTCCTGTCTGCAAATTAGAGTCCGGGGTCAACTCAAGTCCATTAATATGGGCCAAGAACTCGGCAGCAACAGCCACTTCAACAACTCTTAGATTGTAATTAACAGGTGCAGATTCGGTCTTATTTGCAGTAACAAGAGTGTTGGTGATAAGGAAGGACAAAGGCTTGAAAGGGAGTTTAACTTCAGGAATAGAGAACGGAGTAGCCTGTAACTTTGGAGTGAACTCGATAAACAAAACCTTGTTCTTCTCTCCACAAACAGAAGCGCATTGGTCCATGCCTCCATTGTTGAGGCCAACGTAATGTTCGCATACAACAGTGATCCGTGTTAAGTCTTGTTTGGTGACCTTTTTGATACCATTGGCCCTCAAAATACCCAAAGTAGAAGCAACGCAGAGAGCAGCAGACGAGCTTAAACCTCCACCGGTTGGCACATTGCCGTCAACGACGACGTTGATGCTCTTTAAAGTTTTTCCGGTGAGGAGATGTGGATATCTTTCAATGATAAATTTGTGGGCCACTATCAAAGAGCATTTGTAATAGTTGGTCCACAAGTTCTTAGAGTTATCGATGGTGACCACCGATCCATCGGCTGGAAGTTCGATACTCTCTGTGGCAAATCTAGAGTTTGTATTGGACACGACGATATGACGAGAAGTCTCTTCAGTCGAAGTAGGTTCAACACCAATTGCCTCGATGGCATCATACTCAATGGCCATAGGAAGAACTGAAAAATAACAGTAATCGATATGATCACCGATCAAGTTAACACGGCCAGGAGCCCTGGAAATGAAGTTTGGTTTACCGCCAAATTCGGAAACGTAAGACTTGACAAGATTTTGGTATCTTTCAATCTGTGACTCAGGAGCGCTATAGAACTCGAGGTCCTTGAAAATTGGAATATAAGACATGGTTTTATCAGAAATCACTACTAACAATTTTTCAGTCAGAAGGAATAACTTCAGTTTTGTAAGCTGTTTATGGTTGGTTTATATTGACCGGAAGCCGAGCCGATCAACTATGCGTTTGAGAGAGAGTAAGATGTAATTTCACGCGGAACCATCAAAATGCGAAGACAATAAGAAAAAAACGATGGTCATGACAATGAGCTGAGTCTTGGATTAATTGATTTGAGAGAGCACCCACCGGGGAGGATGCAAGCCAATCACATGCTTTCGCCACCGCGGACTGGGGACGGAGGGAGGACCCCGCACCACATATGCATGATGAGGTGACGATGGAAGAAATCTTATTGAACTTGATCCTTCCGGCTGTTGTAAAAGTTTGGCCAATTAATCCAATGCGTCTCCATTTACTGCAAGGTGAAACCGGTAAGAGCGTTAAAACCGGAGGTGGTGGTGGTGCAGCTGGATTTACTTCACGCATGGGTCACACCGCCCTCATAAAATTACTCTCTCGCTACTCCTGCTGCTTGCTCTCCCCACCCTACATAACAATCCTTTCCCCGCGGAAAAACCCTGGTTAATTTCATTTTTTGTTTTTCTTAATTGTTCTTTTCTTTTTTATAGGATTAAGGTTTCTTTTTAAAGTAGTCTTTTCTTTTATTTGGTGTATTCTGTTGGTAATGATAGTGATGACAGCTGGGCGTTAAGGCTTCTTGGTTGCTTTTCTTGGGGTTCGAATTCGAAGAGTGCGTCTACTTTCAGGATAAACTTAATTATCACATCTTATGCACCGTCGAGTGTGATTGGCCACTATTTATTGATATTAATCAGACTACAAGTTAAACAAACGGCTCTCCGATGTTGAATGTGATCTCGGAGCAGAGGGTTAATTTGGAATCGTCGCTTCCGGAGAAGAAATCTCCATCACTTCGTATCTGTCCCCCCATCAGGTGTTTACGTCAGTCCCCCCTTCTTCTTCTTCTTCTACCGCTGTTGACTCACCATAAAAGTTCATGAACCTGGAACCCTGGATTTTTTTTTCTTTCTTTTTCGTAGCTCTCTAATTTTTGTTACCTCGAAAAATATACATATATACGGGCGAGCGTTATTAGTAATAGATCAGTAGAGTAGTACACTATTTTCTACAACAGACATTCGCTATAGTTGAAAAGATCATTTCCCCTTTGCAGATTCAATGTCCTATATCCTTGTCACCGGCGGTGCCGGTTATATCGGTTCTCATACCGTCATTGAGCTCATTAACCATGGCTATAAAGTTGTTATAGTCGATAATTTGGTTAATTCTTCATACGACTCAGTTTCACGAGTCGAGTACATTGTGAAGCAGAAAATTCCCTTCTACAAGATTGATCTCAGAGACTCTGATGGCTTGTCCAAAGTGTTTGATGACTATCCTATTTCTGCGGTTATCCATTTCGCAGCTCTTAAGGCAGTGGGTGAATCTACTACCATCCCTCTAAAGTACTTTGAGAACAATGTAGGGTGCACCATTTCTCTCTTGAACGTTATGAAGTACCATAATGTCAAGACGGTTGTCTTTTCATCCTCTGCCACCGTCTATGGTGATGCTACCAGGTTCGAGAATATGATTCCTATTCCTGAAGAGTGTCCAACTGGTCCTACGAATCCTTACGGTCATACTAAGTTGACCATAGAAACCATCTTGAAGGATTTGCATGCCAGTGACCCTCAATGGAGAGCAGCCATTCTCAGATACTTCAACCCTATTGGAGCACATCCTTCCGGATTAATCGGTGAGGATCCTTTGGGTATTCCAAACAACTTGTTGCCATTCTTGGCCCAAGTGGCCGTTGGAAGAAGAGCCAAGCTCAGTATATTTGGCGACGACTATGAATCTCACGATGGTACTCCTATCAGAGACTATATCCACGTTGTCGATTTGGCCAAGGGTCATATCGCTGCTTTAAATTATCTAAGCAGCTTGAAGCCTTCTCAGGGTCTTTACAGAGAGTGGAATCTCGGTACAGGTAAAGGTTCAACTGTATTTGATGTCTACCATGCCTTCTGTCGCGCTGTTGGACATGACCTTCCTTATGAAGTCGTCGGACGTCGTGATGGTGACGTTCTTAACTTGACATCGAAACCAAACAGAGCTAATAAGGAGTTGCAATGGATGGCACATCTTACTATTGATGATGCCTGCAGAGATTTATGGAATTGGACTACAAAGAATCCACTTGGATTCCATGTCAAGAACTATTCTGTTAATGAAGATGCTTATGGTGAGGATAGAGTCCATACTGTAGAATATCCCGGCTTTAAAGTTTCTATTGCCAACTACGGTGCCACCATAATCGATATAGAGGTTAATGGAAAACCCGTTGTCTGTAAGTTCGACAACTTGAGAGACTATCACTTGCCTTCGAATCCATGCTTTGGAGCTACTATCGGTAGATATGCTAACAGAATTGGAGGCGCTCAGTTCACCATCGGCGGTAAACAGTACGATGTTGAGAAGAATGAGGGAGCCAATTGTTTGCATGGAGGTTCGCATGGATTCAATACCCAATATTTCTATGGACCTATTGCTACTCATAGCGAGGAAGACGATTCAACTACTCTGAAGTTTGTCAGCTTCGACAAGGATGGTCATGCTGGTTTCCCTGGTGATTTGATTACTACTGTGGCCTTTAAAGTTCAACCTAAATCTCTTGAATTTGAGTTCGAGAGTAGTCTTTCGCCAAAGTCTTCAGTTGATGCTACTGTGGTTAATTTAACCAATCATTCCTACTTTAACTTGTGTGGTGAGGGTACCATCAACGAAACCGAACTTTTGTTGGCCTCCAATAACTTCCTTGAAGTAGACAGTGCACTTCTTCCAACACGTTCCATCAAGAAATGGACCAGGCCGGATGTCTCTAAGCCTTTCACTGTCGGAACTGCTGTGTTCGATAATTGTTTCGTTCTCAGTGACTATTCTTCCAAGTTGGACACTCGTAAGGAGCGTATGGTTGATGTTGTTCATGCTTCTCATCCGGGTTCTAAAGTGAAGCTCACCGTTTCCACTACAGAGCCATCCTTCCAGCTCTATACTGGTGATGGTGTTGATACTAAAGGCTTCTTCCACAGGGCTGGTTTCGCAGTGGAGCCTTGTAGATTTGTCAATGCTGCAAGAGTAGATGACTGGAAAAAGCAAGTGGTTCTTAAGAAGGGCGAAGTCTATGGCTCTAGAATTAGATATACCTTTGAATGATTGTTACGATATATATAATGTCTTTGATTATGTTTTATGTGTACTCTTTTTTTGTTTTTAGCTTCTAATTACTTTATCGAGTCCTTGCTGTAGAGTGGTTTGTGGTTTCCACCCAAGTCTTCGGATCTTGGTAAAGTCCACGTCATATCTATCATCATTAAACTTTCTATCAGTAACATAGGTGATAGGTGGAATGGTACTATATGGCTTCCATTGTTTGTACTGTCTGATTATTAGATTGACCATATCTATATTAGTAACCTCGTCATCGGAACCAACGTTATAAATCTCATAAGGTTCCGATTTGTTCCACACGGTAAGCACAGCGCTTACAAAATCATCGATGAAGAGATATCGTCGTTTATTATGACCATCGCCGTGAATTCTAATCGGTTGCCGATGACAAAGACTGTACAAAGTCATGGGGATGATCTTTTCCGGGTACTGATGATATCCGTATACATTGTTAGACCGAATTAACACTGCAAATAATTGAAATGATTTGATATAGGCGTTAATAATAAGATCTATGGCACCTTTACTAGCTGAATAAGGGTTGGAAGGACTTAATAGGGTGTTTTCTGCGGCAGACTCGTTGGTTCTCTGCTCTCCGTACACCTCGTCCGTCGATATATGAATAAACTTGACGTGGTGCGGATCTCCCCTCTTATTTCCAATCAATCTCACACACTCTAAAAGATTCTGAGCTGCCAAAACGTTGTTCTTGGTGAAAAAAAGAGGGTCTTCAAACGATCTATCAACCGATGACTCAGCAGCAAAGTGAATCACATCGGTAAATAGCTCTTGCTCAACAATCAGACGATATAGTAGATCATATTCCTCAGAAATGTCAGCCTTAATGAATTCAAAGTTGTCCTCCTTGAGAAGATCGTCTATGAATTTGGTAGTATTATCGCTGACATAGCTCAATTTGTCTATGCACGTAAATTTAACATCTTGATAATCTTGGCTAGTGCATACGGCACGTAGAAAATTCGAGCCGATAAACCCGGCCCCTCCTGTTACCAACACAGATCGGCTAAATTGTTGTTCCAAAATCATTAGCCCTAAGCAATTTACAGGAATAAAAACTCATACTCATCAAGGAATAACTACGGATTCAAAGAATCCGGAGGTGGAGTTCAATTTATCCGTGGATGCGGCGGATTCTCTATTAGGCAACTGAAGAGAAGATAAAAAGAAAAACGGGGTGAAAAGGAAAATGGGGTGAAAAAGGGACTAGTCGACTATATTGATTATATTTAAATGATTTAGTCTAGCTGATCAAAAGCTTCATCAATGGTCTTCACTAAGATGTCAACGTGCTTTGGTTGGAAAACTAAGGTGGGTCTCAACCTGACACCTTTATCTCCGCATCCTCCCATATTAACACCTTTCTGTCTACAAGTGTACAAAAACTTATCCCTAAGTTCGACTGTTGGCAGATCGAAGGCTACAAAAAATCCTCTGTCTTTACCTCTTAGATTCAACATCAACTTCAAGTGCTTCTGTCTAACATTTTCCATTTTTGCGTAGAGATAGGCGGCAGTCTTATTCACTTCATTCAATAAATGTTTATCTTTAATCTCATGAATAATGGCCTTGGCAATCAATGCCTTAGAAGGATCTCCACACCAAGTATTGAACTGTCTATAAGGTCGATCCCCAGCCAAAAGTGGATCATGATAGAAGAAACCTGCGTTTTGCATTTTCTTCGAAAAAGTCATAATATCTGGACTGATTCCGTAATGTTGGTGAAGCCACATCTTTCCGGAACCTCCTCCGCCACATTGAACTTCATCGACAATCAAAAGAACACCATATTTTTTGGTAAGGCTTCTTACTCCCTGAAAAAAAAATGGACTTGCATGATTATCACCTCCTTCGCTTTGAACGGGTTCAATGATAGCAGCAGCTATTTGATGAGGAAAAGTAGTCAAGATACTTTCCAAGTCTTTGAGACATCTCTCTTCTTCGGCCCTATTTTCCTTTTCGAAGCCTTCCAAAGGGTATTTTAAAGTTGGAAATGGAGCCACCGGCCACTGGAAAGCAGGAATATCTAGCTTGTGAATCGGTTTGGAGTGTGTGGCTGACAAAGAACCAAAAAGACGGCCATGGAATCCTTCCGTAAACGATAAGATCACCATATCCGAGGCACCTGGAGTCTGATTATTCATCACAGAAGTTTTGTCTTCCTCTGTAAATGGTTTTCCAGCTCTTTTCTTTGTGGCTTGGTACAAAAATGCGGCTTTGAATGCCATTTCATTGGCATCGGATCCCGTATGGGCAGTGCAGACTCGATCCAGACCTTCTGGTGCCACAGAAAGAAGTCCATCTTTCAAGATCTCGTAGTAGTCAGTTGATGGAAAGCATGCTAGAGCGGGTCTATTGGTCAATGCAACAGCCATCTCTCTAGTGCGAGTAGCCTTCAATAACTCCGGATTATTATAACCCAATGCAATGGAAGAAATCTGACAATATGCATCAAGCATCTTATTTCCATCAGCATCACATATATAATTTCCTAGTGAATTATAAAAGTCAGTGACGAAAAATGCTGCCTTGGTATCGAATACCTTGGAAAGTTCCTCAAGTTTGGCTATGGTAGCAGGACCCGGGCATTTGGTTTTCATATCCGGCCGTTTAGGCTCATCTGGAAAGTAGTCTTCACTAACTCCCATTTCTTCTTCTTCTTCTTCTTGTTTCTTTCTATGCGATAACCTATTATTTTGATTTCTTGTTCAAATCCTTTCCTTAAATAATCTATCGGATAGGAAATCCATCACCGCAATCTTGTGGATCTGCAAGATGATTGGCGTAAAAATATTATTCATCAAACATGATATCATATGAAGAATATGTCAATATACCGCATTGGGAAGCTCTTAGGCGGTCCGAGCCGCGTCATGCTGTTATCTACCGTGTCTTGGTAATTCTTATGTACCTTCCTTATCGGGTTTCCAACTCCGTCCAAAATGAATCTCAAGAAATTTCTTTTTACCCTTTTACCAGACGCGTCGATCGACTAAGAATAAAGTCGGGGCTTCTTAGAAGAAACCAAGCCATTCTTCATTCATCCCATCTACTTTACCAAGCTTCTTCAACACACCACCCACAAACCATGGACTACATAGATTCTCCGGCTCAAAGTAGAGCCACCATTTTGTTAATGGGATTACGAAGGTAAGTGTTACTAGGAAATCATCTTGTTTCTCTGCCTCTTACTAACATTTTATCTAGATCCGGAAAGTCATCCATCTGCAAAGTTGTTTTCCACAACGTGCGACCTTTGGATACCCTTTACTTAGAAAGCACAACTAAACCAACTACGGAGAGTTTCAAATCTTTGATAGATTTGGCTGTAGTGGAACTTCCAGGTCAGTTAAACCTCTTCGAGCCATCTCTATACGACTCGGAAAAGTTGTTCTCCTCGATTGGAGCTCTCGTTTATGTCATCGACTCACAGGATGAATATTTAAGTGCCCTTCAGAACTTAGCGGTTATAATTAAGTATGCTGTCAGTATAAATCCCAGAATTCATATCGAAGTCCTCATACATAAGATAGATGGACTATCGGAAGATTTCCGTTTGGACACTCAGCGTGATATCATGCAAAGAGTGGGAGACGATCTTTTGGATTATGGCTTGGAAGGTGTGCAGATTTCATTCTATTTAACCTCGATCTTTGATCATTCTATCTATGAGGCTTTTTCCAGAATCGTCCAGAAGTTAATCTACGAGTTGCCAGCGTTGGAGAACATGCTTGACTTGTTGATGCAGTATAGTAATTTCGACAAGGTGTTCTTATTCGACATAAATTCCAAGATCTATGTTGCTACTGACTCTTCTCCTGTTGATATTCAAACTTACGAAGTTTGTGCAGAGTTTATTGATGTGACCATCGATTTGGATGGCTTATATCAGATTTCACATAAACAAAAATCCAACCAGATAATGGCTTCCGAGACTAGTGGCTCCAATACTAATATGGATTTGTTCTCTGCAACCGAGCCTACAAAGTGTATTTCTAAGTTACAAAACGGTGTCACTTTGTATCTCCATCAGATGATTCGTGGGTTGGCATTGGTAGGTGTTAACAGACTCGAGGACGGAGACGATGCAACGTCTATATCCGTAATTGATCACAATGTAGCCATCTTTAAGAAAAGTTTAGAAAAAATGTGGGAGAGATCCAAACTGAGTTAATAGATGAGGTACATATTTATAATAATGACAGCAATTTGAGAAGCAGAACTTAAGGGAAATATAATTACTAAGATCTTACCAAAAATACTATCGTGACAATCTGCACTTTATAAAAAATAATTATAGATACCTAAGACCTTTATATATCACATCAATAAGATTCTACATCGATTTTAGGTAAATCTAAAAGTGTATCCATATTGTATCTTTTTTGTTGAGTGAACAACAAATTACTTTTTCTGTTAAAGGTACTCACCTTAGCTCAGTTGGAAGAGCATAAGACTGTAATTGATTATTGAAATCTTGGGGTCCCCGGTTCGATCCCGGGAGGTGAGACTTAATTTTTTTAATTCATTCAGAAAATTTTCCAAATTTTTTTTTTTGGCGACTGAATAGGTTCTTTCGTATCATTCTTTTACCTGCTTCGACTTGCGTTTACTAGGTACAAAAGCCAAGATGATTGACTCTGATGATGACATTCCGTAAGTAACCTTTTTCCAAAAAAAAAAAAAAAAAATTCTTATAAATCATATCTCTTGATACTAACTGACATGGATGCTTCATAGAGTACTCTCCGCACAGGCACTAGCTGCATTACAAGAATTTCAAGATGAAGAGAAGATTCGACTAGAGAAGTTTGCCAGTATGTACAAAAGTGCAGAGGACAACTTTTCTGAGAGAAATAAAGATAAAAAAGCGGCTGACCCGATTGTCAGTCCTGGAGATAATGGCTGCTCTACTGGCCTCACCATTGATGATTTTAAAGAGGATTGGCAACTTTCACAATTTTGGTATTCAGACAAAACAGCCAATATTTTGGCGGACGCTTTACTTGATGGAGCAGATGAAGATACTGTAATCTGTATAGTGAGTGCACCATCAGTATATGCTATAATCAGAGCTCGAGACCCAAAGACCCTTCCTACGCACAATATTTACCTCTTTGAGTTCGACAGACGATTTGAATTGCTGGCAGGAAAAGATCATTTTGGATTCTACGATTACAAAGAGCCACTTCAATTCAGGGACGATTTGAAAGGTAAGGTGAACCGACTTTTAATCGACCCACCATTTCTTGAACCTGAGTGCCAACAGAAATCGTCCGAGACGGCGTTTGCCCTATTGAGCAAGGACAAGACAGGAAAGACCGAAACAGGAGACATCAAATACAAGTTGATCTCTTGTACTGGAGAAAGAATGAAGGATAATGTAAAGAAAAACTATCCAGAAACTCATATAACTTCATTTTACCCAGAACATAAGAACGGACTTAGCAACGAGTTCAGATGCTTTGCTTCATTCGAATGTAAGCAGTGGAAATTTGAGAACTAAATAAGAGATGCGTGCGCGTGTACTACTTATTACTATTAATATAATAAAATTATAATCTTAAGCGCCAGTGATGGCGCCTCCCGTCTTGTTCTAACCTTCCTCGGACAAATGCCGAGATCCGAGATTCGCGTTCTCGGCGTTTCATATGCAGGAACGAGCCAATTTTAGATACAGAGCAGACAGTTGCTATAAAAAAAATAGATGTCGAAAACGTAAACTACAGAGAACACTACTTTTCGTTTCAAAGTGGTAGGAATTGGCATCGCTTCTTTTATAGCACCTTTGAGTTCATATTTTTTTTCTCTTGAAACAAGACTGTCAAAATGAATCGGAATCAGGTATGTTGAATTGAATGTTGGGTATTTAACTAGCTACAACAAATTGAGAAAATATTTACTAACATGTCAAAGGGATATAATCAATATCCTCCTCAAGGAATGCAGCAGCAGGGTTATTATCAGCCTCAATATCAGCAGCAGCCCCAATATCAACAGCAACCTGTTTACATGCAACAACAGAGACCTAGAAATGATAAGGGTTGTTGCGACGGTTGCTGTTGTGACTGCTTCAAGGTTCTATGTGCTTGCTTGGTTGCCGAGGAATGTATGCAATGCTGCTGTGGAGGGGGACCACCAGGACCACCGCATTGATTGAAACTGGTTGATCAAACCTGGTTGATCAAACCTGGCTGATTGAACCTGGCTGATTGTATAATTATTTAGGTAATGGATGACATGAAGGAGGATCTTTCTCTCTTTGGTTAACAACTGGTAGATGTATTTAGTATGGAACTAACTGACTGACTCACATCGCTCAGTTAGCCCTCGCTAAAATTTCACATTCGCGGGATCATCTAATCGAACAAAAGAACCCCTAATTCATGCCCGTGCTCACTACCTATCTCTTTCTTATACATCCTCATCTACATGCACCTTATCCTTCTCCGTCACTGCTCAAGAGTAGATAAATCTAAGCGTGAAAGGGTACATACTCCGGGCTTTGTTTTCCCCGATATAGAAGACTCTTCTCTATCCTCTCCCTCTCCTACATGGCTAGCCAATTTCGATCCTCCCTTGGATATTCCTTTGGCTGTTCAAGAGATGGACTCTGCCATTCGTAAGATTTCCACTCATGTTACCCCAAATCAGCCTGTTAAACATCTCAAGATTATTATACACTGTTCCCCTTATAATCGCTGCATCCAGACTGCCGAGTTGTTGCTAAACCATATACTCAAATTACCTCAATTTAACCCTACAAATTGCAAGGTTACCAGAAGGTTACGCATAGATCAGGCATTGTCTGAGTGGTTAAGTGAAAACTTTAACCTAAACTACTTACCTCCCAATGATGATGGCTATTCTATGATTAACAACATCAACACATATTTAAACACTCCAGTTCCTGCTGATTCCGACCCTCATTCTCCTCTGGACGGTACGACTAAACAGCAAATGCTCAAAATCAAAGATCCTGTTTGGAGTTACAATCAACTAGGCCACTGTGGAGATTATGGTGAACCTCCTCTGGATTTTAAAAGCCGTTGCTTCGACTATCTGACGTCGCTATTACAATATTACTATCGTTCTCAGTCTTATGAAGCCGATAAAGAGACTGTTGTGTTTGTCATTTCTCACGGTTCAGTTATCTCCACCCTATTGCAGATGCTCCTCAATAGACCTGTGTTCAATGAGATTCCTCTCTGTACTCCTGTCTATTTCAAACAGTCAGACCGCAAGCGTACCGTATTCAGCCTTATGGACTACAACTTCAATTTGAACAAAATTCTAACTTTCTCTTCCGATGTGGAGTTGTTTAGGTTACTTCGTACTCCTATAGATATGAGTATGATCAACTTTGAGGATTCATCCAACGAATTGGCTATTGGAACTATGGATTATACCACTATCATTCAAAGCCCCCCTCAACATGGTCGTTCTCGTTCTCGTTCTTCTTCTCGATCGAAGAGCTCTGAACGAAAACGCAGAAGTAACACCATTAGTTTAGGCCAGCCTATCAATTCTGGTGATCAACTTAATGAGTCGGAAAAGGCCTCTTTGAGGCAGACAAGGTCTTCCAAACAGTTACATTTGATGAACAGAAGTGAAGATAGCCGTCTGATTGATATGGATAAACTTGCAAGCTACTTTGAGAACTTTTCGGATTCTTCCGGTTCCGGATCTGAAGACGACTTTGAAGATGTCGACAATGAAGCATGGGATAATCATAGCTCTGAAGTATCATCCATTGCCCCAGCTCCTACTCCTCGTATCCCATCTCTTTCAAGCTTGAATACCTTGATGCACACTAACAGCGCTGCTAATTCCATCAAGGATATGCTGATAGATCCATCTGCCTCCAGCAAGAAACGATCATCTCTTGCCTCAGCTTTTTTACAGGAGTTATTTGGTAAGGAGAGTAACAATGATGCCAATTCCGAAGATAGCGGTAGTATCAAAAGCATTGGAATGAGTACCAGCTGCAGTAGTCATCATCATCATACGTATCACCAAAACGACAATAATAGCGTAACTGATACGCTTAGATCGTTCAATAGTTCATTCTTTTTAGGCGATGAAGGAATTACCGATTCAGAGGGCGAAAGTGACTCTGAAGAAACTAAATTCGAGGAAGGAGTACTATCATTCAATGCTAGGAAGTTTGCTTCGGACGATACTCATAGTGATAAAGTTCCCATGATAGACGGAACGTTTTCTAAAGTTCCATTTAACTCAAACGGAGATGAAGATGAAGAAAGCAATGAGAAGAAATTGAGTGTATTTCCAGGTACGATCACTCCTAACAAGAGTCAAATAACGCTTATTCCTTCCCTTGCTAGTCCCAACGATAATGATGAATCCGGGAAACCAGATGACATCTTAGTGATTTCTAAACAAGTCGATGCAAACGATTCCCTCAAAGAGATTCTTTTCGGGACTGAAAGCTCCAATGAAGAAGATAACGGTTGGTTTGGATTTAATACTGGATCGCCTGAAACTTAGTAGGCGAAACGTACTTATGAGATGTACACATGTAGATATAACGCACGAATAAAATATAAATAACCTATTTAAGAAATTAGATTAGGGATTCCCCTTACAAAAATACAACTCCTGAAATGACTATAAATTCTAACACCAGCAACCATAATTTAAACTCATTAATGGTAGCATAGCTGACAGATGATGAAGGAGATCGGGCGCTTGAATCAAATGTCTGGTTCTCAAACTTGCCGTAGTACAAATTTGAATTAACCATGCATAATGATCTCTTTAGATTTATCAATCCTCCCAATTCCTCCAAAAACGACAATAATAAAGACTTGGATCCGTTGGAGGTAGTAGTATCTCCACTGGAGTCCCACCATACCCCTCCCGCAAGTTTGTTTCCTCTAACGTACTGCGCTTTTAATTTAGCAGAATCCATATTATCGTACACTATCACCCCATCCTTGCCATTGGAAGCATAGGCGGCTCCTGTTCTTTTGTCAAAGATTTCAGTATATCCCAATGGGGGTAATTTATTGTAGGGAACTATGCACTCTTCCTCATCCTGCGTAATGCCATCCAATTCGGCACAAGCATCTGCATTTCCGTAGATCTTACCGGTGTTGAAGGTTCGACCGTATGCAGGCATACCAAGAACTATTTTCCTTGGGTTAACATGCTTTTCATTCAAGAGATACTGAATAGTATCATTAATGCAACTATCTGAATCAATGTTTGGATCCCTGAAAAGTTGGGATTGAAATTCGGCCTTCTTGGACCAGATCCCACTCATATCGTAACCCATAAGGTTAAAGTATGTAACATATTGAGGTAAATCTTCCATATCATAGTTGTTTAACATTTCAAGATGGGAAGGTAATGCTAAGGTAAGAATGTATTTGCCACAGGTAGATGTGGATGGTAAAGAGTCCAATTTCTCTCTGAACAGCCTCATTAAGTCAGTGAGCCTATCAGTAGAAGCAGCATCTGGATATTCCCAGTCGATATCAATGCCATCAAACCCATATTTTTGAGTGTAGGAAACAATATTATCAACAAATCTAACCATATTCTGCCGATGTTTGATTACCTTTTTAAACACTTGTGCTGTTTCTGCTCCTCCAATAGAAAGAGAGATCTTCACATTTGGATTCAAGTTCTTGATTTGCGATAGTTGACCCAACAATCCGATGGAATTGATAGGAGAAATAGTGGATTTTTGAATCAATTGACTAACATTTTGCATGTATTTACTGACCCAATCGTCAGAAATTGAGGAGTGAAAGTATTGATCACTAACAAAGGCTCCAATTTTATCTGTATGAAACGGAAGAGGATTCTTGACAGCCAAGTCATTGTCAGCAAAATGAAGGTCAAGTGTTTCTTCATCTATCTTCAAGAAAGCATAGTAAATATTAGTGATGAACGAAAGAGGAAGATCAGATGGTGTATGATTTAAAAAGTAACTCCACTCTGTGTAGTAGACACCCGTAACGTAACCGGGTTGTTCATCAAGAGAAGGAGTCTCGGAGATTTCACGAGCAGAAGCGAAGAAAGAAAGAAGCAAAGTGACTGAAATCAAACGAAAGATGATATTCATTGATAGAAGAAAAAACAAATCCTTAGAAGATTAGGAACAAATGAAATGAATAGTGAAAAATAGAAATCCTTTATATTACCGTTTCAGGACAGAACATAATAATAGCGGAAGAAAACTTAGATACAGTTAATTAAGATCGTAGAAATGGGTGTTTTGATTTCTGAAGTTATCCTCTCCAATAGAAGATACCGTTGGTCCCGCTTGGGCTTCTTCAAAGACATGCTGTATGGATTTTCTCAAACTACTGCCTTCAGGTATAATACTCTCTCTTCTAGTCAATTCCCGGGTGATGCCAAACTTGTCAGCAGACTTACGTCTCAAGATTGGATCGAGTCCGTCCACAATGAGCATAATACCACCCATTTCTGCGGCATTGGGAAGTACTACATCAGCTTTTTCTTTGGTCTGTATCACATAATTTTTCATTTCAACTCTGGACTTTTTCAAATAGACAGACAACAATTCCTTGAGCCTTTGTGACTGTTGAGCTTTGAGCAGTGGATCTTTCTGGGCGGGTAACAGAACATCCCTTTTAATCCATCTACCCAATCGGACATCAGAATCTGTATCGATGAAAATTCTTACGGTCCCGGACTCCAATAGATTCTGATC
Organism: Brettanomyces nanus; assembly: GCF_011074865.1. NCBI lineage: Eukaryota > Fungi > Ascomycota > Pichiomycetes > Pichiales > Pichiaceae > Brettanomyces > Brettanomyces nanus. The sequence continues at coordinate 458,659 of NC_052376.1, read as the reverse complement.
ATAGAGTGCATAAAGACCATACACTACTATGATATCGACAGTGGAGTCGTTCTCCAACTTTCTGACATAACTATCTATGGCTTCAAAATCAAAGCAGGATGGGTCCCTCGATCCATCAATCACTTTAGAAGGAAACAGAAAGTGGGTCATATCAACTTTTTTAATATTGATGTTATCGAATCTGTCTCGAAGTCCATTTTCTAATAGTTGTGTAGCATGTTTCTAAAGACGTTACTTAATTAGTATGAGACGCTTTCAAAGCTTTTTGGAAAAATTTACTTACCTTTCCAGCAGCATGGCCTCCAGCTATGAGTAGAATTAATGGTTTGGATGGTGTCATTGGGGGTAACAGAAGAAGAACAATTAATCCGATAGTAAAAACTACGTCAGAGAAAAAGAACTAAACTCATATTAAACTCATTATTAAACTGATTCTAATTAAATTCATACATTACACTCATTCTAATTAGACTCATACTATTCCTTAGTTAAAGAGTTATGCTATGCTAATGGGTCACTCTCAATTCACCCTTCCTCTTCAATTCTAAAGCCTTCTTGTAAGGAGGAGCAGTAGGCATTTGAACGGGATCTAAACTACTCTTTTCCACACCAGTATCTAACGAGTAAGTAGCATCGGAATCATAGCTAGAGTTAAGATCTCCACACGCCACAAATGGTGCCACCTTCCTTTCCTCCTGATCCAAGCTCAAATTCTTCCTTAACTCAGCTCGTCCTATACCCATCTCCTGGAAAAATTGCTCTGTAGATAACTCAGGTTTCAACTCAGGCTTCCATCCGGGTCTTGATTTATATCCAATACAAACAATGAAAGACTCCAGAGAACTGCTCCTGGATGCTCTTGGTTTAGCACATATCACCTTATCAAACAAGTAACCTAATTGGCTATACAGAAGATCGATATCTCTGCCTCGGAAAATCTTCGCCACAAATGTTCCTCCTTCTTTCAATACGCAGGTGGCTAACTGTAAAGCACTTAAAATTAATTGCGCTTGAATATACTCATCCAAATCGTGCAATCCTGTCACATCTGGCGCTCCATCAGAGCAAACAAAATCCGCCTTTTTGCCTCCAAAGATCTCGAGAATTCTCTCCAATGTCTTTGGATGCGTGATATCTGCTTGTAATGTAGTCACATGATCAATTGGTGACATCGGCTGTAAATCCACTGCCACGATTCTGGCATCTTCCGAGTGTGGCTTCCCAAATATTTCTCTGCTAAGTGCTTGGGACCATGAACCCGGTGCAGCACATAGATCTACCACTCTTGTGACTCCTTTGAATAGATCAAACTGCTCGTTTAATTGAAGTAATTTAAATGCTGAACGTGCCCTCCATCCTTCTTCTTTAGCCTTTCTATAATAAACGTCTCTTTTATCCTTGCTACTTTTGCCCATATCAATCACTAGCTTCTTCAATAGAAACAGTCTTATCAGTAGCTTTGATGACCTCGATTTCTCAATTTTCTGTTCCTTGAAATTTTTGCGCGACTTATATATAAAGACAGAGAAAGACCTTTAAACTTGAGACTGACCAGGTTGAATGGCTACCCCCGTTCTCGAATATAATTAAGCTTCTAGGATTAAGCTTCTAGAATTACCTACCAATGGAATCAAACCATACATAAATCTCTTCCAAATCCCTTTCGTCTCACCAAACTTCCTTCCTTCTTCTCTCTCATTTCCCCGCATATCTGCCATTTCCTACAGTGCAAATTGGTAAACATTTTTTTCCTCGACCCGTCACCTTCCTTCATAGTACGTACATCTTATCGTCTCCCCTTCTCTTTCTATTCTATCATTATCTCATCATGTCTTCTCTGACTCTATTCAGTAAGAGTATGAGATTGACAGCAGTGCAATTCCGTCAATTTTCTTCTTCCATACATCCTCTTAAACCTGCTGCAGATTTAGATAGAGAACTAGACAAATTAGCCGAACTGGCATTCGAGTCCAAGAAACAACAGCTACCCAAATTGGAAAAGGACAAAGTGGACAGGTTTGAACTGTTAAAAACATTCAAAAAATATGATCCTAAAGTGCAAACAGAGCGTGTGGTAGTACCAGGAGTTAACAGACCTATTCCAATTAACGTTGAACTCAACTACTATTCTCCTTTGAAACATGCTGTTAAGTATGGAGACTTGAAAGCTGAAGTGGTTTTCAAATGTTTTGATACAAGAAACTTGGAATTCTTCTGCGATTTTGCTCTTAGAGCTGCCTATTATTTGGGAATGCCTGCAACTGGGCCCAAACCAGTGCCCGTGAAAAGAGAACGGTGGACTGTGATTAGAGCACCATTTGTCCATGCAAAATCGAAAGAAAACTTTGAGAGAAGAACTTACGGTCGTGTGATTAGGATTTGGGACTCTACAGAAAAGGTGGTGGATACTTGGCTTGCTTATTTGAAACAAAACTCCGTCTGGGGTGTTGGTGTTAAGGCCAGCATGTACGTTAATGAGCCTCTCGATATTTCCGAGAAGATGGTGCAACTACCGGAGTCAGAGAAAGTGCTGACCGATCTAAGTAGTACGTTAAGGTCCCTTTCGAAGGACAGCGAGAATCCTGTTGCTGCAAAGGTGCTGGAGTTATTGCAGGACCCTATGTTCACCAAGCATATGAGTAGTGAGGAGGTCGAAGATGTCAGACAGGCCGAAAGCGATAAGAAGATGTAAATTTGTAAATAATAAAGATACTGATAATAACAACGGAGTAGCTTCCAGACTCATTCATCCATACATTTCCCATTCCCCTTCCCCTTCCTCTTCCTCTTCCTTGTCGTTCTCATCATTCTCTTTCCTCGCCTCGTCCACCAACTTTTCAAGCCTTTTCTTCCTCACTATTGTAATGTCTTCTCTACACAAAGGACATGTCTTGTTCATCTTCAACCACGGTGATATACACTCCAGATCAAAGCAATGCCTTGAATCACATGGAAGTCTCACCACCAATGGATACTCATCATTCTGAAACTCATTTGTGCATATGGGACATCTTGCATCTTTAGGCAATTCCTTTAACGATACTCTATCCAACGTATCAAGGAACTTATTATCAACACCTCCCTTATCGGTTGCTTCTCCTCTCCCAAGAACCGTTATGGTTGCAGGAGAACTAAGCAAAAAATTCATCATCGTGCTAAACAACTGGTTATCTCCATTTCCAGGAACAACATAAGACATCATTGAATCCACCACTTGTCTTCCTTCTTCTCTATGTACTTGATGATGATCCTCTTCATGAAATTGTGCGAGGGCCTGATTCAACGTGGGGTGAATTCTTTGACCAGTTGAAACCTGTGTTGTCTGATCCTCAGAATCTTCTGATTCCTCGTCATCTCTGATGTTGTGTTCGGCAGCGTATGATGACATTTTTCACTGAATAAGAAGAACTAAGACAGCTTAGACAGAAAAAAATAGAGACTCAAAAGGCGCGGAGATCTCACTGACTATACAGCGACTATCTTCATCCATCGCTATGAACGAAGCCTATTTTACTGCAGTTTCTTCGGTAATTCTCATCACTTGCACTCTTCTTATTCTTAGACTCATCTCCGTTCTTCCTTCAACATTTAGGAATCCACTTGATCTTCCTTCTAGGAATCCACTTGATCTTCCCTCAGATATCTCCAACGATCCTAATGTATCCGAGAGTCCTTCCAAATCTATTAGCATTCTTATTCTGCTTGGATCTGGCGGTCATACTGGGGAGATGATTCGCATATTGTCTCAATTCCGTTACCTCAATTTCTTCAAAAGACACTATATAGTATCATCGGGAGATGATTCTTCTATGCTCAGGATCTCTAATTTTGAGAAGAAGCAAGACAAGTTCGACTTCGACTCCAAAACTAGCTGTACTTTCTTGCCACGGGCCAGAAATATTGGTGAGGGTAAACTCATGGCAACCATAAACAGCATAAGATCATTTGTCGCTGCTATTATAATCTTCTATCGATTACCAACAGCCGAATATCCGGACATGTTTCTCTGCAATGGCCCAGGAACTGCAATTCCTATTGCTTATACTCTCTTTGTTATGAAATTCTTGGGAATTGGCCATACCAAAATAGTCTACGTCGAAAGTCTTGCTCGTGTTAAGCAGTTAAGTCTTACAGGACTACTCATATTGCCGATAAGTGATCGTATTCTTGTCCAATGGAAACCCTTGGCTCAAAGATACAGAAGATGCGAATATTATGGTATTCTTGTATAGAAATGTCGTAAATGCTTATAATTCATAATCTGCTTGGAGAGCTTTGTAGTCATGAACCACCTTGGCCTTCTTTCTGGTAATTGCTGCTGATTCTTCATTGATTCTTTTGGTACTCTCACCTCCTCCTCCGGCAAGCTTTATCATCTGCTTTCGTACCACCTGTGCTATCCTATGTAATTCGCTATTGCTATAATCACTACCACTAGTGATTACTTTACCTGCCCAACATACTCTTACAGACGTTCTGTCAATGACCACCAACTTAGGTTTGTTATCAATCTTCTCACTTTTACTCTCATTCAGTTTGCTAGCTGCCATCTCGGCAATAGAACGACTGCTAAACTCTATAAAGCCAAATCGTCCTTTGCTATTGACAAATACGGCATTCACCATCCGTCTCTCCGATCTATCTGTAGAATCCTTTACCAAGTCTTTAAAAAACTCTTCGATTAAATAATTGGGCGTCTCATCACCAACTCCAAATAGGAAAAATGACTTGATCCGTTCATTCTTCGGTAAATGACTAAGATTTCCGTTAAATGGAAGAGTCTTCAATAATTTAACGAGCATCTCTTTGGTAATCTTCTCATCATCAGCTCCCCTCACCTTATTCTTACTCTTCTTGGTTGTTTCTCCTTTACCACTACCACTCTCCACTAACTTAGTAATCTTTCCTAACACATCTTTAGCTTTCTCAGAGTTATCCTTAATCTCCTCTCGACTAAATTTACGATCAAGTTGATCGGCATTATATATTCTGGAGATCTCATTTTTGGCATTATGAACAACATCTTTAGAATATTCTCCGTCTTTGACGCCGGCCATTTTCAAGAGCTGATCTCTTGTATTCAAATCTATACCCAAACTAAGATCCAACATACAACACTGACAGCAATTTTTGGTTCTGGCACATGTCAAACAGATTGCAGTCTTCTTAAACTCTCCTCCTTTCTGAATGCTCCATCTGAAAACTGTGAAAGGCCGTGTACATATCTTACACTGTGCACCATTTCGTTCTCGGGTCATCTCCACATAAGGATTATCACCCAAGCATCTTTCGCATACTGCTGGAGTAGTATTTTCATCGTAAGAGGACATCTTGACGGATATATATATTGTTATACAAGAGGAAAATAATCATCCAGGTGGTGGTTTTCTTTTTGATTGCTTTCCATTGAGGCTGTGCACCTCAGCATCAACTGAAAAATTTCGCGCAAAAAAAAAAAGGTCAAAAACAAATTCAACCTATCAATCTTGTAGTACCTTGTTCTTTATCCTTCCCAACAAAATGCCGAAATCTGAGTCAGATATTCTCAAGAAGATCAGAAATAAGGAGCTTAGGCGTAAAATCTACGCTCAAATTCAAAATGATAAAACAAAGGAAAGACTCACACTGCGGAAAGAGAGAGCTAAGGAAGAACAAGCTCATCCGGAGCTTAAAACCAAAAGACTAGAAGAAAATGTGCCAGATACTATAGAATCCAAACGAGTTTACGATGAAACTGTGAACGCAGAAATTGAGGGAGAGGATGATTTTGATGAATACTTTAAGGATCTCGAAAAAGAGCCGAAGATACTTATCACAACTAGTGCACATGCACATAAAGAAGCATATGAGTTTGCAGCCATGTTAATAGAGATTTTCCCAAATTGCACATTTGTTAAGAGAAAGAGACAGTACAGTATGAAAGAAATGGCTGGATATTGCAGTAATAGAGAATTTACGCATCTCATTGTGATTAATGAGGACAAAAAAGTGGTAAATGGAATGACTATAATGCATTTACCCAAAGGACCAACGTTCTATTTTTCCATTGGTTCTCTAGTGCAGAGGAAGCAGATTTCTGGCCACGGCAGACCTACTGATCATATCCCAGAGCTCATTCTCAATAACTTCACCACGAGGTTGGGTAAGACGGTATCACGGTTGTTCCAGTCCTTGCTCCCTCATAAACCCGAGTTTAAGGGACGTCAAGTGATCACGCTGCACAACCAGAGAGATTTCATCTTCTTTAGAATGCACAGATACGTTTTCAAGGACAACGAGCGTGTGGGATTGCAAGAACTTGGACCCGAATTCACCCTTAGATTGAGACGTATTCAGAACGGCATTAAGGAGGAAGTTGATTGGGAGTTTAGACCCGATATGGACAGAGATAAAAAGAAGTTCTATCTATGATAACATAACAGTTTTGCTCTATATGTGTAAAATTATCTATTTCTCTCTTTCGATCTTCTCAAACAAATCTCGAGCGATTTTGATGTCTTGTAGCACCAAATTCTCGTCGTTCAGCTGGTAGTGGATGATTTTCGGACTTGCAGCATCTTCCTGCTTTGTAGCTTCTGCTGTTTGTGCATTATCGTTGTTCATAATGATCATGATGTAAATGTTCGAGGTCAATATTTCTAGATAGATAGAAGAGTTATTTCCGTGAAGAATCAAATTACTGAAGTTCGTTCTGATCTTGTTCACACTCTGCTTGTAAGTTTTAATGATATTGGATATTTTTTCAAACCTCTTGGGGTCCAAATCGTCCCGTTTTGCGGAATCGACAATTCTTTTAGTCGAGGAGATCACAAGAAACGTAGTTTTCTCGAATAAGATGATTTCACGGGCATTCAGAATCTCGTTGAGCTTTGAGAGATATCGCTCATACACGGAAACGTTAGGAATCAAAGAGCAAACAATCGATGACCATGCCTTGTACAAACTTTCATCCCAAATAGATGTGGCAAATCCTCTAATGTGAAATCCATATTCATCTAACGCTATACTCTTCAACTTATCGAACATAAGATCAAATAGTTCCTGTCTCTTATTAACTTGAATCAAATCCATTTTATGAATGAGGATGAAAATCTTCACATTTGGTGAATACTTCTTCAAATTTGACAGAACTCGTTTAAACGTATCGATATCCTTCTGGACCTCTTTGCTCTCCACGTCAAAGACGTGAATTAACACTTCACATTTGTGGAAGACGTTACTTGAAGTGTTCGAACTTTGATTGTTGGAATTGTCATTGTTGAGGAAATTCTCCATAAAAATATCTTGTCCTCCACAATCCCAAAGATTCAATGTCATGTTATTGAGGAATCTCAAATTCGAGTGCTCAACGTCTATAGTGGCACCTAATCTTCTCGTATCGAAGGCCGAATAATTCGAGAAGATGATCGACCTCATCGAAGATTTCCCAGAACCAGATCGGCCCATTAGCAAAAGCTTTTTACCTGACGACATTTAATGCTGGACTCTTGAATAAAGAAGAGAGAGAGGAGAGGTTGGCTAGAAGAGAACAACCTCTGTCGTTCTTCTTCAAAATCATTCTTAGAATAAAGAGTGGTGCAAGGATGCACATCCAAAAATTGGAAATCTCAAGATGGATCTATTGGAATACTTTTAACTAAGGACATCTATAAGGTCTACAAGTGGAGGAATCGGTCCCAAATTGCTGTAGATGTGTGGAATATTACTTCATTTTAATTCAGAACAAACTTTTGGGCGTGCTCATAAAGAGAGTCTTAACTCCGGGTCCCTCGAGAATCTTGGAGATCTTGAAAACTCGATCTCGGAGTTACCATCTTCGTCGAAGACATCTCTATCCGGCTCTATTTCGCCCATTTTCAACGTGCTTGTACCTGAGATCTTGGCTAGAGGTTCTGATTACTCGCAGTATTATTGTCAGCCTCATTTGGAACTTTTTTCCTCAGTGCTTTCATTACGTCAGCCACTTACCAAACAGCCCTTCATTAAAGACGACAGATTCATCATACAGTTCAATGGAGAATTATACAACGATGAGATACCTTTGCATAGCAATGACTTAGAATTTATTTACAAGAGACTTCAGGATTATAATGGTGATATCATTAAAACGATAGGCTCATTACATGGCGGATTTGCATATAGTATCATCGATCTTACTAACTCCAAAGTATACTTCGGTAAGGATATATTGGGAAAGAAATCATTGGCTTATTCATTGATCGAGGGAACTGGTGAGCTATTTATAAGTAGTTGTTTTCCCGAGGAAGACAACCAGACAACGTTCTTCAAGGAATGTCTTAATGCAGTGGTATATGTTTTTGACATGAACAAGCGTTCTATAGGAATGCTAAGATACGAAGATAGTGCAGATCTTCCTGACAAGTTGGCAGTTAATAACCGCTGGCTTACTGATGATGACCCATCTGAAGAGTTTCTTGTTTCAGAGTTGCACAAAGAGTTAACCGAGGCGGTTCGTCGAAGAGTAGAAACAATCTTCCCTGTGCATAATTCCAAGTCGAAGTTCGCCATACTATTTAGCGGAGGCATCGATTGCACTTTACTAGCGGCATTGTGTGCAGAGATATTGGAAGGACCGGTTACTATCGACCTATTAAATGTCTCATTTGACAATCCTCGCACAAAAACAGACCCCTCACAAACACCTGACAGGAGGTTAGCTAGGAAAAGCTGGTCACATCTCGAAGAAAGATATAGAAATAGCCAAATCAAATTCCATTTGGTGGAAATAGATGTTCCTTACGAAAGCTATCTGAAGCACAAGCAAAAGGTGGTGAATTTAATTCGGCCTAATGATACGGCGATGGATCTTTCCATTGCAATAGCATTCTATTTTGCAGCTAGTGGTATGGGAAAAGATAGTATTAGTGAATGCAAAGTTCTCCTTAGCGGCTTGGGAGCTGACGAATTATTTGCTGGATATACCCGTCACGAGAGGATATTTACAGGCATTTCCAATCAAGTCAGACGACAATTAAAGCAAAAACCAGTTAAAGATGCTACTGTTTATAAGATGAACGAACTTGTGAATAAGCTAAGACAAGAACTTCAATATGATCTGTCGAATCTTTATATTAGAAACCTTTCAAGAGACGACAAAGTGATATCCTGCTGGTCCAAAGAGATCAGGTATCCGTATTTGGATTATGATTTTATGCGGTTTGTCACATCCAAAGTTCCACTCAGTTCCAAGCTTCATTATGATGATCAGACTGGAGAAATAGTACGTAAGTATCTCCTCAGATTACTCGCCAGGAAGATGGGACTTGATTGGGTGGCAGAAGAACCGAAAAGAGCCATTCAATTCGGAGCCAGAAGTGCCAAGATGGAGGAAGGAGCAGGAAAAATGAAAGGTACCGATAAAATATACTGACCTCATTCTTCTTCCACTATAACGAATTCTGTATCACTTTCAGGGTCCCCGAATTTCAACCTATCGTGACCTTTCATCTCTATATATCTTCTCTTGGGAAGTTCCACATTATTTCCATTCAAAAAGGTGCCATTTGTAGACCCAAGATCTAATAAATATAATTTAATAGAAGAGTCTTCAACTGAAGACGGTTTCCTAAATTGGAAAACTGCATGTCTCTTGCTAACTAGACCTCCGTCTTCTGTATCTATATCTATGACGATATCAGCCAAATCCGGGTCCCTTCCAACTACGAGAAATGATCTTCCATTAATGAGAGGAACCTCGTTTTCGGTCCCCACTTTGTCGTCGAATTTGAAAAGATGGTATCTCATCGATTTACTGGGAAGTACCTGATCTGGAGGTGGAAGATAATATGTATCTTCAGCTCCTTTGAGTTCCTTTTGAAGGGAATAGTTTAGAATCCCAGACGGTTTCATAACTACCGGAATTCGTTTCTTATATGCTGATGAGTTCATGATGGTCGAAGCAGAAGTAGCTACTTAATAGTAGCCCCCAGCTAGCTATTCAGACTCAGTTTCAGCTACAGCTTCAGCTTCACAACTTTCAAAGCCGATCGACGCAGAACTAAAATTTTTATCCCTTCTTCGCGGAATAGAGAGAGAGCTTAGCTTCGCTTTAACTTGAGGAACAGACACCCAGTTATCTTCTCTTGTATTATCCAAGATGGCAGCATATCCAGTGTATTTCAAGGAGCCAATTAGGGTAGGTTGAATTTAGTTTGCAAAGATTTGCTCTCTTGCTCTTTTGCTCTTTTCCTCATCTACTAACATATTCTAGTGGCTACGGTGGTGCGCATACAATAAGCCTCATCTCTTCTTTCCAAGTGCTATAGCTTTGATGGGTCCAGTATTCATGTTTGGCGTGGCACCTCTCAGAAAAAGATTTCTTTATCAGAATGCTGCGCTGCTTCCATTGAGTGGTTATCCCGTCCCTAATAGACCTAGAAAGGCTTTAACAGGATACGACGATGAAGAGTAATGCACTCACTCCCTATTTATTTATTTACTTATTTATTCACTCTATTTACAGATAAGCTGTTCACCACTTGTAGTAGCCCTGGCACGGACCTCTGATCTTCTCGCTGGTAAGGACACACTTTGCGATCCTTTTATCACTTCTCCTTTCAGCTTCATACGCCAATCTCTTTTTGGTTTGTTCCGTCTTTAATAAGAATCTCACACTGATCCATCGATGGGTAATAATACCAGTCCTTCCTCTACCTTTACATTCTATTCTTCTAGCCCAGTGACCATCTGTATGAACCCAACTTTCAGCCACGTAGATACTGTTAACATCGTAATTCATCTTCTCAGCATCCTGTAGTCCTCTTTCAAGCATCTCAAACAGATCTCTGGCAACTTTCTTCGGCATAAAGTGTAGTTGAGTGATTGCTTTCTTCAATGGAAGGTCCTTTAATGCTCTAAGAACGATGTTGGTCTTCTTGACAGATGACTTGATTCTCCAAGACCTCAAATAAATAGAAGGTTCTAAAGCTTCAATCTCTTCTCTGGACAACTTTAGTCTATAACTTATTCCGTCAGGAAGAGTAATAAGATCTCCATTCTTGAAAAACCCATTTTTCGTCACGTTATCAAGATAAAGCCTTCTCTTGAGAGGTGAAAGTAACGAGTTCACCGTCTTGTATGGTTTGGGGTTCAAGTATTCTTGAAGCTTAGCATCTTCTTCCGGTTTGACGTACTTAACCTCATTTTCCATAGCAGCATTCGATGCTTCTTCTGCATCTTTTCGTGGTGGAAGTAAATCTTTCTCTGTAGAAACATTAGGCGTCAACGAGCCAAGCAACGACGAAGATGAAGATGACGCTGCCTGTGTCTTGGTGGTAGCGTAAGTTCTTGAATTGAACAGAAACAATGGTCGGGAAAGTTGCGGCGTTATACGCGCCCACGCACACATGCGGAATGATGAATAGAGAATTCGGGAAGGAGGCAACATGCTGGAAGAGCAGAAAGAAAAGCACTATCAATAAAGATCGATCGATGCCTTTGTTCAGTTGTCAGGAAAAAAAAAATTCGAGGAATCAAATAAGCCTTTGTCGGTGTACGGATGGGTTGAAAGATAAGGTTAGCTAGTTTGTAATGATACTACAGATAACCTCAGAGGTGAGCAGAGGCAGACAGAGCTGAGCAGTGGCAGACAGAGATCCCCACGGTAACCAAAGGTAACCAAAGGTGAACAGAATTGAACAGAATTGAAATCCAATCAACCTTCCCACTTATTCTCAATCCTTTCTTGCTGGGTTACTTACTACATCTCTCCACCTAATTAGCCTTTCTTTTTCTGACCTGCTTTTGATAGAGACACTATACTATGATCACGGCAGAATGCGTCGGTCATCCCAACCACTTTTTTGCTATGATTATTGCATTACCGGGTTACTCGTATGTACAACCCGGTGTAAAGAGACATCGCGATATTATTGAGCCAAGTATTGCTCGTCTCATTTCGCCCCCGCATTCTTCTTATCGCACGCAATTCGGATTCGGCTCAGATGCATCCAACTGAATTAATAACTGTAACCGTTTAGTATTAAATGAGTTTCTCTCCTTCTTCTTCTTCTGTTCTCTTTTGTTTCTTCCTCCTTACCTTTTCTTTGTTCAAATCTAATGGGACTTGTATACGCCCAACATTTCAAGACTTCTGATGATTTGCTTGATTCCCACCGGCAACTTTATTATGGCTCATCTACCAAAAGATTCCCCTCTATAGGAGACTCTTCACAGAACGCTACTTTAGGAACAACATTATTACCGGCATTGAATCCTGCCCAGATGGCCTCGGTACTCCCAGTGGCCCGGGTGGCCCCGATAGCCCCAGTGGCCCCAGTGGCATTCATGACCACCACTACTATACACTCTGCCCCTATAACAAACCTCCTATCTACTCCACCTGTGTCTCAGTATAGGTCCTCTATTTCCTCAACTTCAACCTCCACCGCCTCCTCTTCCAACTCCTTTTCATCTTCCTCTACTTTAACTACTACGCCGCATTCTTCATCACCTTCGCAACTGCCTTATTTCTCCTTCTTTATAGATGCTCAGAATAAGTCCTTACTAACCCCTCCAACCGCTTCTAATCATCCCGCGCTCAACAGCTTCTCGTCCTCTTCAAATATCTCCGCTCATATCCTTCGTTGTAAGCAGTGTCACAACCATATTTGCACCAATAAACTTGTCATCTCCACTAATTTCTATGGAAATTATGGTCCTGCCTTATTCGTTTCAAAGGTGTTGAATATCAAGTTAGGAGATTCTGAGGAGTTCAAGAAAATGAGAACCGGTAAGTACGAGGTCAAAACTATTTATTGTAAGCAATGTGACGTTAATCTTGGTTGGAAATACCTCTATAGTGAACAAGAAGGAGAGAAGTATAAGGAGGATAAGTTTGTCATCGAAAGGTCGCTTCTGGAAGAGGCTGACTATTAGGAGTTTAAGGGTATCTAAAAATATTCATAGTAAAGGATAAAGCATCGAAGATAATAGTAACAAATAAGCGATAAAACATCCAGGATCCGTTATCACGTAGACGAGCCCTGTGATGAACTGTAGATATCTTCAGTATCAGCATCATCAAACTCATCGTCGTCAAAGTCATCAAATTCATCAAAATCTGTCGTCGATGAGTTGTTACTTGAGTCTCTCGTACCCAAGCTACCTGTAGAGCTGTGTCTCTTGTGGTTAAGACTCTGTATGTAGTGGCCATTATATGAATGATGCCGGCTATGGCTATGACCATAAGATCGAGAGTGATGATGGCCATTCTTGTGGTCATTGTCAATACTTTCTATTCGTCCCTGAGAAAAAGTCACCGAAGACAAAGTGTCAGCAACAATAGGCGGAGGTGTCACATTACGCGGCGACCTTGCCTGTATCACCACTCTGTTTTTTCTAGGTTTTGGAGCAGACGGATGTGAACTCTTGATCGATTTGCCGCCGGAAATCGCTTCTCGGAACGTCGACAAATTCGATGATAGTGTTTCATACCTTGTAGGATTCCTGTATCTGCGATCATTGTATTCGGGCATCTCAGAGATCCGGTTGTTCTCTTCGTTAGATTCGTACAATACGTTCATCTCGCGCTCTGGTGTCGCTATCGGCTCGAACGACTCTTCGATACCAGTTTCCAGTAATCTGGACTTTCTTGGAGGTGGTGGAACCGGAGGCGGCATAGATGGAATTGAAGCCACTTTTTCAGAGATCCCTAAATCGGGAACATACTCCTTCTTTCTATCCACATCAAACGTTCCATAATGTGAATTCGAAGAGTTCGTATCTCTGAGGTTATCGTCAGACTTTTCTCCTCCGGTTTTCATAAAGTTGAAGCTACCACTGAACACATTACCCGTCTTCCTACGGCGGTTTCTACGTATCAGGAAGAACAAAAGTAAAACTGCTGCAGCAAGTCCTATAAGAGCACCGATGGCTATACCAGCAATGGCACCCACACTGAGCTTCTTCTTGGTAGAGCTGGCCTGCAACTCGTCCGGAAGATAGCTATAGTGATTAGACTTGAAGTCTGCCAAGTCGGTGGTGATTACCTCAGGATGAGAAAAGTAGTCGATAGCCGAGGCCCCTAATGGTACAGACGTGGTGGCCGTTAGTGGTACAGCAGTACTAAACGTTGTACCTGAATCCGTCACATAGAAAAGTTGAGAGTAAGCATAGTTGGTAGAGTAGTAGCTGGTCATAGAAACGGCGACCACAGTATCTTCAGGAGCAAAAAACGTCGAAGAGCTGAAGATCGAAGACGATGATGTAGATGTAGATGTAGTTGAGGTAGGAGTCACTTTGAAACCTATAGATGAGCCCTCCGTGGAGGAATATTTGAGGAAAGTAAATGAAGCCTGTGTGTTGCTTGTACTGATTGTGGATGCATTGAGTCTAGCAGATTCGAAAGTTGAACTCAGAAACGAGGTGGAGTTGAACAATGATGAAACAGAAGAAGAATTAGATGAGAGCGAAGAGAGCGGCGATATCGTTGAAAGCAGTGTTGAAGTGAAGGAGGAGGTGGTTACGTCAGATGCAACAATGGCACCTGAATCTGAATTGGAAGAGGGTAAAGATGTCTCGGTGACAGTCAAAGACTCTGTGACGACATTATTCGAGTGCGAACCATTTTGTTGTGGGTAAATGGCACCATCAGTATCTCGCTTGTACAGTTTGCGGAGCAGTTCGAGGGATAGAGCCATCGGAAGTTAGAAAGGCAAGGGGCAATAATAAACAAACAAACAAACAAACGGGGAACTAATCAAGAACGCGTCTTAGCACTAAAAGAATGTGATAATGCTGATAGAAGTCAATAAGTTACCAGGTCGCCAAGTCGCCAATCGATGAGATAGTGATTGCAGCACGAACGCGTAAATATAGAAGAAGAACGGAGGGATGGTTTATTATTGGAAGTAACGCAATTAAAAAGGGCCCAGAACCGCTTTTTCATGATTTTTTTTTTTTTTCACCGAATTTTTATTTCTTATTTTTCTAAGCGGTGATTCGATTCTCGATCACACGTGAAAAATCGGTAATAAGAGACTCGCGGATTAATGAGATTTCCGTAAATTACCTAAAATGGATGGATCATGGATTACATATAGCTTTATCGTTTTCTTTGTTTAGCTTGGTTTTCCATTGCGTTGTTGTTTCTAATAAATCTCCAAGTTTCTTCTCATATTGGCATAATGTTCCAAATTCGTTGAGTGACCATTTCATCTCCTCAACCGTCAATTTCCGTCCTCCTCTTTCTTTGATCAGACTATCCAGATCAACCATAGGTAGCGAATTGAATCCTATATATTTTCCCAGATGCTTATAAGCTTGGCATGCCAATGAAACGCACATTCTATTAGTCTGCTGCGTATTTTTGTCTTTATTATACTGAATCCAGGCGTCTAATGATACGGACAGTTCGTAAAATTGCAGTCCCCTGGACAGCCCTCCTTCATCCATTTGCACATTCGAAAGTAATGTGAATCTCACCCTTTGGAAACTGTCCTGCTCTCTGTTTTCATAGTACTCCTTGATAAAATTTACCAGAATTTGCAGCGGCCAAGATTTTAATGGAACGTATTTTCTTGTTGACTCAAATGCTGCCATCCAATCCTTAACATCTTCGGGTGAATTGATGAAACTACAACGTTCTATCGTCCCAATAGTCAAATCATATAGAATATCCACAGAGTTATGCAACCAATTGTCCTCCAAAAGCAGTCCAATGATTAGCATGTATTTTTTTCTAATTAGTTCCTTTGGTATCTCACTATCACAATTCTCGCAGTTCTCTTTACTCAAATCCTGTTTGACACCTTGATTTCTCAAAAAGGGAAATTAAGCGAAATCCTTTATTTCCCTTCGAAGGTTTCCAACATTTAATACACTCTATCGGAAGCCATGTATCATAATTTTTACTGCACATTGTGCAGGAACAGTTAAAGAAAAAGTTGTCGTACAAGAACTTTTGCCTGAGCTCTATGGGTATGGAGATCGGACAATAATTCACTAATAGCTCTTGTCCACCTACAACTTTTTTTGAAGTAACTAGCCGAAGATTCCCCCCCTTATTATGATTATTCCATATCATAGAGCTGTTTCTGTCTTGGCAGCTGTGATTGATAAGGGAAAATATTGGATCAAACAGAAGTCCAATTGGTTCGCTGTAGCTGTTTTGTATAGCAGCCGAGTTTACTAATACTAACAAAATTGCCTTAAAGACTCCACCCATATCGGCATCCCGTCCTAAGAATTTTCTTAATGAGGGACCATAATCAAATTTTAACTTCCTGTAAAGATCCTTGTGCTGCTGACAGTCCGGCTCTTTCGCTCCTGTAAACCAGCCTAGGAACCTTTCGTAATGGGAGCTTAGGTTTCGACATATTGAAAGATATTCTTGCTTTTTCCTCAATGTTAATAATAATCTAAGAGCCGTAAGCACTATTATGTCGGTTTTTCCATTGCAGCTTTGTATAAATTGGCATTCAATAGCGTGAAACTCGCTTCTATCTGCTTCCAAACATGTTCGACTGCAGTACTTTCGAGTCTGACATCCATTGCATATGAACGATAGGCCCTCTTTATCCTTCAAGCAGTGATGACATGATTTTTCACATGACTGGTCAACGTTTTGTAGGAACGGCTTGAATTCATAAATGGTATCTCCTTCTTCCAAGTCTTTTTTTGAGAACAATCCTCTTTTACTGTCATCTCTATTAGCGCTACCTCTAAGTTCAATAATCCCATTTAATTTGGCGCTTGCCAATTTATCGAACTCCTCGTCATCGGTATGTCCCTTAAGTAGCTTACTAACACTATTAATTCCAGACTCAAAACCTTTAATCTTCATTTCAGCCCAATTACCTAGACCAGAAATCAAGAAAGGATTCTACATAAATGAGATGCAAAATATAGTTTATTTTATACTTATCTATACGTAATGCAAAAACTTAGGACCACTCCCAATATTTTTTTTATGTTTTTGTCTGTTTTGTCTGTAATGGCAAGCACTCATTTCATCGAATTCTTCTTCAAGAAAGCTCCAAGTCCTCCAATAAGATTGAAAAACTCGGAAACCCAGCAATTGGCCTTCCACCAAACGTCAAAGTTGGTTAGAGTACCCTGATGAGTTAGCTGTCTCAGTAGAGATCCCACAAGTGAACTAATGCACAATAAAAAATCCGTCGGTGACATAGTACGAAAGTTTGAAGGGAATCTGAGAAGATAGCTGCTGATGGTTTGAATGATAATACTACCAATCGGCTTATCTTCGCCATTACTCAAAGCGGAAAGCTTTTGAAACATCTCCATGCAGTCATTTTCCAACAGAAATATGGCTCTATTTTTAAATTCTTCAGGTAGAACCAAGTCCTCATTAACAATAGTCTCTATATCAAGCATTGAATAATCTTGCAATAGAGTATTTCTAGTCTCTGGTTGAATCATGGCATCGGCTAAATTGGCTGCACTACTGATCACTTTGCATAGCTGTGATACCAAGGTAACAAACCTCTTCAAAGGTTCTCTTTTGGCCTTCTTGATATACTCGGGAGCACTCATCTTATCCAATGCAGATAATAATCTTGTATCCAGATTGGAAATCTGTGCACGAACAGCCTCAGGAACGTTCTGGAAAACAGTTTTGGAGAGAAGTTTAATACAACAACTGTACAAGTCGGAATCGCATCGTGAAACAAAGTAAGAAACATGTTCTTGCTTTATTTGAAGGCAGTTTAAGGCCTCAGGACTAAGCGTTCCATCTTGCAAGTTGAAATTAGCCAATTCGTCAAAGAGAGTTTTCACCTTCATGTAGCGCAAATTCTGGAAAACTCGAAGAGTAAAGCTCGTATACACTTGGGCAAATTCCTGAAAAGCCTTGTCCTCCAGATCTCCGCATAGCATCAAATACTTATCGACAGAAGGCTGGAACTGCGGGACTTTATCATTGAAGTACCGGAAAAGATGTTCTTCAAAGCAGACGCTGAAACTTCCATTGGCGCCACTATCCTCAGAAAATTTGCTACTACCGGGTGTTTGATATATACCAAGAGGAGTAGAATGATAGTCACTAGGCGTGGAACGGGCAGATGGTGGCGTCACATAATCAAGAGACTCGCTATCATCAATGAGCTTAAGTCCACAGTAATGATACCTACTGGAACCTCTAATTCCGAGTCTTCGCGTTTTGATGTTTGGGAACGACAGCTTCACTAGCTTACCAAAGGAAGCGTTACAGATCGGTATCAACCCGTACTGTCGGCAAATATTGACATATTTGTTGTAAATGCGGTTTCTCGGACAAATTGCAGCTTCCTTTGGTAGAACAGACCTCAGAAGAACCACCATAGCAAAGACTTGCCTTTGGTGTTTCTTCTGAGACTCCAACAGCTTGATCTCTTTACCGGTAGGCGCTTTACCAAATAAAGGACTAGCACGCTCTTTGATCTTGGAAGATATGAGCTGTTCTGTCAGTGTAATTGATGCAGAAAGTTCATTCAAATCCTTACCAGACTCTCTGCGAGCCGTATCAACCAATTGCCTCTCTGTAGGATCGATAATCGATGCCGAAGAGTTGATTTTTCTTGGCCTTTTACGTCGATAGTCATCAGATACAGGTGATTGAATACTGGAAACAGATGATGATACCACAGTTGAGTCTAAAGACAGCGAATGAGTATGAGGAGACTGGAGAGATGATGTAGAAGCCAATGGAGAATATGGATAGAGGCCTCTTCTGTCCGGAAATTCGGAATAAAACGACTGCGAGGTAGTGTTATCGGCTTTATTGTCATCTAATAGACTCCCTCCATTCAGGGAAGCATCGCTGTCGATATTGGATGTGAAAGACAGTGAGCACAGATTATCAGCATTGGCGGCAGCAGATTGTGGCAAAACGTAATCTGTAATCTCATGCAAATTTGAAGGTGGAGATTGATTGTCGGAATTATGTAAAACAGACGAATCTTGGTAGTTTGACTGAGTGCAGAGTCTCTGTTGAAAGGAAGCAAACTGTGATTGAACCTGGTGTTGCTGAGTCATTGAGGATTGGGGTCGTTGCCGCTGCCCCTGTATTTGTACTCTGTTACTAGCAACCTTATCTAAGGATACCAATCTTTCCGCTTTGACACAAGAACCAAATGCAGGTTGGAGAAACTGAGAAGAAAAGACCCCTTGAACAGAAGGTGAGGTTGTGATAGCTGACTGTGTGACAATGGCTCTGTTAGAAGCATTAGTAGAACCGGAAGCCATTACAAATGCTTGGATGTCCTCTGGTGAGGGCATTTGTTAACAAAAAAAAAATGGAAAAAGGGAGAAAACAGGAGATCGAATGGATCAGAATCGATCGAAAAAGCAGCACCGAAAAAAGAAATCTCACCGAAATCGAGATAGCGAATAGAAGCCGATTTTTGATCTTGAAGGGAAGCAGTGAATTTCTCAAATTTGATGATGAGAGGAGAAAGAAGAGGGCAGATCAAGGAACAATGGCTACAAAATATTCTAAGAATGCATGTATATGGCAGTGTGAATGAGTGCCGGGAAAAGTGATGTCAATTGAACCTGGAACCAGTTAGATTGTAACTCAGAAAGCCTGTTTCCTGTTGAAAGTATGGTGGGTATGATCCTAATATATAGTACAAAAAATAGTGAAAAGTGAAAAATCAAATCATTTTTAGGAGGAAAGGTGGTGAAAAACTAAAAAAAAAAATTCTCCTAAATTCCCCTAAAATTCCACTTTAGATGTCTTCATTCCATAGACACGAGATGGAAAAATCAGGGGAGAAAAGAAAAAAAAAGTAGGGCTAAGCTGTAACTGGTCGGCAAGCGCCAAAGAGCTCTGGGACTGGGTCGCGGGAGTTAGTGCCGAGGCTGGTAGGAAGCCACTGCATTGATTGGATAGCATAGCGGCTAATAATTGTGCTAGCCTATTCAATGCATGCTATTAAATATACATCCTATTAATAATCTCTTACTGGTTTGCTATTGCTTATTTCCTATAGGTTATCTCCTAACTGTATCCCATTAATTGTATCCGGTTCTTTAAGAAAACTATATTTCCAAATTCGGTAGTATTTCCGTCACCTTTCCTTTTATGATATCTTGGTTCTTTTGGATCTTCTTTTCTCTACTGGATCATCTCCATTCTGCTTTTCCTTCTTTCTAACGTTTTTATAATACTGTTGTGCCAACTCCATAAGTCTTTCTGTCCCTTCATTTTTCGAGAGATACTCCTGAACAGATTCCATCGCATCAAAGTTAGCCTTGGAATCCTCATTCTGCCTTCTCACTTCATCTTTAACCATATTTGAACTACTTTGAATCTCAATTTCCAACTTTGCTAATCTCACTATATCAATGTCTGATAAATCAATGTTTTCGACTTGTTCGCTCTTCGGGAAAATCACTTTATTAATGTCTATTTCCACCTCTCCATTATTCAGATGTCTTACTGAATTCTCCGTAAAGCTCTCAGCTAAAAGTCTCTTTCTGTCAAGCATAGTAAAGATCAATTTGAGCTGCTCTTCTCTTTTAAAATCCTCTCTCTTCCACGTAGTAAACTGTTTCTCCATTCCTTCTTCGAAATTTCCTATCAATCCCGATTTTTCAAAGCAGCCTCTAATAAATATCTGTGATTCCTTCTGCTTCTGCATTTGTCTATATGATCTCATAGCATCGTTCATCAATTCTTTTCCATCTATCACCAATGAATCTTTGAGATATCCTTCCTTCCCACCTATTATTAGGCGCTGTCGGACTTTCTGAAAATAGATACTCTTCACCAACAATTTATAGCTCCTCATTATTCCCATATTCATTGGTTGAATGTCCCTGCTAATTCTGGAGTAATAAACCAAATCTATATGATCAAAGCTATCTCTCGGTATCATATGTGCTCGAAATCCATTCAACAATACTGCTATCCGTCTACCCGGAGTGATTTCACTATCAATATCCTGAAGATATTTATAGAGTAGTTCAGATGTCAATACGCCGTGCTGACACGAACTATATTTGGCCTCTCCATCTGTCGATGCAACCAATGGAACGGGTGCCTCAGTTCCAGTGCTATTAAGCAGTATTGCAACAATTACTTTCTTGCCATTTCTGCTTGCTTCTCTCTGCTTTAAACATTCAGCCACACAGTCAAAGGACACTTCGTCGAGTTCAAAAATGTCTTCAGGTTCATAATGGCTCAACTTCGTCCGTAGTCGAAGTCTTTCGGTTTCCATCGAATTTGATTCTCTCGATCCGCCAATTTCCTTGTAATACCGTCTGATAATGTCTCTTTTCACCTCGTTTCTCTTCTTAAAATGATGAACCCATCCATTGGATCGACGTGCAACCGAATCATCCAGATTACCGTGGATCAGCCCATAAAAATCTTCCCATTTCGCAATAAGTTGCTTCTCGCTCAGTGGTGAATTCTCTAAACACCTTTGCTCATACAAAATTTCAAGGCATCGATTCACCAATGGTTCTTTGAACTTAGGACGAGTCTTATAAGACTTGACATTATTCAATGTCAAATTTTCATACTGTTTGCGAAGTTCATCCTCGTTAAGCACCCATCTATTCATTGTCGACTTTGTCACACTAAAAAGGTTAAGCTTCTGAAAATGTCCTACTGTATATTGCTGACATTTACGTTCAGATTTGTGATGCCAATCCAAAACTGTTATCTTTTGTTCTAACGTGGCTCTCGGTAGCTTTTTGTACCTATTACTATAATCGTTAGTGTATACCAATCTGCTGTCGATTTCCCCCATGTTTATATCAATCGACACCTCATCATCGTTAAACTTTTCCGTATTCGACATCTTTTATTAATATCTTGTTAAGGAGTTAGATGTAGAGATAGACAGTGATATGAAACCGCGACGTCTCCTAAAAAAAATTAAAAAAAGGATCACCAAGCTAAACCTACGGCACAGCACCATATCACTAGATGTAATCGGGGGAATCGTTGAAAATATTGTAGAAGAAATCCTCAAAGTTCAAGAAGTTGGAAACGTCGGGCAATTGGAACTCGGCACCGTCGACCATACTGCCTGAGTGAACACTGGATTTGGTACTGTCATTTTGCTTAGGTTCGATAGGTTCCATAGGTTCCATATCATTAAGGCCACCCATTAGTTTCGTCTCTGAGGATTCCTTTGGGGAACTTTGCAAAGAACACCGCCTGCGGTGATCCTGTGCTAAAGCCGGAAGATCTTCAACCGAT
Source organism: Brettanomyces nanus (assembly GCF_011074865.1). Classification (NCBI taxonomy): domain Eukaryota; kingdom Fungi; phylum Ascomycota; class Pichiomycetes; order Pichiales; family Pichiaceae; genus Brettanomyces; species Brettanomyces nanus. Next base: position 436,485 of record NC_052376.1, on the reverse strand, counting down.
AATCTACGTTGCTGTTGACTGTCACGACGCTTAATGTGTTTCATGCGAACGTACGTCTCCGTAATGGAGCCGGATCCAACAAATCCTGATTTGTTATTATACTCCAGGTATTGATGCTTGCTGGCCAGTTCCACCAGTTTCCTGATTATCTGTGCAATTGAGTCTGTAGCCACGTTTATTTTCTCTCCTGCTTTGTTTAAGTGCCAATAAACCTTGGAAATAAGATTTAATGACTTCTTCCTCTCTGATGGTTTCATCACGTCCAAGAAATCAAAAAGTGTCACACACGAATATACAATGTGACTAAGATGGAACAATGGAGACCCTCTCACATATGCTTCCGGTAATGCTAACAGCTGATTAATAATCTCAAAGGAGTACTGGCAAGCTGTATTATATGCCAGAGGTAGAATTGCGTGATCCACCTGACTTTCCGCTTGAATAAACTTACGTGCTAGCAACAAATGAGCAAAGTTGTACGAGAATATTAGTCCATGGGTCACATCTTTAGCTATAATTTTATCCCAATTGGAAAGCCAGTCGATAAGATGGGCAAATGTAAGCTTATTATCTTCTGAGACTTGACAATAGACATCACCGGGGCTCATCTCTACCAAATCTCGTGAGAGAAGCTGGTAGAGTTCCAATTCGGCCACTTTTATGGCATCACCAATAGTAGCATTAGGAAATTGAAGGATTAATTGGTGTAGCTTCACGTAGTCTAGATCCATCATCACAGGTCTATCATAGCCGACAGCAAACTGATAGTGGCAGCAACAAACCGCGTTAAAAATGCGCAAATGAAAGATGTCGTCATCTGAGAATACACCCATTTTTACACGGTTAAGAATGTTTTGAAGGTCCAATGAGATAATACAGTGTTTAAAGGCCAACGAGGAAAGAATCCACCCATCAAATTCGCTCTGATACGCTTGTTTTGTCATTCCATAGGTGCAAACGTACAGAACTGCTTCTATATCATGATCTGATAGTGGTATAGTTAGGGATGTATTTACCATTAGGGATCTTGCAATGGGATAAAGCTCTTTCTTCTGCTCAACGAACTTGTAATCATTATCAAACCCCATTGCTATTATGCAATAAACACAGCTGCTGAATGGATGTTTAATGACGTATTCACGGTCAACTTCACCAATTCCTCCTGGAATGATCCAAAAATGGGCTATATTAAGAAATTCCTTACTCAAGGCTAGGCAGAGCTCTTCGTTAGCGTAGTAGAACTTTATGAACTCTTGAATAGATTCATGAAATGCATCATTATTCTTAGGAGAATGATCAAATAGACGTGAATGTATCTGATTGATCACGTTCAATGACGAAAGTGAATTGTAACGAGGAAGAATGCGGGAGGAATAGCTGGAAGCCGAAGCTTGCATAGCAGTGCTCATATAATGTACAGACGATTGATTAGTCTGAACAGTAGCAGAACTATCCATTCTGTGTATCATTTCCATCATAGTGTCCATTTTGGAATCGAATGACTCGAATTTGTGTTTGAGGTTGAGCTCAAGATCGTCGATTCTTGTCTCCAGTCCAGAAGAAGATCCTGTTTGAGACGTGGTGGAATTATAAACTCGCCTTCCGGAAATCTTTGCAAGCGGTTCTGGTAAAGAACAACTCAATCGAAGACGATGGCATCGATCACAGCAAGTGGAATTGGGCTCGTAGGTACATTTGGTCTTAAGTTTTCGACAGTTGTTACAGGAAAACACTCTTCTCTTCTTCTTTTTGTTCTTTTGCATTGGTTTTTCAATGCCATTGGACGATTTTCTTTGGGCAGAAGACGAATCTTCCGATAAGGAACCGGAACGGGATTTTGCATCTATGTCATTGACGTCCACAACTTCTGCCTCGTTCGACTTGTCCAATTGGCTTCTTGTTGGTATTGGCAAGTTAAGTCTGTTGGTATTACGTAGCGTCCTTTTCAGTTCGTCCTGAAGTAAAGGAGGGCCCTCACCAAATTTAAAGATATCACAAAGAAGAGAATCGTTCTCATTCTTGATAGTAATGGATGAAGGTGGCAGAGTCGACTTGGGTCGATCGCTGGATGTTTTTATATTGACCGACATAGAAGGACAGATGAATGAATGAGGAAACAAATAGAAGACAAAAGGCTGGAAAATGTGTATCTCTTCTCTGTCCCTTGGAAAATTGTCCTTGATAAGAAAGCTCGCCGTAATCGGCTTCTCTGACTTTTCGTTTCTCGAGGCCCCCGGATAATTGAGCACTCGATAAGGAAGAAACTATGCTGAAGAAAATCCGCGATTCTTCCGCATTAAGTATAAGTACACTTAATCCTTACAATACCATTTACCATCATAATTCCTAGCTTTTATTATATGAGTTCACGTGACAAATGTGCCAAAATTCCTGCAAATGCCAAGATCATTGAGACTCCTAATGGTCCAGTCGAGCCATTAGCCTCATTGATACCCTTGGTAGTTTTAGCATTGTTTCTGCCTGTAGTCCTGGAAGTTCTTTCTCCACTTTCGTCGACATGTATGACCTCAGTAAACTCAGAATTTCCGGATCCACATTCAATCTTACCTCCTCTAACAACTGTACTAACTTCTTGGTCTACCCAGCTCTGGCAGTTGAACTTGTTAGAAGATGACTTCAGAATTGCACTGCCCTTAACAACCTTAAGTTGTCTGAACTCGTTGCTGTCAATATCTCCTTCAAACTCCAAGGCACCTCCGACGGACTTTAGCATTGGGAAAAAGTTGATTTGTGTCAATTTATCGTTATTGATGATCATCAATCCTCCTCCAATCTCCACTAACGACGAGAAATCTGCATTTTCCAACCAATTGTTATCGATAATACTTAATGTTGTACCTGCAGACTTTAATTTGGGTAGACTCAACTCCTTGAAACGATTTTCAATAAATTCGGCAGATGATTGAATCACTTGTAAAGCACTCAAATCTAACTCGTCCGTGTTCTTGATCAGAGCACTTTTGACCCACTTCAACTCTGGAAGTTTGACCTTCAAGTTTCTTGCGTTAGCAGCAATAAGTAGATCACCAGAAATTTCCTTTACAGATGATTCAATCATCTCAAGAAACCTGTTGTTATCGATCCTCAACGTCTTTAAGTTCTCCACGTTAAAGCCACCAAATCCTGTTAAGGAGGTGTCTGACAGAATGACCGAGCTGATTCTCTTAATACCTTTATCTAAGTTGACAGAACTTAAAATTGGTAAGACTCTCCAGTCAAGTATATTGACTGATTCTAATTTTGGAAAAGAAGCACTTGTAAGAGATGTTAGGGTGTTCAACTCAAACGAACCATCGATGGATTCCAATCCAAGCGCCTCGATTCTAAGAATCTGGCTAGCGTTACTGATTTTGAGATCTCCTTTAATCTGGGAAATTGAACCCAGATCCAAAAGTTCTGCATCATAGCCATGAATATAGATACTTTCCGAAATCGTTTGACAATCGCTAATCTCAAGTAGATCACCGCTGGTGCTAATTTGATAAGAGTTCTTGAAGCATTTAGGGTGAATCTCGGAAGTTTGATCATCGGTATCATCAGCAAGACAATAGCCGCTAATAAACGACAGTAGGATATAGATTAATGCTCTCATTGTTTTCAGTTTTTGAGGAAATTGGAAGGAAACAAGGAATTCAAAGATGATCAAAAAAAAGATACGGCGCTTAAATCCTTTAATTTCCTAAAGTGGAGAGTACAAGTTGAGCCGATATTGAGGAGTGCGAGATGTCAAAGCAGGTTTTACTAAGATATTTACAGGCCCCAGAGACGCATTGGATGCATCCATTACCTCCAAGTCGACTTTTTAGGCAGTATAAAAATGCCTTTCTGTAAATACCTTTCTGTAAATACCTTTCTGAACACAACTTTTGGCTCAAAGATTTTTCACATATGGGTCCATATCTAAGTTGCATATGTTGAAGACTGTATCTTCGAGAAAACCAAAAGTACAGGTGTATCTAGAAAAAAATACTTACCATTTGAGTTGTTATCTTGCGGTTGTATCCGAAATTTGTAATGTGGCTTCTTTGCACCATGATCTGCCGTCTTTCCTGTTAGTTTCTTCCTTCTCGACTATAATTCATGATATTGGAGAGTCGCGATCTCGAAAAGAAGTTTCATGATCCAACAGTAAAAAATTTAATCAGCTTGATGAAAAATTATCAGGACTCAGGAAATCAAGAAATCGTGTAGGGAGAAACATCTTTCTTTAGGTATTTAATACATTATGACCACTACGCCTTTGGATAGCATAGTTGACAGCATAATAAGTTCGATAGAAACTACATCAAAATCCGTGGATTCTCTCATAGAAAATATAGATCGCTATGGAAATGAATATCCAGAATTGGTTCGCCACCTCAAGCAGAGCGTGGATAACAAAAAGCTGGCCAATAACCCAGAAGGAATGTCCCTTTTGTCATTAAAAAACTCATCTTTACTCGGGTATTTGAACTCTATTATGTGTGTGATTGGGAGAAGGTTGGGCAGTGTGAAACAGTCGAGAGACGTTAGTATAGCTGATGATAAAGAACGAGAAAAGGCTGTGCAAAGTTCGGTTGTTCATAGAGTCACTCTTGATAAAGGTATCAAGCCGTTAGAGAAGAAGTTGAGTTATCAACTTGAGAAGTTGATAGATGCTTATAGAAGACGTGAGCACGAGCAGACCGCTGCTCATGAAAAGAAGTCAGACAAAATCAACGAAGAGAGTGAGCTTGACGACGAAGACGAAGATGAGGCACTGAGATTCAGACCGAATGCTTCTGCTTTGATCAACAGGTCTTCTAAACCCCATGAAATGTCTGTCGAGAGTATCACTACGACAGATAAATATAGACCTCCTAAGATTAGTGCGGCACTACCACCAAGTACAGCTGGTAATGATGGTGAAAAGAAGAGAGAAGGAAGGCAGAGAAATTTGCAGAGTATGGATGAATACCTACAAGATATTGGTGATGCCCCTGAAGTGGAGGAATCCATTGGAGCTACAATCACCAATAGTGGTAGAGACATCAAAACCAAAAAGCAGATGGAAAAGGAACAGAATATTCAGAGATATGAGGAAGATAATTTTGTGAGGTTACCTGCTGGTAAGAGTAAAGAGAGTAAGAGGGAAAGGTCTAAAAGAATGAGAGATGAGTTCTTTGGAGAAGACTGGAGTATGTTTGATAATAACAGGGACATTGGTAACACAACTACATCAAAAAAAAGAAGAAAGAAACAGAACGCATGGCAGAAGGCCAAGAGAAGTATGGAGTAAAACCTTAATATCCTATCACTATATACCATGAACCGGAAAACAAATGCAAAAATAGACATAAACATAGACACAAGCACAAAAAAAGCGTCAAATAATCGAACATCAAATAATCAAACAGCAAAGAAACCAAAAATCTAAAACAAAAACAATAAGGGTATAGCTATACAGACATGCCTCAACGTGGAGGTGGGAATATGTTGTCGACAGAATCGAGACCATGGCGAGTAAAGAAGTTGGAGAGGGACCGCTGCTTGGCAGGGGCAGTTGTCACAGTTGTGGGTATATCGATAATGGGACCTTTGGTTTTCTTGGCCTCTTCCAATATGGCTATGACCTTATTGTGAATACGTTTACCAAACGAGGTGAATTTGATAGTCGGAAGCAGGGGATCCAAAGCCATAGCAAATCTTACTTTATACTCAAATGGAGACACCTCCATAGAAGTCTGAACAACGTAGTTACCGTATTGATCCTTAATCAAGTTACTCAAAGTAGGCTCTCGCAAGATCTCCTCAAGCAACGGATTCACTTGACGAGCGTTCTTGTGCTGCTTGTACACTTTGATTTTTAGACATTTCTCCACGACATTGGAAGAGAACTTTTGGCAACTTAGTTCAGTAACATAAGAAGCAACAATAGTAATGAGTTGGCTGTTAAGCTTTGGGATTTCCAAACTGATCAAGTACTGGACCACATAGTTGCCAAATTGATCCTGCATCAATGAAATGGAGTTGTTCAAAATCTCGCAGCCAAGCTGAATCAACTGGTTGGAATTGCATTTGTTCATCAATTTTTGCATCACACAACATCCATGTTTGTGCGTCGATATGGCTACCATATTGCTGCAGATCAAATCGATGATAAATTGCAAATCGACATCTTGAAACTTCTGTATGCACTTTTGAATCACGTGGTTACCATTCAAGTCCTGAATCAGTTCGACTATGTGAGGAGACAAATACGTTTCCAAAAGTCGGTGATGGGCTGGCGTTGACAGGCAATCAATCATCTTCTGGCAGGCACGGGTGCCATGCTGGTCGATTGAGATCTTATAAATAGAGGGACCAATACTAATTAATATTAGGCTGAGCTCTTCGGCGGACGCAGAACCCATCAGCTTTTGAATGAGATAATTACCGAATGGATCCACCATCAAATCGGTCGAGTGCTGATACACGGACTGAAATATCAGGGGAAAGTTGACGGCAAAATTCTCGTCGATCTTCTTCTGAAGGTATCGGCATCCATACTGATCTTGAGACATGGATATAATATCTGTGGTTGAATCCAACGAGGTAGATTTCCCACCTAAGGTCAATTGGTCAAAGCTGTTCTCCAAGGCAAAGGTGTCGACAGCGTTAGTCGAGGGTATCGAAGGAACCGAGGGAACAGATTTGTGCCTCTTACCGACCTCATTTAAAGTCTCCGGATACCGACCCTGCCTTTGTTCGGTCTCTGATTGAGGGTAAGAGAACATACGGCGCCTATTGTGATTATCACCTTGAAGCGACGCCATAGAGCGGCTCTTAGAATGATGTCTCGAGCCAGCATACGGCTTGTCCAATATCTGAGGAGCATTCCAAGAGGCATTACTAGATATATCTGAGGTGGTAGCAGGAATGATAGATGCCAGTTTAGAGTAGCAGTATTCTGGAGGAGTGATTGGTTCATTAAAAGCCGAGCTCATGCCATTAATGAAATAAGCATCTGGTAGCCCAGCGCCTGAAACACCGTTATACAAACTGGTAGATGCAGAGATGCTTGGCCCGGGAGTATGCTGTGGGGCTGTGGTGGAAGTGGTAGCAGACGTGGCAATAGTAGCAGCGCTAACGGAAGGGGTAGCACCACCAAATATCGACGAAGAGAGAGATGTGGCAGAGCTCTGGTGTCTGTGATACTGGAAAGGAGTGGAAATATATGGCAATCCGGTTGCCAAGTCTGTAGTGAATTGATCCGGGAAACTGGGAGCAAACAGACCCGAGAGATGCGTGAAACGGGAACTAGAAGCATTACCGCTAGAGGCATCAGAAGAACCATAGGCAGAAGCACCATAGGCATCAGAGCCAGAAACGTTAAATGTTCGGGTACTTCCGGCAAGATTAGTAGTTCCCGAGACATCCGTGGTTTCCATTTTGCCAGTAGCTTCCGGTTTCTGGCCTGCATATGGACCGCCACTTGCAACCGAAACGCCTAGAAATAAACCCTGGTTTTCATAGTACTGCTGCAAATTGCGCCTTTCAGATTGAGAATAAGGAGAAGATAAACCATGCTTTTCCGAATCAACCATGATGGTTTCGTCAGGAGCAATATTGGAATCGAAATCAAACTAATAAAATGTTAGAAGAACTAGAGATAACAAAATGAATTGAGGAAAATGATTTCAACTTACCATCAAATAAGGAAGTTAAACAATGAAATCAAATGATGAGACGGCGGGCGGGGTCTTTAACGTAAAGATGTAGTGCGAATTTAACAAGGTACAAGTGGACAAGTTAGAAAAAAAGAAATGGAGGAGAAAGAACGCTAATAAACACTCAATTAAAGACTTAGCGCTGATGGTATATGCTTTAGTCAGCTAACAATCAGGTAGGCAATTAAAGCGAAGCTACAATTAGTTTTGGTACGGAAATTCGTCGTTTTATATATGAATTGAATGTGACGTGCTATAGCGGAACGACAAAAGGTACCGAAACGAAGCAAAACAAAAAACAAAAGTAAAACAAAAATAGTGCCTGGTGGGTTTACAACCGTAACAGAATCCTGTGTCTTACACGCTTAGACACTAGGCTACTTACTACCTGCCCCTTTAAATATGGTATTTATAAATTGGAATGCAGGAAAGTACAATACCAGGCTCAGCATAACATCAAAAGAAAAAAAAAATGTCAATTCGCCAGCTACCCAAGTAATAAATTAAGTGATAGTTAAAGGGCAGATTCTAGACACGTAGGATGTGAAACGTCTGAGGTGTCAGTGTAGCTACTGTGGAGGATAAGATTGAGCCTGCCGGACAGAAGACCACGGATATCCATTCTATTTTCTTTTCTTTTTGTACAACATTTTTTTACCCCTATTTTTGTAATAAAGAATAGGTGCTTACACTCGCATATGTGACCTGGTATTCTTTTATCTGTAGTGTATGATCCATTATATCGGGAATTTAACTATGATGTAATCGTTGCTATGTTTCTCACTTGCTAGAATTATGTAAGCCTTTTCGTCCAACAAACAAGCCCTTGACGCTTAAAAGAGAGCAAAGAGAGAGAGAGATTTGGGACAGGTCATTGGCGATCCGCAATCTATCCTTATTGTTATTGTATGTACCTGGTTGTCAAATCTATTCGTTGGCTACATTGTAATTATTTTCGAATTAGTGGCAGTGCAGGGCTGTACGGACGTTTTGCAAAACTCTTTAGTGTTCATTCCTCTGCAGCAGAAACCTAATCGCAGTGCTGTACTCGAGAATAAACTATGGATATGAACTTTTTTTTGTGAAGACTAATTGATCATCCTTCCAGGTCTTAACCATGTCGAGGATCGTAATCGAAATATTTCCTAATTAGGAAATTCAACTTTTGAGTTATGTCCCAAAAAAAAACAGTCAATGATCTGAACCTGACCTGGATGTTGAATTAATTGACTAAAATATCACGAGATACAAGTTTTTAGAATGTACATGATCCTGTTACTGACTGCAATTTTACCGTATCTATCGTCGCCCTAACCGCATCTCTACATTATTCACTCTATGGCTTTACTCGACACAGGAGCGTCGATCGGCCCCCCCCCTCGACTAGACAAATCAAAAAGTAGCGAAGAAAAAGGAAAACAGTTCAAAGGGAAGAGAAAGTCGTTGTCTGTCCGTCTGTCTTCTTCGTTTGTTCGATTTTTAAGCATATCTGTCCACTGATGTCGTCTGGGTTTCTAGGTATTTATGTCTCACTTTACGACTACGAGGCACAAAACGACGAAGAATTGACCATCCAGCAGGATGACTTACTCTATGTATTGGAGAAATCAAAGGTGGACGATTGGTGGAAGGTCAAAAAGAGGGTTGTTGATGCCGATGTCGAAGAACCTCAAGGACTCATTCCTTGCACTTATATTGAACCTGCAAAAGTTAAATCACGTGCTACAGCCTTGTACGATTACGATAAGCAAACCGAGGAAGAGCTTTCCTTTCCTGAGGGTACGACTTTCGATGTTTATGATACTTCGGACTCGAACTGGACTTTAGTTGGCATCGACAATCAGCAATTTGGCTTCATTCCTGCTAATTATATTGAATTGAATGAAGGTAATTCTCAGTCTCTACCTCAAGTAGGCTCGTCCGATTATAGATCTAAGTCAGCACTGGCCATGTTCCCACCTCCTCCAAAGAGGATTGTTCCTCCCAAAGAGTCAGAGAAGCGTGATGATTCACAGGATCAGTCTCAACAAGCGCAGAATACTTCACGGACTTCTCAGTCCCTTGACTCTGAAGAAGAGGATGGCCCTCGTATGCTTTCTAGACCTTCAACGTCCACTAATGACAGACTACCTGCCACACCAGCATTGGCGGATGAACAACAAAATGAGGAGGAAGATGCCCCACCGATGCCTGCAAGGCCAAAGTCTTCCAAAGAGAGAGATTCATCAAACCCCGATGAGTTCTTCAAAGATAACTTCTTTACATGGAAGGTTTACGAGATAGATGGTAAGCGTAAAAGAAAGGCCATGCTAGAAATCGGTGATTCGCAGATTTTTATCACCCCTGAAGGTTCTTCGAAGCCTCGGGACTGGACTATTAGAGATCTTACCAACTACAATAGTGAGAAAAAGCATGTTTTCCTCGAGTTCAAGAATCCCATTGCTTCGTACGAGTTCCATGCTGGTAATAAAGATTCTGCAGATGCCATCATTTCTGTTCTTGCCGATATGAAAGGTCTCACCTCGTTGTCGGCACTAAAAGATATAGAGGAGGCTTCTAAACCCTCAAATAGACCACAGGGTAAGCTTCTGTATGATTTCGATGCTGCTTCCCCCGATGAACTTACATGTTATGAAGGAGATGTTGTTTACATTGTTAATGACAAGAGATCCAAAGAGTGGTGGATGGTCGAGAATGTGGCTACCGGTAAGAAGGGGGTTGTTCCATCCAATTATATCAAAATCGTTGGGGGCAAAGATGGTAGCTCTTGGAGAAATATATTCAAGCGCAACAGTTCTCAGGTATCTACCGGCACCAAGAAAGGTGGTAAAAAGAAGTCTAGAGCTGAACGTGAACAAGATTTGGAACTGCAAAGACAGAGAGAAAAGGGGGAGATTGCTCGACGTAGAGAAAAGGAGGATCTTGCACGCGAGCGTGAGGAGTTGGAGAGACAGCGTCGTCGCCAAGAGAGAAAAGAAAGAGATTTACGCGACTTTGAAGAGAGAGAACGAGTGAGACGTGCAGATCAAAAAACTCGTGAGAAAAAGATGAAGCAGAAGCAGAAATCATCCGAAAAGGATATCTCCAAGCCGAATCCACATAGAGTGCGGACATGGATTGATAGAAGTGGAGCGTTCAAAGTTGAAGCTGGATTTCTCGGTGTTGAAGACGGCAAGATCCATCTTCATAAGCTTAATGGCGTGAAGATCGCCGTGGCTGCGCAAAAATTGTCTGTAGAAGACTTGGAGTATGTCGAGAGACTCACTGGAGTGTCTTTGGACAACTATAAACTGGGACAGACGAAGAAGACGCACTCCAAGGAGAGAGATAGCCCGGAGGGTACAGCGCAGATTTCAGCGTCTTCCGCTGGTGCTGTTGCATCCAACGGACCGCTATCTGACACATTTAACGAGAAATCGTATGAGTATTGGTTTGACTTTTTCCTTGGCTGTGGAGCTGATCCCAACATGTGTGAGAGGTATGCCAGAACGTTTGCGCGTGAACAGATGGATGAGACTGTTCTTGAGGATATTAGTGCTTCGTTGTTGAGATCGCTGGGACTTAAGGAAGGAGATGTCTTGAAGGTTATGAAGTATTTGGACAATAAGTTTCGCCGGAACAAGCCAGAAGAGGCTCATCCTTCCAATGGAGGTCTCTTCAATGGTGCGGATGGTTCGCTTAAGAATAACAAGGCAGCCGCACTGTCCGTTGCATCGCCACCGGGGGGTTCTGACAAGTTCGAGGACGATGCATGGGCTATCAGGCCGGCTTCTAAGGCCCAAGAGGACAAGGTGAAGCCCCAATTCACTGGTTCCATTCAGGATCTTGTTGATATCAAACCTATGGAGCCTACAAAGAAAGCGGAGCCAAGGAGTACGCCACTTCCTGTGAAACCTGTAACACCGACTACGACGGGTCCCATGATGAATTCGTCTTTTGCTCCATCCCAAATGACTGGATCGATGTCGATGTCGAATCAGGCTACTGGTGCTATGATGCCCATGCCTACCGGCTTTGTTCCCATCTCCATGCTTCCAATGCTTACGGGACAGACTACAGGATACATTCCTTTGCAGCCAACGGGTGTGACTATGCCTCTAACCACGTTTGGTGGTCAGGCTCCAATGGTTCAACCTTTTACTTCTTTTGGTCAACAGATAACTGGAGGTCCGACCATGATGCTACCTCTATCTACAAATGCACAACTCATGCCGACCACTACATTTAGTACCCAGTCTACCGGGGGTCTCGTCCAATTACAGTCTACTGGTGTGAGAATTCAAAAGACTGGACCTACCATACCAAGCCAGTTGGTTCCGGCTGCTACTGCTGTCACATCATTCCCTGCCATGCAGCCTACGCATACAGGTTTCCAACCTACCCAACAAATGTACACGGGTATGCAGTCTCCGCCTGCCCAACAAATGTACACAGGTATGCCTTCAGCTCAACCTACACAGCAAATGTATACGGGTGCTCCCCCATCACAGCCCATGTACACAGGTTTTCAAGCGCCAGTTCAGCAGCTGTACAGTAGTAATGCTCAACCCGGCATCCAACCTGGCATACAGCAGACGTCTCTGCCACCTATTACATTTGGGACTTCTGCCACGGCTCAACCTCTAACCTCATTTGGTGTTCCCCAATTGACTGGTATGATGGCGAACACCTCTTTAAATGGTCAATCACAACCTCAGCAACAGCAGACCCTGATGTCCCAGCCCACAGGCATGGGATTCGGTAATGGACCTGATTTACGATCACAGCCAACGGGTCATCAGGCTAATCTCGCCAATGCTACCCCAGACAATCCCTTTGGGTTTTAGACAGAGGCACCAGCTTGTCGTTTTATTTGTACTTTTTAGTTATTCTTTTAGTTGTCTCTTCCCTTCTAGTAGTAATCAGTCACATTACATTAGTACAATACAATACAGAAACACATTCGCTTTGTTTTTTTTGTTATTTTCTTGCATTCGTTCCGTCTGTGGTTATGCCTTCTTCCCCTTATTATCTATGCTGGCCAAGGCAGGATCAGTTGTAGAGTCGGGCTGGGCAGCCTTTCTCTGAGCAGCAACAACGGCTGCTGCAGCTGCAGTTACTTCAGCTTCTGAATCTGTAGTCTGGTCATCTGATAACTTCTTCGCCTTCTTTCTTGCTGGTCCCTCTAGCTCAATTCTTTCTTCTTCTTCTTGAGCAGCAGAAACGGCTGCGGCTGCAGCAGCTGCTGCTGCAGAGGTCGATGAAGAACCATCCTCGTCGGCCTCGTCATTGTCAAGTAAGGTATTACCGTTGTCGTCAAACAAACGGCTTGGTAAAGAACCGTACAGCCAGAACAATCCCTTATTCTTGCGTCTTCTGTATTCTTCCAAAGTAGCCACAACATCATGAGGAGACTTTTGAGAGAACCGCTTGCTTTCAGAAACAATGAAATCAATCACTTTCTTTCTTCTCTGAGCACTTTTTGCAATGCGTCCACGTCTCCACTTCGTTCCGTAGCGAGCTTCGAGGTATCGTAAAGGTTTCTGGCTCCTGTAACCGTTCATCCACTCGTCCCAGATGTCCGGAACAGACTTTGCACGAGGGTTTAAGTCAATTTCGGGAATATCAAGAGGCGAATCCATTCTTCTTTGGTTAGAAAACACATGTTGCTGATGATAGGCGGCATACGAACCGGATGTTGGTGATCCATTGCCAACGGCTAGATCTGCATCGGTGGCACTCTTACTGAAATCATTCTGTGCCTTCTGAGCCACTTCCAAAAGCATCAATCGACTGTCAATGTCCCTATCAGAGAATGTTTTGGACAAAGAGTCACCGGACGAGCCAATCAAAGTGGCAGAGAGACTACTCAATGTGCCAGCCTTGATCCGTAAATCCTCCATATTCGACGCGATACTGTCAAATGAAGTGACGATCAGGTCTGTCAAATCCTTAAGCTGGGCTAAGAAAAAATCATTGGATGACTGTTCCTTTTGATCATCGCTGGCAACGGCAACAGCAGCAGCAGTTGCTGTGGCATTGACACGGTTATCGTTGACAGAAGAAGTATTGCCAGTGGTTGTAACGGCTTCTCCGACATCGGTAATGTCAGTTGAGCCTTCAATGTCGTTGTTATTAGCGTCAGAATCATTCGACTTGGTCAGTGATTTGGTGGCGTTGGAAACTTCATCAACATATAGTTTAGGAGACGTAGTGCTCATCGTAGGTTCAGGGCAGAGATACAATCCGTGTAGGCTTTAAAAAATGGTCGGGTCGATCAAGGAAAACAAACAAAGTAGTCGGTCGACGAGAGGAAACTGATGAAAAGCGTCCAATAGACCGGCCAGGACAATCTGTCCACTTTAAAGGGACGGCAATTTTTACGGAGTCAGCAGGGGGAATAAAAAATTTGTAAGTTAGGCGGAAGGGGGGGGTTAGTAATGTTGTTTCTTTTTGTTTTTTTATTGTGGCAAAGTGTGGCTAAGTAGCGCTTGCCAGGTAGAGAGATGATGTATGAAGGTTGGTTAGTGTTCTTCCTGTTCGACAGATAATCATGGTTTCTGAAAGATTTAAAGAGAAAGCTGCTTTTCGAGAGAGAATGTCTGCCATGAAGAAATCGGCTGAAGTTTTGGGTCTTCGATCTGAGAGAGATCGGTTAAATAGTTTGGGATACGGTTTGGCAAAGAAGTCAAGTATTGATTTGGGAGTGAAAGACGAATTGACGTTTCCTTCTCTACTACAAGAGATTCAAAAACTCAAGAAACGCAATAAAGAGTTGGAATCGAAGAACAGAAAGTTAGAGTCACGTGCCAGTGTGAGCCAAGAGGCAGTGAGATCGTACGAGAGGAAGATGAACAAGGTATTGAGTTCGTCCGAAGATTACAAGAGACAAGCAAGACGATTGAAGAGTTCTAATCGTCAACTAGTCAATGAAGTGAGCGAATTAAGAAGGCAGGTGGGCAAATATGTTGCAGATATTGGATCAATTCGAGCACGTAATGAAGTTCTAGTGAGTCATATGAGTGATGGAAGCGAAGATGAGGAATATGAGGGAAGTAATGAGTTCGATGAGTCTGAGCAAAGTGATAATCTTTTTACTCGATATGAAACGGGTCTTTCTGTTCCCTTGGATACCACACAATTGCTTAGCATCGACCCGGAGGAACTTACTGTGGGTCAGATTGGAAAATTAGGCCTCAGGCAGGTCGACGACCTGGATACAGAAAGATTGTTGGGATTATAGGATAACTGCTGTATAGAGCACCAGTAATATTTATTTGGGTAAGCTTATCGTATTTTTATTTCTTTTTAGACAGGCAAATCCTTTTTTTATGACCTCCTGATTCAATTTCCTATTTGGGTGTGTGCCGGTCGCATCATTCATTTGCTTCTTTCTTTGCTTATTCAATAGCTGATGTCGGTCGTCAAATACAATTCTGATAGCAGTCTAATCAATATTAGCGATGGTCTGAGTGTTGTTCATAAGAATGCTCAGTCCAATTCCTTAGTGGTGTACAATTCCAATACCAATAGCTTCCAACTCATTAGCCTTGAAGGATATCAAGAAAAGGGTGATTCTGGAAGTTCGAGCAATTTCAGTAAGGAGAGGTCTGACAAAGACTCTTTCAGCTTCATATGTGCTAATTGTGGCTATGAGAACCACTTGGGGGATACTGGGCCTCGGAAAAGACGTCATGCTTCCCTGATTAGAGGGAAGGAAGAGAATAAATCTGGGGAGGACCCCGGTGACAGTAATCTTAACGATTCCGGGGCGAATAAAAGACGTAGAAACTCCAACAGTCTAATCACCAATGGAGATACTGGTCTTGGGGGGAGATACATCACCACTAGTTCTGGTGACTTACTTAGAGAAGATTACTTTAGATTATTGGCCAAGATTGATGCCACTACCAACAAATCTTCAATGGATTTGATAAAGAGGGTGAAAAAAAGTGGTATTAATAAGGGAAGTTCCTCTGACAGAGATTATTTACCGTCGGAGATACCGTTTGAGTTGATTAATCAAGGATATTTCCAAAAATTCTTCCGAATCTTGAAAGAGCTAGGTAACGGATCCAACGGAAAGGTTTATAAGGTGGAACATGAGTTGATGGACTTAAATTTAGGAGTGTTCGCATTGAAAAAAATCGCCATAGGTGATGATGTTCAGAACTTGGTGAGAATCCTAAATGAGGTCAAATTCTTATACAATCTCAGTGAAAAGGCGTACAATGTACCAGTTGAACTGGGTTCTGCTTCTATTCTAGGTGCTAATAATATTGTTAGGTACAATCACGTTTGGCTGGAAATCGACCAGGTATCCAAGTTTGGTCCTAAAGTTCCTGTTGTATTCATACTCTATGAGTATTGTGATGGAGGAGATTTGGACAAGTTTGTGAAGTCACTTGCAAACCCTGGGTTTGACCTTGAAAAGGAGAAGCTGTTTAGGAAATTGAGACGGTTGAGTGAGCATGATTCCAAATTACCTGACGATGTTGCGAAATTTCGTCAAGTCGATGCCCGGTATTTGAACAATTATGAGATTTACAAGATCTTTAATGATGCTGTCAACGGAGTGAACTATCTCCATGAGTTGAAAATCATTCATAGGGACTTGAAACCTTCCAACTGTCTATTCAAGAACAGATTTCCTGCCGATTATCGGCCAATCACATCTATTGATCAACTTGATAGGATTCCAATGTTGTTGGTGAGCGATTTTGGTGAGTCCATTATGGAAAATGGTCAAAGAAGTTCCACGGGGACAACCGGTACACTTGAATTCTGTGCTCCGGAGCTTTTCCAGCTCGTTAAGTCTCAGGACAGCAAAAACAGTGGTCGATTCAAAGAGTTCAGCCATTTTTCTGATGTCTATTCGCTTGGTATGATTCTCTACTTTTTATGCTTCAACAGGTTACCGTTCAAGTCGGATTTACCCGACGATATCCGTGAAGAAATTACCCAGTTCAAGATGTTTGATGGAATGGAAGACATAAGGCCATTGACCAAAGATGCATCTGATCAGTCGAAGTTGTTACGAGACTACGTCGTACTGATTAGAAAGATGATCAACCCTGAGATGCAAAAGAGACCTACCGCTTCGGAGGTTGTTGAAGAAATGGGGAAGGTTTATAAGAAGTTGGATAACGGGAAGCACTTGGTTGAATCTGATAAGCTAGAAGTTGTTGCATTGGTCAATGACCAATCGGTGATTTCGATCGATGGTAACTTTAATATCCTTGCAGTTACTGGATTAACCATCATAAACATATGGATGCTTGCGAAATGGTCATATTTGGTTAATATTGAGTATCTGACATTGGGATTGGTTATCGCACCGAGACTAAGGCCCTATTTGATGGTTTTACAAATGGAATTATTTATGATCGGACTAGGAATTACCTATAGTGTACATTACACGAAAACGTGAATAAATTAAGCAATCGCCTTTCGGTGATGAATGTCAGCAGCATCCTTTCCCACCGCTTCTCTTCTTCAAATCAATCACTCCCTTCTTATCCTCTTCATAGCTGTGAAACAATCCCCCATCAAGATGGTCTATCACATAATTAAACAACTCGGAGATTCCTATATTCAACTTCGCACTAGTTTTAAACCACTTGTCCACTATATCATGTGCATCCAAAAACTTGTCTACTTGATCAATAAAGTCGCATTCTTTAAACTCGTCGTCGTGTGTCCGTTCAAGTAGATCTAATTTATTTCCAACAAGTATTATCTTCATTTTGATTCCTTCATCCTCATCATTCATGTACTCTTTCAACTCGTTGATCCAATATTCTGCCTTTTTGAACGATAATTGGTCGCTTAGATCAAATACCACCAATGCTAGATTTGCGTTCCTGTAGTATAGTGGTGTGAGGTTGTGAAACCTCTCTTGTCCTGCAGTATCCCAAATCTGCATATTGATAAGACTGGTAGTTCCATCGGGAAGCTCTCTAAGAATCTTCTTCGATATAAAAGCTGCCCCAATAGTAGAGGCCTTCTCTTGTGAAAAGCTATTGTTCTGAAATCTTTGAAGAATAGACGATTTTCCTACAGATGACTCTCCTAGCAAAACAATCTTTAAATCCGCTATTCGTGAAGGCTGATTTGTAAAAAAGGGCAAAGGCTGGCTCGACATGTCGATGAACAGCTCATCTATACTACTGCTATCTATCCTTCGTTATTTCTGCTGCCTTCATTTAATCTTTGGCTTCTTTTAATGGTGTACGGATGTTGATTACCTACTATATCCTGCTTATCGGTAAGGCCAGATAAGGATAAACCATACATACGCATGTGGTTATTGATTCTCCTTTCCATTGACTATGCCCATCAGCTTTGAGCTTCTTCCCTCCAAAGGACTTGGCTTTATTAAGATTTTTGATTCTCTGTACTCCGTGGTTAATCAATTGAACGCTCAAGGAATTCGCAATGATATCAAGTTTATGTATCGACGTGCGTCCAGGTTGTTTACAGTTCAATTGATGAGCTATAGAATCAACTTGTTCTTTGATAGCGAGTTGCAGGTTCTTCTCTTTATCGAGCTTAACTTGCCCCAGCCTGGAGAACCGTGGAATTATGATCTAAAGTATGAAGGTGAGGTGGCTCACAAATTTGAGTTCAGATCCATCTATAATAAGATCTTTGGTCCCACTTTCCCCGGCCATTTGGACAAGGTCTCAATGGATTATTACCTGAGCTATTCAGGAATATGCTTTAAGTTCAAAGGCTTGGCCAAAGAGTTGAGGAGTGCTGTTTCTCAGCTTCAAGGTGACAATATAGTGGACGACGATGGTTCATTAATGCAAATTCTCACTGGCTCTACTTATGACATCAATTGTTCTTCTATATGTATATTTCGAGGTATCAGTTGGAGGCAAGCTTCTAAAACACTAGTCGATATCTTACCTTTTCCTAGACAGCCTCAGATATATGCAATGAAGAATATGATTCAGGAAGTGGAAGCTGGAACCAACGATATATTAGCTACCGAAGAGATCGATAGAAATGGTTCCATAGTAATTGGCGATGCTATCTGTTATGTCGATGAACGAAAGCTAGAGATATCGTTTGCTGGACATCCAACTGAGAACTCATTTTTCATATCAATTGGTAATACTACCATGATAACAGTGTTCAAATTTTTGGGTCCTCCAGATGACTTCTTAGTGAAACAAGGTTCATGTGAAGAAGGCTCCTGCCGAAAGAACTCAAAGATTCATAACTACTTCAGATATGGCTTGGATATAGTGTATAATCTTTGCCGTGGTACAGATAGCGTGGTTCAAAAAATCATAATGCACTCAAACTTGGTTCACTCTTTAGAATTCATGAGGTACGAAAGACTCCCCTTCTCACTTTATCGAAAAGTGTCTTCAAAGGTGATACATTATTCATTAACTGGTGACTTTACCTATCTGCGAGAGCAAATGTTCCCAGAAAACTCCTCTGATCATAAACCCATTCTACTAGATAGGAAAGAGTATGAGTTGAATCCTACCCACTTTAATTCTAATAACTTGTTTGAATTTGTGGACTTTGTTGAGGCAGATGGCACCAATGGTAACAGTGACTTCAAGAAATGGGGTATATCGAAGCTCTATATAATTGGGAACTGCATCTTTGAAGTCCTGCAGGAAGATGATTCTATCTCATCGGTGACATTGTTCTAAGAGGAGAGGAAAGTAATTCATTAGCATTAAATAATCGAATAAAAGATAGCCGGGAATATTAAATAGAGGTCTGTAAAAAGCGAATGGGAAAAGAATGTGGTAAGAGAATAAGGAAAGATCTTAGTAGGCATAACCAATGTAGCTCTCAATGGCAGAGTTTCTACGTAAAAGGTTCACTTCAGGGATTTCGATATCGTCGGAACGAATGTTAGGCATCTGCTGGTAGATTCGGGAATAGTTGTAGTTCAATTTCACATCCTTATAAATGTAGTTTTTGAAGTTCTCGAGCGAGATGAAGAATGGAGAGCAAATCTTCCATAGTTTGAAGTACAAGTCGATTCTCTCTCCGGGGTTTGAGAACGAAAAGAGCTGCGGAGAATTAACCGTGGCATCTCTCAGTGCAACCCAGTCAGCGTGAGCAATGTATTTCATACCAGAAGCCACATTATTAGCCAGTAACTGTCTAAATAACGATAAGATGTTATCAGAAGTGATTTCAACAGATCCAGTAGCTTTTAGGCAGCACCTGTAGAAAACGTTGGTTTTAGAGAAGTGAGGAGCATCATTTGCACTAGAAAGAATGTACTGGAATACGTCAGCGTTGTGCCATCCCGTGGATTTGGAGAGAAGAACATTGATAAAAGGTTCATCAATTGGTCTAATCTGATTGTAATCTTGAATCAACTGTTGTAATTCAACAAATGCCTCGGGCGAGAACTGTCTATACTTGTCAAAGAACACCGAAAGGAATGAATCGTTCAAGGAGGACGACACAGAAGAATTGGAGGTTCGACGAGACTCGTAGTGCTTCCAGGTGATCAGCCATATCTTCTTGACACGTTGGTAATCATGGGTCACCTGCCAAGTATTGGCCAAATATTTCTTAATGAAATTCAACTGTAAAGGAGTCAAATAAGGCATTGATTCAGAGACTGCATCCGAA
Organism: Brettanomyces nanus; assembly: GCF_011074865.1. Taxonomy (NCBI): domain Eukaryota; kingdom Fungi; phylum Ascomycota; class Pichiomycetes; order Pichiales; family Pichiaceae; genus Brettanomyces; species Brettanomyces nanus. Next base: position 416,197 of record NC_052376.1, on the reverse strand, counting down.
AAAAAGTAGTCCGCAGTATCTATATCCTTGCAGAACCCAATGAATGAAAGATGAGCCATTGTCATATAACTCTTGACGTTGATTGGGGGGTCGACACCTTTTGCATTGAAAGTAGAATAAACATCACCAGTTAGCTGCTTGAAGATTTGTAGAGCATCGTTTGTTTTACTTTTGAAAAGACAAACCCTAATCATACCAACCTGCAACTCATTATGTAGCTTTTCATCGGGACCTTTAGAAGCCTTGATACGGGAGTACATATCCCATACTTCTTGGAAATCGAAATCTCCAGACTCGACCAAAAAGGGGAAAATGGAGCCCAATACAGGCTCGGAAGTAAACAAATGGTGCAATTTACGACTATTCTTACCTGTTTCCCAGATGTGAACAGCCTCATAAGTAAAACCAAGGTCTTTGTAAGCCTTGAAAAGATGGGTTAAGCCGTGGGAATTCATGACAACCAACCCATCCAATAAGTTATATGACACCTCGCGAATAGCACAGGTGAGTAGATGATGGATATCCTTGATAGGATTGTTTGCATCTTTGTCCAAGTTCTTTTTCATCTTGGACAACTCTAAACGATGAATTCTAAGTCCATTACGTAGCAAAGAGACAAATTCGGCCATTCTCTTCTCTTTCAAAAGATTGGAATAAACCAAACTCCGATAAATAGGGATAATGCGACGCACTGCAGTCCAGAACTTATCAACACCGCCAGAGATACGGCCAGTAGCCAAATCGTATGTGGAATTTTCACCAAGGCACTGATCAAAGTCACGGATCAACTTGTAGTAGTTTGGATCTAAATGATCGGAAGAAGCGAGATTTGTCACAGCCGATGAGGTTCCAGCCTCATTGTTAGGTGCAACGCCAGCGTAACCATTACTTGCCATAGAAGAAGGTTGAACGGTGGAGAAAAATTTGGCAGAGCCAGAAGAGCGAGACTGCTGTGGTTGTTGTTGTTGTTGTTGGGACTGTTGCTGCTGTTCAACCATGCTGCTGAAAAAACGTTGAGGCTTATGATGGCCAGGACCTGGAGGTTGATGCTGGAATGCCTTGGCAGAAACCCGTTGGCCCTGTTTGATTGAACTGGTAGTGATGGATCTAAGCATTTGGACGACAAGGCAAAAGCGAAAGAAGAAATTAGGCAAGCCCTCTTCGAATGGCTAATCAAGAGTATATTTTGGACTTATTATATACCCAACGGCTTTCTTCGTTAAGGTCACAGTAAAATAAAATCACCTCATAACGCTGGGTAATATAAAAAGAAACAAAACAATAGAATGGTGAGTGGTTGAAAACGGATGATTTAGCGGGGGGATGCGATGAACCCGGTGGGAGTATGCGGTGAACTCGGTGGTGGGATGCGGTGAACCCGGTGGGCTGTATGGTTCACCGGTGATATCTCCCTTCCCTTCCCTTCCCTTCCCCCCTCGTCCGCTGATTCTCATCGCTCGTTTCCCCAGATCTATTCCCCATTAGGAGATCTGCTTTATTCAAGGGCATTGTTCTCTTTCCAAAAGTTTCTCCGAGATATCATCTCTCTACTGGCTCTATCTGTCTTTGTCTATCACTAACCTTGTTCATGCAGGTCTTCATCAACAGATGGACTCGTTGTATTATCATCGTATCCAATGATTTTGCACTCGTTCTCAGAGATTCGCGGTCCGAAGAAGAGTTATCCAAGCTGAAGAAACAAAGAAAGAAGGACCATTTGCCGGAGTCTGATCCCAAGCTATTGATCGAGTTCATATGTGGTTCCACTCTACCAGATCTCGAGGCTTTACATTTTATAGAGATCCATGTTGGTCATTATACTCCGTCTCCTACTGGCACTTCTAGTATCAATTCTGGTTTGGGTGATGTACCATCTTTATACAGACCCTTCCCTCTGCACGAACGAAATTTCTACGGCTTCTTGGGTCTTTATTTCGCTAAAGGCTCCATTTATGTCGGTTTTGTCACTGAAAAGACAGAGGTAGGTAGCGCCATTGTCGGTAATAAGATCTATCGTATTGATAACACCATGTTTATCTCTCTTACTACTGGTGAGTGTTTTGACTATTATGCTGAAGATAATTCCCAGAATCAGGAAGCCACGGTATCTTCTTCTAAAATACGATCTGTTGAAAAGTTGCTTGCCTCTGGTACTTTCTACTACTCTCCACATTATGACATGTCTTCGTTCATGCAGGAAAGGGGAGAGTCCAGTTCCGGTTACACGTTCGATTCTTCTCTCTACGAGTACAATAATCGGTTTGTTTGGAACGGTAATATGATTCAGGGGCTTGTCGCCTTTCGCAGTCGGTTATCTTACTCAGAGAAGAAGGCATTTGATAAGGGAAAGTTCTTACTTACTGTTATCCGAGGTTTCGCCCAGTCTCTCACAATCAATAATTTATCTGAGCCTGCAAACCCCTTTCTTATGACCGTCACATCTAAACAGGACTGTAAGAAGAGCGGGCCTCTATTTGGTCCATATGGACTGGATGATAATGGTAACGCTACTAACTTCGTTGAAACTGAGTTCATTATCAGTAATAAGGATCATAAATTTGCATTTCTCTTACTTCGTGGTAACGTACCACTTTTCTGGAAGTTGGAGGCACAGCTGTTGAGGACGAAAGTAGAGTTTCCGAGGTCTGATGATGCCTCTAAGCATGCTTTTACCCGTCATTTCGATAATCTTGTAGCCAAATATGGCGCGATTCATGTGGTTGATGCTTTATCAACGAAAGGAAGTCAGCCAGAAATTAGCAAGAAGTATCACGAGGCATTGAAGGCAAGTATAATGGGTAATGAACCTGTCTTGTACAGTAAAGTTGATGCCTCCCAGTGCAGTAGGAAGAAAAATACCGACGCTTACGCCTGGGAGATGATGTCTCATTTAGAGGAGTCCATTAAAAGCAATCAGGCCTATTGTTCATTATCTGAAGATTATATGCTACATGAGATCGTCTGTATGAGGCAGCTTGGTACATTCCTCGTCAATACCCTTGACTCAAATGATCGTGCCAACTTCATTGAGATGAAGATTAGTGAACAGATCGTCACAATGATATTCAAGACGTTTGGCATGGAGGAGCGAGTTTCTTGGGACGACTTTTGGCATAATCATACGTTTCTATGGGATGCTAATGGAAGAAGTTTGGGTAAATTGGCTGATAGCTATAACAACTCAATTCGCACCAAGAATAAAAGTGGAGGTATCATGGGTAAGATGGCCAATCAATCGAAAAAGTATGTTTCGTCGTCGTCATCTTCTTCATCCTCTTCCGGAAAGCAGGCTCAGTTCGACAAGTTGTTGGGACGATTGGAAAAGCAGTTCCAAGTGCAATTAGTTGATCCTATTCACGACTATGTGTTGACTGAACTTGAAAAGCGATCAAATGAGTTCTCTTCTATGAAGCAGTTGAAGATTTTCACAGTGACCTTCAACGTCAATGGAGAACAATTTCCAGGAGATATCACCAGGCTTATATTTCCCGAACCTGAAAGATATAATAGATACGATATTGTTGTAATCGGATTGGAAGAAGTTGTGGAACTTACACCCGGTAAGATCATGAACATCGACCCCAAAATACGACTTTTCTGGGAGAAGAAGCTCAAAAGCACGTTGATTCAATTCAACAATGACAATTATGTTCTTCTTCGGGGTGAGCAACTTGGAGGTCTCTTGTCGCTTATTTTTGTCAGAGAGGCAGACAATCTTCAGTATATTAAGGAGATTGAAACTGCATCGAAGAAGACGGGACTGAAGGGGATGGCAGCCAATAAAGGTGGTGTTGCCATCAGTTTTAACTATTCGAAGACAACAAAGTTTTGCTTCGTTGTGTCCCATCTTGCAGCAGGGTATTCAAACACTGAAGAAAGGCATCAAGACTTCAAGACTATTGCCAACGGATTGCGTTTTAGACAGAATAGAATGCTTCGGGATTTTGACGTTGTGATTTGGATGGGTGATTTCAACTTCAGAATCGATGCTAGCAACGACTCTGTGAGAAAGGCATTGAAAGATGCTTCTATGTTGTCAGCAGAGTCTGCAGATAAGCAGAAGATCTTTAATATGTTATTTGAGCATGATCAGTTGAATAATCAGATGGCCACCGGTCAATCATTCCCCTTCTTTGACGAGAAGGAGATTTCTTTCATGCCCACTTATAAATACGATAAAGATACCAGTGTATATGACTCCTCAGAAAAGCAGAGGGTTCCTGCTTGGACAGATAGAATAGTAACGTTGACGAGAGATAAGAGGCTGCTTCAACAAGAGTTGTACAACTCGATACAATCGTTCCAATTCAGTGACCATAAACCTGTATATGGGGTTTTCAGCGCAGATTTTGACATTGTCGATGAAGCGTTGCGGTCCAAAATAGAGCAAAGACTCTATGAAGTTCGCAAGGCGGAGGTAGGAGGAGTGAACTCGATCATTTCTAATGATTTGATGCAGAATAAGGGTGGAGTACTTAGGTACGGATTGCCGGCTCCTTCCAATTCCGGCTCAACGTGGTGGCTAGACAAGGAAGTGAAGTTTGCACAACTGGAATCGGGAGAATACGAGGTGAATAGCAGAATGCCAAAGAATCCATTTATCGGCACTACAGAGAAAGAGTTCGTGAAAATCGTCAAACCTAAAGCCGGCAATTGAAATATATCTATGTAAGAGAAGATCTCGTCATTCATTAAACTTTAAACACTCTGCATTTTGACAGCATCACCTTTGTATATTATCTGCTCGCCACTCCATTTTTCACCGGGCTTCAACGTTACAAAGTCATGAACATAACCAGGCTCCACACAGATCATCTTTAAATAGCCATTCTTCGGCTCGAAATCAGCCATGCCCTTGGATTTGTCCGTCCATGGATTCCAGATAACCACATCAGGCAAGTTCTTTCTCCGGACATTATGAACCACTTTCCCCATCTCAATCACTTGAAGAAGCTTCTTGGTCGACACGTTTTGGTAAATTCTGTCCAATTCGCCTGCAAAATTCACCGCAGGCTCTCTTTCCTCATAGCTCTCTTCAATAACCTGATCGTAACAAATCTCTCCAGGTAAGTTGTTAACTAACACGTCTTCAATATCGTCGACTTTCAAGTAAGAGTGGAAAAGCCAGTTGAACTTCCAAGGCTTCTTATCGGGATTGCTGATATCAATTCTGGTCCTAATACTGTCATTCTCAAGTGTAAGAGTTAACACAAGAGTAAAATCGTTGTCTCCATTATCCCACTTACTGTAGACCTCTTGATCTGCCAATTCTGGGCCCAAGCCAAACTGGACTGCTGGGGGATTTTCGGTGGTCTGGCCAAGGAATTCCCAAGTCGATCGTCTGGCAAATCCGTGCTGAGGCATTTTAGAGACACTAGCGTCAGTAGATTTACCAAAGACTGGAAAAACAAGTGGAATGCCACCCCTCACAGGCTTGGAGCCATCCAATTTGGCAGCATCCGAGAGCCAGAGCTGCTCCTTGCCGTTGACGGTCCATGAGTACACCGTGGCACCATATTTCAACACCTTAAGTTGAGTCTTACCATTAGAAGGGGAGGTAATGATCACCTCATCATCATTGTTTGTAATTGGCATCGTGGAAAAAGAAAGTCAAGATTCAAAGTGCAGAAGAGAAGAGAAAGAAAGAGCTGACTCGCCGCCACTAAGAAGCGTGGAGATGAGATCTCGGAGAATTAAATCTGTCGCACCCGGTACAAGTTTCATGGTGGGATACCATGTTGAAATTTTCGCATATTATTTACCTAGTTATACTTAAGGCTAGGCTACCTTGCGATTCCATAGTCTCTCTTCTGATCAGCCCTTTATCTTCTCTTCCATATTATCCAATTTATTCTGTATCTTTTCGATTTCCTCCTTATTTAGTTTGCTTCCATCATTTATAATCTCCTCCATCCTGTTCTCTAAATTATCTAGTATCTGTTCCATATGACTAGCAGTAGCTTCTCCCTCATTCAACTTCTGATAGGTCTCTGCAAATGTCTTGGTATTTGACCTTTTATTCGGTTTGTCCTGTGTCATAAAAGCTTACCCAATGATATAACCCCGGTAGGATTGTTGTATAGAAATCCGAATTTTTCATAGCCCATATTTTTCGTCTCTTGATTCCTGTCTCTCTCTATTTCTCGCTGTCTGTCCTTCCTATGTCTTCCTACCATTCATTTCTCTTACCACCCCTCAAATAATATGATCTTCAATTTAGATTTATTTCTTTACGTGGCATTTGCATTGGTTTCATCGGTTCAGGCGGTTGTTGTTTCCCGCTCTCCGTATGCCATCACAAACAAGACTTTGGTTTTGTATGACGATAATCTCGAAGAACAAAGCTTTTCCTCTCAATACTCGTCGTTTCTAAAACTAATTGAGTCCAATGGTTTTGAAGCAGTTGTTAAACAAGCCGATTCATCTGCTGACATCACCTTGTTTGACAGATTTGGTAATAGACTCTATGACAACGTTTTGGTCTTTCCTGCCAAGGCAAGGTCTCTTTCCAAGTCTATCAATCAAGGGATATTGGAGCAGTTTGCCAAGAAGGGTGGTAACTTCCTCTTTGTGTCCAGTAATAAGGGAACTCAAACGGATTCATCCCTATTTCTTAATCAACTCGGTATCTATCCAAGTCCTAAGAAGTACAAGTTCATTGATTATCATAACGCCAATACTGAGCAATCTCTTGTGGATTCGATCCAAAAACCCATCTTTTTAAATGATGTCATTGTTCCAATAGATGTTGAAGTCGATCAATTAGCTTATAAAGATGGTTCTGTCTCCATTCTAAATAATAATGAGTTTCTCATCCCACTTCTCAAAGCTTCAGATTCTTCTGTCACCTATGATATTGACAGAGGGTACATCAGTTCTGAATCAACTTGGCATTCGGGTTCTCAGGGTTTTCTTATGGCTGGTTCTCAGGCCTTGAATAATGCAAGAACTCTTTGGATAGGTTCCGAGTCCATTCTCTCTAATAGTGATATCAACGAGCAGTTAGTTGACTCTTTGTTGAAATGGGTTTTCCAAATCGATGGAATTATCAAGGCTGAGTTTTTCAACCACACCAAGGTCGACAGAGAGGGAAATGAGCTTAATGTCACCAGAAACGATAAATCTTTAGCTGAAAATGGACCGGACTACAAAGTCAAGGACTTTTGTAAGTTTGAGATTGGTATTTCTCAGTGGAATGGCCATCAATGGGTTCCTTACAACTCCTCTGATGTCCAATTGGAATTTAGTATGCTAGATCCTTACTACAGATTGACTCTTGATTTCCAGGAGGTGCGTGAAGCTGCTGTTTATGGTACTATTTTCCAGATCCCAGATCAACATGGTATGTTCACGTTTAGAGTTGATTACAAGCGGCCGGGCCTTAGCTTTATCGATGAATCCACTGTTGTGCCTGTTAGACACTTGGCTAATGATGAATACCCAAGATCGTGGGAAATCACCAATTCTTGGGTGTATGTGACTAGCTTCTTTGCCGTTGTGGCGGCATGGCTCTTATTTGTGTTCTTCTACATCTTGTCTGCCAACAAGCCCGTTGAGTCGCAAGAAAAGAAGAACAATTAAGTAAAAACAGCATTGCATGTAGTCTAGTTAGCAAATATAGATATAACTCTCTGTCTCAATTGGCCTTCACTATACGCACGTTATTCTTCTGCTTCCAATCCACGAATTCCTCCTGTTTCTTATGTGTCTCTTCACTTAGATTCTTAATGCTCTTCTCCATTCCTTCAATCCTATTTTTAAGTACACCTCTTGCCTCTTTGCATTGAAGTTCAATGAGAGAAGAATCTACCATTCGCCAGCATCTTCTATCCTCGGGTAGTTTATTTAGTGAATCTAGAACCACTTTATGTTCGCCTAAATCAGAGTCCAATTGACTCAATTTGTCGTTCAGCGTTCCTATAATCTGTTGGTAGTTACTGTATTGAGATTGAAGATCTATCAATTGTTAGTAGTCGTTATAAAGTTTACTACGTCTCCTTTACTCACCTTGATTTGCCATCTTTTTAATAGTCTGTAAAAGAAGAGATAACTCACTAAGTTGACTGACTGGACTACTCTCAATTTTTCAATCTTCTTATTTTTCTTGAGGACGACCTTCCTCGGAGCTTCTTCCGCGATCTATTTATTCTATTACATGTTCGTGGTAGTAACTTCCTCACATCTTGTACATAACTCTTCACCCTCATCTCTGGTGAATTTCCAACACCTTGGACATTTCAATTTATCACTCTTGGTCACATTTATCTTACACTCTCCAAATCCCTCAATCACAGCCTTTCCATCTTCGTAGTTGTATCCTTCTTTTCGCTTTGGTAAATCTACATTCAATGAAAACTGCGAGACTAATAAGTAATCACCCAAATTGCTCTCGTATTTCTTCAACAACGAGTACAATGCAGTTTTTTCTTCCACAGCCACGTAGACTGCGGTTTCTAACGAATTCTTCACATTTTTATCTCTTCTCGTTGCAGTATCCGTTAATACTTTAATCTTGTTCCGGAGTTCAAACAATCCTGCGAAATCCTTTTCAACGTCTTCTCTATGGAAATTCTTAGGTAATGAATACCATCCAGCCATAAAAGGCGATTGCAGACCTTTCGTAATCTCTTTTGGAAAACCGTTCCACACCTCCTGTGTAATTATAGGTAAGATAGGTGCCAAAACGATTTCCAAGGTTTTCAACACTTCCAAGAGAGTTGTCTGAGTGGCCCTTCTTCTTAGCGATTCCCGTTGATCTGTATACAAACAATCTTTTTTAATATCAAAATAGATCGATGAAAGAACAGAGTTGACAAAATGATTCACATCTTTGACAATCTTAGAATAGTTGTAGCTTTGGTAGCTCTTTAAGCATGCTTTCTCCAAATCATAAGCTTCAGAAAGAGCATACTTGTCGAGATTGTCCAATTTCTCATAAGAAACAGCGTCGTTACTGGCATTGAAGCCGTTCAAATTTCCCAGTAAAAACTTGAATGTGAATCGTATCTTCTTCAAGTTCTCGGCTACGTGCTTCAATACGGTAGGACCGACAGAAACATCCGAAGAGTAGTCAGACTGGGCTACCCACAATCTAAGACCATCAATTCCCAACGAAGGAATCTGAAGCTGTTTGTTACCTTCCAAGATATCAGCAGGAAGAACAGTATTGCCTAAAGATTTAGACATCTTCTCACCCTTTTCATCCAATGTAAATCCATGGGTAATTACCTTGCTGTAAGGAAGAACTAACTTGGCCTCTGGGTTGTCTAAAGACTCCGAAGTACCCACTTTAATAAGAATGGATGATTGAAACCATCCTCTATGCTGGTCGCTACCTTCTAAATAGATATCGGCAAGAAAGCCCCTCTTTCTAGCCTGATCGATCAATCCTTCTTGTGTCAAATAATTCTCAATCACTTTCCAGCTGGATCCGGAATCAAACCAAACGTCCATGGTATCTCTGCCTTTCACATAATCTTCTGGATTTCCTTGGAACCCTTCTGGGAACCATTTGGCCATCCAGCCAGTATCATCGGCAAACCAACTCTCTGTGTCTTCTTCTTCAATAACCTTTGTAATCTGGCCAATTATTTCATCATTTAGTAGCGGTTCTCCAGTCTCTTTTTCATACAAGACAGGAATAGGAACCCCCCAACATCTTTGTCGTGAGATACACCACTCATTCCTATTCTTAATAAAAGAAATCAATCTTCTAGATCCCTTCTCAGGATAGAAAGTCACTCTTTGCTCTAAAGCATCGGTGGTGATACCTTTGATCCTTGAAACATCAATGAACCATTGAGGAGTAGCACGAATAATGATCGGTTTCTTGGATCTCCAGTCGTAAGGATACGAATGAACATAATTATCGTCTTCGTAAAAGCACATATTGTTATCTTTCAACTTACCAAGCATCTTGTCGTTTCCTTCTCCAAGAACCTTTAGGCCAACAAAATCTGACAACGTGTCTGGTAGTTCGTTCGTGTATCTTCCTCTATGATCCACTGGAGAATAAGGCTGGATGCCATTGTTTTGGCACACCAGATAATCATCTTGGCCATGTCCTGGTGCTGTATGAACTAGCCCCGTGCCTGCTGTGTTGGTGACATGTGACCCGTGTAAGAAGGGAAAGTGGTTACCCTTTGGGAGGAGTGGATTAGTGTACTCGCAACCCAACAAATCCTTACCGGAAAATTCGATCCCAGTCTCCTTCAGCTCCGGATTTATAGTCTCAATAGAATCCCTCAGATCCTGACAAACAATAAGTTGACCATCGCGATCAGATTCTAGTACAGTGTACTTGAACCTCTGATTTATGCAGATAGCCCTATTTGATGCCAATGTCCATGGTGTTGATGTCCAAATTAGCACATTAAGTCTATCGAATCGGTCCAATTTTCCAGCCAATTCGACTCCTAATTGAACTATTGGAAACTTCACATAGGCAGCCTTGGAGACATGTCTGTTGTTGTATTCCAATTCTCCTTCAGCTAGAGCAGTAGCATTTTCGCATCCCCAATACACAGGCTTTTCTTGTCGATGAATCAATCCGTGATCAAAAAGCTGTTTGAATATCTTCAATTGGTTGGTAATGAAGCTTCTTTGAAGAGTGAGGTATGGATGATCAAAGTCTCCCATAATTCCCATCTCTTCGAACGATGCAGATTGCATTTTCTGGGTATCCAAAGCATGTTCTTTGGAGAGGCGAATTATATCCAAGGAACTAAGACGCTGATGCTGTAGAGCATTCAATTGTTCTAAAAGTAAAGCATGCTCTTTAGACTTGGGTTCAAGCATTTTCAGCTGTTTCTTCATACGCTTGAGCTTTGTCCTCCGTTCTTTTCCCAACTTTTCAAGGGTCTTCAACTCAATAGGCAACCCGTGGCAATCCCAGCCAGGTTTATAGTAGATTTTTTTACCCCTAATTAATTCAAACCGACAGATAATATCCTTCAACACTTTATTCATAGCATGGCCAATATGGAGATTACCATTGGCATATGGCGGACCATCGTGGAGAATAAACAAGTTATCAATGAGGTGATCTTTGACAGGTCGTTTAATATTCCATTCGTAAAGTTGGGACGATGATTGGGGTCTCAAAGTGGATTCAACCAGTTCTCTGTTGGAACGATTACTAAAGCTCGACTCGGGTAGGATCACTGTAGATGAATACTTATGAGCAGCATCTTCAAAGTTGATATTCTGACGAGCCAAGAATGTAGAAAATCTTCTTGTAATCTGCAATGCTCTTAGTCGTTGAGATGTAGAGCAGAGCATTATGCACAACTATGATGTCCTTTGATACCTTTGGTACCTTTGGTACCTCTGGTAGAATATCTTCCTCGGGAGATCTCGCGAAAATGAATAAAAAGGACGATCAATCCATCTCTCTTTGCTCTTCATTCCTTGTTCGGTCCATATTATGTCTTCAACTTCCTCGGATATTCAGCAGTTCCCGCCCAATAATTCAATTCCTATAAGAAGGCGAATGTCACGTAGAAGCTCTCTTCTTAATTATGGTGGAGATAACTCTATCAATAATTTTGCATCGTCTGTCAAGCGCTCAGTGAATTTCCTATCCTCATCATTGGAGACCTCTTTATCTTCTTCTCAAAATGAACACCAAATATCGAGGACCATATCGACTTCATCAAAAGCCTCTCGAAGTAGTAGTTTCGGAGTCGCTACGGGGACACCCTCTATATCGACGGAGGTAACACCTCTTATCGGTTCCTCCTCTGTTTCTCATAGTCCAGCGCAATTTTCCGAATATGCAGTCTCTGAATCAGAATCGGAGTCAAGCCTTCCAAGAGTTTCAAAGGATTCGGCCAGTACAATAGTTCCTGAAAACTTAGAGTCTCAGGCCCGGGCACTGACGATCTTGGCCAAAAAATCGACCCCAGTGCAGACTATTTTCAACAGTATCAACGTTCTCATTGGACTGGGTATCCTTTCCGTTCCTTTGGCTTTCCATCTTTCAGGATGGATTCTTGGTATGGTTTGCTTGTCTCTTGCTGCTTTGAGTACTGGCTACTCAGCTGTTCTGCTTGGAAGAATCCTGAGTAAAGTCCCTAAACTAAAGACCTATCAGGACATAGCAGTTCACGTCTACGGTAGCTCCATAGGTTACTTCATTCTTGCCACTTTCACTTTGGATCTATATGGGGCAGGTGTCTCCATGATTATTCTTTTCTCCGACTCTTTCAGTGCTCTCGTTCCTTCGCTTTCTTCTACTCTCTTGAAGTTTTCCATCTGCACAGCGATGTTGGCCCTCAATTTGATGCCCCTAAGGTTCCTATCTATTCTCAGTCTTTCTGGTATTATTTGCACTACTTTCACCTTTCTTATTATTCTGGTTAGCGGTCTATGGAAGTCAACTCAGCCTGGATCTTTACTAAGTCCTATGCCAACTAACTTATATCCTTCTAGTGTTACTGATTTCTGCTTTTCCTTGGGTCTTTTCTTGGCTCCTTGGGGTGGTCATGCTACTTTCCCAGAGATCTATACAGACCAAAAGAAGCCTGGTTCTTTCGCTACCTGCATGAATGCGTCTTTTTTCTTCTCTTATATCGTTGATTCTCTTACTGGCGTGGTGGGTTTTCTTATGTTTGGTTATCTCATTGATGCCGAAGTTACTAGAAATATTATCCTTACCAAGGATTATCCTGCGTGGGTAAAGACTGTCATAGTTACATTGATGGGTCTTTTACCAATCTCCAAACTTCCCTTAGTTTGCAGACCTTTAGTGACTGCTGCCGATAAAATAGGTCATTCTATTACTACCAATTGTTCTTTTAGGAGGAAATTATTTAATAGGCTTGTAATAAGTCTTATCTACTTAGTTTCCTCACTGCTTATTACCAGTTTTGGTAAGGTGATGTCTCTATTGGGATCTGCTATCTGTTTTACAGTGTGCATTTCTCTTCCTGTTCTTTTCTATCTCAATGTGTTCCGAGATGAACTTGAAAAGAAAAACAGGCTTATTTTATATACAATGCTTGTTGTTTCTATAACGTGTACCGTCCTTGGTTCCACCAGCGTGATCCTTAAATAGATTGAATATATAGACTTGTACATTTTCCTCTCTTTAATTTTTGTGTCCTATATACTTCCCAATTAGGAAAGAGGAAACTGTCTCCCTTCACAAGTATAAATCAGTACGAGTTTCCACCATTTTTCTCTCTCTTTACTCATCACTCGTTTACTCCAATGCGTTCACTCGATTTAGGAGTAAACGGTGAGTCTAGTCATGATCTAACCACTATTTGGTAAGTATATTCTTTAAGGATTTTTGATAGAGAATTTGACTGACCACTCCTAATTAGGCTTTTGGCAACCCTTGGATCTAGATTTAGTTCTTCAAGAGGAATGAAAAGACAATTTAATGAAATGTCTCTTCCTGATGTTTGTGCCACTGTCATCAGCGAAGCCGAAGATATGTCACTTAGAAGAACGTCAAGTCTTTTGTACGGAATTGTGTTGGTCTTCAAGCATAAGGTTAATGATATCTATAGGGAATCATCTTCATTTAAGTCTAGAATCAATCAGAATATGTCTTTTACAAAAAGATGCAGAATAGTTGTTGCTCCGAACGCTCGGTGCTTAGTGGTCAGGAATTTGATCTCAGTTCTGACTGATGATCCGTGTTTTGATGTTAATATTGATTTCCTTCAAGAGGCCTCACAAATTCTGCAGGAGCAAATTGGGCCTGAAAGGAATCCTTCTGAAATTAATGCTATTAGTGGCTCTTCTATTGATGAGTCACTTGAGCACCCTCTTTCTGCTGTGGCATCATCACCAATGGCTCCCGAATGGAACCCAGACTTCACTTTTGATAATTCCGGAGAGGCTGTAATACAACCCGGAAACAAACCTGGCTGTCCAATTGATTTCATAGATCCTGGAGCACTTTTTGGGGAACAACCAGAAGTAACTCCAATTCCGAGAACTGCACTAATGCCAGCTGCTGAACAGCCTTCCCCAAAAGTCCGGCCTAGAAAAAGAATGCATAAAATTCAAAATGACATGGAAATCAGCTTCAGCATGCCTCTTATCAAAAAGTTCCACTATGACTGCCTTCAAAGATATTCAACACAAAAAAAGAAGCAGAACGTCTCAAGCAATATGAGTTTCCCTAAGCCATTTGTTCAGTTACTTAAGAGCATGAGTTCTGAAAGGACTTCAAATACTAGACGATCTTCAAGTGTTTCATCTATAGAACAAGGTAGAAGAATGTCAATGCCGTCATCCGTCGAACAAGGACGAAGGGTTTCAGAAGACGAGCAGGAACTCCCTTTCAATTTGAATCAATTGGAGGAACAGAAGCAGTTACCCCTTGATTTTAATTTTGAAGGTGATGATACTCTGATGAACATCAGTTTCGGCAAGGATGGATATAACTGTTCTGAATCAGATGATATGACTATGTCACAAACAACACTGGATGCAAGAATTAGGGATTTCCTCAACTTGCAGGGGGGAAGGGAAGTTAGTTTTGAGGAGATTTGTCCTTCCACAAGATCCACAAGAAAGGAAACCACCTCAGTTTTTCAAATAATTCTTTATCTGGCCACTAATGAGTTAGTGCATGTTGAATTGGAAGAAACAGTTCTCGGTAAAAGCAAATGGGAGCTACTTTCAGGAACAGATATAAGAATGAAGGTGATCGACCCATGAAGTCGCGTCGCTTACGTTAAACAACTTTGAAGAAGTGAGAAAAAAGGAGAGATCTTTGTCCCTCCACTTCTCCGGCACATAGCTCGTTAATTTCATTGCTATATGGCTGAATTAAACCCAACTAGTTGGACTTGCTCGTCCAATGGAGCCATGTTTGTTTCGCTGGCAGAACCTCAGGGTGCGTTCACTTTCAAGCCGAAGTTTACTTACCCTATTTTTGGTGAAGCTGAGCAGATCTTCGGTTATAAGGATCTACGAATTGACTTAGCCTTTGATTGTAAATCATTAAAGCCGTTTTTGAACTATAAATTTTCGGATAAACTTTCATCGGAAGCTAAAGATATTAACAAAGAGATCTTGCCGTTTCTTCCTGACAAGGGAAAGGATGCAGTGCTAAAGAACGAGCTGGAATGGCTAGCTGCCATCGATAAGGAAGATTTTCAGATCCCAGGAGAATGCGTCAGTGAATATTGTTTGCCAATTGACACGAAAAACGTGTATAGAATCTACAAGTTTAGGCCTTTCAACGATATAAATGGATTATGGTTACATAGACGGATGCAGATCTTTGTGCTTCTGTTCATTGAAGCAGGTTCCTATATTGATGAGACAGATCCGGTGTGGGAGGTGTATTGTATCTACAAGTGTCCTAAGGATGGATCGAAGGAGACTTTTGTTGGTTTCACCACTACGTATGGTTATTGGAAGTATCCAGGACATAAGTTATACGATGCTAGTGATGATAAGATACAAAGGAGGTACAGGAAGAAAATTTCGCAGTTCATAGTACTTCCTCCTTTCCAAGGAAAGCATCATGGTCAGAATCTATATAAGGCCGTTGTTGATGAGTGGTTGAGGGATCCATCTGTAGAGGAAATCACAGTGGAGGATCCTAGCGAAGAATTTGACGACCTTAGAGATCGATGCGACATGGAAAGGTTATTGTTTGAAAGAAGTTTTATGAAAGATTTGAAGAAATTACCTATAAGTAACGAATGGATGGGGGAGAAACGAAAACAAGAGAAAATGGTGCCTAGGCAGTTCGATAGATGTGTAGAGATGGGACTGGTGTACTTGAAGCAGCAGAAGCAGCAGAAGCAGCAGATTGAGAATTTCAGTGAGAAGGAGATAAGATTATTTGTGAAAAAGAGATTGTTTCAGAAGAACAGGGACGCGTTGGCAGAGTTGGAAAAGGCTGATATGAGAGATAAATTACAGACGGCGTATCAGAGAATAAGGGATGATTACGTAAGAATATTGAGTCGCGTACGCGAGGTCAAGAAGGAGAATAAGAGGAGAGTGGATGAATATGGTGATGATGGGTTGGCTACTAAGAAGAGAGTTAAGATGGAGAACAATTAAGCATGTATGTATTTATGTATATACTTATATCTCATGGAAATGAATGATCTTCGCGCATTAGCCAAAAACGGTAATGTTCAGTTACCTGATGTGGTAAAAGAGGACGCGATGTTTGGGTTTGCGTAGGATCTACAGAAAAAGAGAGCAGAATGGATATCGTTGGAAGGGATGATGGGTTATTAAATCAGCGGTAGTCAGTAGATTGTTGGAAATGGAACCAGGCAATCATGAATCAGCTTTGATCTTCTTATATAGGATGTTCTTTAGCAGGTATCTGGAACAGCCGCTCGTTGTTTGATTTTTTTCTAATCGGGGTTAATTGCTTCTAGATACCGCAAGGAAAAAAAAATCTGCAAAGCCTCACCCAAAGAGAAAGAGCAGGCAGGCGCCATCAAAGTCCCCGGTGGACTTCTCAAGCAACGGGGGAAACCAGCCATGACGCGCATAATTCTGACCGTATTTATCATGCGCATTTACCTCAATACTTTTTCCCCAAGGAGTAAAGCTGTTTCCTCTCTGTTGCACGTTTGTTTCTTATTTCCCATTCATTTAGCTCCATTGATCAAATTTATTCACCATGCACAGAACTTATTCAATGAGAGATTCGAGGGCACCGACGGCTTCAGAGCTGGCCAACCCTCCTCCGCCTCCTTCCACTGCCAAGAAGAGCTTTTTTGGTACAGGTTCGATTGCTTCGATTATTAGAAAGCAGACTGCAGGCTCGTTTGGCCCAGAACTTTCGAGGAAGTTGGCCCAATTAATTAAAATTGAAAAGGGATTGGAGAGAAGTATGGAAGTTGTTGCCAACGAGAGAAGACTGGTTGCCAAGCAATTGTCTATTTGGGGAGAGGATAACGATGACGATGTGTCCGATGTGACTGACAAGTTGGGTGTCTTACTGTATGAACTTGGAGAGTTGCAGGACCAATTCGTTGATAAGTACGATCTCTACCGTATTACTTTGAAGTCTATTAGAGACATCGAGTCATCTGTTCAACCTTCCAGGAACAGAAAACAGAAGATTACTGACGAAATCGCTCACTTAAAGTACAAGGATCCTCAGTCTCCAAAGATTCCTGTTTTGGAGCAGGAGTTGGTTCGTGCAGAGGCTGAATCTCTTGTTGCTGAGGCTCAATTGTCCAACATTACGAGGGAGAAGTTGAAGGCTGCATATTTGTATCAGTTGGATTCGTTGAGAGAGTTTTCTGAGAAGGAGGCTTTGATTGCCGGTTATGGAAAGGCACTTTTGGAGTTATTGGATGATGCCCCTGTTACTCCTGGTGAAACTAGACCTGCCTATGATGGTTATGAGGCTTCCAAGCAAATTGTTATTGATTGTGAGAGCGCTCTAGGCACTTGGACTTTGGACAATTCTTATGTTAAGGAGCCTACTATGTCTTTACGTCATGATGAGATTTATGCTGATCCTGAACAACCGGAAGACCACGAGGATGCTGCAGACCATGAAGAACAGGCTGACGCTGAAGCTCAATGGGCTGGCCATGAGGGAGAGCCAGAGGCAGAAAAGAACTAGTTATCTTTTATTTTCATTTCAACTACTGTCTACTTTGATTCTCACTTTTTTGTATTCTTTAAACAATTGCGTAACTTTGAACCTACACTTTCCGACTCAATTTCTTGAGTTCAGTAGATGCAGTAGCCGTTGTACTAGCAGAAGGTTTTTCTTTCTCCACCTCTGAATCACCTGTATCTGAATCACCTTTATCTGAATCCCCTTTCTTATATTTAAACAGCATCTTATTCTCCTCGGGAGTGTGAGAATTCAAGATGCTGATCTTGTCGAAAAATATGAAGACGAATAATGTGAGAATAGCAGCTATCAGGAATTTAATGAAAATGGCCTGAACCACACTTGCTTTGTGTTCATCATCAGGTTCTGCAAAAAATTGAACTATGGACGATTTTATCGACATAGTTGGTTAGGTTAGCAAGACGACGGAAGACAACTAGTTGAGCGAAATGCGAGCATCTCTGTCTTATAAAATACGTTGCTTAGCTCTTGAGTTTTTTTTCTTCGCTAAAACACAAAGAAAGCGATCGATGCAGAGAGTGCAAAGGTTACAGGAGGTTCGACGGATGGCCCTGAACAGTAGAAGTCGGTTGACAATCAGAGATGTTACTAGGAAACCTCTCATACTAGTATCATCTATAGGTAATCCTTCGCCTCAGTATGATGGTACTAGGCATTCGGTTGGTCATTATATACTTGAAGAGTATTGCAATAGAAATGGATTTAATGAGATGACCCGATTGGGGAGATTTAATTACAGAAATAGTAACGAAGGATCGATTCCACTATTGTTCTATCATAATCCAGGGTATATGAATGTTAGTGGGGATAACCTAGTGAATCCATGGACTCGGGTGATCCAGGAGGCGGAAATTCAGGGACTGAATGCAGCTTTGGTGGTGATTTCTGATGAGTTAGATATTGATTTGGGGAAAATTAAAATTAGAAAGCAGAATGCTTCAGCTCGAGGACATAATGGATTAAAATCCATTCAGAATGTGATAGGTAAGGGTTATAGTAGTATTAAGATTGGAATTGGAAGAGGCTCTGAAGGAGGTGATAAGAGTAGTGATTTGGTGGCAAAGTACGTGTTGAGTAAGTTTAAGCCATCTGAGAAAGAGGTTTTAAATAATTTAGTGTTGGAACAGTTTGCCAAAGTCATGAAGGAAATGACTAAGGAGAGGTATATCTATGATGTTCAACGTTAGTCTGCCTATATATTATTATGTATGCAAATCAGCCCGGTGAGATTTTTCGAGCCCCCGCACCGTATTTCCTGCCCTTCACTCGTTTCAACGCTCCATCGTCACAGTGATTAGATAGTCGTCTCCAATCATGGTTAAATTACCTTTGCTACCTTTGAAATTCACAAGATCATATCATATGCGCTCGGTTGGCCCACTGAGATCTCTTAGTTCTTATCGCTTTGGTGTCATTCCAATTCCTTCAGTCTTTCAGCTCCCTTCATTCTCACCCCACATTAAACGCTGTCAATGTCAACCTATTCAACAATTCCAACCAGTCAGATTTAATTCCACTTCATCCTCACCTTCTTCCGATTACCCGGGACCTGGATCTGCGGATTCTTCTTCAGAACAAGGTAAACTCCGGCTCGAGTACTTGATGATCCAACTCAATGAAAAACCACTTTTAAAGAAGACTATGTATATTTTCCTCAGGCAACTTCTGATGACAATGAAGATGAAATTTCAGACACTAAGTCAATCTTCTTCAGCAAACTTCCTGCCCTCAAAGCTTCTCAGGATCATAGTATTATTGCAGTTAATGTTTGATCAGGAACTGAACGCCGGATGGGGAAAAGTGGTAGATGAAATGCAGAGTCAAGATCTACCCATCTACTTTGCAGATATGTGTTTAGTGAGTGATTATATACTTAGATTAGTTGAGTAATATTTTTAGCAGAACTTCCATCTGTAGCCACAGCTTTCACAGGTGCAAAACGTAGTAAGAGGCTCGTCTGCCGATCTCGTCTGCATCTGGTAATAACTCACCTCTCTTTTTTTACATCTGGCACAGACAAATCTATCAGTGACAGCCCTCTTCTGAACAGCTCCCTGTGCATCAAACAAGTTCTTTTGATGCATATCTGCTATTAGCTCTTTGAGGGATGCTGGCGCAAGTTCCTGATTCGTCATCACCACAAAGTTCTCCGGTCTTAACTCTCCACTCAACACTTTCAGACGAAGTTCCGGGTTCTTCTTGTTTCGAAGGTTCATTATGAGTGATCTCATTTTGTTTCGATACTTATCAGCCACTTTACCATCGTTGACATCAAATGCACGTTCTTCAACAGCTTTGGCCACCTTTATTACAGTGTCAGGTTGTGCTGCCGATCCCATAGCCAATGCTGTATATAGTCCGCTTATGGATCCGTTACGCGTCGGGTTCTCATAGAAGCTGATTTTAACTCCGTCGTTAGCCGGGGTTCTTGTTTTCGTGGTAATATAGCCTCCAGGAGTAGCTGTCTCTTTATCGTTTTCTTGCTTCACCTTCTTTTCCTGCTTTATTTTCTCCTGTTTCACTTCCCTACTTTGATGTTTGCCTCTCTTCTCTTTAGAAACCTCCTCCTTCCAATGCTTGATGATTTTCTTCACCAGCGAACTCACTTCAGGATCGGGATTCGATCTTAACTTGTTCACGGCCACACCTACTTTGGTCTGTCTAAGAAAATGCTCCGTGGCTCGAACCTTTTCCTTGAGAACCTTAAGCAATTGAACAACAGTCTTACTGTCCTTCGCCTTTTCCAAGTTCCTTATTAGAGTCTTCGCTTCACTAACTTCCATAATATTCTAGTTAAAAAGGATACAGATTAACTACAGACAAAGTTGAAAGTATCTCTATAAAATTTGGAGATTCGCGAAGAAAAGAAAAAAAGGAGAGAGGAGAAAGAAAGAAAGAAAGACTGACAGAGAATAGCTCTGAAACAGAGGAGTGAGCTTAAGCTGGTTAGTACTAATGCGGCCTAGTAAAATTATCTACATCACTGGAATTCCTTATGACAAAACAGAAGAACAGGTTCTAGATATTGCGAGCTCTGTGGGTCCTGTGGTGTCGTCAAAGCTTCTCTTTGATAAAGATACGGGAAAGTCTAAAGGTACATGTTTGGTGGAATATCAAGACATTGAAACAGCTTCCAGTGCAGTTAGAAATTTGAATAATTATTCTATATCATCCGATAATGGCAAAGGTGGGAGATACTTGAAGTGCAGCTTTGGTTCTCAGGATTCAATACTGAGACTTCTACAGGGAGATGCTTGGTCCGGTGGTGGAGGCTATAGATCATCTCCTGAGCAGGCGTCCAAATATGAATTGGAACGGGAGATTCCTCCTCTCCCTGCGGGAATGAATGTTGGAGACTCCTCTATGGATGGTCTTAATGCTACTATTTACCAGGCTTTAACACGTATGGATAGAAGCAGGCTACAGAATTTGGTTAGAGATGCTCAACTCATGTCCCAAGGTAATTCCAAGTTGATGCAACTTCTTTTGAATAGAAATCCCCAATTGGTGTACGCGTTGGTTCAAAGTGCTCTTTTACTAAACATCACAAGTCCTGATAGAATCAAGGATCTTCTGGTGGATCAAGAGGAGGCAAAGTTAAACTCAAAGCTCAACTCAAAGCCCAACTCAAAGACTACTGTTCCAGTGGCTCCAATGGTTCCAGTGG
Organism: Brettanomyces nanus; assembly: GCF_011074865.1. Lineage (NCBI taxonomy): Eukaryota > Fungi > Ascomycota > Pichiomycetes > Pichiales > Pichiaceae > Brettanomyces > Brettanomyces nanus. Next base: position 394,937 of record NC_052376.1, on the reverse strand, counting down.
CTTCGACTGATCCACCAAACCACACCCTGACACCTCAGCAACTAGAAGCCATTCGAGCCATTTGCTCAATGTCAGATGATCAGATTACTCAGCAAATTGCCGACACCCAGCAACAGCAGCTGTATCTTGAGATTAAACGCAAATACTCTGGCCTCTCATAAGGTTCTAAGACCCTCCTTCCCCCCCTCTGTACAATACTACATACTCTAATGTTCATCTGTGATTAACGTCACGTGTTACTTTTTTTCATCCATTTTTTTCCTTCGCATTTTTTTTTTCGTGCGTGCAAAAAAAATTTTCACTCAAATTTTTCTTTAGACTAAACTTTCTGGCTCCTTTTGTTTTTCCTTGCTTACATGTTCCAACACAAGCCGACAACAGTTCTTCCGTTCTTCTGTTTTTTTTTCATCTTTATTCACCTGTTTGATCATTTCAATTTAGCTATTCACATCATTGTGTTTCTCATCTGTTTCCGTTAGAATTCATCGCTTCAACTGCCTCCTTTCCATCGTTCTGTCTATAGAGGAGAAGGGGCAAGGATATATTAACATATTATACTATATTATACAACGTCTTGCATGCTTTCCACTCGATTTCCTCGCAATTTCTCAACGATGTACAACCCTGGCAACGGTAATGTTTCAGGCATTGGCAACGCTTCCAATGTCAACAGTTCGAACTCTAATACCAACTCAACCAACAACAATACCACCACCAGCCTCAACAATAATAATCCTAACAACTCTTCCAATAGTTCGTGCGTCCTTTATTTGGGCGCTATTCCATACAACTGGGATGTTGAAGTTATAAAGAGTGTTGTCTGTGGATCGGGTCCTGTTGTTGATGTTCGGTGTATGATGGATAACGCTTCCAAAAATAAAGGATTCTGCTTCGTCGAGTACTCTTCTTCACAGGCTGCTGCTGAGGCCTTGTCTCTTCTTTCCAAAATTAAGATTGAAGGACGAAAGAAGCTTCGTATTGAACTGTCAAAAGAGGGTCTCCGTAACCCTGTTCCAAGTCAGAAGCCCGAGCTTCACTTGAACAGGAATTTCCTTCCTTCGAACGTGATCATTCCCCAAGAAATGTTGCTATCGAATCTTTCTAGACCCCCCATTAAAGGCAGTAACTACAATATGTCTTCGAGTATGGGCTCGGGACTGCCTGGTTCTAAAACTGGCAACACTGCCTCTGCAGAGATCTCTGCTATTATGGCATCCAACTCTCAGATCCAGCAAATGGTCAGTCAGATGATTGCCAATGGAATGGATATGAACCAGATCTCTGCTGTTGTCAAACAATTGACTAGATCTTCTCAGTCCCAGCAAGCTCCAATGATGCAAGCCAGTATCAATAGCGCTGCTTCCGCTCCAAACTCTGTCAACGCTCCTGTCAACGGTTCTTCTAACGCTGCTGCTGTAGCTGTCAGTGCTGCCTCTCCTGCTAATGCTCCATCTTCTAATGGAATGCCAACAAGTCTCTCGATGGCTTCGCAATTCTTGCCATTGCCGCAGCAGGCACCTCAGCAGGCTATCTACGCTAAAGATAAAGTTTCTGAGACCCTCGCGTCGATCCCTCCTGGTATCCTCATCGAACTTTTAGCCAAACTAAAACTTGTTATGAGTGGCCCATCACCCAACTACGCCCAGGCTGCTACCATTCTGCACGACAATCCAAAGTTGGCTGCCGCTGCTGCGCAATCTTTGCTATTGATGGGCATCATTGATATGGATGTGATCAATGAGACGATGAGTGGTCATTTCGCAGTCTCTGGCTTCGATTCTCGTGCTAGTGCAAACTCGTCATCTTCTTCTTCAAACTCCACCCCCGCTAACGTCGCTTCCACTGTCGCTAACGTTGCCGATGTCAATGGCGCTTACTTTTCTTCTACTCATCACAATCCCGCTATCGCTAATCCTTCATCTTCCGTTGCAGTTAATAACGCCTCTGCTCCTACCCCTGTTACTACTACTACTACTTCCAATTCAGCTAAACCTATAAACCCTGATTGGTTGTCCTTCCCTCAACACACCATCAGTAAGTTACTGGGAATCGGTGAGCAAGAGGCTAATTTAATAGTTCAGGTGCTCAAATTGTCTCCTCAGCAGATCGAGAATTTGCCTGAGAATGAGAGAATGATGGCCAATCAGATCAGAGCTCAATACCTGTAATTTTGTTCCTTCTCCTCTCTTTATCAGCAGCTGCTTCTCTCTTCGTCAAATCGCTTCTCTACTTCCTTTCATCCTTACTGGTTTTCAGTTTTTTGTTTTTTTATTACTAGTCTCTCGTGGATTTCGCAAGATGTTAATTCATCTTTCATTCTCTTTCTTATTCAAGCCCTTTATAAAGAATTATTATACATATATATATCTCCCCATTGAGAAATTAGGGATTTGGCGCTAAGCTGAGAAAAGAATTTGGACATATTCAGTTCTCAGCTTGTTTCTTTGTTTAACTTCGTATGAAACATTTCACTCCACTCAAAGGATCCATGAAAGTCCTGCCATCGCCAAATAATCTTGTTCTGCCCATTCTACTTCTATTAAGGAAGTTACGTGCTCTATTCTCCCTAAGTAGTTTGTTCCAAAATAAGCCTCTTCCTGAGCAACTATCCAAAAAAACAAAACTTTACAGATCGTTCAAACGAAGCATACTAAAAGATCCCCAATACAACTACTCAGTCTATATGTCTCAATTTGAAAATCGTTCAGATGAAGCGATGAGTGACACTTTAGAGTTCAATGAAACCAGTAGTACTTATGATGATTATAACTTGCCATCAGTGCAAATACCATCAGTCAATGCGAGCACGAGCAATTTAAATAACCCCTATCTTCCCAGCTTTATATCAAATATAAACCTGCTTCAAGCGCTAAACTTGAAATCCTTTCAAGGTGGTCATCTCCTAGTAACTTCCGAAATAGGAAATTCTTTTGAGTGTACACATCTTTTGCCGACGGAAAACCGTGTCTACATTTCAGCAACGACATTATCTGGTCATGTTGTCGAGACAGCTAATTCTAGCACCTACAATTTTTAGAGAAAATAAGAGAATCCCTTCCAATAATATATTAAAAACAGCTTTCAGTGATTAGTAAAAAGTTGCACTGCCACAACTCAGCCACTTCTAGAATCTTCCACAAGTGGAGCGTCAGACCTCAAATGGTCATCCGTATCTTCCTTATCCATTCCTCTAATTCAGTTATCTAGTATCGATAAGTTGTCATTGAGGGCAAATCAGATTTAAGAATATTCTCCGTATAAATATACTTAGTGCTTTTGATTTTCTTGTCTATTTTACCTTGCTACGCCTGCTCTTGTCAATAGTATGAGTTCAAATCAAGATATGAATAATGGTGGCACTGGCAACTTCGGGAACCCGTTTTCTTGGTTCTTTGGTTCGTCAGATCACACTCAAAGTCACCCCCAAAATCACCCCCAAAATCAACCTCAAAGCCAACCTCAAAGTCAACCACAAGGTCAACCCCAAAGAGTGCCCCAAAGAGTGCCCCAAAGCCAACCCGCTTCAAATCAAGTGCCGTCTACTCCTGAACCATCCGTTTCACCCCAAAACCCTCAAAACCCTCAAAATACCCAAAATACCCAAAATGCTCCCCGGATTTTCACCATCAGCACCAATCTGCCCATCAACGTTAATAATATTGGAGGTGTTGTTCCCGTTCTAAATGCTGCTGGTGTTCCATTTAGTGCAGTCATTGAGAATGTCATGGAATTCTTCGAAACCACAGGTCCTGCAAAAAAGAAAAGGCATTTCACTCAGGAGGCCATTCAACAATTAAAGGCCGTTCATCCGGCTGATCTACCTGCTAACGAAACGGATAAAAGATGCGCTATCTGTTTTGAACCTTTCGATGATTATGATTCGACTGGCGTTGATACCGTTACTGGCACGACTACTAGCACATCATTGAAAAACTATCCCTCTCTTCCGCCTATGATGCAGGGTTACGATCTCCAGGATCCTCCTATTTCTTTTCCTGTTGATGAGACTGCAAGTACGGAATCTCATTACGATGTAGGCCATGAAGATGTCATCAAGAAGCAGGAAGCTGCACAAGTCAAAGCCTCCAAGAAGACGATGGTCAACGAACACTATGCTGTCAAGCTTCCTCAGTGTGACCACGTGTTTGGAAGATCATGTATAGTTGAGTGGTTGAAGTCCAACGTTTCCTGTCCTCTGTGTAGACGTGAAGTGGTACCGGAGATGTCTGAGGATAACGACTCTGGAAGATCTAACTTGATATTTTATCCTGTGGCTCTCACCGAGATCTTCATTCCTATTGATTGGACAGGCCCTGCAAATACGGGTTATAGGATGGATGATCCTCCTGTGAACTTCCCTGCTGCAGGCGATGGTTTCTCTTCCGGTAGAAGAACAGGTCCCCCTCCAAACCAACCCCAACCTCACCAATAGTCCGCTTAATGAATATATATATTTACGCTTAATAGATTCTACTTACTATAGGCCAACTGTAGATCGTCTAGAGTCTCTTTGGACACCGAATTAATCAATCCCTCGTAGTTGTCCACGCTGCCCACTAATTGGCTCATTTTGAACTTGACAAACTCCTTCAAGTTCACGTTATAAACAGAGTCTTTAGCTAGTAATAGTTGAGTATATCGGAGCTTCTCTCCACTGTCAGGGATCCTAAATTCTTGAACATACTCGTTTTCTGGATCTTCTCCCTCGTCGCGTTGTTCTTCGTCTGTTTGTGCCATAACGAGTACTTCATCGTCGTACGGTGATTGTCTATGATAATTTTTACAATCACCTCCTGGAGCCTCTTGAACTTCTTCAAGGAATCGAGATGTCAATGAAAGAACCTTGTTAAAGTTCATTGAAAGGATCAACGCTATTCCGTCGTTATCATCCATCTGTTCAAGTTGATAATCTACATCCCCTCCAACGTTGGGATCCAAATTTACCTTTTTGACAAAATAACTTGGATCGTAGAGCGATAGAAGAGCTAATAAAAAGACCTTTCTTGCCTTTGAATCGTAAGTCATCTTCAGATACCCCACCAAGTTCGTAAAAAGTCGGTGGAACAGCATGGAGAGTGATGTTCCCTTCACCAGAATCGAGCCGAGCAGCTGAAACACAAAGAATTTGGCATCTAGCATCATCATTCTCAACACGGGTAGTGCCACTTTAATTTCACAGTTGGGAGTCTCGGTCTCCCTAGTAATATATATTATCATGGCATTGAATAGGCCGCTTTCAGCAAGATTCTCCATTAACTTCGAGTTGTAAATTTGGTCTTTGGAAACCTGTAGCACTAGAATCTCAACTGTTTGCGATGCAATAAACAATGAATCATCCCTCATGGTTCCCAAGTATCCTCCCAGGACTTTGAATATTTCAAGACCGAAATCCGTTTCGAAAAGAGTTGCGTCAAGCAAAGAATACGATCGCAAGATTTTAAGTACAAGCGGTAAAATCTCTGTCCAATTGCAAAGTCCCTTCAATACCAACGGGAACCATTCCCCAAAAATGTTTGACGGAATTGGCTTATCCAAGGGTAACTGTTTGAGAATAGCGGACCAGAGTTCGAATCCATCTTCACAAAGTAATGAATAGTATTGAGAACCCTCCGTACAGCAAATAGGAATCAATGGCATTACCATGGAATGAATTAATTGACTTTTGCTGTTTAAAGAGTTCGTAAGCTCTCGCAGAATCCTTAGTAGAGAGTTCTTAAGAATCATCTCGTTCGAGTTGTTTGACTCTTCCCACATTTTTGGAACCATATCCATAATGTCACGAAGAACGGCCTCCTCTATCAAAGGATTGTTCCTCTCAATAATCAAAGAAATCATTTTAAGGATAAACATTTTGGACTCTGTCCAGTTCAATTCGCTTAGTAGCTTCAACAGAGCCTCAACTGTGGTATCCAAGTAGGGTCTGAAGTCGGACTTTCGAAACTCCCAGTCATTAATCAGATGCTGTAACGTCTGTGTAGCTGTTAGTCTAACCACTTTATCATTGAATAGCTGGTCTGGCTGTAGAAGGGTCACTATGAGTTTATAGATGGAGTCTCTAGTCTCTTTAGAGCATTGAATGCATACCCAATCGGATATAATTAAGCATACTCTTCTTTTGACAATCTTGCAATCATCAGAGTCGACTTTTAGAGCTTCAGGAAGAAAGTAATTGGCAAACATCTGATCAAAGTTACAATCATCACTGATGGCCCCGGAACTCAGCTGGAATACACTAAGCGTGGCATCCTTGGTGAGAATATCAGTATCTGCATCTGAAAGCACCGTCTGGATCTTATTCAAAATAAGTTCGGAAAGAAATGGCTTGAAATAAGAGACCAAATCCTCAAAATAGTTCTCTGCGCAAGGCCGAATTTGGTATTCCCAACTAACTTGCAGTTCTTCTGTAACCCACTCTTCTGGCTCCATTTGCCAAGCTTCCAAATCACATGGACGAAGTTTAAGATAGGACGACATTAGCATATTGACCAAATTCTCGAGCAATTGAGGGGTGAAGATCTCTTCAACAACTTTTGTTGCCCGTTCCACCTCTTTCTTGTCATTACTTGGCCTCAACAAAGTAGCCCCTTTCCTATATGCAAATGATGTAATTTTCTTCATGATCAAAATGGTCTTAACTACCGTCTGTTCCCAGAAATCGCTTCCGTCGCGATCTTCTAGATTATATACCGTATCGGCTTTCTGTTGCAGCATCGAAAGAAGCGTAAGAATGATGCTTCTGGACGACGAAAACAGTAAAAATGCCACGCTATTTGCGTTGGCCATATTGAAGTAAAGCTTTAGATAGCACTTCAAGTATCTCTCAAGTAATTCCAACTGGGTTGATTCGTGCATGATCAAAAGCTTTTGAAAATGAAGCAAGCTGGTCTCGAAAAACTCATTTATCGTATTATCACGATGTGGGTACTCGTATCCATCAACGGTGGCTCGCCTTATATTTTTGAGGCACATATATCCCACCTCCATAGTAGCAGCATCATAATTAGTAGTCCATAGACGAAAGTAATGATGATAATGCTTGACCAAATGTGGTAAAATAATAGGAACTTTGGCTTGCAATGCACTCCGTGCTCGTCCTATCCTCACCGAGGCCAAAACCTTCAATATCTGGTTCATTATAATTAATAGATTGTTCATTCTCATTATTCCAAGAGTCTCGCTTATCTGCGAGGAAGACTCCATGATATCGGCCATCTCGTCAAATACTGTGGGCCATGCTGCAGGGAAATCATGTCTGCAAATTCGTGCAATGGTATGAGCATTCTGAATCGTTAGTTGACTGTTGGATTCATCCAATTGGTTGAATAGATTCTTCCGAATCTCCTGCTTCTCCTCTTTGCAAATAGCATGTATTCTCGTAGATCTCCAGTACTTATCCACTCCATTTTTCAAACATATTACTGCTAGCCATCGTATTTGTAGAGACTGAGACATATCGTCATAAACTCTCTGTAAAATATAGTGATATCCCTTGCATATTTCCCATTGTTTCAGTTGGGACTCCGCTACTGTTTGCTGGGTTCCCCTTTGTACGTCTGCAGCAGTAGTTAGCGTAAGCACTACATTCTCGTAGTTCAATTCCATGCTTTTTATAACCTCAATTGACACGATTGCTGCAATTGTAGGGTTCAATGTAGTGGAGTCTCTCCACAATCACTGTCAAGGTACAGAATTCTGAGAAAAAGTTATCGCACCAGCCACAAATAACTACGCCATATATAAGGAGAGAAGAGCTGATGAATCCCTAATCAAACAGGTAGCCAGAGACAGCTATTACTAGTATATCATATTAATTGTCACACCATGTACAAAATTGTACAAAATTAAAACTTCCATCTTCACAACTCCCGCAATCATTGTCCCTTCCTCTCTCTGTCTTCTTTCCTCGTCTCCATCTCATCTTGCTTTGCATCCTTACATCATGTAAACCCTTAGTTTGTCAGTATGGATGGACTTCAGATTTCTTTACGCGAAAAAAATTTTTAACCTCGAGTTGGGTGGGTAAAAATTTCATAGGGTTAAAACTTTTCCTACTACGTTTTCACACTATGCTTCTTTCTTCTTACTTCACGTTCATGGAGAAAGAATCATCCTTCGAGGTTTTCAAAAGGAGAAACATTTATATGTTCCTCATCTTAGGCCTTGGGGCAAGTCTCCGGCAATTGATCTCAGGCGGAAACGTCATGGTGGATCTCATATAATCCATCCAAGAGACAGGAAAGATAACTAGGGGTTAAGCAATGGGATATTTTGGTCGATATGGCAATTTTTAGAAAGGCTTTTTTTGTTTGAAGATGATGAAGTAGGAGGTTTATAAAGTATAGAAGGCAGGTTAGTTTTCTTGGGGATCAAGATGATTTCAAGTTGATGAGATAGAGTGGGTAACAAAAAAGACAGTATCCTAGTGTCTTCAGTATAGCCTTTTTTTGGGTCTCCCGAAGTTGCTCATCCTGAGCCTTGTATCTCTTTTGAGATAGATTTCTGGTTCCAAATGGTTTTGTATCTGATAGTGCTAGATGCTTGTTGCTTCGTTGCTATTCCAAACACTTTATCCATTGTTCAGCTTTTTGTTATCTCCCTTGTGTTACTTTCTTTGTATATTCTATTCTCCCTGTATATCTTTGTTTGATTTCCTCTTTCTTTTGGCTTGATTTCTTTTTTCATCGCTGCTTTCTTCCTTCTCCCTGCTTGTTTTTTCTTTACTGGTTATCTGTTTGCTGTTTCTTGCTATCAGGAGGTTCCTACCTTTAGGGGTAGTGCTTCTTTGATGAATGAGTTGACTTTTTAAGCCTTCTCTTATTCTGCATGTGACTTTATTTTAAAGAAAGTCTAACCATAGTCATGATGATTGTCATTCTACCTTTTTGGTAGTTTGATAACCCAATGGAGCTTACTCTTAGTCGATTTCCATGAACGTCATTTTTTTTTTCTTCTTACTCATAGTTCGTATGCCTATTTTTGAGGCATTTGCATTGTCAAATGTGCCGAGCTAAGATGTGTAATAGCATTTGTTTTCCCGAATCTTTTCGTCTTCCTAATTCAGTAGAATTGGGACCAGGAATAGAGAAAGAACAACAAAAGATTGATTCGTTAAATGATGAGAACTACTATTTTTGAGTCAAGCTCAGAGCTTCCTAAAAGGAGGCATTGACGATACTTAGTTATGTCTGAAAAGCAACGAAGGAAGTAAAATTAAAAGAATCCCTTGTAGTAGTAGTATAAAAGAAGAAGAAATCCCACCTATGCCCAATGATCGGCTAATGAGCTATCCTCAGGGTCATGATTGATCAACTCTGAAAAATATAGTAGTAGCACTGAAAAGATATTCACCCAGTTCCAGAACTGCCATGAATGCACGTCATCAATCAATATATCAGCTCGACAGCTGCTACTAGCCACGTTAGCAGTAGCAGTTGCAACTCCAGAGAAACCTCCCGAGAGACCCCCAACTAGTTTCACCTTGACCCAATTCCAAAAATGGTTTTGTTCATCCAGTTCGTCATTATATTGGATCATCAAGTTTGTGTAGACGGCAATGATAATGCAAGGAGAATATAAATAGATGAGTCTGCTTGGAGTGGAAGCATTTTTGTTAATCATAGGACTTGAAACGCGGCTCTTATGTGCAGGAGGTTCTGTTGTAGTAGGTGTAGAAAGAGGTGAGTCCTTATGCTGAATAGGTTGTAATACAGGGATTATCTTTGTGGCAGCAAAAAAGACACAGATCCTATAAGCCAACTGGATAAGTATAGGCACAGTCAAGTTGCTCATAGAAATTTTGAAGAAATCCCAAAGAGGTTCGAAAGATCTCGGAAGATTCTCGGCGATGAACCTCCAAAGAACATTAACTAAGAAATCTTTTGTCTTCACATAAACCAGAGAGATCAGCTGACCTCTTTTAGTAGTGGAACCGGCTATAAGCGAGCCCTTCTTGTTTATTAGCGAGACAAGTCCACCACCATTTGATTTGAAAGCGTTACGTACCGATTTGAAGAATTCCTTATTTAAATTGTTGGCCTGCGAGTCGATCTTATTGAACTCGGTCATAACAAATTTAATCAGAGACGAGAAGTTGCTCTTTGAAAGTTCCGGAAAAAGCTCATAAGAACATTTGACAATGTATGCAACAAGTAAAGAGCATTCCAGAGGTGAAGCCCTTCCGGAAGAGACACCAAAGATTGTAATTAGAATGGTACAAGTGAATACCGAGCCCAAAAGTGAAGCGCTAACCATTCCGACATTAGCCAGATCAATGGCAGGTGACGCATAGAGTTTAACGACAAAATAGACACACGATAATAAGATGCAAGAACTTATTATCAAGTTAGCTATGGACCAGGTATCAGAACGATAGCGAATAAGAAACTGAGAAACCTGACCAATGGCCTGTATGGAAAGAAGGGAACAAAAGCCCTCCAGGATGGTGAACAAGGGAGTCGAATTGACAAGGAAGATCTTCCATCCTTTGATAATGACATCCCACCAGATTTTGTGCGCAAGGGAGTCAGATACACTTTTCGAGTGCTCAGCTAAGGAAGAGGAGTCGAAGATCGTTAGAAATAGCGACAACAAGCTGGGAAGAAGAAGATGTTGTAAGTAATAAAGGAAAGTGGATATGAATCGATGGTACCTGAGCACACGAAGAGTGGCTAGACAGAAATACAGAATAAGAATAGTCAATGAATAACTTAAACCGCAGTCCAAGCCACCGATCTCAAAGCTTAAGGGAATTGTAAGCACAATATAGCAGAGATAAATCGATGAAAGAATCATTCTAGCAGCCTGTACCAGGGTTTCTTTATAGCTGTGCCATTTAGATATAGAAGACGATGTGATCACCTTGGGAGAAAGAGAAGTTAGGTGTGAAGCCTCTAGTTTTGGTTTTGGTTTTGATTTTGATTTTGGTTTTGGTTTTGGTATTGGTTGAACTTCGTACTTATTTGTTCCATGTGTTTTCAAGGGGGGGAGATCCGACTGAGTCGGTATCTTAGGGACAGCCATTAGTATAGTGAAAAGCTCAGAAGTCGTGCGGCCAGACGCGAAAAATAGCTAGAAAGGGATTTGACAGAATGAAGTAATTGTAATGGGTCAATGACAAAATCGATGAGACACTTGACAGTTGAAGGATTATGAAAAAGAAAACTAACTGATGGGAAAGACGCTTTGTGTAGGAAAGAGAGGGGATAAAGCAAGATAAGAATAAAAGTGTATGTACGGTTTGCGTTTGGTCTCAGGCCCTCTTATCGATTACGAAAATTTTTCCTTTGGTGTAAGGATGTGGTATGGGAATGATCGATGCAAATCAGCTAAGCAAGCAAAGTCAGCTGAGCAAGCAAGGGACACCAAGGGACACCAAGGAAGACCAGATTATCAAGAAGTCAAAGTAACTGAAGTAAGATGGAACAATTGAGTAATATGGTATTTTATCCTCAGCATTGTGCGTGGTGGTAGAATTTCTATCACGGTCAGTCCCCCCAGTAATTTCCCTTTTGGGATATATTTTCACTCGGACCCTTAAGAAAATTTTCCTCCTAACTTAGAATAACTAATAGGACTTGATTGTTCTTTTAGCCAAACATAATTGTGATGATTGACGGTAAAATGCGAGAACAGAGGCAATTTGACAAGATGAATACTGGAAAAGGCAAAAAAGAAGCTGGTAGTTTGGAGCCTCGAAGAAAAATGCAGAAGACTAAGAGTGGAAGAAAAGAGCCTAGGCAGATCAATAGGTCCATGGTGAGGCACAAGAAAGCGAATCATGAAGAAGAAGAAAAGGAAGCAACTGAGAATGAAGATGAATCTAAAACTGTGATCAATCATGGCAACTCGGATGATGATTTTGATGGTTCTGAAGATGATAACGAAGAGAAAGGCGATCGGAAAATGGTTTATGGTACATTGGTGAGCATGCTTAGATCTGATTATCCAGATAGAGAGGAGAAGGTAGATGATGAGGTGGAAATCTTTTCTAAGGGAGTTGAGGAAGAGGTTGGAGAAGAAGTTTCTGATGACAATAACGAAGATGAGGAGGAAGGTGGCCCGATGGACGAGGGTGATATGGTAGCAGATGATGACGTTCACGATAAATTTGATGCGCTTAACCTTCATTTTAACGATGAGGAAAGAATTTCCGAGTTAATTAGCAGATACCAGAATATCCTAAACAACTCCAAGCCACATAGGATTTTGAGATTGGTGAATAGAAGCAGGTTTGAGGACGAAAAGTATGTGAAATTGGACTACAGATATTCAGAAGTCACTGAAACCCAATCATCTTCTACCAAAGAACTGGATTTAGAATCACGGCTCAAGCATCACAACGTCAGAGACAGAATTCAACAAAAATTCGCTGAACAGAAGCCCGTTACCCAGTTGGAGATTCAATTTATTGAATCATTACTCAGCTACCAAAGTATCGGTTTGCAGTACTATCAGTCGGATGTTCTACAGAGCAAATATCAAAATTACTACCTATTGCACTGCTTGAATCATGTCATGAAAACTCGAACAAGAGTGATGAAAGATAACGAAAAAAAGAAGAAGTTGTTGAAGCAGATCGAGGAGGGAACTGTAGATGCCAGTGTTGAAGAGAAGCCCGAGTTTAGAGATCAAGGTTATACTAGGCCCAAGGTATTGATTTTGCTTCCTACTAGAAATGCAGCATGGGTGGTTGTTAATAAGTTGGTTAAGTTGTCACCTATCAAAGCCGTCGAGAATAAGAAGAGGTTCAAGAGTCAATACTATGACAGTTTTGGCTCGGGAAATAATCCACGTGAACAGGCATACAAGAGGAAGCCTGAGGACTTTAGAGAAATGTTCAAAGGGAATTCCAATGACTTTTTCTGTCTTGGTATCAAGTTTACAAGAAAGACTATACGCCTCTATACAAAGTTGGATGAGTCTGATGTCATTGTAGCATCTCCTCTGGGCCTTAAGATGCTCTTTGAGAATGCTGCGCACGATAAAAGAAAGGATACCGAGTTTCTCAGTTCTATAGAGATTACTATTTTGGATAAATGTGAAAGTCTATTGATGCAGAATTGGGAGCATGTGAACGAGATTCTTACCAAACGATTGAATGCACCTCCAAAGAAGTTTGAGGAGTTTAAAGTGGATTTCAGTCGTATCAGAATGTGGGCTATCAATGATCAGTTCAAGTATTTGACCCAGGTCCTTACGTTTGGCAAATATGCATCACCGGATCTAAACAGTGTTGTGATGAGTGGTAAAGTTTCGAATAATCTACAATCTGGAAGCGCCATTTTCAAGCCCTTAATTGATAGTAGTAACTCTATTATCGATCAGTTCAAAGTGAAGTTGGTTCGAATGGGGCTTGTTGATAAGTACACAAAGTTGAAGCAGGTGTTCATGAGATTTGATGCGGATTCCATTGCTGAAGAGCCTGATAAAAGGTTTGAGTATTTTAAGAATGTCACTTTGCCGCAAATACTGAGTAAGAGTTCGTACAACTACGGTACTTTAGTTTATGTTGCGGATTATATTGATTATATTCGACTAACTAACTATCTTAGGGAAAGTACAAGTGTTCCGTTCGTGGCGATTGATGAGTATTCTAGTCAAAGTAAGTTGACCAGAAACAGAGCCAAGTTTGCACAGGGAAGAAGTGATGCGAGATTGATGATCTACACCGAGAGATTGCATTTCTACAAAAGATATGACATTAAAGGGGTGAGAAATGTTATTTTCTATGAATTACCTACCGATCCAAGCTTCTATTCCCAAGTAATGAACTTTGTGACTGATGAAAAGATACGAAGTGAGATGGAGAGGAAGGATCAGGTAAAGAATGATGAAGAGGAAGACAACGACTTTGATCTCAACCTCTGTATGGTTAGAATTGTTTTCAGCCAACTTGACATGATGAAACTAGAGAAAATTGTGGGATTGAAGAATGCCGGACAGCTCTGTAAGGGAGAAAGCGAGATGAATGAGTTCATTTAATATTAAAGTTTATAGAAATAGAAGAAGTGTCAGAGTGTGTTCATCCGAACAGCTGGTTAACAGCTATAAGAAGGCATGAAATAGAGACATAGGGGCTCATTCTTTCACCGATTCGAGCGGCTTTCCAGAAAAGACCTAGCACGCCAGTCCTATTTCTGTCGATGAGGGCTGGCCAGACCGAGTGCATGTATGTGGAGGTGCATATTAGAAGGAGGATGACTTGAAGTAGGGAAGCAAAATTGAATAGGGCGGACTTGAACAGAATTAGAGTTAGTAGATGCGAGATATGTTGTTTGTACTATATCATTTGACTGCTTACCATAATGAGTGAATGCTTGGTACAAGAAGTTATGTAGTAAGAGACGTATCACCAATTTCTTTAAGGTGGTGCATTAATTTTTTTTTTCTTCAGTCGGAGATTTCTAAAGGGACTATTAAATAGCAGCGACGAATACAAGAGAAGTTGGGTTTGAAAGTTAAAGTGTCCGTTCGTTTAGTCAGCGGGATAGTTATACTTTTCCGTCCTGACTGGTTCTTGCGGTAAGTTGTGGACCCCAGTTCTTAGCTTTTTGTCCTTGTCCTTTTAGACTTGAGTCGTTGAAACTGCTCGCTGTTAGAGCTGCTGCAATATGGATGCTCAAGATGAAATATTTGATTTTGAAACTGCTGAAGATATTTCCCATAATCCGGCGATAGAATTGGATGAAGAAGATGCCTACGATAAGTTTGAGCCTACAGATCGCTCGAAAGTGGAAGAATACAAGAAGCAAGAGCAAAAGTCTCATCCTCATAGGTTAGAAGAGTTCATAATAACAGAACCAAAGACTTTACAGGATGAAGAGACCAAGATACGTATTAACAGACCAATTGGTGTTTATACGCCGCCGGAAAACTTTGCTATGGTTTGTGGGTCGATATATCGATCTTCTTTTCCTCGGGTGGAGAACTTTGAGTTCCTCCAAACGCTCAACTTAAAGTCTGTGCTGTGTCTAATTCCAGAAGAGTATCCACCAGAAAATCTCGAGTTCAACAAAGTAAACGGAATCCGGTTCTTCCAGGTTGGATTGAGTGGTAACAAGGAACCTTTTGTGAAGATTAAACCCGAGCTTGTCACCGAGGCTCTGAAGATCATTACCAATCCAGCTAATCAACCCATACTAATTCACTGCAACCGTGGTAAACACAGAACGGGGTGCATCGTCGGATGCGTTCGTAAACTCCAGAAGTGGTCATTAAGTATGATATTCGACGAGTACAGAAAGTTTGCTTATCCCAAGGAACGACCCTTGGATCAGCAGTTTATAGAGATGTATGACGATACAGAGATAGAGCTCTATGCATCTGAAAGACACTGGTTGCCACTACATTGGTGAAGCAAGCGTGTACTGTTTAATGGATTTAATGGATTATTTTTTTTTGGCTATTTAGTTAAAGTTAAACTGGAATGACTGATTGCCTAAAGCAACCCAAGAAATCTTCCTCCATACACTCCCGAGTTGGCCAATGCCAATAGTGCCAATACCTTTGGGTATAATCTGAACGTCAGAAGACTCCTCTTACCATTGGCCAACACATACATCAAACTCCATGCTGACGTAAGTGCACTTCCATTCTCTACGTCGTGGTCGTAGATCAAAAATCCACCTAGTCCAACAAAGCCTCCAAAGAATAGAACGGACAGATTTGAAGGATATGGAGATAAAAGCACCGGCTTCTTCTTAAAGGAGGTGGCAACCTGGGAAATTACCGGTCTGATGGTAGGAATAACTGCCAAAGCTCCTGAAAATCCCAATGCAGGATACGGAGATGATGACCATTCCTGTAGAAGCGCTCTGACTCCGGGACTAATAAGCGAGTTACCGGGAGAAGATGGAGAGGCAGCTGAACCACCTGGTGCTCCAGCTACACCCGATGAATCTGTTGGAATGTTTACCGTTGAGCCTACGCCTGTTAGAACTGTGTCTTTCAATTGGGCCTTGTTGATTTCGTCCCGCATTTCTTTCTATTAACAGTAGAACGGTATCTTTATTATCAGCAATCAAACTGAATTGTCTCTATCTCTTTTTTGTCCCTTATAAAATTCGCGCCAACAATTTTTTTACAGCCAACCGAGCGAGAGACAGACTCTCTCATTGCTATCTTCTCTACTCAGTGATGGTGAAAATTTAAGTCAATATATTCTTAAACCTAATATACAATTAATAAGATAACAAAGGAGAACAATTTGTCCTTGATTGGAATCCGCAAACTTATGATCTCTCACCTCTCAATCTTCTGGCCAATTGGATGTCCTTCTTTTGAATGGTAACTCTCTTGGCGTGAATGGCACACAAATTGGTGTCCTCAAACAAAGAGACTAAGTAAGCTTCAACGGACTCCTGTAAAGCACCAATAGCGGAAGATTGGAATCTCAAATCGGTCTTGAAATCCTGAGCAATTTCTCTAACCAATCTTTGGAATGGCAACTTTCTGATCAACAATTCTGTAGATTTTTGGAATCTTCTGATTTCTCTCAAAGCAACGGTACCTGGCTTATATCTGTGAGGTTTCTTGACACCACCGGTAGATGGAGCAGATTTTCTGGCAGCCTTAGAGGCTAACTGTTTTCTTGGGGCCTTACCACCAGTAGACTTTCTTGCAGTTTGTTTAGTTCTAGCCATATTTGGTTTAGTTAATAGATAAACTAGAAAAGAGAAATGCGCACACTAATAAAAACTGCAGTCAATACGGGGGGGAACTGGTCTTTTTTATAAGGCCCGCCGTGCTTACTTTGTGTGCCACCCTCACTGTAAACAACGAGGCTGCATCCCCATACATAAATCGGATGAAACAGAAAAAATATCCTGGTACCAAATTTACTCTCTGTTATTTCGGTAGATTATCAGGATTTTAACTTAGGTCCAGAGTTTACCCGTAAGCTGTGTAAACTTTAAACCGGTCGCGACTGCTTTTTGTTAGTGCTGAGTTTTACTCATCGCGGGTGTAAAAAATATCACTAACTAATTTACTTCCTGTCGCGAATCAGACTGGCAATCTCATCTGGAAAATGGGAAATCTGTTTGTTGTTTGTTGTTTTTGTGGCCATTTTAGTATGGCCATTTAACCTCCTCATATCTACTGCCACTAGTGCGTGGCTTTCATTTAAATATCCCTTGATTTCCCTCTCTGTAACGATATGGTGTCCGATCACTTTATGTTGTTTCTTTCTTCTTTTTTTTTTCCTTTCTCTATCAACTAAACTTTTATTATTATCTTATACCTAATACATAATGTCTGGTAGAGGTAAAGGTGGAAAAGGTCTTGGAAAGGGCGGTGCCAAACGTCACAGAAAAATTCTTAGAGATAACATTCAAGGTATCACTAAGCCAGCAATCAGAAGATTAGCTAGAAGAGGTGGTGTCAAGAGAATCTCTGCTTTGATTTACGAGGAAGTTAGAGCTGTTCTTAAGTCCTTCTTGGAGAACGTCATCAGAGATGCCGTTACTTACACTGAGCACGCCAAGAGAAAGACTGTCACTTCTTTGGATGTTGTTTATGCTTTGAAAAGACAGGGCAGAACCTTGTACGGTTTCGGAGGTTAAACAACTACTTTATGTGGCCCTTCTTTGTATGGGTTATCGGTTTTTGTTTCTCTTATAATGTATATTAGCATAAACTTGTTTCTAATTTTGAAATAGCAGTTCTTTTTTTATTTACTTCAATGGCTTGGCTTTGCCCAGCTCGGTATTTGAGTTTCGAATTTCCATTGTTTATTGGTATCTTCGTTCCATAGCGAATACCTTAATGAATGAAGCTTGATAGCCAACGATTGCGGACTGGGATCTTTATATAGTGTAGTTTGGCATTCGGGACATTTACAATTTTCCATTGACTCCATGCTCTGTCTTTGCTTCATTGATCTCATATACAGACTGTCAAGATATTCTGAAGTGACTTCACTACGCTGCCTAAATACTTCTGTGTACTTGTCTCGATACAGATAGTCCTGAATGATAGGGAACCCCAAGTTACGTAGATGGATTCTAATTTGATGGGGAAACCCGCTGATTGGATGGCATTCAATCACAGATTCGTCTGTAATGGAGTCATAGAATAGCTTGGCGAACACTGTTTTTGCAGGCTCAAACTGCTTTACCTCTTTCCGAGCACCATATATGTACACTATCGGGTCATCACATTGTGTACGTTCAGGAAAAACCCCGCTTACCCGAGCCAAATAAGTCTTGGCGACACTTTTATTTCGCATCATCTGCTTGAACAGGCTTACAGTCGTCTGATCTTTACAAAACATTAATACACCGGAAGTGACTTTATCCAATCGATGCACTGGATATAACGGCTCCAAGTCGGGCCTTTCGTTGTAGATCAGAGACATCACTGTATTGTAAAAGTAATTTTTTACCGGATGTACAGGTACTCCTGCTGGTTTGTCCACTACATAGCAGCTTTCGTCTTCGTAAATGCATTGAGGTAAAGTATTGAGCACCGGTGGTTCGTGAACATGCTCATAGTGCACAATCTTGTCCCCGGGCCCAATTTTAATGAGTTCGAGAAGCTGAGACCCTTCATAAACGGTAAAGTTGGTCCGGGAATTTGGATTCTTCACCAACTTCATCTTGTGCTGCATTATCTTGGCATAGTGGTGCTCAGGAGGCATATTACGAAACTCTGAACGGTAAACGTCATAGCAAGACCGTCCAAACCATCTCAACTTACAGTTTGCAATGTACTTATGATAGTAAGGTTTTATGTAACGTAATTCACCCTCACATAACCATCTTGACATTATCAAGAAGCAGAAAATGAGCTATGAAGATTGTAAGTTTTGGTATATATTTTTTTTACTTCATCAAATCAGATTATAGTTTACAACTTAGCATTTTTGATCTCATTGGCCAATCTCTTGGCAACACCGTCAATGAACTCCTCAGTGGTAACCCATGCAGATCTATCAGTCTCGTCTCTTGCCAGAGCCAAGTCCTTGGTCATGGTACCATCAACTCTAACAGTATCAATGGTGGCCTTCTCTAAGGTCCTTGCAAATTTAACCACCTTAGGGGTATCATCAATCTCACCTCTCTTTATTAAACCTCTAGTCCAAGCAAAAATCGAGGCAATTGAATTGGTGGAAGTCTCCTCTCCTTTCTGGTGTTTTCTGTAATGTCTGGTGACGGTACCATGAGCCGCTTCAGCTTCAAAGCACTTGCCATCAGCAGAAACCAATACAGAAGTCATGAGGCCCAAAGACCCAAATCCTTGGGCAACAATATCGGATTCAACATCTCCATCATAGTTTTTCATGGCAATAATGAAACCACCTTTGGATTTAATCATCTGCGCCACCATATCATCAATCAACCGATGCTCATACCAAATCTCAAGCTTCTCAAACTTATTCTTGTATTCACTTTCATACATGTTTTGGAAAGTGTCTTTGAAAAGACCATCATACTTCTTCAAAATGGTGTTCTTGGTAGCCATGTACAAAGGCATCTTACGACTCAAGGCAAGCTCAAACGAAGCACGTGCAAAACCTTTAATGGACTCTTCTGTATTGTACATAGCCATTGCACAGCCCTTTCCATTATAATGGTAAACAGGGACCGTAATATCTGCAGAACCATCAGCTGGTGTGAAAACCAGTTTCAAATCACCACCACATTCTGGCGTAACTATGTTTTGGCATTTATACTGATCGCCAAAAGCATGTCTTCCTATAACGATTGGCTTTTCCCAGTGAGAAATTATTCTTGGAATGTTATCAATAACGATAGGTTCACGGAAAACGGTTCCACCAAGAATATTACGGATGGTTCCATTGGGAGATAGCCACATTTTCTTCAATCCGAACTCCTTAACACGGGCCTCGTCTGGGGTGATCGTGGCGCATTTGACTGCGACACGGTATTTTTTTGTGGCGAGTGCAGATTCAATAGTGACCCGGTCATCGGTATCATCTCTGCTTTTGATTCCCAAATCATAATAGTCCAATTTGAGGTCCAAATAAGGAAAGATCAACTTGTCTTTGATCATCTTCCAGATTATACGAGTCATTTCGTCGCCGTCCATATCGACGACTGGAGTTTTAACGTTGATTTTTTCAAACGCCATATTTTGGTAAGTAAGGGATTACGAAACAAAAAAAAAGCAACCAGAAAAGGGGCAGCAGAAGAGGAAGGATGAAACTTATGGATAATTATATATATACTGTGTGCATCTTCGATTACTGTGGATGTATCTATTTGAGATTAGAGTGAAATTAAGTATCCCCGAGATGTAAATTTTTTTTTGAGTGTTTGTCTGTCTGTATCATCAATTGATTGGTGGAGAACCCTTAGTTTAAGTTTCTAGCTACTCCGCGTTCGCTGAAAGAGTTGCGTGCACGGATTGACATTTTAATTATGGAGATTGATTAAGGTACGGGAGGTTATTAGAGAGACGGGAACGATTATTACCCCACCTCTTCTATCTTGGCCTGTTCTATATCGTATTATGACCATGAATCCCCACCCCACACTTTAACGCCAAATCAAAATAAATAACCACCTATGAGCATCTTTACACCATATAGAGTATTGCTTTCTCTTACGTAATCGTTAGTATGGACTCGAAAATGAAAATTTTTTCTCCGGTCCACGACTCTCTCTCTCTCTTTATCCCTTCTATTCATTCCGGGAACCCTGTTTTTGTGCCTGTTACACTACTTCTTGAATCCTGGGTTTCCGTCTCTCTTTACATTAATTACCACCAATCTCCATATTTTTAGCATCATGTCTCGAAGAGTAAAGCCTGGTAAACTTGAGGGTGATGTTTTTGATAACCACACCTCGAGTTCTCATCCTCGCCAGGGTCTAACTCAACTACCTACTTCTTCTTCTTCCCCTTCCTTTGATCAGCATCCTACTGATCCTGCTCTATCCGAACTTACTAATCTTCACTCCATAACTGACGTTCCATCCTCCGGTGATCCGGATCATTTCGCTAACGATAGCATGGATGCAAATGTTACTGCTGCCGCTGCTGCTGCTACCGTTGTCGTTGAGTATCCTTTTCCACAGGCTGCTCAGAATATTCATAAGCAGAATGTCACTGGGGTTGAAGAACAACAGACGGACTCCCTTCAGTATCCGACAGCACAAAAGCATCAACCTCATGTACTTCTACTGCCGCAGCAACAGCAACGAAAAGAGTCTCAAGCGCAATTGCAAGCCCAATCACAAGCCCAATCGCAGTCAGAGCTTCAATCACATTCACTTCAAGCTCATCCAGGTCAACAAGTTAACTCTCCGCTAGATCAATTCAATCCGCCTTCTTCACTCAAATTTCAGCAGCTGCGCGAACCACAACAGCAACAGCAGCAACAACAACAACAACAACACCAACAACAACAAGTATCGCATATGCCTCAGGTAGTACCGGTTCCTGAACTCTCTCAACATGCTAGCAGCCACCATCAGCATCAAAATATTAACGATAAGCTCGATTCTGATGCTTCTGCATATGTATTATCTCCTTCCAACCAATCCGAAGCATATGACAGCACTGTTAATGGTACCTCGGAGTCTTCTGTCGACATATTTCCTGAAGGAATGGGAGACCCAAGCGAGTATCTAATTACTCCAATGATAGAGGAGCAGATGTTCGATAATGTGGCCGTGTTGAAAGAGTTTGTGAAAGAATTTGGTCGTAAAAATGAGTTTGGTATTGCTATAGCACATTCCAACAATAAGGCCATATATTTCACCTGTGAATTGGGTGGTACCTACAGAGAAAAGAAGATCAAGAAAAGTGAAATCCAGAGTAACGATTTTCAGACGTTGAATTCCAAGAAGATAGGCTCCAAGAAAATACGTTGCCCGTTTGCTATGGTGGCTAATTTCTCCAAGAAAAGGCATTATTGGATCCTTAAAATCACTGAAAATAAGCACAACCATCCAAAATTGAACCCGCTATTGAATTTTCCAATGCTTCGTAAGAGATCTAGTCAAGTTAATGAAACCATCAGGCACATGTATACCTCTGGTGACAAACCTTCAGTTATTCAACAGAAGTTGAGGTCTTTGTATCCTTCTTTGATTATCAAACGAGAAGATATATATAATGAGGTTCGTATTCTCAAGAAGAAACGTCTAGTTCCTACGCACAACCAGATGAAGAAGCAGAAGGTGAAAGCGCTTATTGATGGTTCTAGCATGGAAAATGGCCAGCCGCTACAACAGACATCGCATCAGCAGCAGCAGGAGCCTCATGCCTTTCAAAATGAGTTGCACTCTCAGCCTTCTAAGTTACAACAACAACAACAGCAGCAGCAGGCTCTTCAAGATCAAGATGGAATTGCGTGGTCTTCCGATCCCTATTCCAACTTGCCTGATCCTTCGAAGAAGGATGTAGATCAACAGGCTGCTGCTACTGCTGCTACTGCCGCTGCTGTTGCTGCTGTGGAGGCGTTTAAGCAAGGTTCCAACGTTCATCAGCGGCAACAGAACCATGATCAACATCAAGAATCGTCCACACAGTCTGGACAGTCACAGCAGAACTTTCTACAATATCAAAATACAGATCCTCAGTGCCAATATAACTATGCTTCGGTCTCTCCTCACGTTAAAGACCAACGTTTCAACATTGATGAAAGACTTCTCGGTGACAATTAAAGGGAAACGAACAAACCAAGAATGGGTTTAAGCTCCTATTACTTTACTATATATTTTAATTGTTTCACCTTCGGATTACCTTGCTTTATTTGGCTCGCATATTTTACTAATTCTATCTCCTTTGTATACTTTGAATATCTCATGTATATGAGCTTCTGTAGTATATGCCTTATCAACTCCTCTGGCGTAATCAGTTTCCTAATCTGGAAGCTGATTATGTAATTATGCTACAACTATTTTGTTGTGTAAAAAAGGGGCTTTAACCATAAGTAGACTTTATGCGATCCTCGAATGTTAATTCAGTCTGTTATCTGGAGGATAGACTTCTCAATCAAGCAACAATAAACTTGTAAAGAGGTTTTCCATTATGTTAATCTAAAAGCATATTTCAAAATAGGAAATCAAGGATACAAGTCTAACAGTTTCATCGCCTCATTTTTATGAGTATGATAATTAACAAATAGGAAACTCAAATAGAAAGCATAAAGATACTTGGTATTAGTGCAAGGACCCATCAAGAAAAGATGTAAGTTTATAGTTAGTTCTGTTCTAATGTGCAAAGGTTCCCATTAAAATAGTTTCTATTATCTGCAAACAATGTTTGTATGATCTGATGGCGGTTCCTTCTACAACTAGCTTTGTTTTGACCCATTTTTCAATATAATTGTGTAATAAGAAGCAACCCATTATAACACAACTATGTTTATATCCACTATAGATTTATATTTTTTTCTCTTCATATGATCATTCTATATATGTTGATAATTGATCTGCTGTTACACTTTGGGCATAGAATATATAATTATTGCTATATTTTATATTTATATATTTCTGTTGTTATTATAGATTATGCTTCTCAAAATCTTGATATCCTATTCTATCTTGATCGAATAAGATTTTATGTGTAAATTCTAAATACTTATTCAGATGGTACGGTATGTATTATGTGAAGGTCCAGTGATTTCGGGTGATATATTACCCTCATCTATGTAAGAAAGTTTATCCTCACAGCTGGGACCCGAGTCAGCTAAACTGCCAGGAATGTGATTAGACATATTGATCGATCAGATAAAAAGTAATGTAGTTATGTAGCACTGAGAAGAGATTCGTCGGATGTTTTAAAAGGTGTCCATAGAGGTCAGGATCCACTCCTTATATAGTAGATTTGGGAATAATGGGGTTACTAATCTGATATATATATACTCTAACTCTTATTCCCTTCTCATAAATACTTATAAATATACTATACATAAGCACGATCAGATTACCATTATTATCATTTGTAGTACACCACTACTAAATAATTATATTCTATAGAATTATATCATTTTTTTTTGACGAGAAGGTATGGCAGGGAAATAATACCTGAGAATAAAAATGCATAAATAATGGTCCTGAGTGTGTGTATGCCCAATTTTAAATCTGTTCTTTCTTTAGTTTCATGAAAATAATTTGAGAAAAGGGGTAACGAGATCGTTACGAGAGAATTCGCTTACCTTGATTTTTCAGCTAAATGACAAAGAAAAGCTAGAACCCAAGTATCTTTTTGGTATACACTACCTACATTTTCAATAAAAACAAGCTTTTAGCACACGGAAAGTATACGTGCTTGCTTTTGCATCCAGCATATTGATTGTAAGCTCAAATCGTTATTATTGAAATATCATAGTGTAAAGTTCAAGGTTAGTCCAGGTACTTCCAGTTTACTATCTTACCTGGCCAAGTACTAACTTATAGAGTACTATTCGTAAAGTGTGATAAGTGATGTATGATTGTAAAAAAACTCATCGTTCTCTCTTTCTTACAATTTGTGTTTATAGAGATGTGTTCACCAATGTATAATAAAATCCTTTAGTTCTTGTTTAAGTCGGCGCGCGTAAACTCAACTAATGCTCAATTAGGCAACTTTCTCTCATTGATGATGGTGGTCTCAACACTAGCAAAACTTGATACTTGATAGACTGGAGTCTGTTGAGAATTTGTAACATACGATGACATTCAGCATACTATTCCGCGTCATCACATCAATTTGTGTGAACCCGCCTCACATCAGCAGTCTAAATCATTTGGCATATCATCTTCCAAAACTCCCTTTACTTTATCTGATAGTGTAATGTGATTCTTTGAATGAATCGTACTTGCAATTCTTTTTGAACATGCATGTGGACACCCCTTGATTGCCGATTTGCTTTAGTTTTCTGTTAATCTTGAAAAGTGGGCATTTCAAACAGAATTTAAACTTTCTGCAACCTGATTTTGAAGGTGACATGGCTGGACATATTACTTTGTTGATCCTTTTTTTTTTCCTTATGTACTGTTTGTATATATCTATATTCTGATAAGGTAATTTTAATTCCATACTTTTTCGCCACTTCAAGATGACGTAGTCAGAAACTCTCGACACACATAGATTGAGCTCTTAAATTAACTTCCCATCCTGTACTTACTTATCAGAAATGTTATCCAACCCCTATCTTTATAGAACCATTATCAGAACTTCATAGATCTTTGACTTATTATCAAAAACGACATATCAAAATATGCTATGCTGATTTGGTTGGTACATGACCTATTAAAGACCATTTAGCATAATGCTAGAGAAGCCATGGTGTAAGAAACACGGCACTCAATATCGAAAGGGTGCAAAAATATAAGAGCCGAAGACCAATGACTCTCCTTTTCTTGAATAAATGAACATCATATAACATACTTTAAGGTGATATTTAAGTCTCTTAAAAATATCTAGTCAACTAACAAGTATAAGTTCAGATATAGTTACCCTCAATGATTATTTACATCATGACAATATAATATCAAAGAATATGTTTACTCAATAATCAACTTTAAAGAGGCGACAAAGTTGCTCTTAATAATTTTTGTCAAGCATAACCATGCTTTTTCAACTAAGTGAATGGAAAGAGGTGCAAGACAAAAAGGCACTTACTCAATCCTTTGTGTACCATCAATATATCATTTCAATGAATTCCACTCTCGTTGGGTCTTCAGCATATCTTAGTTCTCTGTGGGCCGCTCATATTCATTGTCCATCTTTGTCCAGGCTTAATCACAACAAAAAATATCGTTCTATTTTATTTTATTCAATTCAAACGGTTGTTAAATATGGAAAGAAGTCAAAGGTTAACTAACATATTTACAACACCCTATGCGCTGTATCTTTTCATTGACTTAATCTATTGTAAGTATTGAAGTGCACCCGTATTGATGCATAACTGTTGACAGCAATATCGTAACAATGAACCTAGCTTCGGATATCATTATAAATTGAATAAAATACAAAAGTACAGGCCGCAAATCTACCTACAATTATGATATCACCTGATCCTGATCTAGATAAAGAAGTTCATTTTGCTGTGACCTGTTTCATAATTCCTCTTGAAATGAACGACGGGAGAAAAATAACACACTTTTGAAATTTGTCACATCTTTGGAATTTAGACGTTTGTAACATCAGTTGTTTTTTATCCAAGCTTGTCTTCACCTTTTCCCATTTAGACCATGCATCAATTGCAATGCCTCGTTACCTCTTATTGCTTTTTGGTAATTCTGTCCTTCATCCTTCTCCCAGACACTGACTGAACCTCTTCATCATCACCTGTTTTTTTCTTTTGCTGTAATACGAACCTCTCTACTACAGCCAATGAAATCTTTTCAATTTAGCTTGCTAACTCTTACTGTTTGGGTACTATTCGATATATGCTATTTTTTTAGACTGTGATTGCTTTACCTAATATTCTATCTTGCATTGATACAATAATCACTCCTTCTTTGACAGAGAGTTTTGTTTCTATTTGTTCATATACACGTTTGCAAATTTATAGTTGAGTTTCATCCTCGACATGCTCTAGTTTTTAGGGAATTATCAACAGTAACCTACATCAAAAATTCAATCTGGATTCTTCGATCCAAGGAACTGACCTTGTCATTCACCTCTGGGTATTGACTGTTTTCACAATACCCTCAAACAAGAAATTAAGGATAAATCTCGGTATTTTTGGTGTCCACATCCATAATTATTTTTATGAATAGAGATTTGTTCATAGAGAACAAGAGAACTGTAAAACAATAAATTCGGCTCGCAAAAGGATAATAGATCGATAGATAATCTTTTGTTGGTTCTCGAATATGCGTCACTCATTTCTTGTAACTGAGAGTAAAAACATATTCAGAGACAAAAAAGCATACAACTAACTAATGAACTACTTCGTTATCCTTTTCCAGAATAAAACCGACATAAGGATCTTATATATATGGTGTCGAACGTCAGTAAGAAGTTAATGATTACCAGATGATCATAGAAATAGGACGCTTTCTTTAGGTAAAATATAAGAGCTCAACGCATTGAGATAACCAACCGAAATCAGCTTTTGTTTTGTTCATATATATAGTGATACTTCCATTAATCCATACTAGGATGTAACCTATTAACTTACCTTTTCTTTCATGGATGTCCTCCTTACAATTATACCAAGTATCCTTTGAGTTATTTAATGGGTAATTTGGCTCTCGGTTGACCTTGATCACATGAAACATTTTTAGACAAGATAAATAATAACAGGAAGAAAAATACGGCCATACTTCAACAACACAAGAGTTCAAATCTATAAACATTGATGACATGTGATCACATATTTTTGATTTTGAATATTTTGATTACTTTATTTCAGTCATGAGACCGATTGGTGATACCAAACAGTTAACACTTAAAAAGAAAATGAAGGAGGATTCACATACACCACCAAAAACATGACATTTTCGACACTCAGACCCACCCTTTATTACACGAGACTTTATTTCGGTCTAACGTTGAAACAAATCACAATGGGCTGGCTGTCAATCATGCCTTACGTGATAGCATTCCAAGAGTCTGAACACAGCAGTACAAAAACCTAGAATATATTGTCTGTTCCTCAAGAAGAATGGAGCGGTGTTCTTCATGAGTATTTCACGACTTTTTGTAAGTGTAACCAGAAATAGGATAATTCTTGACCCATCATCCACTAAAAGCACTGATTTCATCTTTAAAGTTACGATTTTTACCTGCCTGAGGTTGGGTTTATATTTTTATATTATTAGAATTTTCAAATCACATGAAATCCCCAAGAAGATTGTGATTACGGACAGTGTAAGATAGATACGCCAACAAATCTTGGCACCGTCTCCATGAAATGGTAATAGCGCTCACCATTAACCCAACCAACCATCCACAAACCGATTGTGAAACTGAAAGAATCAACAAAGCTACGTCAATCAGTCGGATGCTTTTGCCAGGATGACATATATCATTGGAATTAACTCTAGTCGGCAGTTAAATTTATTTATAATAAGTGCTTAGTATATGTCGATTCTGTACATTATTATTTGAGCCTTATGACCTCGGCTATAGTGTTCATTTTGCCAGCAATGACATATTTTGATCACATACGAATAATTGGTGACATTACATACTCAACTTGTGATTTACCATGCAGGCCTGTCCCCAACTTTCATCATGAGTGCCAAGATCCTTCTAGACTAGAATAAGAAGTGTTAATTACCATTTTTGTAAATGGTTGACCCCTGTTCCCACATTCTAGTCCTTTGAATTGAACTTTTCGGTCCATGCTTCTTCGATATTTCCACTCTTCAACACAAAATCATAAATCATAATTTATAGTTCCACCAACTTTGATAATTTGATATTGCAGTTCATCCATATTTATTTTTATTTAATTTGGTGCTTGTCACATCAAGAACTACTACTGCTGCTTTAGAAGATGCCAAAAGTTTGATTCTCAACAGTTCAGTACCTTGGACTATTATCTAGAGCTACTAGTGAATTGGTCGCGTTCTTATAAGTAACTTGTCAATTATGATGATAATTATCTGTAAAAATATTCATAGAACAATTATGTAATAGCTGACTTGACACTTTGTTGGTGGTTATAGGCAGGCCATCACCGTATGATTTTTTATTTCTGTACAGAAATATGTTTGGGATTAGTAATCAAATGAGTCTGAAAAGCATATCGTAGAATATGAATACTTTTCCTTTCACAAATGGGAGCAACAACCGTTGAAACACACCAGGAAAAAAAATTAAGCTCCATTGCCCATATTATCAATACGGTGATAATCAAGGAATACTTTTATTTGTCCCGATACTAGAAAAAGTGCTGTAAATGAATGGTAGGGAGGATGCAAGCCATCCTGAATCTTCACCACATGATTCATATATTGCATTATATTAGGAGTAATGAGTTCAATTCTCTTTTTCACATAACCTATGAAATAATGAGATTTTAGTGCTTAGTGAGACATTAGCATTAGGGTTGTGTAAAAATTATTCGAGTAAGAACTCAAATATAATGACTGTAATAAAGATAAGGAGAGTAATGATTATATAAATGTGAAAAATAAATCAGCATGCCAGATCGTGTGGCTCAATCTCAAGAATTCGTTCAACGTAAAACTTACTTAACTGCGTATATATCCTAAAAATCCAATACTTTTTGCTTTGTGATTACTGCCAACTTGTGATTATAAGATTTGACAATAGACATACACCTTGGAAAACCAGAATATATTTATTGGAAGTAGTGAATACATTACATTACATTGAGCTATATTTATATAGTTCAGTGGAATCAAATAATCCAGAGGCCTAGTTAATGAATTACAATTATAAATAATGATAGTTTGGAATTATTCTCATTTGGGATGAATAAGAAAACAAATGCAATTATGTAACAATTATGTAATATACAAAAATAATGCCATCTAAATGTGAGCAGATGACTTCGTAGGCGAGGGAGGGTTGGACACCCTTTCACTGATACCATTTGTGGTTTATTCAAAGAATAATCACAAATTTACACAACGTTATGCTTTGTTCGACATTTTCTTTGCAAACCTCTATCATCGACAAATGTTGACTGGAGAGTCTGACCGCAGGCTCCATGATCAAGACAAAATCAAATATTTATGCTGAGCAGAAGAATATATATATTAATTTTTTGTCTGTTTCTACAGTAAATATAGACAAATCAAAGCAAGCAATGCCAGGTAAGGATTTCAGTATGAGAAGCTGTTGGAGAATATTAAAAAGACTTTGAGAAAATGATTTCAAATAACAACGGCTGCTTTTTCAGTGTTGAACACTTTAGTGTATACTGTTGAATGTCATCAACTCTCCTGAATCAAGTGCTAAATATCAAGTCCTTCCTTTACGCACTGTCAGCTTCACACAATATCAAATACTTGTACAACATACCGAATAAAATTTTCGGATACATTAACGAATAGTTTGGTGTACCGATTTTATCATATCATGGCTTAATAAAGAGTGGTGAAGATTATTATTCCTGCTACTCCACAGCGCCTTTTCGTTCATGACGGGAAAAGTGATAAGCTGTTTTGAATGAGATACACTAGAGAAATTCCTTGTCGGTAGTATATCATATGTTATCTGCCTACGAATTAAGTTGTGTTAAAGGATTGCGTTTGGGGTGAATATGATGAACTAGGAGAAGGACAAGTTATATGGACAAGATTTCTTGGGCCATGCACATATCACAGAATTATGCCATACTAACAATTGTTTTGGTTCGTGCTCGTACTGTACGACGCAGTAAATTCACAGAGGTAACATACGAAATATGATCTGAGATGTCTTAAATGTATAATTAAATTGGTAAAGGGAGCAACAAATTCATTCATAACCTAATTCTCTTTTACTCGGGTTCGTTTCCTGAATTAATTCACGATGAACAATTCTTCAAAAAGTTAAAATTCATTCATACATTTATAAACATTGATTGCTAATTAATATTCCAAGGATTTACTGTTAATAGATGAAAGCTTGCACTGGATCCTAACTTATTCATGTTGCCATTAATATACCCCACTCAAGTATTATTCTATAGCTATGAATAACTTATGTGAATTGAACCACAAAGGAATGGTAAGTATATGGGTGAAAATACAAAGAGAGTAGTTTTATGTCTGGTTATATTCTGTCATTTTTTCAGGAGCAGACAAACCATCCAATTGTCTTCTGTTTAATTGTGAACCTTAGAATTTAAAGTGTGTGCTTTCAAAGTTTTAAATCAGAAATGGTTTTTATTTTACTCACTGAAAATTTCATTCTGTCTACAACTAAATATATATATGCATATGATCCTGTGGAGTTGTGTTTACTTCTATGAAATAACTTTGAAGATAGTCAAAACGGATATATGTTTTCCGTCAATTTCTTGATTCTCTGAATGCGTTTTCTTCTCCTTCTGAGTACTAACCAAAAGGAGTCCGTGGGTTATAGAATTTTCTTTATATACTCTAAGCGAAAAGCACACTAGCTAAAGTGCTTATGTCAACGAGTCCATACGAAGAGTACTAATGGTTGATGGAGTTTATGGCTGTGATTTTCAAGGGCAATTGACTCCAAAAAAATTCCCTATATGCTAGGTCGTCATAACTGGGGTCCGGCAGCATACAGCAGATATAGAATTGGTCCACAATATCTACATGAATATATAACTGTCAAACAGTGTAGTAGGTTTACTACTACTGATACATGCACAATCATAATCAAATGTTCCTGAGAACTACCATTACGTCTCAAGCTGTTCTTTTTTTCCTGGAAGATTTTACTTTTCAATCTTACAACTCTAACCTTACCAAAGTTTAACATATTTCTTTATAATGATATATGCTACCAGCAAATATATATCCTCTCTCCCTCAGAATTGAGACCAATTTATCAAACTCAAATTCGTTGATATCACTATTTAATCAGCGGATGAGCTCCGAGTGTCGGAGACCAGATTTTGAAAAAGGCATGTTATTGATCTTTCGAAGGCCAAACAAACAAATTGGAAACTGAATGATACTTGATGTCAACCTGTAAAAGTTCTTCAGTGAGAGAGGTAAATAACTAATTGATATATCCAAATGTGTAAATAAGGAAATAGTGCAGCTTACAATAAGAACATATTGTCCACCGTATAATTCGAATTCTGATATAAGATAAGGATAAGCACGCATATTAAATTTTTGTTTGGGTATATATTGGGGGAGGAGGGGTATCAAGGGTATTGGATTCAATAAAAAGCATCTTTTGAGCTAATAATACTGGAACTGTAAAACTTATACTGATTAGTGTAACCGTATTAATACCCGGATCAGGTAATAATACAGTGTAGCCAGCCTGCTTGCTAATATTAAGCGTGATTATTTCATCTATAATTCTGTGGATTCCTCTTTTCGTTTACGTTATCATTATGAAGAAATTTTTAGTACAATCCCACATAGTAATAAATTATGAATGAGTCAAATATTACGATAGATAGTTTTCATAATAACATCTTCGGAATTACAAGTTGATTATTTACACAGAATCGGATGGATGTTTATTTAATTGGATATTCATCACTAGTGTCAAATTTGCCTTATGCAAATGAAGTAAGGAATTTTGAATCAGTTAGTCATATTGGGGGTGGCCTCTGGAAATATAATCCTTGAGCAGGCTCTTCGAAAAGTTAGATAATGGAGAGCTCTAGCATTACCTATTTGATCATATCCAGTGCAGACCAACTTTTAAAACAGCATTATATTGCTTTAGCAATTGGAGATTGGTTTATCAAATCTATTTATTTGGTCGGCCGTATCTAGCAGTCAGTATGTAAGCTGAGAAATTATCAAAAATATTAAGTTACCAAACTGCGTTTTCAGATATATATAATATGTATATGTCGTGCATCCATTTCTATAATCAGTTATGTACAAAATTCATAAATGTATGAAAGCATGCGGCTTTTTCTTCGGAGTACTGTTTTGGCGAGTTATTTGAAGAAACCAGGGTAACCAAATTTTGTAATGAGATAATTTGTTGAGCCTTTTTTGAAGTTGTGTTTTCAAGAATAGGAAACAGTAACATAGTTTGAGTCCAAGGCTAAACCCAGTTAACATTTATCATGTCAGCTTGTCTTCAAATTTTATCATTGGATGCATTGAAAAAGAAAAAAAGCCTTCAAAAAAATTTAACTCTCAATGCCTTCTCACTATGCTCAAAGTTTTACTCCAATTCTGACAACGGTAATTGATAGTCTGTATGTATATCTTATTAAACCTGCTTTCATTTTCAGATTCGAGTGTTGGAAGACACCTCTTATCCCGATGAAGTTTTCAAATGCCCAGAATCGATTAGCCTACATTTTCTTCAACTTCATGTCCGGAAATTGTGTGCTCCATCTTGGCTACTTACAATTTCAATTTCTGACTAGCACATGAGAAGATACAATATCAAGACCCGCTCATCAGCACAAAATCTGACCAGTTACCACTAGATCTCATCAACCTAATTCAAAAGGCTGACTCTTTTATGGAAGTGTTTGTCAATGATGTTATTACTGGCACATGTTGTATATATCTGCTGATGATCGGAGTATTGAATACAAAGTTTCAAGATACTTGTCGAACGTCGATAAACTCAACTTCTCAACTAGAAAGTTAAAAATTACCAAAACCTTTTGTAAGAAAGAAGCTCTTATTTCTTATACGGAGCTTCTTCAGTAGATTTAGACTAAAATTAGCTATCCGGACTAACCATAATATTATCACTATAAGAAATTTCCATTTTTGTACAACTGGGATAAAACTATTAATTTGTTTCTTTCATTGGTGGATCCTTACATCAATACTGAGCATCTTTTAGTTTCCAACATAATAATTTGGCTCTTGGCAGACCTTCATCATCCTACATTAATACTGATATAAAGCTCTATCGAGAAAAACCCACTCAGAGTTTCAGTTACAAAAAAAAGCTGCGACTTTACCTATTGTCGCACCCAACTTCTTTAATTAAAATATATTTGGGATCATCATGAGTTGCTTTATCTCTCATACTTAAATCATGCTTATATATTGTTACATATGCAGTCGATATTAGGCATACTTCTTGGCTTGCTCACATCATTTTAGTCCTGGCAAACTTCACTATCTCTATCTTTCTCATACCAAATCAAGGGAGAATAGCTACTCCACAATAGGTAAGACAAACTGCTTCATCGTTTACTCTGACAGTGATTGTGCTGAAGACACTGATATAAGAAAATACGTCGGAGCCGGAGCCTAGAGGGGCTCTCAGACATCACACCTGCTTTAAGTAGATAATTTGTCTGCCGTGTACACAATAATATACGATGACTTCTTATCAAAGTCAAAGTCAAAGCACTACATTTGCGTGAAAAGTTTACTAGTATGTCACAACAAGCCTGAAGTTTTAAAACATGTTGATATGTAAGATAAATTTCCAACAAAACGTTCCAGGAAGTAATAACAGACATAATTGCTTATAGATGATAAAATTTTACAAGCTATCTTTACTTGACTTTCAATTACTGTAATGCACACATTTTTTTGAATGTAAAAAATATGCTAAATGCTCAAAAGAGGGTTTCTGTAGCCACTTCACGATCACTACCATTAATAATAATTATTTGATATAACCAGCTGGATATGATACAGGATAGGATGTACTTCAGAGATACAATGATCTCCCCTATTGCATCTGGTCCTTCTAATATTATGTTTAAGTATCCAAGATTAATAAATATTACCATGAACGATTTTGTTACTTCCTTCTGGTGTCGGTGAACTGTCTGCTAGCAACGGTATTGCTGGTGAATCACCTCATTGCTGAAGAGATTCTTGAGAAGTTCATTTACAAACAATTTTGTTGACTTTTTTACGTTCTCAACTTGACGTTTACTATCCAAGCTTGTTCCTAATTTTCATCAGTCATTTGATTCATCTAATAATTTTGTCCTTTTGAGAATTGACAATACCCTGGAAAGCCAGTATTAGATTTATCAAAAGCGTAAATGAACTAACTCCGGTGTTTTTATAAGTTCGGTAGAATCAAATGATTTAGGGGCTTATCTGAGAAATGACATCATCTATCGTATGTCTGTCAGATGATCCCATATTCAAGACAAAGGTGTGAACAACTTTCCATCTATGAGCAATGACGAGAATTCGTTTCCGAAGTGAATTTAACCTCAAGACATTTAATTGTTTTGTTTCCTATTACAGACAAACAAATTCTTAAATTACGTTCTTCGATCGACCCTCCTATCTTATTTACAGTCTCTAGCTCAATTAACAATGTAAAAAAACATATTAATTCCAGAGCGGATATGCACAAGATAGAAATATGATAGCTCAAGATTCTTCCAGTTATTCAGTTTGATGAACGGTATGTGCCTGGTCTTCAGACCATGCATATAGTTATTCACTATCAATATTTTTTTGTTGAAGACCTACGTTCTTTTACCGTCTCAACAACTACCGATTTCAATTGCCCACCTGTAATATTTATTTTACCAATGTAGTGTATATCATGCCTTTTTCTCCTCCTCTAGTCTCAAGGTTAAGAAACGTCTACAGTCAACAATTCTCTGTTTATTACCGGCATATATAGTTCTCTAAAGAGTATCTTCGATCATCTAACAAGATCATGATAAACATTACTATGAGCACGAAGTTTGCTATAGGCATCTGAGGACCTAAACACTTTATGTTCATTTTAAAACTTTTATTATTAATAAACCTAGTATAGATACAATCCTCTTCTGGCAATCTCCAGTCTACTGAACTTGCCTTTATTGGGCAGAGTTAATCTATGAGAATGGTATTACATATACACATGCATGTACCAAGGGGGTGGGGTATCCTTCTTCTTCCCCATTTATTTATACATAGGAAAAATCATTTCTGGGAAGTTTCAAATAAATCGTTTATAAATGTTGTACAGCTCAATCAATTTGCAGGAGTGGGTGTAAAATATGATCATACTTTTCAAAATATATACAAACAAGGGAGAGAATGAATAGACTTTGCAACATTTCCTTTTGAATCCTACTGTACACAGAGAATACAAACATTTCCCCTTTTTACAGGAATATTAACCGGACTCAACATATATCACATAATCCGAATACTCTTTCCTTTAAACCCGAAATTGAACTGGTCAACAAATCTTGTTCTCCTTCAGATTCTTTTTTGTACCAATTCACCACAAGAAATATTTTCCATTATGCGCCTAAACTAGGGGTTACTTAAAACTTCAGTTAACTAATGTTGCATCCAGTAGGCAGCCGAAATCTTTTAATATTACCTTTCGTTAAGTAAGCATTTTATGCATATTTTATTTTCTCCACCAAGTACTAATTCTCAAATAAAGAGGTACTTTTTGCTTACTTCTGCATAAACTTAGGCCGTAAATTAAATGCTTAAGTTCCTACCACCACAGCTAACGGATTTTTTGTATTCTCTGTGACGAATAATAGGGCTAGCTCCGGAACAGGATTTTACTGTTGCGGCAAGAATTAGGCAAAAACTCTCCCAGGCCTTTGGCTTTCTGCCACTGAACTACCAACTATGGCACTTTTCGGTTTCTTCCAATTTGCCATTCGCATCAGAGCGGTCGGACAAAGTGAAACTACAATCAAGGTGGTGTGGTGTGAATAAGATGAAAGAAGACAGTTAAAGTTTACAAAAGTGACACGTAAGAAGCGTCTATCGACTCTTTTCAGGATTCCCAAGTCGGTCTCATACATGTCAATTTCAGCGATGCAGCATCCGTACACCACTTATAGTTGCTCTCGAGAAAAGGACACAAGGGAATTCATACTTAACTCTTATTCGCATCACTATTTGATCAATCGAATTCGTTGATCAATACATGTCATCATTATACCGTATCTTATCTTTTGTTACCAATTTGTTGCACTCAATTAAAGTGCAACACATCAGATATCAATAAACAGTTATTTGTAGAAAACCGGGGGTTAGCGTAAGCAACTGAAATCACGTGCTCATATCACGTGCATATACATTTTAGTGTTGGCTTCCTACAACGCAGCTTACAAAATTATTCTCAACACGTGACACTTTCTTGATTAAATGTCTCTTCTAAGTGCCTAATCAGTATTTGATGATGAGCATTTGAGTAAAAAGGGTAACAAGAGAGTAGCAGTAAGTCACGAATAAAGATATAGAATACAAAAATACTCCGAATGAGGACGAACTAGGACAGAATAGGACCCTATCGATAATTATCTGGTGTACGGATGTACAATGCTATCTCTTTTGGCTTCGCCCAGGTGGAAACAATAGATACCCACTCTTGATGATAATATTATGACACTTACGCTACCTTTTGACTGAACTTACTTCATAATTTTCCTTCTCAGAATTTGTATTTAGACTGCACCTAACATAAGTCCATTTGGGAACCCGTGAAAGTCTTGAAGACGCTTCAGGACCTGTATCGAAGCTACCTTTACACACTATACTTGATATACGTTCTCTCACCACCATGCCATCTCCACCTAATCAACGACCACACCGCCGTGGGTCTCAAAGGCGTCGCAGTATAGGATTAATGTCTCGGACTTTGAGTCAGATGCCGAAATTGATGATGAGTTCGAACGGATTGTCCATCAACTCTAAACGGAGAAAGATTTCCATGACATTTCTACCTCCTAGCACCAAATCTCCCTTGTTTGTATACAACAATGACTACGATCAGCGGTCATTTCTCAGTCTTGGACGTAGATCACCTGAAGAAAACACAGCCATGGCTGATGAGGAAGAGGGAAGCAATGACACCGAATCTGTGTCAACTTTTAGGTCACTACCGTCGACTTTAGAGGGAACCGATGATGATGTCGAGTCAATGAGTAGATGGTTGGATGAAGAACGAGAAAGAAGATCACAGAAGAGTACTTATGGATCAGTAGATGCCTCACAGAGACGTCGTTCGTCGTCTTCTGAGCTTTTAAGACAGGCGGATGTTGTTTTCCAGCGAAGAAACAGCTATAGCTCCAGCGTCAGCAGCAAATTAGATCGGGAAAATGCGGGTTTACTCAGTGCTGATGAAATCGATAACTCAGGAGTTGAAGATGAAGAGGATTTCGCTACGGAAAAGGCAACAATAGCCAGTGAATCACGGAGATTAAGCAGATATTCTGCTCCATTGGTGGTTAATTTTATCCTCGAGCAGATGTTCTCACTTGTTTGTGTTGTCTTTGCAGGACATCTTGGTAAGGAAGAACTAGCCGCTGTTTCTATGGCATCTATGGTCTCTACCATGACCTTCGCCATATACGAAGGACTAGCCACTGCTTTAGACACTCTCTGTCCTCAAGCTTATGGTGCGGGCCAACCGCACCTTGTTGGAGTGCATACACAACGATGTGCTGCGCTATCGTTATTTCTCTTCATTCCGGCAGCCATTTTGTGGTGGTACAGTGGCTTTTTTTTCAAGTTTATCCTATCGGACGAGAAGGTGGTATCCTTAGCTCAGCAGTTTCTTCGTGTACTCATCCTTGGAGGACCCCCATACATTCTTTTTGAAGATGGCAAGCGTTTTCTTCAGGCTCAAGGCATTTTTGATGCAGGAACGATCATTCTTTTCATTACTGCACCTCTTGATGTGCTTTTAAACTGGGCCCTTGTCTATTCAGACACCTTCGGCATAGGATACATAGGTTCTGCGGTGGCTGCAGTGATTAATTTCTGGCTTGCATTCATTTTACTCGTACTTTTTGTTATCTTTATAGACGGAAATGAATGTTGGGCAGGCTTCACGGTGGCTTCTTTACATCATTGGTACGATCTATCCTTGCTAGCGATTCCAGGTGTAGTGATGTTACTGGCAGAGTCAATGGCGTACGAAATATTGACATTATTAGCCTCTTATTTCGGAACCAACGCTCTTGCGGCGCAATCAGCACTTTCCTCTGTGGTCTCTTTACTATACATGATTCCGTTTGCTTTGTCTGTGGCTTCTTCCACTAGAATAGCCAATTTTGTGGGATCTGGAAACATCCCCAGCGCTAAGGTGGCCGTGCATGTTGGCATGAGTTCGTCTCTCTATTCTGCTGCCCTCAACTCTGTGATTATTTACATTTTTGCAAAACCAATTGCACGACTTTTTACAAAAGATCTTGATGTCCAGAAACTGATTGTCTCATTATGTCCACTTATGTCACTGTTTGTCATCTTCGATGGTTGGGCATGCATTGCAAGTGGTCTTCTGAGAGCTTTAGGACTACAAGGTATTGGTGGAACCATAAATATGGTCGGTTACTATCTAATCGCAGTGCCTCTTGCTTTATTTCTCGGCTTCAATTGCAATATGGAGTTGGTAGGCCTTTGGCTGGGTAACGGTTTTGGCCTGATGTTAATTGCCGCGGCAGAAACGTGGGTGATTTACACAGCGGACTGGAATAAGGCCGTGGAGCAAGCCAGAGAAAGAAACAGGGCTTGCATCTAATCAAGATGAATTGGGTAATGAGCTTGCTGGCTGGCTGGACGGATGAGACCGATTTTATCAATTCTTATAAATCTTATACATTAATGCACATATATTTGTTGCACAAAAAAATAATGGCATTTTATGCAGTTAAGGGAGATCCAAAGTACGAGCACAAAAAAAAGTATGAAGGACAAAGGTATGGTACTACCAAGATACAAAGAAAGCTTTTCAAGTCAGCAAGCCGCATTGCCTTTATCGGAGCATGTTGCAATCGTCGAAAGAAGAATCTTCACCACGGTTGGTACCCGTTATTACCAAAAACGGCTCACCTGCGGACATTGACTCCCTAATGGATGTAGGCTCCTCATTCTCTACGGTGTCACCTAGCCTCAATGGCGATCTGATACAGTCAGATTCTCAATCTATAGTCAGCAGCAGAGTACAGCATCATAGGAACCTTTCAGATGCGTCATTTTCATTTCTTGCACCAACGACTAACAACAATATGGATGATTCGTCAATTTCACTTGGAATCAACAAACTATCAGAGGCATCAGTGAGTCCCTTAGGACAGAACTCTGTTTACGAGTTAGTTGAGAACACCAATTACAGACATAGGGCAACGGCGACGGGATTGCTCACGATAGGGAGCTCTTCAGCATCAGTTAATGTGAAAGGACCATCAATTAAAGATATTCCAGCTACGTCACTCACTAAGATCAAGAAAGTGAAAGATCAACAGTTTGGGCCTTATTTAAACACTATCGCAGATGCCTACAAGGAATTTCATTCACATAAGACGTTAACTGAGTCAACTTTGGAAGCATTTATGACTCAACTTAGTAACGAAGAAAGAAAAAAGGAGAAGGCTAGGCGCAAGACGGCGAATGCTAGCGTTAATACAGATTATGGTCTTACAGAGGAGGAAGAGGCTCAAATGGATAGTAATTCGTTGGAACAGGTATCTTCAGTGTACTTTTCAGACGATTTTCGCTTGGATGATCCCAGAGTGTTCAATGAAGTTGTTGGAAATGCTATTATTCTTGAGGATACGGTCGATTTCAACGAAGATGGCCAGCAGAAACCGCTGATAAACAACGAAGAAGTTCAAGATAAGCTTTCTTCATACTTAGATATTGTTGAAATCCATTTGATTCATGAGATTTCGAAGTCTTCAGGCTCATTTTTCAGTGCTTTGGGTGATTTAAAGAATATTACAAAGCAGTCCGATTCTTTGACAAATCAGCTTCATAATGTGGATTCAAAATTGGAATCCCTTGATAAGGATCGTGCCCATGTTGCCATTCAGATGCTTAAACTGACCCAAAAGCGTAACAACGTTGAGAAACTTGAACAGGCGTTGCTTCAAATCAGTACCATTTTGCAGCAAGCTGATCTGGCTGAATCTTCCTATTTCAATGCTAACTATGAGAAGGCGCTTCAACTGACGGAAGCTGTATTTTCACTTATCAATGGCAATAACCCAAAGAATCAGATCGTGGATAAGATAACTTGTCGATGGCCATATCCTCTTTTTGATCTGAGTGCGGTTCCTGCGTTGACCTCTTTGAAGAGGCTTTTGGGAAATTTGACAACAGATACAGGAAAGTCACTTGCACGTCTGTTTGGCGATTTCCTGCTAGAGGATTTGAGAAGCCACTACGAAAATGCATCTCGTGCTGAAGTAATGGACAGATTGGCAAGCAATTTGTCGAAAAACAATCGGCTTAATCGAAAGTCTCTTCAACCTCCAGGATATCAGGTTGTTACAGACGAATTCAAGCAGCAGATTCACAAGTACATATCAGAAATGAGTCGATGTGGAGAGCTTGCTAGTGCTTACAAGTTGTACGAGGAACGTTTTCTTGCTGAATTAAAGACTATCATCAAATCGTTTCTTCCAACGGATATTTTGGAGAATATTGGCCAACCAGAAACCAGTATTTCGGGACGTTCCGACGAGACAAGGAGTACTACTACTCAGCGGAGTGGTATGGGAGGGCTCAGCAAAAATGTTCGTGCCATGACACCAAAAGAATTTGAAGATATGCTTGTTGGAATATATACCCAGCTTTCTGAGGGTTTCCGAAGGTTGATTACACAAAAGAAGCTTCTGCTAGAGATGGGATTGGATTGTTTAGCGGAATACGACAGCCGATATATGGATGAACAGCCGGATGTTATTCTTCAGTTGGATATTACCAATGCTATTACTGCTGCCATCAATGTGACTCAACGTCGGATGGCCAAGCTTATCAACGTCAGGGAGGTTCAGAACTCTTGTGTGACGTTAGACTATTTTTTACGACTGTATTCTGTAAATGTGATGTTTCTTATGGAATGCGAGTTGATTTCTGGAGGCCGAATTGCCAGTCCAGTACTTCAGGACATTATCAACATTCAGTTTCAAAAGTTCACAGTTCAGTATCATCGTGCAAGTCTGAAAATTCTTAGTGGAAAGATTGAGAAGGAGACGTGGCGTGAATGCTTATTGCCTTCCTCGTTACAAAAACTTACAAATCAGATTGCGGAGGCTGCCAAAGACGGATTTGACGAGTCCGTTTGGATGAATCCCATGAATTTAGAATTAAGACCAGCAAAACCACGAGAAGAAGCTGAAGAAGAGAACGATGATAAGAACATCGATCCTACCCAAAGAAAAACCCTTATGATTGGCGACAAATCTTACATAGTTCCAGAAATTGTTTCCACTGTACTAAGGATGGTACAAAGCTATGAAATCATTAAAATGCAGTTTCCCAAAGTGGATAACGGTAACATTATTGAGCTTTTCAAACTTGCGAACCTAAAAATTCATCAGTCTGTGCTGGGAGCTCAGGCCACACGTACGGCAGGACTCAGGAACATTACATCAAAGCATCTTGCGGTCACATCGCAGCTTTTGGGATTTTTATCTGCTTTAATTCCTTCAGTTATAGCTGCTTTTGATAGGCTATCTAAGGTTGGAAGCTTTGTAGAGACGGAATTCAAGAAAGTGCAACAGATGTTCAGTGATCAGCAGACGGAGATCTTCGAAAAACTTGTATCTATTATGGTCGATAGAGTGCGTGCACAGAGTAGTGAGATACGGTCTACAGACTGGAGTACACCCTTACCAAGACAGCAGGTTCATCATTACATGGAGAGCTTAGTGTCGAAGACCTTGACCATTGCTCGGATTCTTCTGAGGTACCTTCCAGAGTCTCAGTATACACTAATTCTTTCAAAGATTTTTGGACAATACAAGCGAGTATTAACAGATATATACTCACAAGTGAAGCTTAAAGATTCTGTGGATAAGGCAGTAATGATGAGAGATG
Organism: Brettanomyces nanus; assembly: GCF_011074865.1. Lineage (NCBI taxonomy): Eukaryota > Fungi > Ascomycota > Pichiomycetes > Pichiales > Pichiaceae > Brettanomyces > Brettanomyces nanus. The sequence continues at coordinate 352,665 of NC_052376.1, read as the reverse complement.
TTGATTATTTTAGAGAGAAACTGGCAGACGTTGCGGGGTATGGAAACTCAGGGCAGATCATATGGGAAAACATAAATGCTCTGGAGACAGAAGAAGACTCACGGACTCAGCAACCACAGCAAGTTTCATTACCCGAAGAAAAACCGTTACCAAAGAAACCAGAGGCAGCAAAACCTGAAGCAGCAACGCCTGAAGCAGCAAATCCTGGAGCAGCAGAGCCTGAATCAGCAAAACCAGAGGCAGAAAAAGCTGAATCAGCAAAACCAGAAGCAGCAATACCTGAATCAGAAAAACCTGAATCAGAAAAACCTGAAGCAGCAGAACCTGAGGCAGCGAAGGTCATAGTGACACCTTCCATTTCTGATCAAAGAGACAGAGAGCCTGAGAAGCAGATTGGAAAGTCTTCAGATTCAGGGGAAAGGGTAGAAGGTGCGGACAAAGAAGAAATGGAGAAGTCTGATGGAGAGTGGAAAAGAGATGCAAAATGCGAGGCAAACACTGAAGAGGTAGACAAGCCTATAGAAGAGAAGGATGAAGAAGTGAAGAAGGGTGATGCGGTGGAGAAGGTTGGAGAGAATATAGAGGAAAAAGATATTAAGGAAAATGCTGAGGAGGTCGAAGAAGAGGCGACTACGGACGTTGAAGTTGAAAAAAAGGTTAACAAGGAGAAAATTGAACCTAAAGAAAGTAAATCTATGAGTTTAGAGGGAACTACGACGAAGACATCGCTGCAAGATGTGAGTCCAAAAGACATTGGAAGAGAAGAGCCATACAATTCTACGGAAAAGAGTGAGAACGGGGCAAATACCCCTACAAAAGAAGTAGGGCTGAAGGCATTGAAGGAGCCGGAAAATGGCAATGGAAAAGAAGAAGTTGACAATTCGAAAAAAACCGAATATTTGGGAGCAGAAACAGGGGAGAAGATATATGAATCTGTTAGGGGGTCGTCTACAGAGAAATCACAAGAACCAGCGAAATCAGATAAAACAGAGTCAACCGAGACGCAGATATTAAAGCCAGTAGAGACAGCAGCTATGACGACAAATACCTCTTCGAATCAAAGAAAAACGAAAAAAGATAGGCGAAGAAAGAAGTCGAAGAAGAAGAACCGTCGGTAGTTGTCCCATATCAGAAAGGCATATAGTTTGAGTGTTTCAGGAATAGCCTAGAAAGTTGACACGCAGGGGTACTTAGAATAAAATCCTTCCTTGGTATTTTGAATGATAAAAAAAAAGGAAGAAAAATGTACAGCTAACAAACTAAAGTCTAACAGAACCTACATCTCTTATATATATACGCATACACCTAGCTGCTTTCTTATTGTCTTGCATCTACTACAAAGATCATCGCTTAGTAGGTGGCTAAAATATATGCGCTTCACAATTTAACTTCCCGTTTTGGAAATCAGGTGCTGAAAAATTTAAAGATATCAAATCGAGAAGCGAACAAATGCCAAGAAAAACCACCCTACCCTTTTCAATCATCAGCGCGAATAGGAGGAGGTATGAAAAGATCTACCAGAAGACCACTTTATTTTTCCAGGATAGGGACCAGTTATGGATTACAGTAGAATAAATCAGAGATTGAAAGAGCCTCATACGAATCAACGCAGGCTTGAAGAAGGTGAGGGAATAGGGTATGTAAAGGCATTAAAGCAAGCGATTATGGGACCAGACGAAATGGCCCAGTTCAACTCGATTATAGTGCTTGCCAAGATGATGGATTATCTCCCTAAATCAGACCACATTTTTTCTTTATTTGACTCTAAACTATTTGCCTGTTTATTAGATGCCTCGTGTAGGCCGAGCGCGGCGAACGAGGCAATAAGGGCCGTGCTACGGATATGTCTTATATTTCTCTGGGGAGTGTTACCCGAGACCAAGCCATCAAACATGTACGATCCTTTACTTTGGAATGTCTGCAACAACCATTCATTTTTTGAAAACCTCTCGTCCAAATTGTCGGAACAGGATCTCAGATTGGCATTAGCGTCTGTGGATTTTGTCTCCCAGTTGCTTTATAGAACATATGATCTCAAGAACCCGGACATTATATTGTCTGAGATTAGATGTTTGATGGACTCTCACTTCTTTGATAGCATTTCAATGCTACCTTATGAGTTCAAGAGTCGATTAGACTCGTTCTCCGCCTTACGCAAGTCTTCTAAGTTGATCCTCAAGTATCTCTCAACTGCTCCGTTGAGAAACGATCCTTTCAGCGGTCTTGTCAACGAATGCATACTGGTGATAGATCGGATATTGAATGAATGTGGATCTGGCCAGAAATTTAATGGCAGGAGAAATAGTACGGATTATTCGAAAGTTGGATTACTAGAAACTGTCGATCCTCAGCATTACATTCAACAAAACTTCTCATCAGCAGCTGTTATCGATCTTATTTACGTGCTCAGAAATCCTAACATGACATTCAAGAAGAATTTCTCTGAACATACGATGTTTGCCACCGCAAAAACATACTTTCCACTTCTTAAGTTTGCCGTGGGAATTACTAACCTTTTAAATCATCTAGATTCCTCTAGGTATCCGAATATCGCATATGTTTTTACCTACTTCAACGATGAGCTTTATTATAGCTTTATGTCCAGTGCACTTAAGTTCTGGATGGCCTCGAAAGCAGAGGAGAATGATTTTCGCAGAATTATGGCTCTTCTAGAAACATTGGTCGATTACTGTGACTCGTTGATGAGATCTGATCCATTCTATACAGTTACAGAACAGGTGGTGGGCCTCAAATATTCAGAGATTAAGAAATATCATCTCGAACAGTTGAAACGTAACAAGGCCACTTCATGGAGTACTGCTATGGAAAGTTTCAACAGGACAATCGGACAACAAGTTCTTGATTTTGTCAAAACTCAGAGGTTCGTAGGCCTTTCTAAAGGTTCTTGGGTCTATATAAATAACCCGTTGGATAAGGCTCCTGTTTCTGGTAAGCCAGTCTACTACTTTTTGGTGCTTTCTTCTAATAACAAGTCCCTTATTTACAAGGAATTCACTAGAAAGCATTCACATGCTCCTAACATTGATAAGGATGGAATTATTGTCGACTTTAAGAATGTCGTAAAGATTGATTCCAAGTCAATGACTCAGCAGGTCCAGATTCAAAATTTGATCAACATCGCTTCGAGATTAAATGTCAGTCGCATAGACATATGCACTAAGGACGAGAAGGTATTTTCGTTTTACGTTGACTCTCTTGGCTTGCTATATGCTTGGTTAGATGGTGTCAAGATGCTACTTAACGATAATTCTGCTCTTTCTGAAGATACTATGTACCAGATCGATGCGTTGACTAAAATTCGCACCAATGTCCAATTAATTGACTTGGAAGATTCTGAAGAAAAGGTTGATAATGATTCTGTGCATAGTCGCAATGCTGAAACCAAGTATGACGCTACTCAACTTGAAATTCTTGCTTCTCATTTTTACTATGAGTGAACCCGATCAACTATTTTTTTTTTCCTGTATTAATATATTTATACTGCAATAGTTCAATTCAGTTCAATCCATTCTCTTTCTAGCCTTCTTTGCTCTCTTTTTCTGCTTCTTCTTGGTTATCTCCTTTTTTCTTCTCTCTCCACTCTGATCCTCGATTCTATCCCTTTTAGTCTTTTTGTAGCTTCTTCCATTGCTACCATTATCAGATTCTCTGGCCTCTTCCGCCTTCCGCTTCTTACTCGTAATCTTCTTCAACTTTCCCATGGCACCAATCACTTTTTCTTCTTTCTTTTCTCTTTCCGATTGGAACCACGTTCTTCTAGGCCTAGATTGAATCTCTTCTTTGTATCTTAACAAGTTTTCACCCTTCTTCAACTCCATTTCAGCTTGAATCATCTCTTTTTCACCCTTTTCCTCTTCAAGAATATCCTTAATCACTTCTCGTTTACCCTCAATAACATCATTTATCTTTTCCACATCATCCCAGTTAACTTTTCTTCCTACAGCCTTTCCAGAATGTGCCGTTTCCACTTGCTTTATGGACTCTCTCACTATACGACGTTCTCTAACAGCCTCTCCCACAAACGAAATAGAGATACCTTCTCTTCCAGCTCTAGCAGTTCTACCAACTCTATGCAAATAGATCTCGTGAGATTTCGGCATATCGAAGTTGATAACAACTTCAATTTTTGGAATATCCAAACCCCTAGCTGCCAAGTCTGTACAAATCAAAATCGGCACCGTCAATTTCCTAAAATCTGTGATACTTTTTAAACGTTGGTCTTGTGTAAGAGCACCGTGCAACTCAGACACCTTCAAGCCCAACAATCCCATAATAATTCTGAGACGATGCGCCATATTCTTGGTGGCCACAAATACCATGATACGAATTTGCTCAGCCGAATCAAGTTTAGAGAGGATACTAAACAACAAAGCGGCTTTCAATGTCTCTCTTTTCCTTATTCTAACAAACTCCTGCAATAAACCAGCAGCTGCTGCCTTTGGAGGATCGATCATGATTCTCACAGGCTTTCTTAGAGAAAGTTGGATTAAATCACTAATACTAGAATTCATGGTGGCAGAAAACAACAAAGTCTGCCTTTTCTGCGGAACCAATTCAAGAATCTCGGTAATTTCACTATGGAAACCTTCCTCTAACATTCTATCAGCTTCATCAAGAACGAGAATCTCTACAGAATCAACATTAAAAGAGGGAGAATTCCTCACGTGATCAATGAATCTACCGGGCGTTGCAATAACAACATCAGGTCTCGTCTTCAACTCTTGTTCCTGCCTTCTCAAGTTCAAACCACCAATTGCCATACCAATAGTGATTCCACCAACAAACCGTGAAACTCTTTTTGCTACATCAGCCACCTGAATAGCCAACTCTCTGGTAGGTGCCAATATTACAACTCTTGTGGATGATACTTTCGTGGGCTTGTACAATAGTCTTTCCACGATAGGAATCATGTAAGCAGCAGTCTTACCAGAACCTGTTTGTGCTCCTGCAACAATATCTTTACCCATAAGTGCAATAGGAATAGATGCGCTTTGAACAGGTGTTGGTTTGGAGTATCCTAATGCAGAGAGACCTTTGAGCACTGGTCTTGACAAGTTCAGCGATTGAAAGTCCTTATAGAGAGTTTTTTGTGCAGATTCTCCTTCATGACTATCATAAAACTTTTCGATAGCTTTAGCAGAATCTTTTTGTTTCTCTTCTTCATCTTCATCCTGATCCGCTGTGTCATACAATGCATTTATGGTGGCATCAAAACCACCGTCGTCATCATCATCATCGTCATCGTTATTGTTCTTATCGTTTGCTGCCATTTTCTCTTCATTTTTCTTTTCTTCTTGCCCTTTTGCTCCCATTCCAAATCCATCCATGGCCAATTCATCATCATCAGAGTCATCCTTCTCTTCCTTTTCTAAGACATCCTCCGGTTTCTTCGGTTCTTCATTCACACTCAACTTTCCTGATAATCCTCCCTTTCTCTTAATAATACTATCCAAATCTACATCTTTTTTCTCCTCCTTTTCTTTTCCTTCTTCAGGATCAAAGTCCCATCCTTCAAATCCGTTAGTATCCAAATCATCACCCAGATCAAAGGTAAAATCAGGATTCAAATCTCCAGCCTCATTCTGTTCTTGATCCTCCTGATTCTTACTTTTCTTGCTCTTCTTCTTCTTCTTCTTCTTATCAGTCTTCGCTATCTTAGCAGTCTCATCTTTGCCAACCTCGCTATCTTCTTCTTCTTCATCATCTTCTCCATCTGTCTTTTTCTCATTATCATTATCGTCATCCAAATCTGGAATTTCTTCAGTTTCACTGTCAGAAATCGTAGGAATAAATTCAAGAGATGCAAACCTAGTTGATATCTCTTTTGCTAGCTTAGTTACTGACATACTGTTTGACATTCAGGAAAACAAAAATGGTGAACGTTCTAAGAAGGACTTAGAAAAAAAAAACCAAAAAAAAAATTAGTTTGAGATCTGAAAATTTTCCTCTGCATAAAACATATAAAATATCTACATGAATATTTGACATCTGCATAAAACATTTTTTTATATCCCCCCCCGGTGGCTGTCCCGTTGCTACCATGGATAGAAGTTTCCAGATTGTGACACGCGTCAAGAAAAATTTGCCCCGTATTGACCTTTTGTGAACACGTATTACGAAAGTGGATGAAAAAAATGGCCGGTATATATATAGAGAAAGGAGTGTTCCATAATTTTTTTTAAAATCCTTTTTGCTCTCTTTCAAAAAGACTTCTGAGGCATTCATTATAGATAGATTTGAACATCAAACTACAATGTATAAACGGTCTACCGTGTCGATCACGGCGCTTTTGTTATACGCCGTGTTATTGGTGATAATTCCGTTTGCTGCCAAGGGTTCTACCTTGGTCAATGCAGACAAGGATGCCGAAGATTATGGTACTGTCATCGGTATAGATTTGGGTACTACTTACTCGTGCGTGGGTGTTATGAAGGCGGGAAGAGTTGAGATCTTGGCCAATGATCAAGGTAATAGAATCACACCTTCTTACGTGGCGTTTACGGAGGAGGAGAGATTGGTTGGTGATGCTGCTAAGAATCAGGCTTCTTCTAACACCAACAATACTGTCTACGATATCAAGCGTTTGATGGGACGTCGTTTTGATGAGAAAGTCACTCAAAAGGAGATAAGACACATGCCCTATAAGGTGATAAACCAGAAGGGTAGACCTGTCGTCGAAGTGACAGTCTCTAATGAGACCAAACAGTATACTCCTGAACAGATTTCCGCCTTGATCTTGGGTAAGATGAAGCGGATTTCTGAAGATTATCTTGGCAAAAAGGTCACTCATGCTGTTGTTACTGTTCCTGCTTACTTCAATGATGCTCAGAGACAGGCCACTAAAGATGCCGGTATTATTGCAGGTCTCAATGTTCTCAGAATTGTGAATGAACCTACTGCGGCTGCCATTGCCTACGGATTGGATAAGGGTGATGAAGAGAAACAAATTATTGTGTACGATCTTGGTGGAGGAACTTTTGATGTTTCTTTGATGTCTATTGCAGGAGGTGCTTTTGAAGTCTTGGCTACTGCTGGTGATACCCATTTGGGAGGTGAAGACTTTGATTACAGAGTTACAAGACATTTCGTTAAATTGTTCAAGAAGAAACATCAAATCGATATCACTAAGAATGCTCGTGCTATGTCCCGGTTAAAGAGAGAAATTGAGAAGGCCAAGAGAACTTTGTCTTCCCAGATGTCCACGAGAATCGAAATCGACTCTTTCGCTGACGGTATTGATTTTTCTGAGACTTTAACCAGAGCTAAGTTTGAGGAGTTGAACATGGATTTGTTTAAAAAGACTTTGAAACCAGTTCAACAAGTTTTGAAAGACGCAAAAGTCGAAGAATCTGAAATTGATGACGTTGTTTTGGTCGGTGGTTCCACTAGAATTCCTAAGGTTCAAGAGTTGCTCGAAACATTCTTCAAGGGTAAGAAGGTTTCTAAGAGTATTAATCCCGACGAAGCTGTTGCGTACGGTGCTGCTGTTCAGGCCGGTGTCTTGTCAGGTGAGGAAGGTGTTGAAGACATTGTCTTGATAGATGTTAATCCATTGACCTTGGGTATTGAGACTTCCGGTGGTGTCATGACCACTTTAATCAAGAGAAATACTCCAATTCCAACTAAAAAATCACAGATCTTCTCTACTGCTGTCGATAACCAACAGACGGTGCTAATACAGGTGTTCGAGGGTGAGAGGGCCATGGCTAAGAATAATAACATCTTAGGTAAGTTTGAGTTGACTGGTATTCCACCTGCACCAAGAGGTGTTCCACAAATTGAGGTTACATTCACACTTGATTCCAATGGAATATTGAAGGTTTCTGCTATTGATAAAGGTACTGGTAAGTCCAATTCGATCACTATCACCAACGACAAGAATAGATTGTCTAAGGAAGAGATCGATAAGATGGTGGAGGAAGGTGAGCAATTTGCCCAGGAGGACAAGGGACTTAGAGAAAAAATCGAGAGCAGGAATGCCTTTGAGAATTATGCTCACTCTTTGAAAAACCAAATCAGTGATACCAACGGACTTGGCGCTAAATTGGAAGAAGAGGATAAGGAAACTTTGGAAGATGCCGTTAACGAGGCCTTAGAATGGCTCGACGAGAGCGGAGAGGATGCTTCTAAAGAAGACTTTGAAGAGCAGAAGGAGAAGTTGAGTAAGGTTGCCTATCCGATCACCTCGAAACTTTATGGTGGGGCTGCTGGAGACGATGGCGAAGCATACGAAGCAGACGAAGATGAGGAAGATGACGAAGATGATGATGATTGGGATCACGACGAGTTGTAAATCAAGTCAATATCCTGGGGCTTTCTATATACTACTCATTCTTTCTTTTGCTTTTTTTTACAAAGTTGTTCACTATTTAGTTGATTCATTTATTCGCCATGTATACAGCACTGCTATTTTCCTGGTATATTCGTTTTGGTGCCGAGTTTTTACTGTAGCGAGGATGAACAAGCTTAAAGGGATTTTCATCTATCTTCAGCTAAACCAAACCCTATTTCAATAACAAGCACAAACCACATCACCAACTACATTCTCGCGAAAATACATCAAGAGGCCAGGCTTGCTGTCATTACACAAGATTGGCGTCCAATCTTATGCATGTGCGCCATCCCATAATCCTAGGGGCCACCGCAAGTTTGATTCACGGGAGATCTATTGCGCTCTTATTGTTTTTCTCTTACGAGCGGTGTAGTGTGCGTCTCTGATTTTTAAGATCGGCCATGGCTTTGAATCTAGTCAATTTTTGGAACAGCGAAGCGAATGGAAAGAGAAAATTGAAAATACGGGACAAAATAATCAAATCGGTATCACTTTAAAGGCACCTGCATATGTTGATATTCAATAACGTTTTGGCAGACGCTACCTACCTACTTTGAACATACAGGACAAAATAATCAAATTGGTATCACTTTAAAGTATGAAAATTACTTATTGTCGAGATCTCATCGAACTCGTAAAAAAAAACATAAGAAAGAAAAGATAAAATCACCCTTTCTACGTAACGAAAGAAATCAGAAAAACTGCTTTTTTAATGTTATCCTTAAAGGATTACAGCAACAAACAACGGCAGAACCATAAGAGAGCCATATCTTGCAACTGCAGCAGCTCCTTTAAAAGTTGAGATAGAGGATGTAACTGATTCTGGGATATTATTAGAAGTAGTCAAAGTTGTAGTTTGGCTAGCAATTGAAGAACCTGGGACAGAGGTTATTGGGACAGGAGTTACTGAAACAGGAGTTGTCAACTGCTCAGTAGGACAGAAAGTTGTAACTGTACTCACCTCTCCCTGCTCACCAGTAGTAGTAATGTAAGAGGTAAGGCCAGTTGTAACTGTAGACGTTTTACAAACTTCTTCAACGCAGGTGACGGTAACGAAGGTGGTAAGAGGAACATTCTTAGAAGGAACATCAGTCAATGGGCAATATGTTGTGATTATAGTAGTTCCTTGAGGACCATTGGTAGTATAGCAGGTGACTCCAGTGGTAACCACTGACTGTGAACATTTATGATCCTTGCAAGACGTGATAGTAAGGGTAGTAGTTTTGACAGGTTCTTCAGATTTGGTAATGAAACCAGTACCTTTTGTGCCAGTACCTGTCTTACCATTATGTGTCTTACCAGTATCTGGATCGATGTCAGTTCCAGTACCTGTTGTGCCAGTATCAGTACCTGTACCAGTGTCAGTACCAGTATCAGTACCTGTACCTGTTGTGCCAGTACCAGTACCTGTACCAGTACCAGTACCAGTACCTGTACCAGTACCAGTATCAGTACCTGTACCTGTTGTGCCAGTACCCGTTGTGCCAGTACCAGTATCAGTACCTGTACCAGTACCCGTTGTGTCTGTATCAGTACCGGTATCAGTACCTGTACCAGTACCCGTTGTGTCTGTATCAGTACCGGTATCAGTACCTGTACCAGTACCCGTTGTGTCTGTACCAGTATCAGTACCAGTACCAGTTGTGCCGGTATCAGTGCCGGTATCAGTACCTGTACCTGTTGTGCCAGTACCTGTACCAGTACCCGTTGTGTCTGTACCTGTTGTGCCTGTACCTGTATCGGTATCAGTACCTGTACCTGTTGTGCCAGTACCTGTACCAGTACCCGTTGTGTCTGTACCAGTATCAGTACCCGTACCTGTTGTGCCAGTACCTGTACCAGTACCAGTTGTGTCTGTACCAGTATCAGTACCCGTTGTGTCTGTACCAGTATCAGTACCCGTACCAGTTGTGCCGGTATCAGTACCTGTACCTGTTGTGCCAGTACCTGTTGTGCCAGTATCAGTGCCAGTACCAGTATCAGTATCAGTACCTGTTGTGCCAGTACCTGTACCGGTATCAGTACCTGTACCTGTTGTGCCTGTACCTGTTGTGCCAGTATCAGTACCCGTACCAGTTGTGCCGGTATCAGTACCTGTACCTGTTGTGCCAGTACCAGTATCAGTGCCGGTACCAGTATCAGTACCTGTACCTGTTGTGCCAGTACCAGTATCAGTGCCGGTACCAGTATCAGTGCCGGTATCAGTGCCAGTACCTGTTGTGCCTGTACCTGTACCAGTACCCGTAGCTGTTGTGCCGGTATCAGTGCCAGTACCAGTATCAGTATTAGTACCTGTTGTGCCAGTACCTGTATCAGTACCTGTACCTGTTGTACCTGTACCAGTATCAGTATCAGTGCCGGTACCAGTATCAGTATTAGTACCTGTTGTGCCAGTACCTGTATCAGTACCTGTACCTGTTGTACCTGTACCAGTATCAGTATCTGTTGTGCCAGTACCAGTATCAGTGCCGGTATCAGTGCCAGTGTCAGTTCCAGTATCGGTAGTAGCCGTGCCGGTATCGGTTGGAACTGTGCACGACTGGTCGAAGTCTGTAATAGCCTGAAGGACATTGTTCAAGAGCGTACCAATAACTTCAAGATCATCGGTAGTAGTTTCTGCGGCTGCTGAGACAATTGCATTTGCGAGTTGGGTAACATACGAAAGGATGCTAGCGGTATCATTATTGACAACGGCGGTAAGAAGTTCAGAAAGAAGCGTTCCAACATTTTGGACAACATCAGAAGCACCTTCGACTGCGGAATCAATCACGGTACCGAGGAATGTTAATAGATCATCGATTACTCCTCCACAATTGAGAACAGCGTTGAGTAAGGCTTCCACGATCTCCGGAATTACTTCTATAACCGAGGAAACATTATCTGGAAGAAGTGCAAGAATAGGTTCAAGAATAGTATTGATTTCATCGATTATCTCAGTTATTGGGTTGGTCGATGTCGAAGTTGAGGTTGCGGTATCGGTAGTAGCAGTGCCAGTAGTATCAGTACCAGTATCAGTTGTGTCTGTAGCTGTAGTAGCTGTAGTAGCCGTAGTAGCTGTAGTGGCTGTACAGGTCTGATCAAAGTCTTCGATAGCTTGGATGACATTTGTGAGAAGATCGTTAACAGTGGCTAACTCTGCCGCTGTACCAGTGAGACCAATAGTTATGATGGCATTGGCGAGTTCATTAACGTATACTAAAACATTAACATCATCGCTATCAAAAACAGCATTGATGAGACTTACTAAAATTGTACCAACATTCTGAACAGAGGATGAAGCACCTTCAAGTGTGTCAGTAATAACGCTTTCAATTGTAGTAAGCAAATCATCAAGCAATCCACCACAATTAAGAATAGCCTCAAGGAGGGCAGTCACAAGATCCGGAATCAATTCAACAACTGACGAAATACGAGATGGAACAAATGCAAGGAGTATATCTAAGGCAGAGTTAATGTCACTTATTAAATCTCTCTTGGCTAAGGATGGGACTTCGGGAGAACTATCCACTAGAGGCAGTTTGGAAATAACATAGTTAGCTTCTGCTTCATAGAGCTTTAGAGGAGCAATCTTTGACGTTTCCTCAGACTCGCCGTCATATGACTTAACATCATTTCGTGAAACCCCTGCAGCATAGCTACCTGCAGCAGTGACACAAAGGACAAAGGCTAAGAAAAGGCTTAGGAAACGAGCAAAGATCATTTTAAGTCTTAACAACCAATAAATATCCAATTCCTAACGCATTGATCAAAAACCTTGACTAGGGAATAAGGAAACTATTTATAAGCCTCTTGCTTCTTTAGGGGGGTCATAAGTTTAGAGGAGTGAGTTCTCCAACAACAATACGTTCATTGAAAGTTAATATTTGAGTGGTTCCATGGCTGCATTTCACAACGATGCTGTGAGGCTGATGGTGCCTTCTCATTGACAAGTGCTACTAATTTTACTGAGGCAATACCATTTTGGGAGCTGCTGATCTCCAAAACAGGATAAAGCAGGTAGACAGAAACACTTGGACTTCATTTAAACTTCCTTTCTTGTTACAATTCGTTGAACAGAGTTTTCCTTTCTAGGAAATTGCTACTATTAAGAGACGCACAACAATAGCTATTCTGATTTGGGAATAGGCAATAGAGCCTAGAATCGTTTATCGTGTGGGGATATTCTGCTATTTAGCAGTAGAGCTTCGTATGCCGTGCTTTCACTCCTGACTAAGGAGGCCTAACACAAAACTTTAATATGCCCTTATTACCTACTATGTGTTGCATATGGATCTTATTGTTAATTGCTGCAAGGCCCTGATCAAGCTATATACTCAATTATACATTAAGGATCATATCAAAAAAGCAAATGAAGGATATTATATTCTTTCAGAAGTTCTCGGTCATGCTACATTGTTTCTTTTCATCATGCATCGAATAAAGTCATAATTCATCTTTTTCTGCCCTGAAGAGACTTGAAGCACAAAATGAATATTTTTTGGAAGTGAAGTAACGTTAAAAGTAGTAGGTTGACGAAATGAAATGTGTAGGTGGTTGACAATGTAGTCCATATCGAAACAGATACCAACAAGAAATTAAAAGCATAGATGACCTGAGTCAAACCTTAGTTTCCCTCGTATATTGAGAAAGCTCCTAACCTCAACAAAATTTAGCTCTCCTGCAAGGAAAGAATGATACAATAAACATTGTTATGTTAGCAACCAAGTGGTAGCAGAGATATTTAATATCATACTCAAAAAATCATACAAATTACGAAGGGGAGGCGTGCTCAACTTTTTTAACGCGGTTTTCCAATAAGAACATTCGCACGCTTACCAGATACATTAGTGCTATTCAAAGCGTCGAGTCTAGTTCCCCTTACGTAAAACGAACCTGTACTAAGAGTCGCGGAAGAGATTTTCGAACATTTGTTTCATGCAATAATGCCATCCCCTCCCCCGTTTGGGAATATCTTGCAGAAGTATTAGCGCGACTGCTGCTAATGGAATGACGTACAAAATCTTCTTTGCTTCCCTTTTCTGAAAGCAACTAAGTTGATTTAGCATATTTACCATTCGTTCTCGGTTTCTCAAAAGGGTAGACCTAAGTAATCCAGGTTCGGTAATTCTAGCACCAAGTAAGAACGTATCGGCTGAACCCTGGAGTCAATTAATTTTTTAGGGAATTGAGTTGCTAAGGCATGGTTTCTTCACTATTATTAGTAACTCATAGGCACAACAAGGAACCAAGAAGACAGGTTGACGATCCTTTGAAGTTAAATAAGTAGCAAAGGCTAAGTACACTCATTAAAACAATTTTAATGCGAATGGTCGGCATTTAATGAATAAAAAGAAATGTTGAACTATTCAAGCAAGAATAAAAATCTCATGTGCGGCTCACCAACTGGCGACGATCCTGAGATTCCAATTTTAGTATCTAAATGTATACTTCATAATTTGGAAAATCGGAGATTCAGTAACTTGAAGAATGAACGAGGTGTTTGAAGTGTACATAAAAGGCTGTAGGACATTTGTTGTCTACACAATGATAGTCATCCTCCATTTTCGTAAGATGGTAGAGACAGAATACGATGGAGTGGAGATGCATGCGGCTCTCGAAAAAAAACTATTTAAATTTGTGTGGTATTAAGATCTCGGCAGTACTTGCTACCACAGAGCAATGCTTGCGCAGCCAGTAAAATGTTTTAGAGATCTGCAGCTGCTACTATACTGTACGGACAAAAACTTATCCATTATTATTGGAAATGGCCCATAATAATCAAGTGAGCAGGAACTATGAAACCACCGTCAGCCAATTAAGGTTAGATTATTTTTGGGTCTAGAGTAAACATAAGGGAAGGCCCGTTAAGCTATACTGGGCCTGTTGCTAGTACAGCAAATTTGATTTCAATATTCTCTTTCCGTATCTAAGGGAAGAAACAGATTTATAATATTATTTATAGGAGAGATAAAAGGCTGATCCATATTTTATCTATCATTCAATTGATACAGTACCATGGAAAAATTCCGTTCATGTCAAATATCTGACTTCCTGTTGGGATCCTAATGGTGAACTAAATACATCGATGTCAAACGTCGATAAATAAAATATTTCCCAAATAAGAAGTTAGGCATCACGAAACATCAATTTGCTTATCTTATCATATATAACGATATTTCCTTATTAAAAACATAAATAAAACTGTTAACTTACTTCTTTCCTCGGTGGATCCTCATATTAATATTAAATATATTTAAGTTTCCAATTTAGTTTTTCGGCGCAGATCCTTATCTGTCTGCAGGGCCAAATGAACGGACGGAATTGTCGCCAACAATAATAAGATAAAAATTTATTCCATAAATCAATTACGATGAATTGATAGAATGAGAAGATGAGAGTGCATCTTATTTTTTTCCTCCGGCGTGATTTTGCGAGTGTTCACTTCATTATGTAAATACCATGCTTCAATAAAAAGTACTTTAAACTCGTAGAAACTGCATGTATAAAAGTAACTGTACAAACAGACTGACATGCGTCAGTCATTGGTATACTGGGCTCTGAATCTAGGATCTGCTATTTCTATTATGACGGGGAAATATTTACAAACAATGAACGGAACTAGGAAATAAGAATATTTCGCTTCTGCCTCCAAAAAAAAGAGAGCAAGGCAGAAGTTTCAATGCTTGAGTCAATGATTTCTGGTTCAGATTGATAAACCGTTTTTCACCTGCTCCGCATTATTCTTTTTTTCTCCACAAGGTGGCTTCGCGAAATCTTTTTTTTCTCAATCATTTGTTACGTTAAGATTTCAAGATTTACGAATGTTGATAACAATCATTCGCTTCTTTAAGACATACAACAATCCATAAAAACCAGCAGTCAGGTAAAATAATTAAATGGAAGAGATCAGTGTGAAACTTAAACCCCAACAACCCACCTTTGAGGACGATAAAGGAGAGACAAATACAAAGGAAGGTGACGGGGAACTTGATGAAAAAATCACCAAGGAGAAGGGCCAAGAAAGTGAGCAAGATGGTAACAAAGAGGAGGATCTAGAAACAAATAGAGAGGACGGCAAGTGCTTTAAACAAGATACCAGTGATTCAAAAAACGGGAGCTTGAATAAAGAGGATAGTTCGCTAAGTGGGACAAAGGAGAGAAGTCCTGAAAGGATAAGACCTCCTGCGATCTCAAGCGTGAATATGGACTTATTTATTGACAACAAGATTGACAAATTGGGATGCTTGAACGATCTGAAGCAGATTGAAGCTATGGCATTTTTCAAAAGATTGGTGGATGATTTGATGACTCTTGATTATGTTGTTAAGGAAGACCCTGAGATTGACCTTCGGAGCCTTTTATTTGATAACATGCACGATGTCTTAACGCCTGGACAGGATCTATGTGATGAAATAAACGATGATGAAGGAAGTGTGGACAGTTTCACCGACGATAATAGGGATAGATTCCCCACTTTATTGGAAAAACCAATGAGCCAGTTGAAAGATGAGAAACGAACGGATCGAAATAGTGCTTTAGAGAAGCTGAAAAGTGTATCCAACGAACAATTAGAGGTACCGCTTCGCAAGAACTCTAGAATCGATGCTAACTTTGAGGATGCAAGTGAAACTGCGTTTACAGATGACGACTTTAGAAGGAAATCGGGGTCATACCATCAGAATATTGATCATGAGTTATGTACGAAGATCATCCAGAAGTTCTATCTTAAGCAGGCTCCCTCACTCTCAATTACCCAGTACTTGGAGAGAATCAACAAATTCATCACTCCGTCTCCTGCAGTGCTGCTTTCCGCATCCTATTTTCTCTTTAATGTGGCATTTGACTTAAAGCCAGAAAACAATTGTTCTTTACTTCCCTTACAGTCACCTCCAGAAGAAGAAGGACCAATCAAAATGACCAGTGTGGACTCCTTGGACATTTTCAGACTTGTTCTTAGTGCATTGCGCATATCCTTAAAACTCATAGAGGATAAAAACTTTAAACAAGCCTACTATTGTAAGATTACCGGTCTACAACATATAGATGATCTGTTTAAGTTGGAGTTGGCTTTTCTTTATCTTCTGAACTTCAATCTGTTCATCAACGAGTTCTCGCTAACAAGATTTCTCTTTCAGTTTAAAGTTTTTGATACCAATCTGCGTCGTTATCTGAAAAGCAGGACTGTTTAGCTTTCCCGATTTTATGCTATATACTATCTTGATATCTACTAAAAATGTAGCAATGTTCCAATCCAACCCCAACCAACCCTTTCAAGCTTTTTCAGCCCTGCCTTTTTTTTGGCTTACGAATTCGAAATTAAATTTTTCATGTTAGGAGTTGAAAATTTTTATTTCTCGATACTTAAACATCTTCTATAACTTATTCTCTTTTCAACAGTTCTTATCACTATCAACGTAAGTTTATACCGATTATAAGTCCTCTTATGTTTTCAGACAGAATTCAACGTGATGACATTATTACGTTTTTAAACTTTGCTTTCTGGCATCTCTAATGTTAGAGCACATATATTGTGTTCCATGAATACAACAATTGACAATTATCTGAAAGAATTCTTCGCTAAACATGAGAGGTATTTCCATTTTGATTACTTTTACTAACAGATGAATCAATAGGCTTACAATTTTGCGCGGTTTTCGACCAATGATTTGCTTGTAGTGTATAATATATGTATATATATAACTGCTTTTATGGCTTCCATAGTTCTCCTCTACCTCTTGGTGCATACTTTGTCTCCTTAAAGTTCTCTCTATATACACCATCTTCACATAGATGTCTGGTGGAATTTAGTGATTCCTTAACACGATGAGGAGGCACGTACCTAAATGAAGAGGATGACTTGGAAGTTGAAGCGTGAGGACTGGTTGTTTTCTGTTTCCATTCATTAAGCTTACTATCTGCTTCATTTAAAGTCATCATCGGTAATCCAAAGCATTTTAGCCATGTACAGGTGGTCTCGTCTTCACATAAAACCGTCCAGTTGATATCTTTCACTGAAGAATTTTTCTTTCTGTCGATAAACTGCTTCTGGATGGCCGATCGGATCAACAACTTCAACCTTTTGGGGATAATGGCTTTCTCTTCTCCATTATCTGCATAACCACTCTCTTTGCTGCGATAATTGTCGACACCACCCTTTTTAATATTGGCAAACAGTAACCTGTTTCCGAAAACCCCAACCGTTTCTCTCGCAGAACCAGATCCAGTAGCAAACTCGGAACAAAGAGGTGTGCGCATTCTATATTCTGAGGTCTTTTTCCATCCGGGGCCAGCAGCTTCTGGAGGCTCCAATATAAATTGAGATTTAGGTTGCTTGGGTTTGTGAATAACTCCTTCTTTAGCTGAATGTTCTGTCAACAGATCCTCCTTCCTCTTATTATAACTCTCAAAGTCGCTGATATCGCTGATATCATCGAGCAAATCAGAAGAAGAAGAGGAGGGGGAGGACATATCATCATCAGAACTCTCATTGGCCACCAAAGAATCAGAAGGTTCAGTGAACTCTGAACTTTCAGGGAGTTCAAAACCTGAAATGGAACTGTCAAAAAACCGAATACTCTCACGGGCATTTTTTGCTATAAGAGGATTAAAGGTTTTCTTTAAAAAGTCCAATTCCAACAAAGTGTAGTGCGGTATGTAATATACTATAGGTGGATAGTACTTATCATTCTTGACCCATTCTTTAATTCGGCCAATGCCCCCATAAACTAAAGCACTTGGATCCACAATAAAGTGAAGAGCATCTTCTTCTGCATCCATTCTTGCATGCCTGTTGTTCGCTGAGGAAGATAGTAGAAACAAGCAAGAGCAAAACTAATTAAGACAAGACAGAACCCCAAAAATGAGATGGCATCGCGACAGACTCAAATTTTTCATTGAAGAATTAAAGATTCAGTCAGTAGATATCGACAGTTGCAGTAAGTCCTACTTTGCCACTTTGCCACTTTGCCCCTTCTATTAAGGCCGAGGTATAACTCATTACACTTATATACACTATTTACAAGTAAGAAGAGGGGAGAGAAATTTCGTTTACTCATCCTGAGGTGGATCACCTAGATAAGTTTCTAACTGCGTATTGGGCTTAAATGGCCAATAATAATAAGCTTCGCTGATATCAATAAACTCTTGCTCTGTAATATTAGGAGCAGTTTTTTGAAGCACCTCCGGATCGATTTTGGTTTCCAAGTATTCCTCTGCACCAGGTCCAAGAGTATGTAGATTATCTATAATCTTGTTACTAGGAGATATCAGGAGCTTATGAATCACTAGATGCAGCTCGTCCGGAAACTGAATCTTGTACTTGTCGTAGCTGGACTGGAACTCCATGAGACAAACGTCTTTTTGACCACTAATCTGGGGCAATTTAACAGCCTTTTTATACTTTCCAAGAATGCCGTCAACACTTTTCTTGTTGTCAAAATTAGAATAGGCGATGACGTTGACGTTGCAGAATAGATTGGTCATCAAAGCGTTGGATCGCCTATGCCTCGAGCCTAGAGGACCTATAAATTTCAACGCATCTGAAGAAGGCATCCAGCTTAAAAGCTTGACGTTATTGAATTGGAAAATTGATGTTTTCATCTGATTGAAAAACAATAAAATCCTTAAGGAATCTCCTCCTGAAGAATCCACAAAGTTTCCTGTAATGAGAGCGGATTGGTTGACTTTGGATAGATCTGTCTCCTCTTTAGGTTCCAACTCACCCTTTTCAAGCACTTTGTTGAGAAACGAATGCTTAAGCACACGATTTGCTTGATCATCATCCATAATCATCCCCTTACAATTAGGATCTTTGGATATCATATGCTTCCAGAATTTTGAAGCTGCCACGCTCTCAGGAAAGAGAACATGATGTTTAGGATTCAATTCAGTCTCTAGAAAATAGCTGAACGGCGTAAAACCAGTGTGATAATCTATGATACCAAGAGTTTTACTTGCTTGAGGATATTGACATTTGAGGTCCAATTTGTCTAGAATTTCAGTATAGATGTCTTTTTCAAAGAACAATTTGGGACAAATGTGATTCTGCTTCACCATCCTCATGGCCTCGGGGAAGTCTGCAGCTTTCTTCGAGATACTTTCAAGTTTCTTGAACATCGCAAAGATAATCTACAGTGAATGCAATTTCGAAGAGATACTGAGGTGATATACTATCCATCGGTATAAGGAAATTAACAAGTGAAAAATTATGCCATACTAAAATTTATCTTCTCTGTACTTTTTGTTCCTTTCTTTAACCGCGAAGATGTTCAACTAAAATCTGAGAGGCCAAATAAAAGTCAAGTATACATTTTAGGAGTAGATTTAGTTTTCATTGATACAATGCCAACAATCAAGCTACGACTTTCCACGAAGGGAGGCAGCTCTCAGGCTGCTTCTACAAAGAAATCTGTTTCAAGATCATCGTCCAGGCCGAAAAAAATCAAGCTAGAGGCTGAAGATAGTATTCACTTACCTAAGATAAAGGTGAAGCAACTCAAATCTAAACACACCAAAAGAACAAGGAAAAGACACGATGAAGTTGAAATGGCTGTGCGTAAAATAACCGTCAAAGCTCCCAAAGTCAAGGTGCCGACTATTCGTGTGAAGCCAACGATGATTCCCGGAGATGGGTACGATTCGGAAGATCCTGATCGTGAGGATGATCCACTTATTGAGGAAGGAATAGTGCTAAGAATGCTTGCAGATGAATCTTTAGATACATTGAGGGCATGTGTTGAATCTGGGGATACTAGTGGAATAGCAGTGAAATGGAAGGATAAGAGAAGAGCTGTTTTGAAGATAAACAATGTTCAATACGGAGGTAAGTTGGTAAATTTGCCTACAGTTATTGAAGTACACAAGTCATTAGACAAGAAAAACATTTACAAGGCGATGGATGTATGCCAAATGCTATTAATAACAAGAAAATTGAATTCAGAGGATGAAGTTAACGATATACCATTGGACACAGAGTACGGAGAGACGTATCCGGATGGTCTGACACCTCCTATGCAGAACAGCAAGACCAGATTTCGACGATGCTATGAAGAGCAAGTTATTCAGAATGTTGAGGATGAGGTGGAAAGATTGTTGAAGTTGGATGAAGAGGCAGAAACTACGAATTATGAGTTTATGGATTTGAATATGTTGAACAATCCGCGGGCTAGAATGGCATTGTCAAACTTGCACAGGAAAAAGAGGAGGTCCAAGGAATCCAAAAGGGCTAAACAGCGGCAAGAAAAGAACGACAAGGAGAAGCAAGAAGAGAAAATGCACACAGAACGGGCAGAAGAGGATCTTGATAGCGAATTGGACAAGCTCATTGGAGAAGATGAGGATGAGGATGAGGATGAGGAAGAAGAAGACGAAGAACTGGACAGGGCATTGGCTGCTACACTTGATGGAACAAGCGGAGGTATACTTACTAAGGCCAGAGTTGAAGATGATGAAGGAGAAGTAGAAGAAGTTGTTGAGGGAGCACCAACCGAGGTTGGAATTGAAGAGGATGAGGAAGAAGAAGATGATGAGGAAGAAGATGATGAGGAAGAAGATGAGGAGGAGGAGGAAGAAGAAGAAGACGATAACGGAATCAAACCTAGAGCTGCTTTCGGTAAGGGTGGGGAGATTGATGAGAGTAAGCAACATAACGCCATATTAAGAGAAGAGATATATGAGTTGAGCTCTACGATCGAGCAGAAACAGAGTGATTTGATCAAGGCCAATAACCCAATTATGAAGAACAGAATCAATGATGTTATTAACAGGTTGAAGCAAGAATTAGATATTAAGAAGGGACAAATTATTGAACCGAAGGAGAAGAAGGAGGACGAGAAGGAGGACGAGAAGGAGGACGAGAAGGAGGACGAGAAAGAGGATGATGAAGCTGAAGGAGGAGAAGAAGAAGGTGAGGATGAAGCAGAAGGTGAAAGAGAAGGTGAAAGAGAAGGCGAAGGAGAAGGTGAAGGAGATGATGACGATCTAGAAGGGTTGTTCTGAGCATAATCATGACCGTCTTTCATTCTTCCTTATTATTATGACAGCCATGATGAAACCCTCAAGAGTTACATAATCGGAATATTTAAATACTCGAGCCATCAATTCACTTGGACTTGACATACCGTTGAATCGTAAAGCCTTAATAAGCTCCTCGTACTCCAAAGTATGAGATTTATTGCTATCGTAGTAATTGAAAGACTCACAGCAGCCCTTAACAAAGGCACAGAGTTTTATAAAGCAACGAAAATCCAAGCTTCCTGGGGAACTTCTGGTAGAAAACACTTTGGCCAACGTTCTACAGGAACTTTCAGCAAATTTCCGCCTTGTTCCAGCATCTATAAATAGTTCTGAGAGATCCGAATTGTCGATGAGATCTTTATTGAATGCTTTGAATACTGCAAATAACTGAGAGTTATGAACGCTGATTGCAGTATCGTCTGTATGACATAACTGGCCAATGAGATCTAAATAGACAGTATCTCCTGAAATTCCGGATGTATAGATACCGTCGTTCAGACTTATCTCTGGAATCTTGGCCTGGCTACTATTATAGTCACCAAAACCCTCCTCATCCCGGCCTCGCCGAAGTCTCGGAGAAACTAGCGACAAAGAGGTATAGATATCAGAACTTTCGTACGAATCGTCCGTACTATGACCTTCATAGACGCTCATCGAAGGCATTCGAGACGCTATTGGTTGAGGGGGAGAGATAGGAGATCCGTGGGATATGTTTCGTTGGCGCTGATATTGGCGCTGTTGCTGTTGCTGTTGCTGCTGCTGCTGCTGTTGCTGTTGCTGAGGTTGGACATAGTAATAGTTATTTATAATGGTAGGTGGAACTGGAATGTAAGGATGTCTTGACATATTCGGAGGAAGTCTCTGAATACTTTGATTAGATGGAGATTGCGGCCTTGATTGCGGCCTTGATTGTGGTCCTGATTGAGATCCTGATTGAGACCCTGATTGTGATCCTAATTGTAGGGAGGTCTGACCAGTTGCAGCTTGTGGTGCTAAAGAATTAGGATTGGGAGCTGGCAGATAATTACTGTCATTGAGACTGAGATTCAACGGCTTGTTCTTCTTCCGGTGAAACATTCTGCTGATGATAGATAGAAAGCAAACAGGCTCTACAGAAAGAGAAGAGAATAATATCCTATGCTTAGTTAATTAGGCAGATATTTGTGCACCGCCACATAAACTGTACATCCCCTAATGCGTTTGTGGCGCAGTAAACGACTCTCTCTTTTTCTTTCTTCCTTTTCTAGAGGCGAAAAAGGCCAAGGAAATAAGGGCACATTATTCAGACATCAGTTTATTCTTGTTCCCGTACTCGTTAATCATTACTATATCATTATGTCTGGTAGGTATCAAATTACTATTGTCGAAGCTTTATTCATCTACTAACAATTTTAGGATCTGCCGGTTTCGATAGACATATCACAGTGTTCTCCCCCGAGGGAAGACTTTATCAAGTGGAATATGCATTTAAGGCAATAAACTCATCAAATATTACGTGCCTGGGTATTGTGGGTGAAGACAGTGCTGTTTTTGTTTCGCAGAAGAAGATTCCAGACAAATTGTTGGATCCTCAGTCGATCTCGTACATCTTCCAGATCTCTCCATCCGTGGGAATGCTAGCTACTGGTTCAATTGCAGATGGGAGATCTTTGGCTATAAGGGCCCGGTCTGAATCTGCCGAATTTAAGTATAAGTACGGATATGAGATGCCAGTGGATGCATTGACAAAGAGAATGGCCAATTTGGCACAGGTTTACACCCAAAGAGCTTATATGAGACCCATGGGAGTGTCACTTATGTTTATTGGTGTGGACGATGAACTGGGACCATTATTATTGAAGACAGATCCAGCTGGATATTACAGCAGTGCACAAGCTAGCGCCACTGGGCCGAAACAACAAGAAGTTGGCACTGCTTTGGAAAGAGCATATAAGAAAAAGGTCAAGAATGGAGACAGAGACGAAGACGGCAAAAGGAAACTTCTCGTTCCAGGTGACTGGACTAAAGTGCTAGAGTTCGCTATTACTACACTAGGCAATACATTGAGTACGGAATTTAGAAAGAATGATTTAGAAGTGGGTGTGGCTACTAAAGATGGATTTAGAGTGTTGAGTTCTGACGAGATCGATGAGAGATTGGTGTCGATCGCGGAGCAGGATTAAATATATGAATGTACTTATCAGTAGATCAATACACATATGGAATAAACATGTAAGGACATTCCTTTTCGTACCGATCCCAATCTGCACCGTACTTCTTTCTGCATTTAGCTAAGTCTCTAAAAGCTCTATGAATAAGAACTACAAACATGAAGGCGGCATAGAACCAAGGAAGATATGAGTCGAAGCCACAGATGAATCCCCAGGAGCAGGATTGTAACCAGTCGGCAGTGTAGTTAGTCTTTCTAGCATATTTGACCCAACCATCAATCAACAAAGTGGATCCGTTCTTACACTTGATATATTTCGGGTTCTTCAACACCTGGTAAGGTAAGAATGGGAAGCTCTTACGGATATTCTTATCACCGGCAATTTGCTTTCTGAAGGCATTTTTTTGTCCGTTGGCGGTATCAAAGAAGTAGTAACTTATGAACAACAAGGCAAAGCAGAACCCATTGTAGCTAGTTGACCAGCTGTACTCAGATGGATCATGGTAGTACAAGTAGAGTGCACCCTGGCAGTAGCTGTAAGGGACACCAGCAATATTCCAGAAGATGAGCATGAAGCCAAATTTTTCGTAAGCCATATCCCAGGTTGGAACTATCAAGTCTTCACCTTTAGAGCAAGCATTGGCGTAAAGATAATATGCAGTGAATAAAAGCCAAGCCTGAGGGCTAGCCTTACCATATACATCGATCTGCTTCGCAACGACAGCCCAGCCGATCAGAAATAAACTATACCAAGGTAGCCTAACCTCGAAGAACATCTTCAAGTCGATAATACCAATACGAGGATTCAAAGGAGCACCCATGAACATATCAAAGATAGGATTACCGGTCATTCTATGGCAATCCTTGGAAATAAATAAAGTGTAGAGATACATGAGGATGGAAAATGAAAAACCGGCAATGATAGCACAAGTCATAATCTCTCCAAAGTAGTCCAAGACATCATATATCCGGAAAACGCCGGTCACATGCAAGAAGAAGACAATAATAATATTGACATAAAAGGTGACATAAGCATTGCAGAAATAAGATAACTGCTTGTTGTTCAAATGCTTCAAAGGCTGGCCCTTTGTCCAAGTTCCCGGAAGTGTAACGTAAAAAACGACTTGCGCGAGAATGAACACGGTGAATATCTCGACAACGTACCAAGAAGGAATGGCATGATCGCGAATATAACCGAAATACTGAGCGAAGAAGTCTTCCCATTGTTGGTCAGGCTTAGGCCAGGCAAGATCCCCCCCGTAGAATCTCTCAGAGATCCACATGTAGTACATTAACTGAGGAAAACCAATCATCATACCGAGATTACCGATAGGACCACCGAATTCATCGGCTTTACAGACAGTGGTGGAATCCTTTACGGAATCCTGGGAGTCACCGGCATGTTCCTTGATCTTTCTTTCTTTCAGTTGAGACATAGTCAGACTGGGAAAGAATGCAAACAAAGAAGAAGAAGAAGAAGAGAATAAGAAAGGAAGAATAACAAAGAAAAAGAGGAGATTCAACAAACCGAAAATAAAAGGAAAAAGGAGATGGAAAATGGAATACAAAAACCGGAAAAGAAAGAAAACCCGAGGAATTAAATACGAAAAAAACGCGTCCCTACAGAATATGAAGTATCTAAGAACCAGAAGCCGCAAGTCCGAGGAGGGTGATTATCAAAACAGACCAATAAGATACCATGGAGAGACCCCGGAGACGTATAGGTAAGTTTGAGAGATCATCATCAGTCGATATACTCTCATTAGTGAGCCCGAGATGTGAAAGCAGATGAAGTCACTCATACTGAAGCTTGACGTTTTCCGCAACGTCACTCCGCGGAACGAGCAGTATTTATTTTCGGAAAATTTTTAAATATTCGCGAACGACGCCATTCGTCATGCGGGGTCGTTTACGACAAAGAAGTGAACAATATACGAGCAGGCATGGATATGGTATAGGTAAAGGACATTATATATGCCGAAGATGACAAAGGTGACAACGACGAACCTAATGTAAGTCAATATAACTTGGCACTACATACCTGAAATCGATGTAGCCAAGGCCGAAGCCAAGACCCAAGAAAAATTTCAAGCCGTTGGAAAATCCCCCGGAATTTTTGACAGATAGAACTCAAAGGTATATAAGTCTCGTCTCCATTTCATCTAGTCTGCTCTTATGAATATGTACTTCCCTGCAAATTAGTCAACCTAAAACTGTAGATCAACTAAATAGGAATTTATCAATGTGTATGCGAATATTCTCAATTAGGCAACTTGTGCTATCTCAGGGTCCAAGAATCAGTGGCTGATCTTGCATGTGTCATTCTAGTGCATGCAAAATGTAAATGGACGAAGAAATGATTCTTCTTTGAAAAAGTATAGTTTAAAAGATACATAAAGTGTCTAAATATATAGATAGATAGATATACACAGCCCTAGAACACAAACGAAGAAGATACAGAGAAGTAATAAAAATAGAAAACAAATCAAAGTAAATGCAATAAAGGAAATCATGGGGCTTTAAAAAAAAAATTAGAATGAGTATCCATTCAAGGATCTGGTGTTACCAAAAGTACCGAGCCCAGCCATGGGGGCCTCCCGATTATTGATGGAGCCAGGATTAGATACGGAAATTTCCAAAACACCGGGATACCTCTGCTGGGGTGTATTATTGTCATTACTTGCAAGCAAACCTGTTTCTGCTGTAGACCCCGGTGTAGTGACATAACCAACCGAGGACGATGCACCTCCCCGGCTGATGAGCTTGGACAAAATCCTTCTTCCATGGGGAGTGTTTCTAACGTCAGAAATGGCCGACTTCAACAGCTCGCTAAGCTCTTTGAAGCTATGGTCATCTGCAACGTCTAGAGTAGTTTGCAGAACATAGTTACCGTATGCATCGTGTAAAAGAAGAATAGGACTATCCGGCTCTTTCAACAGCTGCCCAATCAAAACAGGGGCCAGAGTGGGGATACGAAGAGATTTTTCAACCACGTTAGAGCCAAACTTGTGCGTGGAAAGTCTTACCAAATTATTTTTCAACGCAGAAATGATTAGATCAATCGAATGCTTCGTATTTGGAGTCTTCGTTACAGACACTGGATCATTCTGGCTGCGCAGCCTATTTTCCTCCATAGACAAAACATACTGAACAACATAGTTACCGTAAGGATCTGTGCTCAATTCCACACAATTCTCGCCAACTTTCAAGCTCAATTTTTCGCACTGCTTTGGAGTGCCATGGTCAAAGCATCGCTGCAAAACACAGCAACCGTGACGATGCTTGGCGATTTTAACGCAGTTCTCACAAGCCGCATCAAAAATAAAGTTGCACGATTCAGGTGGTAATTTCTGAAGGCATTTCTGCACCACATGATTACCATTGAGATCTCTACTCAAAAGAACAACATAAGAGGAAAGGGAGTTCACAATAATATCAAATTCCTCTTGAGTGTTAACGCATTCAACCAGCTTTTGCAAGGCTCTGGTTCCATGAGGATCTAAGGCAATACGAACAAATTGGGAGGAAGCATTCCTCACTAAAGTAGTACGCTGCTCTTCGGTGACCCTTTCTAGAAGTTTCTGTATCAGGTAATTACCGAACGGATCAATCATAAGCTCAATGACGTTCAGCCGGATCTCATTAAAAATTTGAGTGGCAGCATCTGGGCCACCAATTTCCAGTTGTCTCTGTAGAAATCGGCAACCATGCTGATCCTTGCAAAGATAATAGATTTCATTAGTAAAGTCATTGAGGGATGCGTTAACAAATCGCGCAGCATCCTCTCCGCGACGCTTGCTAGAAGAGTGCTTTCTGTGAACGTTGGCCGTACCGGACAAGCTGCGGGGCGAGCCCACACCTATAGCGGTGGCATTATCAACTTCAGAGTTGCTGTTAGCACTAGCAACTTGAGAGTCAGCACCTTGGACAACTCCTCTAACCTTTGGTTGAGAAAGAACTGAGGTTGGTCGCTTCATTCCAAACATAGGAACACTTCCCGAGTTACGAAATTGAGGGACCATAAATGGCTGCTGCTGTGACTGACCAAACGTCTGTGATGACATTTGATAACCCATCGGAGGCATCATCCCAAAGCCAGTAGGAGGAGAGACGGATGGTACCGATTGAGCCGAAGAGGCAGAGTTCAGTGGAGCTCCCATAGGTCTTACTGGACCAACAGGACCCAGCGATGGAGTAGTTGGGGTGGTTTGAGGGGACTGAAAAGCATCAAACCCGTTCAAAGAGGGATAATTCATTCCAATGGAAAGCATGTCATTCGTAAAAGCAGGATGCAAAGCTGCAGAAGAAAATGGGCTCTCAACAGAAGTAATAGTATCCTGGTTCTGATCCCGTGGCGATTGCAAAGGAAATGTCATCCGACGAGAATCATTGCTGGTGGACGAATTGGCAGTCGATGCAGCATTGGAGCCGGAATCTCCCATCAGTGGAGGACCCAAAGAAGATGAAGAAACACTAGCAGCGGCACTGCCATCATTGTTATTGATATTCTTGCCGTTATGATCCGGCAATACGAAAGGAGACGAGGCAAATGGAGAAATGACACGACGATCGTCTCTTCTGTCCGGGGTCTTGGTCAATTCTGGAAGAATCGACTGAGAAAATGAAGACCAGTTGGACTGCTGCTGCTGTTGAGGACCTACATCGCTCAAAAAGCTTGAATCCTCTTGAGGGCCGGCAACACCGACACTGTTAAGACTGAGATTGGCTAGCACAGAACCGATATCATCTAGAGATGGATCGAAATGAGAGGATCTGGGCTGTTTTGTAATAGAAGAGGGAGCGGACATAGAAATAGTAGACTGTTTGAACTCCTTGCTTGTAAGATCAGAAGGTGGAGTAGTAGTCGTAGTGACATCAGCATTGAGACTGGACTCCTCGGCAGAAGATAAAGTGGTCTGATCTGACATAGTAATGCAGCGTATGAGAAAAAGTGAAAGTAAAAATAGTGTACAATGTGAAAGACTATGGAAATAAGAACAAGAACAAGAACAAAATGGAAAAGTAATGTACAGATGACGATAGCGCTGGGATAATAATGGAAGACGATTCGCCCCTTGTGGGGATGGATCTGTGGTTGAAAATGGACTGGATAAGCAAATAGAAAGCACCGGATTCCAAAATAAAGAAAAAAGAGGAAAAGGGACAACCGAAAGTACGGGAGAAACTGCTTCTTATTCTCTCGATACTTTTAGATTCGGATTTCCTCTCCTTATTTTTTTTTGGAGTCAAGTGGGTATTTTTTCTTGTTAGTACACTTGAGGGAAAAACATAAGTGAAGAAAAATTTTCCCATAGTAATCGGGAAAGTAGTATCAGGGTAAGGAGGTTTGTAGATCAGATAAATAGAGATAGGAATGTTCGTGTGAGGAACAATTTTGAAGGAGGTGGCAAATGATGAGTTCCACATGATAATAAATGCCGATAATGATGCCCTTTCCACCGTATAGAGCCAGAGAGATGTCTCGGTGCCAATTTATATGATAGATCAGTGCGCCAAAGACTTGAGAAATCAATTCTGGCATGATGAAAATATATCACTATACGGAGTGACTGAGTAGATTTTGATGATGCGGCATAGAAAGCTTGAGCTTCTAACGAGCGTATGCAATGTTATATCTGCTCACCCAATCCCCCATAATTTAAACCATATCTCTCGTACTAAGCGTTGGTTTCCTGTTTCACCTCCTTTCTCTCTGCCCGTTTGATCTATCGTTTTCCCTTTTTCAATAAAAACTTACCTTAATACAAACCGTACTTTCTTAACGGTCTGATCTAAATGGAATTCACCTTTCTTGCAATTAAGAGCGTCTAAATTAACACAAAGTCGATTCCAATCAAAACACAAAATCGGTAAACTAGAACTAATTTATAAATTTCAGGAAAACTCGCAGCTCATAGAATCGCCTGCTACCTTTATACCAAATTGGCCATCCCAGAAATTCGTTACCACGGCAAGTAGGTATAACATGGCCATCCACACACCACTTTTTACCGATCCTTTTTGGGGGTTTTAATTAGATCATCCACACACTAACTGTTAATTATTAGTTAATAATATCTCTATCCCGTATAACTTGAAGTGCTTCACCACCTAGTTTTAACCGTCAGCTTTGCCATCTGAAAGCCAATAATCACGGATCTAGCTCCTATCCTCCAACGCCCATATATGTCAACATTTTATTATGATACAGCATCCTTTCCATTGGATGGCTGCCTACTCGTATTCTGACTGCCACTTCACCTTTTTTTGAATGGCATCATTCTTTCTCCCACATCTTTTGAATCGCCTCCTTCCCATTAAAAAAAAGCTTCCTTCTGCTTATTCAAATCTTACTTAATCACTTGAAATTTTTTCTCCTTATCATCCATACACCAAAATGATCTGCCATTTCAACACCTGTTGAAATCTTTCATCTCACCCTTGAAATCATCCGCCAAACAATCCTTTTTTGTTACCTGACTTGTATAACACCACTAAATATTCGTTATATATCTGATGCTTATTCTGTTCTTATCAGTTAAGCAGTGCGAAAAACGGTTTCCCCACAAATTTCCTTTCTGGGAATGCCAAGACTCCGAAAATATTTTTCGGCAAACCCGCGAAGTTGATCACGCGGTGTGCGGATGTGTACACTTCTTTGCAGAAAGAGATTCGTCAGACTACTTAGCAGCAATACTTGAACCTTCTTCAATGAACTTCCCTTCCAGTCGACAACAGCATCGAACCTTTGAACTTCTTCTTTTTTCTCATCGCCAGCTATCACCAAGTGAAAATATATTTCTCCCCAACACCATATTTCGATCTAGAACTCTTTGACTTAGCAGTCCGTACATTTTAGTGAATCTCTAAGTTGTCGATGACGCCAATATAAGCAGAAAAAAAGTAGTCGTGAATGGCACAAAAGCGAGTACTCTCATAACAACAAAAACAAAAAGAAAAAAACATATGATGTTCCTTTTTTCTTGCAATTTAAAATCGGAATTTATCTCTCACCATATACTCTTTTTGGAAGTGAGTTGTCCCTTTTTGGATTAATTAGCATGAGAGAGATGTAAGGGTCAAAAAGAACTTTTGTTTCTCTCACTTAGCGAGATTATCAAATGCCCGATATCTTTTTAACAGCACCATAGCTAGCATAGAAAAAGCTGTATTATTTACATTTCTTGTCGCAGATGAAGATTCCTGGAATAAACAGTATGGGCATATTGTATTTTGAAGCGTAGCCTTTTTTCGAGTTTGGTTTCTTGAAATAATTCAATGTTTCAAATAAACTAACGGACAAGAGTTCCCTTGGCAAAAAAAAAAGAAAAAGGGCTCAACGGCTTTGCTTTTTTTCTATCGGTCAACTCATCCCGTAATTGACCTTCTAAGCCATTAACTATAGGAAAGCACAGGAAGTAAGGTAGATGTGCTGAGTCGGACGGTACCAAGTTGAAAGTTTTCTATACTGGTTCGGGCAATCTTGCAAAGCAGCATCTCTTTCCCCACGTGTTTTTCATTTACATCATAAGAAGTCTAAGATGACAAGGTATGATGGCAACTGACAAAACCTAAAGAATAGAACCACGGCTCTTTCCGTTGTGTTACATACAGATAATCACGTTGATCTTCACTCGCTTGATTGGTAATTATTCGTTTATTATATGTATGCATGACGCATCGGTCGAGAATCTTGGTGAAAAATTTTCAGGAACTTCTTTTGAAGCTTTCTGGGCTGCGGCAAAAAGCCGTTTTTTGGTTGTTTTAGGAAATGGGGTTCGAATATGTGCTAGATTTGGTTATCTTTTCTTTTTATTGATGGCTTTTTTAGACTTTTTGCTTTTGGTTCGGTCTCAGTGAGCCTCATTCGGGTTTGTTTACACCATGTTTGAACAATTCAAGCTATCCAGAGATTTGCTCTCTTTGATTCTAATTCACTATAGCAGTTCGAGTATAAATAACACGGATGCTCCTGAACAATGTTGTGGGGCTTATTGTTTAACTGAAAGAATACTGCTTATTGCCAACTTTTATCACTCATTTATCTCATCTTACTTTTATTCATTCCTTATATTAGTAAAATGATTACAGCTTTAACTTACATTCTTTGCGCCTTTGCGCTTGTTGAAGCTGCTCCAGTGTCCAAGCAGCATTTGCACCATGCCCACAAAAGAGATAACACTTGTGCTTTCCCAAACGATGACGGTATGGTTAAGCTTGGACAGAACGGTGGATGGGCTCAGGATGGAGACTGTAAAGCAGGCGATTATTGTCAGTATGCCTGTAAGCCAGGCTACTTGATGGGTCAGTGGAATCCTCAGGTTACTAGTTACACCTATCCAGGATCGACGGAAGGTGGTTTGTTTTGCAATGACAACGGTGAATTGGAGAAGCCTATTACTGATAACGATTATTGTTACGAGGGTAAGGGTACTGGTTCTGTCAGCAATTTGGCATCTCAAGATGTTGCTTTCTGCCAGACGGTTTTGCCTGGTAATGAGGCTATGCTTATTCCAACCGAAGTTAGTGCTTCTGGTTCTGAGGAATTAGCTGTTCCCGGTACCGACTATTGGGCTAGTACTGCTGCTCATTACTACATCAATGCTCCAGGTGTTTCTACCGAGGATGGATGTCAATGGGGCTCTACAGCCAATCCTATAGGTAACTGGGCCCCTTACGTTGCCGGTATGAACATGGACGATAGTGGTAATACTTTCGCCAAGATTGGCTGGAATCCAGTTTACTTCGAGGACTCCTCTCCTTTCAAAAATGAGAAGCCAAACTTCGGTATTCGTTTGAAGTGTAACGATCCTTCCAAATGTAATGGTAACACTTGTGAAATTAATCCAAGCACTTATGGATTGAATGCTGTCAGTGTCAGTCAACAGGCCGACTCTGATGGTGCTGCATGGTGTATGGTCACCGCTACCGATAGTTCTGCTATCACGATTGAAGTATTTGACCTTTAAATGTGTTTTTTTGAGAAAATAGGGTATTTACTGCGTTGTTCTTTGTATTAATAAACAAATAAATTTATAATCGCTTGAAGCAGACAATGTCTAGATAGTATGTAGCGTTTTTCGATAGGGATATAGTGCAAGATTTCTACAATACGATTTGGTGTTAACCACGTAATAGGTACAGAATAAGAACGTATCAATATAATATCAGAATTATGGAGATAGGAATATAGTATATAAACGGAATTATGATATTTGAAGACTTCTTAAAACAAGCAATACCATATTATACTTACTCAAGAAAGCAAGTAAAATATAAATCCTTAACCAAAAAAATAAACTGGACGAGCTGGGAATTGAACCCAGGACCTTTCGCATGCTAAGCGAACGCGCTACCAACTACGCCACACGCCCATTTTACGCTTAAAATTTCTCTTGCACTAGTACACAGGTAAATTGTATAAACTATTTAAGTGTTTGTTTGTATATAAAATGACTTTTTGTTCTATTCATAGACATATAAAAATTATATGGTTGTCAGTGAAGGAACTTTGTTTAACAATAAACTTAACTAAAATGTGAAATCTAGATTCTCATGAACTATAAAAAATATAGCTCAATTAGTTCACTTATACTTCCAATACATCAAATCCTGATAACTGAATAACACTATAGCACATCCCACTTATATACTTATATCGAGGAAGTAGAATAAACTGGTTCTTATAAGAATTAAGAGTAGACATTTACAGAACCAGACTTTAAACTATCAAATTAGCTTGTTGAGCTATATACAAAATGTATTGAATAAGAAATGTCAGACCCTATTGAAGACAATATGGTTCGTGCTTGGATAATGACAGACGTTAGTCTCAGGAGACAATAGATCTCAATATATCTGTCAATCTTGGTTTCTTGTTAAGGACAACCTAATATTGAGATGCTATCTTCAATTAACATTAAAAATACTGGAGACAAGCCTCTGATTTTGATGATTTATGAAGGGATTTCAAAAAAGAAGAGGGCCTGAATATTATTACAGGGCTATTATATAACTTTCTCATATTTAACATCAAATTGGAACATATCGGTTTTCATTAAGGATTCTAGGGCACGATCAATCATATGTAAGCGTAACATGAACAATAACAAAAATGAATTATTCAGCCATGATACTAACGGCAGAATCATGAGTGCAATAATGAGACCTCGGTAACTGGATTCGTAAGGAAAATACAAAAAGAGAAGACCCATAGATATATATATATTCTTTAAGAAATTTTTAGCCGTAGAAGTCAGAAACTTTAGGCAAGATCATCACAAGAATTAAGAATCCTTCTGAACTTAATTGATAACATCTAGCTGACTGCTTGAGCATACTGTTGAGTTAATCCGAATTATTGTTATAATGACACAAGCATTATAGCCAAAAAACATTCAAGGTTCTTAGAGAGAGATCCTTTGGAAATACCCAGAAGAACGTTGAAAACAATCCAAGATATTTGCTACCGATATCATTATATTATTTGTAGTCCTTATGGTTATTGCCACTTTAGGAGAGAGAAAATGGACCTTGAAAAAAAGAGAGGCTCCAACGGTCCTACCGCTCGTCACTATTATTTTTCGGTCATATCGCTGCATAGAAGAATTTACGAGAGCAAAAAAAAAGCAAGGAACGCCGGAAGTAACTGCATATTCATTATGAACTACATGCTTTCGTATATAACAAGAAAGCCATAAAAAAGTTTACTGCGATTTAAATTCAGCATACCGTCGTGCTTCTTTTCAGTGTACCTTTTTTTCTTGGTTGAATAGTTTATTGTACCACTACAATAGTCACCGCTAAAACAAGCTTCCAAATTGCGATACGGACTAATACTACTATGTCTCTCAGCAGGAAGGAGGTCAAAATCATCAGTCTTATGACTCTTGATACCGTATTCTTCCTTGTGGAGATCATCATTGGTTACTTGGTCAACTCATTGGCTTTGATAGCTGACTCATTTCACATGCTTAACGATATTCTTTCATTATCTGTGGCTCTTTGGGCTGTTAATGTGGCCAAGAATAGAGTTGCTGATGCCAAATATACTTACGGTTGGCAACGTGCGGAGATTCTCGGTGCCCTTGTCAACGGTGTGTTTTTATTTGCTCTTTGCTTTACCATTTTCATCGAGGCCATCCAGAGGCTTATAAGTCCTCCAATAATTACGAATCCGCAGCTTATTCTATATGTTGGTGCCTTAGGTTTGGCTTCCAATATTGTGGGGCTTTTTTTGTTCCACGACACCTCGGACCATTCACTATCATCTTCTCACACTCATTCTCATGAACAGGCCGACGATTTAGAGGTCGGCGAGTCTTCTACTAGTGAGTATGGCACTATGGTGAACGGTCACGGCATCAACGGCGTCTTCAAAGGCACTCCTTCACCTCTCACATCTTCTATGGGACCTCAGCCTGACGATTCGGACATTGAAAATGTTTTGCCTTCCGTGGTGGTTAGTGAGCTTGATCGTTCTGCATCAGGAGAAATTAGCCTGTCCTCTTCATCGTCTCCAAACAGTAGTCCCGCTCATCTTGCTCGAAGACGTCGAAAGAAAGGACAGAAGACTAGATCTCTAAATATGGAGGGAGTATTCTTACACGTTTTAGGAGACTCGCTAGGTAACGTGGGAGTGATGGTTACCGCCATTTTGATTTGGAAGACAGACTACAAATTCAAATATTACTTTGATCCCTTAGTTTCTCTTTTCATTACCTGTATCATCTTCTCCACTGCCCTACCACTATGTAGGTCATCATCCAGAATTTTGTTGCAAGGATCTCCTATAACAATCGACTCGGATGAGGTGAAAAATGCAATTCTGCACATACCAGAGGTGATTTCTGTCCACGATTTCCATATCTGGAACCTCACAGAGTCTTACCTGATCGCTACAATGCACGTTGATCTCAACTGCTCTCCAGAAAAGTTTTTGGCAGTGGCCTCTAACCTCAAATCCCACCTCCATGATTACGGCATTCACAGTGCTACCATTCAGCCGGAGTTCTCAGACTATTACGCCAAAGTTAACATGCTTCCAAAAAGGTATTCATCATCTCAGAATCTTCCAGGTTTGGCCGGAACTTCTTCGGCTTCTGCAAATAGTGCTACAGCTAACGAAAGTACTGCGTTATTGGAATCGAGTGCTTCTGTACGTAATGCTGGTAAGAACGACTCCTCATCGAACATTCATTGTATGGTTGATGCTTCCGCCGGATGTACGATGTCGGATTGTGTTAATCAGTCTTGAAATGAACAGAATTAGTATAGCTAAATAGTAATAAAAGTCATAAGTCATGAACACGTAAACAGAGTAAATGAAACAGGTGACGATCTATTTCGCGAAGAACCTTATATGATCACTTCTTCCTCCTTCATTCAGAATGAATCCACTACGATTAAGGGCATCAGTACTACTCAGTACTGCTCTTTTGATACTAGTGATATGGAACATCAGACAGAACTCCGGAAATCCCGGGAGCCCCGCGTATCAGACAAGGGACGTGTATCAGACCAGGGACGACTCGCGCTTACATCTACTTAGCGCACCTAATTCCAAATTCAGTGAGAGAAAGGAGACGTTAGACGATGGAGAGACCATTATCTATCATAAGGACTACACAGAAGACTTGGTTAGAGAAAATGCTACCTTGTTTAGTCTCGTACGGAACGGCGAGCTCTACGATATGTTACGAACCATCCGAAATTTCGAGGATAGATTCAATCAGTTCAAACATTATGGATGGATCTTTGCCAACGATGAAAAATTCACGGAGAGTTTCCAGAATCAGGTGAAAAACCTATGTTCTGGAAGTGTAACGTTTGTTCATCTACCTGAGCAAATGTGGAACTATCCCGAGTTCATCGATCGGGCCAAAGCTGACCAGGCCAGAAGAAAGATGCAACGGCAGCAGATTAAGTACGGGGGTAGTGAATCCTACAGACATATGTGCCGATTTTTCTCTGGCGTCTTCTATCGCTTGGAGGCTATGAAGAAGTACAGATACTTTTGGAGGGTGGAACCGGACGTTGAGTTCAAATGCTCGATTAAGTATGATCCATTTGAGGTGATGAGAAAAGAAAATAAAATGTATGGATTTACATTGGCACCTTTAGAATTGCATACTACGGTGCCCACGCTATGGAATTCTGCACTCGAATATATGGCGAAGTATCCCGAACGTATTGCCCAAGATAACAATTTTCTGTTTCTGACCGATGATGATGGAAAGACGTTTAATATGTGCCATTTTTGGTCGAACTTTGAAATCGGCGATCTAGATTTCTTTAGAAGCGACAAATACAACCACTTCTTCAACTTTATGGACCACAAGGGGGGTATTTATTATGAGAGGTGGGGCGATGCGCCAATCCATTCAATAGCGGTGTCAATTCTATTACCACATAATAGGTTGAAGCATTTTACCAGCACTGGATATTTACACAAGCCTAATTTGCAATGCGACGGAAGTTCAGAGATGATGATTGAAAATGAATGTATATGCTCACCAGAGGATGATGGGTCATGGGGAGATCAGAGCTGCATTCCTAAAATATATGATATACATAAAGATTGGCAAAGGCCATGGTATGCTCCCAAAGAGAGATATTTACCGATACACGATAATATCTTAAGGATGATGGAAGAGAAGAGAATTCAGCTTAGGGAAGAGGGAATAACTGAAGAGGTTATTGAAGTTAGGATGAACGAATACCTAGCATCAATCCACTCACCTGAGGAGGGTGAATGAACTGTAACCTCATAATAAATCGCGCACGTTATAAAGGTATCAATTGGTATATAATGTTCATAGAAGTGAATAAATTGAACGGTCGCTTACCATTCCAATGTTCTGGCCCACTTAACTCCTCTTCCACTCTGAGTAAGCAACCTCTCCTTATTTCCCGTGGACACGACGGGCGCATTCTCTTTATCCACATTCACACTCTCTTTAGCCTTCACAAACTTCATCTTCTCCTTTGCTGTATAAAATCCTGCATGCTC
Source organism: Brettanomyces nanus (assembly GCF_011074865.1). Taxonomy (NCBI): domain Eukaryota; kingdom Fungi; phylum Ascomycota; class Pichiomycetes; order Pichiales; family Pichiaceae; genus Brettanomyces; species Brettanomyces nanus. The sequence goes on along the minus strand of NC_052376.1, from coordinate 315,159 downwards.
CTCTTCTTTCTTTACCCGCATTTCACCCTCACTGACACTAACACCAGCCTTTGCAATGGTAGCTCTTACAATTGCTGCCTTCCTTATTCCTCCTATACTCTGTCCCGTGGTGGGTATAGTTACCAATTCCGTCGTCTTCTCTGGTAGTGGAATACCCGAAGAGTTTTGCGAGTTGATTTCCGTGGCGTATTTTGTTGCATCATCCAGGCTCCCGTCTGATGACTCCACTATCAAATTGAGAAGGTTTTTTCTCACCTTGATGTTTGACCTCCAAGGCCGTGTCTTTCTTCTATGTGTAGGACTGCACACTCTTCCTGGAGATTTCTTTGCGTTATCCTGATGCTGGTTTCTATAGTATGCATCATCGTTGTATATTTCTGGCCGGGATTGATAGGACTGAGTGAAACTAAAGCCATATATGTCATCTTCTTTGGAGTATTCTTTTTTCTCCTTGTCTTTCTCATCTAAAAACTTCCTTATATCCCTGCCAAAATCCATCTCCACCACTTCCTTACTGTCCTTATAGTTATCAAAGTGATTCGACCGCACCTGGGTATCCAAATCAAGTGAATCATCTCCATCTTTGTCTTCCTCTTCATCCTCTTCCACAGTGGTTTTCGTTACATTATTGAAGTCTAAATTAACCTCCGAGTACTTCCGAATAGTATTTCCATACGTATAATCCATTACAACGGATCGATTTAGTGCAAATTTCACTAAGTACTCATTGAAATTGAAGCCCTGCATGGCTTCACCATCCATTTTAGGCCCAGCGCTTGTACTCCCTGTTGCTAGAGACTTGTCACCTGATCCAAGAGGTATTTCTATGATATCATTTAAGTTTGTATTGCCAGATTCAAAGTCATCCAGCATACTAAAATGTCTGGTACCAGACTTTAGGCATTGATTGTGCAGCTTGATCCCTGTCACTGTAGTCTGTTTGGTCCCTAGTCCCATAATTCAGCGATATAAAAGTGTGTAGCAAATAAGCAAGAAAAAAGGGGAATAACCTTTGAGTCAATTTGACGTCAATTTGACCAGTTTGAAGTGAAATAAGTTTTTAATTGAAGAAGACTCTGTCGATCCTGGTCGTTTGACCTTTGTGTTAAGTGATTTGTATATATATATATTTTTCTCCTAGTTTTTTTCTCTTATAAACATATTTATTTACTTATTACCCGATTCAGAAAAAAGAGCTTATCGCGAACGCATAGCCAAAACCACCCCCGATTTGGAAGTCTCTGCGAGGATTTTCAATAGACACAGTGGCTGTTGCACTTTGGGCGCTAACTGTTGCTATTGCTTTCTAAAGTCTCCTAAGAAAACAAAACAGACCAGAATCTCTTGGCTTTCTCAAAACTTGCCTACACTTACCTACACAGAACTACATAGAACCACACTCACACTTATCTATTTCAAGCGTGATGTCTTTTGAAAACCAGTTGGTCGTCCACACTGAGGAAACCAATGGGGAGCTTATAAAGATGGAACCAGCTCCTCAAGAAACAAAAACCTATATACATCTCAAGTCCTATCCTATCGCCAACTCATGGATCAAAATTCTGCACTCTATTCCAATGCCAAGACTCATCAGACCATTGTTGTATAGAATGGCATTCTCGGGCCCTGCCAAAACTTATAGTATAATCGTCGATGAGTATATTGATAATCAGATTCTTGGTTCACTTGACAAAGCCGTCCCTCAAGTGAAGACTTTACGAATGAGAGATATCAGAGATATGCTGACCAGTCCATTCACCACTACTCTCAACTCTACAAATCGTACTGTCAATGAGAATTTGATAAAGATCATCAATCTGAATTATCCTGAAGACCCCATCAATCCATCTGAATTGATCGATGGAAATCTTGATCAGATATCATCTTCTTATCGAATAATCAACGTTGGTGTCAATCGGACTAGAAACAGACTCAACCAAACTGTAGAGCAGCTTCGGGAAGTTCCCACTAACACTACCAAAAGAATCACCGAAGTCTACAAAGAAAATAAAGACAAAAGAGGAGATGATGGAGACAGCAGGGTAGTTATGATGATTGCATCCATGGATACTCTTAGGACTTTAATGGGCGAAGGTTATCAATTAGCTTTCAGTGTTAACACAGACATCCTGCCCAACAACTCAGTTCCTCCGGAATTGTAATATTTACCAACACATATAAATGAATAAACACTAATTCATATAAATACCATTATCAAAGCTATTACTTAAGGTTCTTCACCACCAAGTTTCTTAATTTCTTGTTGAAGACGGTGAACTCTGTCGTGAATCTGATCAATATCTCTGTTGAACTTGTCCTGTCTTTCAAATAGTGCTCTTTTCCAACTTTTAAATCGAATATTTTCTTTCCTTACGTCGGCTGTGAATTTTTGCTTCACATACTTCTCCAGGTCCAGATATGCAGGATTCAATAAAACCAATTCCTTCTCTGTTGATGTTAAAGAAAATTTATCCATTAACTTTAAAACGGTAACTGCATCCTGACTATTCGTCAATTGATCCAAGCTTTGGGATGAAATCCTGGATTCAACAGCTCCCGCTTTAGCCTCTCTAAGAGTAGCAGATTTCCAACTACTCTTGGATCTCGGAGTAGTGTTGTTAAAACTGTTGACGTTTGTAGGATATTCTTTTACTTCCAATCCTAAGGCCTCCAATTCTGGAGTAGCAAGAACCTTTTGGACTGAAATTCCCAATCGAAACCTCATAAAATCCCTGCGATACTTCTCGTAGTAATTTTCTGTAGACAAGATCAAGTCTCCCATATGGGACCCCATCAAGAAGGCTCTTAACATCAAAAAATCGCAGTGATCAGGATTTTCGACTTCTGCCAACCCCCAGCTGTACTTTCGGGCTCGAACGAGTCCTTTATCTTCGTTTTTGTAACAATCAGTAGAGTTGATGATAGAGAAGGGCATTCGAGAAATCATATCCTCCGCAGTCTTTGAATCCCTAACGAACTGACAGCATTCTATGCCGTTAATTTTCAAAGATTCCCTAATCTTCTGTTTGAAAGAGCTCAGTTCATTGTCGGTGAAACCATCGGCCTTTGAAATAATCGGAACCAAATTGACTCTGGAGGCCAAATTCTTCAGAGCTTCAATATCCAAAATAGTCAACCCGACTGCAGTGGGTTTAATAAAGTAAAGACACACATGTACTTCGCTGTGAACCAAAGTGGATCTGTTTGGCTGCGTCTCTTGGTAAACAAGTTTTCTGTACTGCTCATCTATATACCGAGTAATTGGATACCAACAATACTTGTTATCGATATAATCACCAAAACCGGGAGTATCGATAACTGTACATCTCATCTTAAAGTTATTTTCAATCAAATCCATCCGATAAGGGGTGATCCTGGTAGTCTTTTTTTCAAAAGAATTACCGGCTGGAAGATGTATTTGAAGCTCATCCTCACTTAGGTCCGCAGCAGAACTGGTGATATCGGATTCAATCAATTTCGAATCAAACAAAGTGTTTATAAAGGATGTTTTACCAACACCAGATTCGCCAACAACCATAATAGTAAAGTTCACACCTTTACGGAAAGTCTGGGTCTTCTTCTGAATAGGAAGACAAGTCAAACCAACATTTTCCTCGCTGACTCCATCCAGAGCAGAAGCATAATTATAATGATACTGGCTATAGGCCTCATCGTCCAAATCTTTATCAAGATCTGGAATATCACAGGTTACCAATTCAGCAGTACCGGCTGTAGCAGCCACGGTATTAGCAGCAGTAACAGCAGTGACAGAAGTAGAAATCTGAGTTTCAAATGGTTTGTCAATACCTGTACTCATGTTGATTCTGTCAACAGGATTATTGGCGCTAGCCAAAGAGACAACTTTTATTGGTTCGGATGACATGTCTTGTAGAGAATAGCTTAACAAGATGATAATAAAAGAAAGAAAGACAAAAGAGGATTAAATAGATTGGCGCGCAAAAAAGAAAATACGAGAAAAGAAAAATAAAGAAATCCTCAATTCCCCAATTAGGAAATCAAGCTCAAGAGGATTTGGTTGCACAATTTCTAAGCGATAAAAAGCAGTTCCATACGACACCTATAGTAGAGCTAAAGGGAACCTGAAATTTCTTGGGCAGTACAAGAAAGTTAATAAATTGAACAGGGAACCAGAGGCAAAAATTGCAAGCCAAAGTGGAAATATAGACCCGGTAGAGTTTCTGCTTCACATCTTTCATGGTTCCGGATTCAATGATCACCGTACCATAAGTGAAAAAAGAGGCCAAAGATATGGGCGAAAAACAAAGCTGATCCGTAAGATCTCTTTCAAGAACTCCCACAAAGGTAGGATCTTCAGTGTACATATTATTAAGGAATAAATACCAGGCTACTTGAATGAAGGCCATCATAAAACCCCAGAACATGAATGCGAAAAACCTCCAAAACATAAATTTTGTGGAGCATTCCAGCTGATCGACTTGGGAATGAAGATTGTCACGTGAATTAATAGAAGAAGAAGAAGAAGTCGAAGGGAGATTCGGTAGGTAATTATTACCATAATCCACAAAATAGTTTTCAGGACTGGCTGATTGACTGATATTTTGCCGTATATAATCGGAAACGGATGATGAGACACTAGAAGAGCGACTGATCGTGGTGTCAAGATGCGTAGAAAAAGATAATGCTAGGGATCTGGATTGTAGGTGGGCAAAATAGGCGGAAATAGTTTGCGCCATACAATCTGCAATACCGAAGAGCACCAAATTAGTGGCTACAGTGGCCGCTATGGAGGATTTGGTGTATAGTTTATGATATCTGGCTGATAATTTGAAGAGAAGATAGGTGAATATGAGAAGGATAACGAAATTAACCAATGGAACGTTATGAAATCGAACTCTGCTGCAAATATCTTGAAATTTTAGGAGTTGCTGTCTCATCAGAGATGTATTCCAACTTTTGTGAAGATTTGATAAGCTGGACAGATCTACTCCTCGAAACCCCGTACTCTGTGCTTCCACGTCGTCATTATTAGATTCATTTGATTCAGTGAACGGATTTTCCGAAGCAATTGAATCTTCTCCCAACAATTGTAGGGGCATTTATTGGTTGGACAATGGGTGGTGGTTCTGGTAGGCCGGCCTATTACAAACTGAGTATACGGGCAAAACCAGTTACTTACATGGCCGAGTCACAAGCAAAGTACAGCCACATCAGGTTAAAGGTCCTTTGCCACATTGTCTACCCGTTTTTAAAAAACACCTAAAACCACGCGGTGTAAAATATTTTTCACAGTCACATTCCACCGGGGAGCCAAAAAAGAAAACTGTTATGGAAAGGCAGGTCGCACGGCCCTGCTCGAGCGCGGAGTGAAAAATTCTTTTTGCGCATCGAAGTAGTTTAGTTAAAGATACACTTGAAGTCTTTCTTCTAATACATAACCTTAGTGTCGGGAATCGTGATAATAGATACATCTTCAAAATGTTAATGCCAAAAAGCGACAGAACTAAGATCTACCAGTACCTATTTCAGGAGGGTGTTTTGGTCGCAAAGAAGGACTTTGAGATTCAGCATGATGACATTGAGACCAGAAACTTGTATGTTATCAAGTCGATGCAGTCCTTGACTTCCAAGGGTTACGTCAAGACTCAGTTCTCTTGGCAATACTATTACTACACATTGACCGATGAGGGTTTGGAATATTTGAGAGAGTGGTTAAACGTTCCTGAAGGAATTGTTCCAAAGACCTTGTTGGTTGATGCTGTTCCAGAGAGAGCTCAGGGAAGAAGATTCAACCCAAGAAGAGGTGATGATGAAGGTTACAGAAGAAGAAACAGAGATTAAGCACGCATAGCTACCTGTTCACACATTTCAACGCTGGTTCACTCTTTTTTTTTATAATTCTCTATAGAAAAGATGCTCAGACAATGTTCTTATCTTAATCAGTTAATATCTTAGTGAATTTGTAGCCCTTTATGAGCGTAGCGAATAAGGTGGTGGGCGAGTTGATTAAGTTGAGTAGCTGGCTTAGTTGACCAAGTTGAGTAAGTTGAGAAGCTGCCAACTTTGACGTCCCCAATATACCAGTCGTAGCCTTGAAGTCTGATGGTAGGTACTATCCAACGTCAGTTAGTATAGACCTCTACAGATTTACATAAGTTATGCAACAGGTTTACCAATGACTCAAACTGGCCACGACTGTTTCAAGTAGTGTAGGTTTTGTAGGACTCAAATAGCCCAAGAGGATGAACTTCCAACCAAGTACTACCCCAGAAGCGATTGCAAGGTTTCGAGAGTCTCTTGAGGAAGATGGGCCAAATAATTTGCTTAAGTAGGCACTTTCTTATATAATTTATGTCTCTGAAAATGATATCAAGAGAACCTCACCAATTAGACACCTAAGGGTAATGAAATCAATGACCTAAGCAAGACGAAGGCAGATATAATCCTTTACCCAAAAGAGAAATCTACGACAAGCACTGAAAATTCGCGAATGAATCTAAGCGGACATCGAGTATCAATTCAGCTACTTTATTCCTTTCCTTTCTTTATCAATACATAGTTCTTTCATTCCTCTCTATGCCTACTCCTCTCCTTTCTTCGATGCCAAAATACGATTGGCTAGACGATGAGTCGACTATATCGGGAGATGCGAAAACCAATCAATACACCCCTTTTTTTGAGCCAATAGTTCATAGTTTTCAGGATGGTGGATACAACCCTAATGTGTCATATCATTACAATCCTGCGGCATCGCAATATCATTATGGTGTGATGCATCCTATGAAACCGTTTCGTCTTATGCTCACGGATCATTTGGTGTTAGCTTATAAGCTTTACGAGAAGATGGATTGTTATATGCCTCGAAGGGCTACAGAAAAGGAGCTACTGGAGTTTCATTCAGAGGACTATATTAAATTTCTGCAGTCGGTAACTCCAGATAATGTACAGAAATTTTCTGAACAGCTCAGTAAGTTTAATATCAACGACGACAATCCTGTGTTTGAAGGAATGTACGACTACTGCAGTCTGTACGCAGGTGCTTCCTTAGATGCATCGCGGAAATTGATCAGTGGAATGAGTGATATCGCCATAAATTGGTCTGGTGGATTGCACCATGCTAAGAAGTACGAGCCAAGTGGATTTTGCTATGTGAATGACATTGCGATGGCCATATTGAACCTATTGAGGGTGTATCCAAGGGTATTGTATATAGATATTGATTTACATCATGGAGATGGCGTTCAAGAGGCATTCAATCTTACAGACAGAGTGATGACTGTGTCTTTCCACAAATACGATGGATGGTTTTTCCCAGCAACAGGTAATTATGACGAGATAGGTATTGGAAACGGCAAACATTTTGCTCTTAATGTGCCGCTACGCGATGGTATAGACGACGAGTCATATATAAGGCTTTTCAAATCTGTGATGGAACCTGTCATTACGAAATTTAGACCTTCGGCGATTATCCAACAATGCGGAGCTGATTCTTTGGGTCATGATAGATTGGGGGGATTCAATTTGAACATTAGAGCACATGGAGAGTGCGTCAAATTCATCAAAAGCTTTGGCATTCCAATGATTTGCGTAGGAGGAGGTGGCTATACGCCACGAAATGTGAGTAGATTGTGGTGTTACGAGACAAGTGTCATGACAAATGTTGAATTAAACTCTAGACTACCAGACAACCTCCCCTTCCGGTCGTTTTTCAAACCAGATTATTCATTGCATCCAAACCTAGGTGGTGGTATCAAAAATAAGAACACCAAGGAATACTTAGAGAGCATGAGATGCCATGCATTAGAGAATCTACGTTATTTGGATGCTGCTCCTTCTGTTCAGATGCAGGAGATTCCTCCTGACATTCAGAACATTGATGATGAGGAAGAAAAAGACATAGTTGATAGATTGGAGAAAGAGAGCGCAAAATCACACTATATGAACGAACAGAGATACTGGATATCATCGAAAGATGATGTGAGACCGGGCGAATTGGTCGATTAAGTAAATGTATTATTAATGTATATTAGGTGAATGGCACAGAATCATCTTCATTGTCGAAGAGATGCTGACTACTGTAGTCGAACTTACCCCGTTTCTGCAGTGTCCAAACTTTGACCAAACGAGTCAACATGATTTTACTTGAACCCACCCCAAGACTCATCAGGGCATTGAAGCAACAGTCAATGATCAACTTTTGTTTCGGTTCTATGCAACACAGCCCACACATAAAGAGAGGCCACTGCACCATGACTAAGCGATTATCAAACTGATAATAAAGATACTTTTCAAACTGAATCTCCTGTTTTCCTAAACATACTTTGAAGCGCTTGTTCCCACCACGGATATCTCTATCATTCCGCAACTCGTATTCTTCTTTTATATGAAGACGTTCGGGTGCATCATCATTCGTAGTTTCGAAGTCAGAGATTAATCCACTGCTGTTTTCACTGTCATTCACATCGTCAGCTGATTCATTCTCAGGATCATTGCTTTCATCATCGTTACTTCCTTCGGGCTCATTATAGTAGACCCTAAGGCTTTCCAGATTTTCATCGCTCACACTATCTCTATACGTAATTAAACAATGCAATCCAGACATCATTCTCTCCACGACACCTTGAACCAAAGAGCTCTTGATAGATAATCCTTCTTCTGAAAAGAAGTGCGGACCTGTTAACACCTTTAGCAACGTGGCGTCAACATATAGCTGCTGAGAAAGGTCAAACCAACTGTACCAGTTTTTGTTATCATCATTGGAGCAGGTATTTTTGTTAGTGTTATGAATATAGCCGGATAACACAACATTGACACCGGTAGGATTGTTATAGTGGTAACCTTTAGTATTCAAAGGATGGTAGGGCGATTGTATTAGAATTCTGAAGGGGGCTTTGTTGCCCACGATGGTGAATGAGCGAGCCTTAGAGATCTTGGCCACTAGACTGACTAAGTACTCGTTTCGGACGTTACCACAAGAATTGAGGACATCATTGATACGAGAATCAAACTGTTTGGTAGAAAACTTCCTCAAACTTTCAACTGCAACCACTATATCGTTAATAATATCGATGACATCATCATTATATCCAATATAGAGGTCATAGTTGACCAACTTTTTAATCCTATGGCCATCAACAACGATATAATTTTCGTCAGCATCACACTCGTTAGGTGCACCTTTGGGACCATCCGATTCTGATTTATCAGTAACAGGGACAATATCTGTCTTCTGCAATATGGGATTATCCAAATTATCTACATGATAACCACCAAATAAAAAACCAAACTTCTTTAATGCCATACCAACATTGGAATTTGTACTCTTAATAACCTCCAAAAAGTCTTGTAACTCGTCAAAATCGTGAATGGTACCACCGTTATAGGCTGTAAGACCAGCAAGAGTCTCCATGGAATAAAACCAAAGCCAGACAATGACTAAGGCTAAAGACATCGGTCTAAACTTGCAGTACTTGAGAAGTAAATCCTTGGCACCTTTCAAATGAGCTCTCCACTCAGAACCTTTATTTCCAGAGCAGTCTGATGCTAAAACTAAGATAGTGAGAAGCAAAGACTCAATATTACCAAAAATTTGAGGTTTAGAATGCATAATAGTACTCAATGATTTTAAGCAAGAAGAAAGGTAGTAGGATCTAAACTTTCTATGATACGTTAGCTTCTCGCGTTGAGAGTCCCCATCAGTGATGGTTCTAGCAACTTGATACATTTTATATTTGGCAGCGATGGCCAAAAGTGCAAAAAGAAGATGTGGGGCAGGTTTAGCCTGCGAAAGAAAACAACTAATATAAGCGTTGTTAAGAAAGGAGGTTGTAAATGGAAGGAAATTCATGTGGATCTTTGTGACAAATATTTTGAGGTAGTTGATGTGTAACGAGGTCAATTTCCAGTTGAAGAACTTAGCCAGCGAGACAAGATCACTTATATTGATAGTATTATTGAGCACGTGAAGGTACTCAAAGCGACTGGGAGAATCTGACATCAAAATAAAAAGGGGAGGGGAAGGGTATGCGACCAAGGATGAACTTGAAGTGGTTGAGGTAGAAGCGGCTGAGGTAGAAGCGGCTGAGGTAGAAGGGGTAGTTGGCGACTTAATAATATAAGTGGAATCATCCGCTACAGAGGCTAGTAAAGCCATTGAATTCACAGAAGCTGAAGATGCAGCAAAGCACTCATCCTGTGATTCCTCCCTAACGGGAGAGTCTACCTTGGTCTTCGTCAACCGTTTCACATAGTTCTCATCGGATTTCGGAGAATTAGAAACCACATTTTCTGAAGGATAGGAGGCTGGGACAGGAGAAATTTCTGGAACACTGTTCCTACAACTGCCACGCTGAGCTGGAAACATATTATTATCAAAATGTTGGCTGTAGGTTCCGAAGTCAAACCCAAAATGCTGAATCATGTCGTTTAAATCGGAAATGACATTACTGGCACCGTTAAGAAGATTCTCGTTTATCTGATTCTGCTCACCCACCGGAATGATAGGATTATTAAACACCATCTGTGAAGGATCAGGCAGTTGAAACGTTGAAGGATTATTGCTCTGCGGTATCTGTCGAGAAGAATCCCTAACCAGTATAGATGGCCTCTCTAGAAATGGTTCACTGGAGCTGGCGACCGAAGAAGTAGTTGATGGAGGAACCGTAGAGGAATTATTCAAACGAGAAGCCGAGGAGAGACTGCCTTCAATTGCACTTACGGGGAAGTTAACGAGCTTACTCCTATTGACCGTGAAGCTTCGGGCTCTATTGAACTTGACCAAATTCTCGTAGGTACATACCTTGTTTAAACGGCGGCAGTTCCAGCATTCTGGTTTCTTTTCATCACATTTTATCTTCCGTCTCTTGCATTCCAGACACCCACTTCTGGAATATTTTCGTTTCTTTGTGGGCTTCCTGCTGGAAGATTTCATCGGGAAAGTGGTCTCAGCTGGAATAGGCACACTTGGCGGAGAGAACTGTTTACTGCTGTTCATAGCGCTCAGAGTATCCGTCGTATCGGTACTATCCATCGTATCCGTGGAAACTACACTATTCGCAGTGGATATAATAGATGTATTACCCACAGTCTGCGTGGCATTCAGATCTGTTCTTATTTCACTGTCTCTACTCCCGGACAGCTTTCCTTCACCCAGATCCGTGGTCAATGAGGGAACCATAGTTCCACAAACTAAAAATTATTCCGATATTGTGCCTCCGAGAAGCAGCTGGATGACTGGTCTGTCCTGAAAGATGAACAGACGAACAGACGAACAAACTTCCCTATGGCCCGACATTGATCCGATCTCCTATAGTATACTGAGGCCGACCTATACCCACACGTCGATTGACTCATATATAAGTAAAAGAGTGAATACGCGAAAAGACAAAAAGAGAGAAAAAAAAAAAGAGAAACCACTCAGAAAAATATGCTGAATCAAACTTCGTCACAAAAGAAGATGTAGCTCCTTTGTATTAACATTCATATTTAGTTTGCCCGTGGTCGTTCATTGACTGATTGATCAATAACTCATCACCTGTTGTGTAACTGGTGTATAAGACACCCGTGAATATTGCCGACATTGCACGTTCATTTATCATTGTCGCGTACTTGTCCTGATCACATGTCATCACAACAAAGCTCTTCGTCCCAGGGGATCTCATATAGGAAGGCCTCTTCCGGAACTCCTACTTCTCCATCTGGGTTTAACTCTCCAACGGTTTCCCACAAATCACACAAAAACAAAAGTATGCCCTCATCACCTGCCGAATGGCAGAGATACATACCTCCTCTAGGGCCATCTAGCCTCAAAAAGGGTGCAACTGCAAGTTCAGGTAACACCACCACTTTGGCCGCTACTAATCCAAGTGGAACACCAAATTCTATGATCTCTTCTTTTGTAGGACATAGTCATCGGCCTTCTGCTGGTCATTCTATTAGGATTGATCCCTCTGGTCGTGAGAATGGTGTACCAAATGGTGTGCCAAATATTGGCTCAAACAGAGGTCCAAAGGTGTATTCGAATACTCGTCCAATTGGCGGTCCAATTGGCAGTCCAAACGTCCCCCCAAACGTCCTTCCAATTGGCAGTCCAAACGTCCCTCCAAACGTGCTTCCAATTGGTAGTCCAAACGTCCCCCCAAACGTGCTTCCAATTGGTAGTTCAAACGTCCCTTCAATCGGCAGTCCAAACGTCCCTCCAGATAGCCATCGAAACAATCGCCAGAATTTTACACAACCTTCAACTCTTTCCAAACTGCCGCGGCAACAGGTTTCGTCCCCGCAAACAGCCACTCATAATCGTCAACATACATCACCTTCCTGTGCCTTCGATACTCAGAAACATAAAGGACCGAAGTACTGCTACGCTTGCGGTAAATCTATAATTGGCACACTAGTCCGGGCTATGGATCGTACATACCACATAGATTGCTTTTGTTGTTATGACTGCGGCAAACCATGCTCAGGCAAGTTTTTTGCTGAAGAAATAGAAGTTCCTGCGTCGAATGCAGGAACAGACACCGATCCAATCAAACCCGGTGTGCCCAATACTACCACAAAGCTAATTCAAGTACCTTTATGTGAATACGATTATTTCAGACGGATAGACTTAATATGTTTTACTTGCAACAAGGCCATAAGAGGCTCCTATATTACAGCAGTTGGGCGTAAGTATCATCCTGAGCATTTCTATTGTGAGATATGCCACAAAGTGTTTGAAACAGAGGATTACTATGAACACGAGGGACAAATTTACTGCCATTATCATTACTCCCGCATATACGCGGCACATTGCGAATCTTGTAAGTCCGCCATTCTTAAACAATACGTGGAGATGCATCGAGGAGGTAAAGAGCAGCAATGGCATCCGGAGTGCTTTATGATCCACAAGTTTTGGGGTGTTGATGTCACGGTTGACTGTATTGGTCTTGATAACCTACCAGCAAGTCTGATAGAAATCGCAAAGGCTGATGAAAAGGTAATGACTCCTAAGATCCTTTTTGAGGTTGAACATCGGCTGGAGCAAATGATGATGTTTATTTGGATGACACTCTCGGAGTTTGAGGAATCCTGTGCTGCTTGCATTTCAGATATGCTTCACTCTGCCACAATTGACGATAAACTACAAGGGTTACTTGCAGCAGGTAAGCTGGTGCTGAAAATTGATTGTTTATTTAAGGGAATTAATGTCCTCAATGACTACGCTAACAGTTGCCACATCCAGATTGACTATGACTCAGACCGTTATCGCAGCTTGTCTGCGCTTACCAAAGAACCTCGTAGTTTGTCTTCCAAGCTGATGTCTTATCTAACTTTTCTCAGAGATACTACCAAGACAAAACTTGCCACGTCCAAGTACTCTCGGGAGTTACTTTCACTCATTTCTACCATGGCTCATTACATTAAGCTTATTTCAAGAAATTCGTTGATGCATGCACTCGAGTACAACAGACTTACAAAGTCCACATTGGCTACTGACAAATATTTGCGGGAGGTTTCTGTTCACGACTTAGTGCCGAAAGACGTGTTTCCCAATTTGGAAATATCAGCAAAGGCAAAGGATCAATGTTCGGAGTGCGGCAAGAGCATTGAGGCACGCTGCTTTCAATTTGATGAGATGAGGTGGCATCCAGAATGCCTGAGATGTTCAAAATGTGGTAAGTCTCTAGCGAATTCGTCAGTTATCAATGAGTTGGCATTTAATAGAGGTAAAAGTAGCATTTTGTGCGAAAGCTGCGCCTCCGAAGATGTCGATGCAATGACAGGGTTCCACGAAGTGTCAAAATATTCACAGTTGGTTTACTTGCTGAAAATTGCATTAGTTAGATCTAAGTACGCGATGCAAAAGCGGGGACTTATCGAAAAGCACGGTAAGGATGCAGGCCTACAGCCTAATGACAGATACTCTCTGCAGGTATCCGATATTAAGCGCATGCGCTCTTTGAGACAAAACAGAAAGATTGGCAATGCTACTAATGAGATCCGTAAATCGATCATTTTGGAAGCCCCTGAGGGTTTCGTAGCGGATCAAGAGGAAGCAGATGATAGAAATATTATTCCAGAACTTCCAGAAGAGGAGGAAGTTAATAAGAGCGAAGAAGCACCTGGAAATAGAACTCCCAAAAATTATATTCCTGGAGCAGCTTCTCATAGCATTAGAGAGATACGCGACTCAGATTCTAGAACCAATAGCATTATATCTGCGCATTCAACCATGTTCTTGAAAAAGAACAGGTCATTAGGCCGCAAAGGTTCCAAGAGACTTCGGATAGAAGATGTGCCTATGAATGCTAAGCCTACAAACGTGAACCTAGACGAGACTTCGAATTTGTTGAAGAACGAGAAAGGACTTACATTGGACGACATTCCGAGAATTGTTTCATCTGAGCAGGCTCGTGAGTACAGACCAAATGCCTTCAGATTCCAGAAGAGGAACTATGAGACGGCAGCCTCAACTATACCTGCATCGAAATCCGTTCAAAAACGGATTAGTGATGTTCCTAGTACTATCAGCATTCCTTTGAATGAAGCAAGGAGTAGAGATTCATCGATCCAGAGTAGTATGTTGACCACAGAGGCTGAAAACTCTACAGTAACAGTCATAGCATCTGACTATCCTAAACCTTTCGTTTCTAATGTTAAGAGTGACGGAGTGGCGGTGGCTGCAACAGTATCAGCTCATTTGTCAGCTTCGGCTGTTTCAGGATCACATGATAAGAGATTCTCGGAACTAACCCCCATACAGCATGACTATATGCGTCATGTGGCGGCCTTTTCGCTTCACAAGATCCTGGGTGACGAACTAACGCTTGAAGATTGCTTGTCGTTTATTGATATTCGCAAAAATCCATCATTTTGGGGTAAAATATTCGGAAGTTCGAAGAAAAACTCTTACAATGACCTCCACAAAGTATTTGGAGTTCCATTGGAAGCAGTGGCGGTGAAATACGGTATTGATAGTGATTTGGGTATTGGGCCAGAAAAATTACGGATTCCAACGCTTGTGGACGAACTCATCAATGCCATGCATACGAAGGATTTGAGCGCAGAGGGTGTTTTCCGGCTCAACGGCAATATTAGACGGTTAAAGAAACTTATGACATCTATCGATGAGCATCCAGATGCAGTACCAGATTTATACAGCGAAAATGCTATTCAGTTAGCAGCTTTGCTCAAAAAGTTTGCACGTGGTCTTCCAAATCCGCTGCTCACGTTCAAGCTCTATGACGTGTTTATATTATCACAGAAGTTTGCGGAAGAGCCCAAGAAACGAGATAAAATTCTCAAGCTTGCTTACTGCATGCTGCCCAAAGTTTACAGAGATCTTACCGAGGTGCTTCTTTCATTCCTTAATTGGGTAGCCACATTCAGCCACATCGACGAAGAGACGGGCTCTAAGATGGATATTCATAACTTGGCAACCGTTCTGACTCCAAACATCTTGTATTCGAGGCCTAAAATCACCAACAAAATGCCAGACTCTGCTGATTTGATTCCAAACGGAGAAAATCACTTCTTGGCTATTGAAGTGGTCAATACGATGATCGAGAACCATGATGATTTGAGTATCATCCCCACAGATCTCTTGAAACTATACAAGAAGGCTGGCCTGGATGCCATTGCTCCTTCAAAGGATGGTTTCACTACTAAAGAGATTATTGCTAAATGCAGAGCCGCGTACGATAAAAAGCCAAGCATTCTTGAGAAAATAGTTTAATAAAACCTTCGTGTATTCTTAATACTTTGCTGAACAAAATTGATAAGGTTAATCAGTAGTGGTTGGTTCTGAGCCTTCATATACAATGCTGGTGGGCTGCATGGCTCCTCTGCCCAAGAATCCCATCATTACCTTAAATCTATCACTGCTTCCCTCCAAGCTGGCTTTAAATAAATCGTTATTATTTCCCACCTCTTCTTGCTGTTTCTTCAGGACGGTCATTGCATCAAGCTCCGAGGAGCAACGCGGACAGACAATATAGTTAGAGTCTCCGACTCCGTCCTGCTGCTGGCCATTTGAGGTTAGGAGACAGTGCTCATGGAAGGAATGGGAGCATTTAAAGTGAACTATAGGGAAGCTCAACGGTTGACCACAACTGGCACACTTCGTTTGGTTGACAGTCTGATTCTTATGGATCAAGTTGTCCACATCCTTTTCTATTTTTTTGGAATCTTTCTTATAAAACTCAATCAACTTGGCATTGTTATTGATTTCCAGCTTCTGGCGTTTGATGTAGCTGAGAAGATACTGCTTTACAAGTCCCAATTTGACAAAGCCGTTACTGTTAAGGCTGAGTTGTTTGATTAGCTCAAGAGGAGTCATAAGCTTTGCACTTTCGAGCTTCTTTATCAACGTTATAATTCTCTCTTCACCGATAGTTTTGTAGACCACTTCGTCAGACGTATATATTGACAATCCAAGTCTGTATAAATCAGGTTCCTTTTCTCCAAACCTCTCTATAATATTGTATGACTGATTGTAATGTTCCGACATGACCGCCGAGCGGAAAAGGTCCAATCCAAATCCCTCAGAAGATTCATCTGCAGCCTCTCGTATCAGAATTTCACCCTCATTGAATTCAGACACAGAAGAAAGTAATAATAATCCAGTTTTTTCCTCCAATGTCCAACCGTTTTCGTTTTGGATGGTCTTCAATAAGCCTTTGGCCTTTGATTCCCACTGATCTTTTTCGTCTGGGGATTGACTGTCCAATGCAAGTGTAAGATACATCTCGTATAAAGCCGTCATAATATCCTTCTTATCTTTCTCGTTACCTCCAAACTTCTCATAACTTTCAATACATGCTTCCAAGAAGATGACCAACTCGTTAGGATGGTTGACAAAGTGCTGAAAGATAATTTTGGGACGAGGAGGAAGATAGGTAGGAGGCTTGTCTTGGGAAAGCAAAGTTGAATTACTACCATCCTCTTTAGAACCAGAATTCATAAATGCAACAAACTGCCTGTAGGAGTTTAGAATAGGAGATTCAGAACTTTTAGATGACGAATTGCCCGCTGAATAGATGGAAACTTGATCGATATCAAAAGAAGGATCAGGCTTATAGAGGCCAGTGAATACCTCGATGAGAAGCTGTGTGGTGTCATTGGGAAGTTTATCTAGCAAACTTTTCACATTAGACAATAGTACACGCAAGAGATCATCAATGGCAAGCCCCTTGATGTATTTCATGGTGTTCTTGGGACTTTTTAAATCGTTCAGCTGTATATCCACAACAACAGAGGGTAAATTAAACTTCTTGGCAATGAAAGCCGCCAATTGGTAGTACTTACTTTGACGGCATAGATTGATGACTGCCATCATGTCAAAGCTCCTATGTGGATTGATAACTTCAAAGTCCTCATTGACGTCTGTATTCTCA
This sequence comes from Brettanomyces nanus, assembly GCF_011074865.1. NCBI lineage: Eukaryota > Fungi > Ascomycota > Pichiomycetes > Pichiales > Pichiaceae > Brettanomyces > Brettanomyces nanus. Next base: position 297,805 of record NC_052376.1, on the reverse strand, counting down.
ACAAAACTACGAATCATATCATCCTGCTTCAGCTTGCAATAGGAGGAGAAAAGTAGCGTCACGTGGTCGGAAGTGGATTTACCCAAATCTATGAGCTTGCACAAATACTTCGTCAAATAAGGAATTTTAGAGCTCTCCTTATACTTTTGAATAACCTCACTGGTCTTCCCCAAGTTGACGCATTGCACATAATGTTCCATAGCTTCTGCGTACTCATCCCTTGCATATAAATAGTCACCATATTGCTGCTGGATCTTCATTACTACTGTGTCGTCTATCTCGCCTTCTCCCGCCAGTTTAAGGGCGGTAGGGAAAAGATCTCTTTGGACTAAGATATCGAGTTTTTCCAATATAGGCTTCTCGTGTAACCGGTACAAAACACCATCAGATGTAAACACGTATAGATCGTTCCATAAAGAAAACACCTCAATGGCAGTGCTCGCTATGGTCCGACTAAAAGCCAAGAACTTGCCAACAGTATCCACCACCATCATGCTATACGTGGAGAAAGTGGAAGAACCATCAAATAATGCATCTGTTGATGTCACCAAAAGAAGATATCGATCTCCAAAAGCATGTAATCTCTTCTTAGACACCTCCAGAAGAAAATTGTTGGTTCTTCCTCTTGAATTATAGAACTGGAGAGATTCTTGTCGGGCCACAACAAGCGTTTTAAAACCACCCTTTATTAAAAGATCACTACAGTTAATATCTGCACCTTGCTGTTCCTCTAGCACTTTCTCAGGCTTTCCTTTGTTCCTTCCAGACGTTGGAACAGTGATAATCTTGGATATCGTAGTCACATAGAGAAGCGTATCATCTCTAAAATGGACGCCAGTAACTGGTTCTTCACTCTCATACACAATTCTTTGTCTGGAACCACGGTCATGTAGTAAATCCCCTCTGACAAGGATGACAGTACCGTTGGCAAAGCCAAATGCCAAGACGGAGAAGTCAGCAGAACTGGCAAAACATGTCATTGGATAGTTATTTACTCCATTTGTGACCTTACACAGCGTCAAATAGTCGGAATTGTAATCAATTGGTTTCGTTTTATCGGAATTGAGCAAGGTGTTGATGTTCCAGAGTTTTAAAGTGAGAGGCTGACCTTGTGTCTCGGCTATAGAGCATAACATTTGGGCATTACTGCTCCCGGCATCGATATAACACATCTTTGTAATGGTCCAAAGTGGATCATAAGCGGTGAAGCTATTAACCAATTGAAATGAGGAGTCGGCGAATTTGATGAGGGCATCTTTGGATGCTAAAACAAGGTATTTCGGAGTAGAGCAGATAGCACTTACCGAGGAATCTGAGTAGAGGGCTTTTCCTTCCTTCGAGCCGTAATTAGGGTCCTGAATCGGCACACAATCAAAAAAGGGAAATTTCCTCCACGAGGAGAGTGACATCTGATGAGAAAAGTGGGTGAAGAAAGCACAAAAGGAGGGAGGGAGGGACTCGGTGATTATGTGATTGTTAAATTCTCACATATCTCTCGCTAGATCTATACCTGGCACCGCCACATAAAACATTTACTCAGCCACATACGATATGAAACACAGCTGAGTCCATGGATCTGCAAAGATGATCTAGACAAGTTGCGGAGGAGATGATGGACAGAGATATAAAGGGAAGATTAAGCAACATAAATACGAAATGAAGCAGAAGAATCTTTAGCTTTTCCTCTTGCCCTCATTTGGTATGCATCTTCGTCAGCTTAGCAACTGGTCTGCGCAATCATCAGTCTACTCAAAAGACAAACAAGCATCTGAGTTCGAGTCACCAAATTCGATTAACGAAGAAATAAAGTATTTTAATCCCTACATTCCTGTTGCTGTATTTCATAAAGGAAGGTGTTCCACAGAAAGCTTTTTTAATGGTATCCACAATCCTTATTCCAAATCCCTTTGGTACTATTCACGGGGAGATAACGGAGAGGAGATAAAAAAGATTCAAGAACGAACAAAGGCAACGAAAAAGTTAAGCAATAAGAATATACTGGAACAAAGGTTGCAGTTATCTGATGAGAAGATATTTGATGAAGAGGATAAAGAGAATACGGCTCCTCAATTTCCTAATTGGGTCGCGAAGGAGAGTTCGAAGGATTTAAAGGATCTGTACTCTCATAAGTTGCTTCCTCAGGTTCCCAGCAAAAAACTCAAATACAATTCAAAGATACCTATTTTTCTCTTCAAAATTGTTGAGATCGCCAGATCTGGTCTGAGAAGCATTAAATTGCTTGAGGGATTGGAGGAGTCGTTTGATGAATATGTGAAACAAAATATGATAGTGACAAGCCACTACCACAAATTAATCATCTTTGGAAATGTAAAAACTCTTATTGGTGTCAATCAAATTTTTATCAACAAGTTGGAAGCGATGGATGGCAATTATCTTGCTGCAGTGGACGACTACTTCAATCGAGTACTCAGAGTGTATCCTTCTTATGTATCGCACTATTCACTACGTGAGAATATGGTACTACGTATGCAACAAAATGATGAAAATCTTGAGGAATGGTTTGATTCAATTCAGAGCTTGCTTCTGGTAAACGGTTATTCATCTTTACTGGTTGCGTTAAAAGCTCCAATCGATACATTCATTGAGTTATTGGACTTTCTGGAAGAGAACCTCAATTTCAGAGAGCCGGAACAGCTTAGGATTCTTAATCTCATTGTAAGAATTAGGGCTAAAGTTCGTGAAACAAGTAAAGAAGAACAGAGAAGAGTGCTGGGAAATGAGCACTTGATGACTTCTTTTGAAGTACCATTGTCGTGGAAAAAACACAACAAGTATAAATGGAAAGAAATCAGTCGAATATCGTTGGAAGGACAGGTAATCTTCTTTCTTCGGGATCGGCTTAAGAGTTCTTTAGTAGAGTTTAAAAAAATAGAAAAAACTGGTGACACTACAGACATTGAATCAAGTCGGACAGCTACTTGGATCGAATTTTAAGATGGCAACTATTTTCGACAACTTCTACTTACAAATCCCTAATGAAGGTGAGAAGGAGAGATCTGAACAACAATTAACACCACGATCAGATCTCTTCTTGAAAAATTCCATTCACTCCACCTATCAGCTTTTTATGGAAAAAACACAGAGACAGGAGGAGCAGATCAAGGAGAGGGTAATTAAATTTGAGGTTTCCTTACAGCCTCGAAACAAGCTTTTAAAGGAGTACATTAAAAGGATTTTGGAGAGTAGCCGAAATAAATCCAGGACTTCGGAACAAGATAATGACCAACAAATACGGATCATATCAGAATTGAGTACTTTTATCAGATTCTTCAAAAACTATGGACTGTTAATGGTGCTCAGATCTATTAGCCTTCTCCATGAATTCTCTCAGGTTTTGAGCGAAAATGGTAGCAAAAATAGAGCCAAAATAATTACAGCCAAACAAATCATAGATCAGTTTCAAGAAATGAGACAAATCCACCAGCAAGTTCTTCTGTCGCAACTTAAAGACACAACTGAGCTTGCCAGTGAACTAGGGAAGAATACTGCAACAGAGAAAATCCTTAAAAGGATGTATCGACAGTAAATAGAAACGTGAGGTCCCCCAGCGATTCCCCAGCCTACTAGGGCAGTGATATCTAAGCCGCACTTGGAGACGAGATAAAAATATCTCTAGATATTATAGCGTCCCAAAGAGGAATGATATGGAACAGATACAATTTTATATAGTTATAGCATAGTCAAATATGAATGAAGCGTAAGTATTTAACTGAAGTAATATGAAAGCAATACAGGATACTAACAACAAAAGACAATAGTGACAAGATTCAACTACTGGATTTGCTTCGATCTATGGAATGCGACCAATACTATGAACTATTTGAAAAAAATGATATCAATATTGAGCTCTTATCATCGATGGACAGGCCTGCATTAAAAGAGCTTGGAGTCACCAAAGTAGGTGATCGTCTGAGGGTTCAGATTCTCATATCATTACTAAACATTGAAAAAATTCGATCCAAGGTGCCGATGCATGAACTTGTCGAGGCTATTAAAGTGGCATACTCTGCACTTACTGGCGTCGACGATGATATTGGTGTCAAGATAAATAATAATAGAGAGGAAAGAAGACAGAGGAAACATCAGAAAGCAGGGCAGCAGCAGCAAAATGATTCACAAAATAACTATTCATTGCACAATGAGATTACGGTGATTACTCAAGATGGACAAGACTATAGAGTGGATATCACTGACTGTTATACATCATCGGCCATCAAAAGAAATATTTTACAACAAACGACGACATCGGGGCCGCTAATAGCGGACGAATGGTCTACATACTATCGAGATAAGTCAAATTCTGTACACTTGATGTTCAATATTGAGCTGGCTACAGTGTGCAACTCACCCGGAAGAGAGGAAAAAAGCCGGATTATCTTTTGCCGAACTGGTGAAGCGCCGTCACAGGCCGCTATAGAGAAGTCGAATGAAATAATAGCAAAGAGTGAGACATCCAGTGCTGAACAGAACCAGAGAAGCTCCATGATTATGAGAAATATGATCGGACAGAGACCTCCTAGTCAGCTTATTTCGACAAATTTGGGAGAGTATTTTCCAGAAGTAGGCCCCACCGAGTTGAAGAAAGTGATGCGTAATTCATATAGACTCTCCATGTATGGCAGCCGAGTTCTTCAACAACAAGCTCGTCAGAGTCCGGTTAACGGAGAAATTAGTAGAAGAAACAGTCGCATGAAACGGAACTCGATTTACTCAAATTACTCAATGATTAGTCGACCTGAGTCGGTTGCTAGTGGTTTAACTGCTCTTAGTAGTGGAGTAGGGTACGCAATGAGGATCAATCAAACCGTTGGGGATGTTCTACTATCGAATAGTAATGCTATAGAGGAGGAAGAAGAGGAAGAGGAAGAAGAGAAAGAAGAGGAAGGAGAAGAGGAAGAAGAGGAAAAGAAAGAGGAAGATGTTGCAAAAACACTCAACCTAGGCAACAGTACGTTTAAGTCAGCACGAGCATCTGTAGATGATACTGGTACCATCAAAAAAGAGGATGTACGGACTTCATCATTCATTAAGCTTCTTGATGAAGATGAATATGAGGCAGAAGATTTAATGGATGCATATGGAGACATGAGCCTAAGTGAAAATGCGGAGGACGAACCAAGAACCTCTTCAGTGATGAGTATACTGACCAGTGAGCTTAACCACGGCCCATCAATTTGGCATAAGGGGTCAAAGATAGGTCAAGGCTCGTATGGATCTGTGTACTTAGGTTTGGATGGGCTTACAGGAGAGTTGATGGCAGTTAAAGAAGTTGACTTACCTACATCATCAGAGGATTCTAAAAATAAAATGGTGACAGCACTAAAAAGAGAAATGGAACTTCTTAGGGAGCTTCACCACGAGAATATTGTTAGGTACTTAGGATCAGCCTCCGATTCTTCCAAGATGTATATTTTCCTTGAGTATATTCCTGGTGGTAGTGTATCTTCTATGCTCCATACGTATGGTCCTTTTGAAGAGCCGTTGATTAGAAACTTCCTGACACAGGTTCTCATCGGTGTTAGATACCTTCACAACAACGGCATTATACATAGAGATATTAAGGGAGCCAATATCTTGATAGATATCAACGGTACTGTGAAAATTGGAGATTTCGGAATCTCAAAGAGAATTACACCTTCAAATAAAGTGGATCCTGTTGAAGAAGAGCAGATAAAGCAGAGCAAAAGAGCGTCTTTCCAAGGTTCTGTTTATTGGATGGCACCCGAGGTTGTCAAACAGGTCGCATCTACGGAGAAATCAGATATTTGGTCTACGGGATGCCTTGCTATTGAGATGTTCACAGCCAAACATCCATATCCTGAATTTTCGCAGATGCAGGCTATTTTCAGGATTGGCACACTGACTTTACCAAAGTATCCATCAGGATGCAGTGATTCTGCCCGGGATTTCTTAGATCTGGCATTCGAAACTGACTACAGGAAGAGGGTCAGTGCCACCAATTTGTTGAAGCATCCATTTTTTAAACCGCTGTTCAATATGAGGGAGAAGCAGAGGAAGTAAGAGAGCAACCACCATGCGCTTATATAATCAATACATAGTATTTTTTTTTTTGGTCCTCTCTTTAGACGCCCCGCAATCGAGGCTTGACTATATAAACTAAGCCTGTTGAAGGTAAAGTTCACAGGTCTACATACACTCTTTATGTTCTTAGTGACTCATTGATTTGCAAATGCTCCTTTTCGCCTTTATAATAATACTTTATATTGCAGTGATAATGTCCAAACCAAGTTTGAATGTCAATGAGAAGAAGGACGTGTTGCAATCTAAACAAAACAAAGAGACCAAACAGGCCAAACACGACAGAGAGGACAGAGAGGACCCATTCGCCGGAATGGAGGGACTTAAGGCCAAAATAGGTGATAAGTTGATCGATTTGGACGATGTTCGACTCAGAAAGCCTCATAGCGTTCGACCAAGAGTCAAGAACAACGCGGGAGGATTGCTAGAGACTGGAGATCATCGTCCTGGTACACAGTGACGGAATAAAAAATGGGAGTGTATCAAAGAAGGAAAAATAACATGGGGCCTAAGTAATTTTTGTATAAGGTTAATTTGATCGAAGCGAAGCGATGTCATTTTGTTAGACTATCCTCTGTATTTTGTTCTTTGACCATGATTCGATTACGCCCATTTGGCCTTAGTAGGGTTATTAAGAGGGCCATTTTCTACTTATTGATCGCTGCGTCAGTGCTGACGTTCGTGGTTATACGAGGGGGCGTATATTCTTCTCCGTATCCCTTAATAGTGGACAGACCGATAGTGGATCGTGTAGTCACCGATGTTCGATTATCCACGTGCTACAGCATATTAGGGAAAATCCCTCGTTGTAGGCTCACATTGGATGATGGATCATCGTGGACCAGAGTGCCGAAGGATATTTTGCTTGGGAGCAAGTGGTACAAGAAGGTGTTTATGGATTATAGAACTGCGAATACACAAAAAGCTGCCAAATTGGACATCCATGTGGTTAATGAGGTGAGAGTAGGTGATAAACTGAAGGATAAATCGTGGAAAAATGTTGGATATGGAATGTGGATCAAGAAAGATGCTTATATTGATACGGAAAGCATTACGGGGATGGATGTTTTGTTTGGCAGAATGGCAGTAGAGCCCAGACAGGGATGGGATTTGATTGAACAATCATTGAAGGTTTCTGGAAAACATCTGGAGAATGAAGAATTAACAGAAGAGTCTCGATTGAAGAAAGACTGGCATATATATGACACAGAGTGCTATTTGACAGTAAGAAAAGGAAGAAAGAAAGAGCCTGTTCAACGTACAACATCGCTTAGCTTTGTAGATCACAAGTTCAAAATTCTTCAGATAGCGGATATTCATCTTGTGGCTGGATTTGGTCGTTGTAGAGATCCATGGCCCGATATTGAAAATAGACAGAAGAACAAATGCTTAGGAGATCTGAAAACGATACAGTTTGTGGAAAGGGTTTTAGACCTTGAAAAACCCAACTTTGTGATATTCACAGGTGACCAAGTATTTGGAAGCGAGTCCAAAGACTTTGAGACGGCCATTTTCAAAGCCGTAAAGCCTGTAATAGATCGTAAAATTCCGTATGCTATGGTGATGGGAAACCACGACTCGGAAGGTTCGTTGAGTCGAGAGCAGATCTATCAGCTTCTAGATACACTTCCTTACTCCATATCTAAGGCAGGGCCCGAAGAAATTAGTGGAGTGGGTAATTATCACCTAACAGTTACGAGTGATAAAGACACCGAAAATAAGGACCTTATACTATACCTGTTAGACTCCCATTCGTATACACATTCAAAGGTTCCAGGGTACGATTATATAAAAGAGGATCAGAAAGAGTTTGTGAGGATGGAATATGAAAACGAGACGAAGTTATGGGGGGATATTCCAATGGCAATGGGATTCTTTCATATCCCATTACCGGAATATCGTGAATACAAGAATGAACATGGCCAGGCAAGACCAATGGTGGGCCAGTACAAGGAAGGGTGTACTGCTCCCATCTATAACTCACATATGTTTGAATTGTTTAAGGAGATAGGAGTTTCTGTAGTGTCTGTTGGTCACGATCATTGCAATGATTATTGCCTTGATTATAATGGTGTATGGCTTTGCTACGGAGGAGGAGGTGGAGAAGGAGGATACGCTGGATATGGAGGAACTACGAGAAGATTGAGGGTATTTGAAATAGATAACGAAAGATACAGCATTACAAGTTGGAAGAGGCTTCAGACCAATCCCGAGGAGATATTTGATGAGCAGATTTTACAGGAGCGGCAGCAGGAGTAGTAGCAGTCAGATCTGCTGACTTAACTAGTAGTGCATTTAATGAATATACTAAAATGGATTTTGTAGATTCGACCCGTCGATTACAAGGAATAAGACTATATCGAGTCTTGATTTCTTTTACCTGTCTGTACACCAATCTTATTAGAAGAGGTATCATCATGAGCACAATCAAGACGCCGACATCGCCTCTTCCGAAGCTACCCGATCAAACTGCTGTAAGTGAATCTTCTACACCGGTGAAGGTAGCGAACAAAACTCCTGCTGATTCACCTAGTAGAGCTTCTATCAACACTACTACCTCTAAGAATGAAGTTTCATCGGATTCAGAAATCTTCACTTCGGAGATTAATGCATGCTGCTTGCACTACCTTGTGAACGAATGCGTTCCACTTTCAATGAGAGTGCAGGAGAAGTTAATGAAGAACGAAACTGATCTTGGAGCTCTGATGAAGAACTTGAAGTTAAAGGACCAGAACATTAGAGGATCCGAGGAGATCAAAGAGGATACAAAGTCGTCCAAGGGCCCTTCAGACTCTCATACAAGGGAATTTTTGGCTGGAAGAGTGGATTACATGAATGACGAGAAGTACCTTGACGTCAATAGTCTCTATAGAATAGAGGGCTACGGATTTGAGATTGGCTTCAAAATCACCGATTGCTTGATATACGACAAAAGTGTCAAAGAGGGCCTCACTGTGAAGATGGTGGACTCTTTGGAGATCCTGAAATTCATTTGCAGAGACGTGTGGAAGGTGTTTTATGGAAAACAGATGGATAACCTTCGAACTAATCACTTGGGAACCTTTGTGCTTATCGACAATGCCTTCAAACCTCTTACACATTTCTACAGTGGTAAAGGCGAAGAGGATACACTAAATAAAGTTACGCCATTCCTTCAATTTCCTTCCGGTTTGATAAGGGGAATACTGTGGAGTCTTAGTGTGGAATCGGTGGTGAAGGCCGAGGTTATCAACGGCAAGGTTCCTGGAATTTCGTTTACTGTTCAGACCAACTTCGATACAAAGGAGTGAAGACGCAGATTCATTATAATATAATAGATATAATATCAAAACCCTAATACTTCCCAATTCGGAAGATTCTCTTTTGTTTTCGGACTCGATTCAGCGCTTAAAAATTATTGTAGAATCCTTAATTACCTCGTTTGTCCCAATCCCTTTTCCTTCTTCACAGTTGAACCACACCTGCAAACCAGTGATAACCAAAGCTAATCTGCAATTAAGATGCCTGTTCACTCCGATACGGCCCCTAAAGCCAACTACCAACCATTTCCAGTTCCTCCGAGGATGGCCTCTTCTGGTTATCCGAGAATTTCCTTGCCTATGGCACCATTGGTTCCTATGATAACCCCTCTGATTCCTTTGACCTCAATGGCAGCCTCTATGGCATCAATGGCAGCTTCCATGGCCTCGATGGCGGCTACCATGGTCTCGATGGCTCCTTTGGCCTCAATGGCTCCTTTGTTCCCGATGGCTGCTGAGATTTCACCAAGATCTCCAGCAGCTAAACCAAAAACTCCGCAGATGGCCTCTCCTGCAAAGCGTTCACTGCAAAAATGCACGAAGCCGGCGGCCCACACTGATGTAACCGACTGCTACCCTTCTGTGGGTTACTATCCACTGATCTATTACGTTAATAATGCCAATGTTAACGCACAACAAAGAGAAAAGGTCAGGAAGAGCACCAATAAGGGTGAAAATAATTTAAAAACAGGTTTGAATGACTCCAAGAAGGGTATTAAGAAGATTCCTACCTCTGCCACAAGCCCAGCCTTCAATCCGGAAATTAGATTGATTTCATCAGAAACTAATTCGAACCCTCCTCTTTTGGATGCTGTATCTACAGAAGGAACTCACTCATCCAACAGTGCAAATACGTTGGTCGAGGTGAGCTCAAAGTCCCCAGTGAAAAACAAATCACTTGAGGCACCGACTGAAACAGTCGAGTCAACAATCAAGGCACCAGCCAAAAGATCAATAAAGGAAACAGCCGAGGGTGCAGCCAAAGTACCAGCCGAGGTACCAGCCGAAGCCAATACCTTGGAACCCATCGCTAGAGAACAATCACCAAAGAAAATTGCAAGACCAAAAATAAAATCACCACTTCAAGTCATTGCTTCCTCAGTCGTAGAGGCTCCAGCTTCACTAATCTCTAGAGGAGCCGGAAACTTGCCAACATCTAAGAAAACTCCAAGCCAGATTGAGAAAACATGTCTCAACGTAGTTGCAGACAAGGAAACCGAAGAGAACTTGCAAAGGCTTAGAGTGAAGTATAAGAACATCATGCTAACCGAAGAGGAAATAATCAAGATTTCAGAGCTGCCAGAGCAAGAAAATCATGCAACAGCTACCAAAGGCCTACTGAATCATCCTCCAGAAATTCACCAAGGAACTCCCAAGGTTAAGCATAGAGCAGCACCAAAGTTCAAGAGTATGCCTAGACTTAAGCCTCAGCTCCAGCCTAATTTATCCCTCAATGCAGAGCCAGTTCCCAATCCTGAACTAGTCTCTCTGGCATCTCCCAAGCTTGAACCATTTTTTAATGCGACCCATAATGCTAATATCATACCTGAGATAATTCATAGGGTTGAGCATAAAGAAGCTTCACAGATTGAGTCTAAGAAAACTTGTGACCCTAAGAAAAAGGAAGCGATGAAGGTAGAAGATGCACGTAAAGAAACTTCTAAGCCATGCAGACCAGAGCTTCAGAAGGGAATAAAAGAGAAGTACAAAGAGCAGCATCTGAGAGCTGAGAAGTTGATTGCAGAGAAAGAAAAATCAAACCCAAGGAAAATGACAGAGAAAGAGGAAAGAACGTCAAAACTCAAGGCTATGAAAAAAGCCAAGGCTGAAGCAGAATCAGCCATACAGAAAGATGAAGGTGTTCGCAAGAAATACAATGTTCGTGGCAAGACTTTTGAGATCGATCCAGAAAGCCAAAGGTTATACAACCTCCTTGTAGCCAGAACCGTACCGAAAGGAAGAAAAGCCACATCCATTGAAGAGATAGAAGCCAGACGCCAAGGAATCGAGAATAAGGATCTTCCACCGCTGTCAGATATCGACAAGTTTGGTTTCGAGTATGCTCTAAAGATGCAGGACGAAAGAGATGAATTAGCCACCAAAAACAGAGACGTCAATGTGAAGGCTGAACTCCTAGTAAAAATTGTCGATGGAGTGACCAAAGACTTCGTATGCGATCCTGAATTGAACAAACTGTGCTCAGAGGGTTATGGACATCAGTTAACAAAGCTATCCACCGAAGAGAGAATAGACCGAAAATATAGGGCCATTCTTCGTGCCCTTGATGAGAGTGGACCACAATCAAGCCCTAGAGAGTATCTTACTCTCCCCAAGACCATTCACGGTATTCCATTTAAAGAGATTGATGAGGCAGTGTGGGGTGACAAGAAACTTTCACAGAGCAAGGACTCATTCACTGCCACTGTGAGTAGTGTGCTTAACAATTGGTTTCAAACAATTATAGAAGGGGATGCTTATAAAGAAGACCCTGAGATGGCTATGATTGTATCCACAATAGCAAACACTGCTTGGCTAGAAGAAACTATTAATCAAATATTTTTGAATGAAGAGCAGAGGAACAATGCAAAGCCCACCACAACAAAGAAGATCAATCATCTAGCTCTAGAGCATTACAAGGGCAATCTTTTGCATCAAGGAAACGAGAAAAGCAGTTCGGGAGAATACCAGCCTTTAAGATCACATCGCTTACCCCAAAGGGTGCTCGGTGAATGGTTTAGCAAGTTTGGCAATGCGATCTTGGAATCATTTCCACAGAACGAGCAGCCGAACCACTGAAGAGCTGAAGGACCAAGAAGATTAGCTCACCTACGCAGCTGGTCTGCGCAGAGGCAAGGTAAACCCAAAGCCAGGCAATTGTACTAAAAGACCTGGAACTTGGAAAACCTTTTAACTGGCAAATTATGGAAGATGGAATCTTCAAGTTTGAAAGGAGACAGACTTTCGAGGCGATACCTAGTGGCTGTTAGTTCAGTTATCACTACGGAGGGCCCTTGAAAGTTCCCTTATAGAGTTGATATTCAAGCTTGAATTCTATTGAGTCCGGAATTTGCATTGGCCACTGCGTGGCAGTAACAATGTTCAATTGAGAGCACCTTGATAAATAACCATTATAGCAACTGCAGGGACCTTTTGATCTATAATGGATTATCTATCGAGGAGATACAGCTTCTCAATGGGCTACCTTATCTGAAAGAGTACCTATGAAGGTGGATACCTGGCGGCTGTTAGACCAGTTAATGCCATGGAGAGTTACCTTCGAGGAGTTAGAGCTCTTCCAGTAAGGACTGCACGTTGCTAAATCAAAATATCTAGCTATCTTGTAGTTTCCTTTTCAGTACACTCAGTAAATCGGTACTGTAAATTCTAACTTTCAAGGTCATAACCAGCTATAACAACAGATCCTGCGTTTTGAACGACTTCCAACTATCGATAAACTCTTGCACTTTCGTTGTTCTCTCTCTCTTTTCCTCATATCCCTACTTCACTAATATGATGGTGAATTGTTCGATTCCGATGATGAGAGATACGGTATTATTTTTTAACAATTAGCTAATCGATTGTTGTAGAGTAGCAGTAGCGGTAGCAGTCATAATGCCAGCGTATGGATGACTGAACATGGCCGGCCTAGTTGGAGATATGCGCGGCTGTGAAAAATCATTACATCATCTTGCAGTACGATCTTATCGCTTCATCCTCTTCAGGTTCCTCGGTTGTTCTTGCACCTTAGATACCCTCCCACAGCAAAATGAACCCTGAAGATATTCCAAAGGCGCCACTAGTGGGCCGGCCGTTGCTTGTTTTCACCTCTTTCTTTGTTAGCATATCTGTATTCTTGATGGGATATGACCAAGGTTATTTCTCATCTATCTTAACTAACGAACACTTCAAGAATTATTTCGAGGACCCTAATGCTGTGCAAATAGGAACGGTAGTGGCAGTTTTGGAGATCGGTGCTCTTATCACTTCTCTTACTTTGGGATATGTGGCTGACAGATTTGGAAGAAGAAAGACAACCCAATTAGGTTGCGTACTCTTCTGTTTTGGAGGTGTGGTGCAAACTGCATCCACCTCATTCCATCATTTAGGAATAGGCCGATTTATCAGTGGTTTAGGAGTGGGATATCTCAGTGGAACAGCTCCTACATATATGTCAGAAATTGCTAGTTCGGATATGAGAGGATTACTCGGTTCAGCGCAATTTACCGGTAACGTTTTTGGATACTCGACTTCGATCTGGATTGATTATGCCTGCAGTTACTTGGACAGCAACTATTCCTTTCGAATTCCTTTAGGAATTCAAGTTTGTTTTGGCTTAATCTTATTCTTTGGCACCTTTGTCCTTGTTGAAAGCCCCCGTTGGTTACTAGAGCACGACCACGATACAGAGGGGCTTATCGTACTAGCCGATCTATTTGCCGAGGGCCAGGTCCATGACACTCTTGCTGTTGAGTCCTACAAATCTATCAAGGAGTCGGTTCTTATTGGAAGATTAGAGGGAGAATTGAGTTATATCGAAGCCATTAAAAGATATCCTAAACGAATCTTCATTGGTTGTAGTGCACAGCTGTTTGCGCAGTTCAATGGAATCAATGTAATTTCATACTATGCACCTCTTGTGTTTGAAGAAGCTGGATGGACAGGACGAGGTGCCATTTTAATGACTGGCTTCAACTCTATTCTCTACCTTTTTTCAACTCTAATTCCTTGGAGACTCTCAGAAACTTGGGGCCGTAAGCCCTTGCTTATAATGGGAGGCCTTGGTATGGGTGCAGCTTTGATTATGGTGGCCATCTTTACAAGCCTGAAATATTCTGTGTTGGTTGTCATAGGTGTAATGTGGTTCAATACTAGCTTTGGCACTAGTTGGGGTCCCATAGGTTGGCTTATAGGACCCGAAGTACTTCCAAATAAGGCTAGGGCCTCTGGTGCGGCATTAGCGACATCTACAAACTGGTTTTGCAACTTTGTGGTGGGTGAAATGGCTCCTATATTATTAGAGCTTATTAGTTGGAGACTTTACTTAATTCATGCAGCATGCTGCTTCATAAGCGCTATAACAGTGTGGAAAATGTACCCAGAGACAAAAGGATTGTCTTTAGAAGATATGGATTCAATATTTGATGATGCATCGTCATATTCCTCATCTGTTACATCTTCAACGAGTAGAATTTCTCATACAATCAATGATATTGAGTCACTTGGATCTCGACACAACAGAGCACATATGGCTCGATCTCAACCACAGACCCAATCAGGAACCTACAATGAACGTTCTCCAGTGTTAGATTCAAGAACATCAAGTTTTATGACTATGCCGCTTCCACAAGGTTCTGGAGTGATTTCAAGCTCTGCTCCTTTCATTCTTCCACAAGATATAGAACCTCCTGATTTAGAAGCAGTTTACAAGTATAAAACCGATGATAGCCGATCGATCAGAGGCTCACTGAGACGAGGTTCAGAAGCCGTTTCTTCAATATTCAAATTTGGGAAAAAGAAAGATCCACCTAATGATGGGGTTACCACAGACGACGACGTTTCAGAAAGATTTATTAGCTGATACATAACATACAAAATACACGATGACTAGACTATATTTCAGGATCTGGCAACCTTTTATAGCACGCTATGTATTTGCTACCGTTGTTTCTAGACACTTTCTTACTTTCTTCGGTAGCATTAGTCATGATACGTACACAGTCATCAGAATCTTCCCACTGCTTGTCCAGACGCTGAAAAAGAGGATGTCCGTCCAAATGATGAACCATCCATTCATGCAAGTCAAGCACATCGGTAATGGTGTAAATAATACCGCCTTCCTTCAGCACGTAAGCATATTCACTGAGCAATGTAGTGGTGACAATTCTAGCCTTATGCTTTCTTTGCTTAAAATGAGGATCCGGGAAACAAAAAAACATCTTACTGAGCTGTCCCTTATGGAAGAAGTTCGGAAGAAACTTCATAGCATTTCCACGGATGACAGCTGCATTCTGGTACACGTTTTGACCAGGAGGAGAGTTTTCTCTAAGCGCAAGGAGCCTATCTTCCACATATTGAGTCACCTGAACCCTGATCTCCATTCCTAGAATCAAAGTATCGGAAAATTCAGCGGCCAATGCTACCGTTAAACCACCGAAGCCACATCCAATATCTGTTATCTGCACTTCCCTGCTGATCTTTCCAGGGGCCATGACTTTTTCGTCATGATAATAAGGATATAATTTAGCCCAATCCATCTGATTTGGACTCATGGGATATTCTAAGCTGTGGTCAGAAAAAGGATTTGAATGAGCCCTTTGGCGATAGAACCTCTTTCTAGGCATCTTGATCTCTGCATCCATCTTCCGCTTTTGAGAGTCCACCTTGGCAATTCGAACATGCTTCTGTTCAAGTTTTTGAAGAGTCTGCCGTTCTTCCTCCTTGTGTTCTCTGTACTGCTTTCTCTTCGATGTCATCTTACGGAAGGGAAAGAAGAATAAAAAGACCATTAAGAAAAATATGGTCTAAACCGCACCCCTGAAAAATTTCAATCAAGAACTGAAAAATGAAGATCCGCACCCCCTAAAAAAACCATCAAAAAATGTCAATGCTACAAGATCATTCTAAGGCCTACCTCTCCAAACTATCGATTGAAGCTCAATGCTTTGATATCTACAAGCTATACAATATATATAAATTAAATGTTCCTATTCAGGTATTTCGTCAGTTTTAACATCGGCTTCTTTTTTCTCCATTTCGTTTTTTCTAGATTCAAGCGTCATTGCCAAATTTGTAGGAGCAGATTCTAAAGCTCTCACGATACCAGCACCAGAACTCATGGAAAGCAAACCGACCAACTGAGAACGAAGTTCGGGAAGTGATGGAAGATCTTTGAACTCTCCAATTTTGTCCAAATCAACGTATCGCTGGCCCACTTTACCCCCCATTAGAAATAACTTCTCCTTCTGGGCTTTCAGCACTCTCCACACTTCTTTAACAGCCTTTGGATCTAAATCCTTAATCATTATGAGAGCAGTAGGTCCCTTCAACAAAGGCTCCAAAGGATGTCTCGTCTTCTTTCTTTTGACCTGCCTCATGGCGGCTTTAGAAATTGGATCCTCATGGTTCGAAGCCCTTAAATAATGCCTAAAGATAGAGGACTTTAGTTTACGGAACTGGATATCCTTACTGATCTTATGGAGCTCTTTCCTGATTTGCTCGTTATCAGATGAGAGAAGATTGTTATGATGAGCAAAAAGTACAATTTCATTGGTTTCCCAGAAATGCTGGTAAATTTCCATCAAATATGTCTTTCGGGAGTCTGCAGGTTTCACAGGCTTGCTTGGCTTATTGCCCTGACTGTTTGACAATGCATTGCAACACGAAGAGAACGATCTAACCGACACAGTCTCCTTTGTCAAATAGGGGCGAATCCTTATAAGAGAGGTAAAAGATCTGAAGAACATGCTGTTCAGATACCTGGAAAATACACTCACGATGGATGACAACCTTTGTTAGAGAACTTGGCTAACTCCTTCTACTTCCTCCTACAGTGAGGAAAATTTTTTTTCGTCTGCTATCATTTTCAGATCTCATCCATACACCAATATAGAGAGAGATAAGGTAGATTTTGACAATTGCTCAACTACTTGTTCGGTGTTGATCAAGGTAGTTAGTTAGTTTACATAACCTCTCAAAAACCAATCGTGCGACCCAAATTTACAATTTATGGCAAATTCAGACATTAAAGATTTCCCACCTCGTCGTCACGTTCCCCCACCTGCTCATCTTTCGGAATTCTATCATTATGTAGACGGCCCAGGCCATTCAAAGCCTCAAGTTGGTGCAGCCAGTCAGGTGGGGACAGCTGGGGCTGTTGCAGTTACAGATTCAATTGATGGGGTTAAGGCCGTAAAGTTATCAGACCACTCTACATCGTCGTCGGCAGATGGACAGTCACCAGATATATCAACACCTGTGTTGCCTGTGTCACCAATATCAGACATATCAAAGCATATGAATAGTCACACTATTGGAGCTTCTTCGATAACGTCGTCAAGACTTTTACGATACACCTTGTCGCATACAGAGTCTTATCAATCGTCTACAGCACCATCAGCATTGGATTTGGAAACGCTAATCACAGGGAAAGATATTAAAGATACGATCGACTGTTACAAGACATTAATTAACACGTCTCAGAAATACCGGGAGGCACTAGCACAGCTCAATCTGGCGGCCAGCGAGTTTGGTGGAGCTTTAGAGACGTGTGCTCGGTTGAAAGGATCCGGGGAAGCATCAGAAGGACTCATGGGATGCAGTGGTTTGCAATATATGATAGCCAATCAACAGCAAATCCTTGTGCGAAACTTGGAAGTGGATTTTCAGAATCCAGTGGTGGGAATCATTGATGAATTTGAGCAGCAGCACTTGAATACGGATGCCGAGTTTAAGAAATTGATTAATGATAAGGTACGTCAGTTGAAGAAGAACGAGAAGACCAACATCAAATTGAGTCGCAAGAAATACAGGAACATAGCGGCGTATCGGTCAAATTTGCAGCAATTAACCGCTCAATTGGATGAGATTGACCGGTTGAAGCACGACTATTATATGAGCTCGTATGAACAAGTTCAGTGTGCTTCTAGATCGATTTTGGATAGAACCAGGGATATAGTTTCTTTGGAGACTACTATATATGATAGCGTTGCAAAGAAGGGAGAAACTGGAGGAGGGTTAGATAATTTACTTGAAGAGGAGTCGGATGCACGTCAAGAGACGGAGTTTAATGATGATGAAGCAGATAGCACATTAAAGACTGATAATGACCATGAAGAGACTCCAAAGGATGCGTCCAATGAGATTTTTGCCTCTACATCAACCGCCTCACCTTCTGCTGAACAAAAACACAGCAGCTTAATTGAAGATGGTGAAATGAACAGCGACAAAGAAATTGAGGAGAATGAATCGTCACCGCATGATGATCCACACTATACCTCCACTGGGGCCCGTTTCACAGAGCATTTAGACAATCAAAACTCGAACGAAGAGCCTCTTAGAGATACGACAAACACAACTGGGATTGACCGGAGTATTTCCCCTGATAAGTCCAAGACTTCTATCTAGTAATTAAAAGTGTATAGTATTAATGGTAGTGTACATATGTTAATCTATATTATGATGATGACTATGACGATGATGATGATGATGATGTTGATGGTGATGATTTTTGAGGGATTTGTTGGACTCTAAGTAACCTGCCATGGGGTCTACCAAATCATCGCTGTTGTCATCATCGTTTTTATCATCACTCCCAGCAATCATTTTGACTTCTACCATAGGTTTGGCTTCTTCTTCAGTGGCCATATCTTTTTCCATCTCTTTCTGCAATGTCTCGTCCCACTCTATATTAGCGTCATCTCGTACATACTTGAACGGCCTATATCGAACATGATCCACCTTAAGTTTAGAACCAGGTATAATCTCATACCCGTTCAAATTATCAATGGCAAGAACAGACGACTGGAAGTCTTCATACTTCAAAAAGGCAAATCTGGAAGATTCCCCCGTCTCTCTATCTCTGACAAGCTTCAAAAAAGTAGGTACTCCATACTGCGAAAATACTATTAGAATATCCATCTCGTTCATCTTAGCCGGAAGATTGCCTATGAATATGTATGAAGAGTCTCTATAATCCTGATGCCACGACGCAGAAAACGGGGTTCCTTCCTGGAGCTCTGCTTCATTGAGTTTCTCTACGTTCATCGATTCAAAGAAGAAGACTTGAAGTGAAGTTGAAGACAGAGTCCAAAAATTGAGTTCAACGCGATTTGACAGGATTGACACCTTCGCTTTCTTCTTTGATAGCTCCTTATTTATGCCAGCTGCTCGGGATCAATACGACGAACTGAAACAAGCTGGATGCCATATCGGGCGTCGAGTATGCCTAATTGGGGTTGACGGGAAACAGCATATGGGAACTGTGCGATATATAGGCCCCATAAAACCATGGCCCCGGAACGATGCTTTGGGTGTTGAATGGGACGACTTGGTTCGGGGAAAAAACGATGGTTCATTGGAATACAAGGGACAATTATATAGATACTTCAATACAAAGGGTGATGAAAAGACTGGCAGTTTCATTAAATTGCCACAGGAGGGAATAGCCGATGATCTTATCCGATTGGGCAAGGACCGAGTATTGGTAGTGAAGGGACGCAGTTTTTCCAGCGCATTGGAGTACAAATATGATGAACTAGATCAAATAGGGCGGGCAGAAGAAGAAGAACAGATAATGATTGGCACTAAAAAGGTGGAGAAATATGGCTTCGATGAGTTGATCAGACGTCAAGCCAACTTCAGTAGTCTTGAAGTGGTATCGCTAGACAATATGTTGGTGAATAACGAGTTTGAGATCAATCTCGTTGGTAGATTATTGAAATCTGTGACCGATTTGGATCTTGGACACAATCTAATTTCTGACTGGATGCAGGTGGTGAAGGTATGTGACAAATTGCAGACCTTGAAAACATTACGATTGGCTGGAAACAGATTCCATATAGTTGAAATAGCCGGTGACAATCAGATAGCCCGGCTTATTATCCCATCAAACGATTTGGAAGCTTGCAATCTTTCCACGCTAAGCATTTGCTTCCCCAACCTTTATTACGTCGATTTCTCAGACAACCGGTTTGTCCAATTTCCAGAAACTTCGACTATTGAATCGATTGATCTATCATTCAATCGATTGGGAGGACGAATAATTTTGACAGGTTCATCTCTACGTGCTATAAATATTTCTGATAACCAGATCACAGGCTTAGAAGGTACCCTCACCTCCTTGAGAGTTCTGGATTTAAGTCACAATTCGATCGACAGCGACTGGTCGTTCTTGGACACATTCGAGGAGCAGTTCCCTCATTTGGAAGCTCTAAAATTGGACGGAAATCCTCTTTTCGACCAGACAGATTCTCAAAATGGCTACGATCATTGCCTAATGCAGATTATGGGTCGAGTTAGGACCATTACCAAGATCAATGGTACAGAGTACTCCCCAGAAGAGAGAAACAATTACGAGTTATATTTCATCAGTAAAGTGAAGCAAGGAAATACAACCAAACCAAAGAGGACTATATGGCATTATTTGTTGAATAAATATGGACAAAAGGAGACTAACTCTGCAATTGTCACTTCATCAATCAAACGACCAACAGAGATTAGCGTGTTCAACAATGAAAAACTCGTACTGAAGCAATATGTATTTGCGGAAAATACTACACTGGGAAAACTTAAGGGGAAGATCAGTAAGAAACTAGGTTTAAGCGTACTTCATTTCACTTTATTCCGTAAACAGGCTGACGGGATAGTTGAAAGACTAGACAATGACCAGGAATATCTAAGCCATCTAGGACTTCAAGTAGTCTACATACATACTGCGCCACATATGATATTGGATGCACCGCCACACAACTGATCGACTTCTTGTCATCTGCCAATTATTTTTATAGTCCAATCAAACGAACTGTATTATCTAGTCGACAAAGGACAACCACTCTGCTTTAAGTTCACAACCCCTCCATCATCATGCCCGCCGCTGCCGCACTTACAAAGAATATCAGGGAATTGAGATTCTTGCTTTCACAGACTGGCGAATCTTCTAAGACTCTAAAGTAAGTATTACTATGGAAGCGCGCCCCCCCTTAACATGTATACTAACAAATTACGATTTAGGTCTTTTCTTGTCAAATCATACAAACCGCTCAAAAAGGCCAACCCGGATCTTCCGATATTGATTAGAGAATGCTCTGGCGTTCAGCCAACGTTGGTGATGAGGTTGGAAAAAGGTGTGGAAGTTAAGAAGAACCTTAACGATCTTTCCGAGAGTGAAATCGGTGAGCTACTAAAGGCTTAGATTAGACTGAAGGATGAACATATTCTTAATTTATTTATTCCTCTAGTAACATAGTATCTATTAGCAGTATTTATAAACAGTGTATTTACAAGTAGTCCCATACAAAGGCATCACTCACTTTCTGCCCTTGATGATCACCCGGGAGGCTCTGGCCTTCTTCTTTTGAAAAGCAATAGCCTTATCTGCTTTGTCCTGCATTTCTCCACGCACTGTCGAGCTGTTCTTCATGTCATCCCATTGCTGAGAAATTTTACCAAACATTCCACTGGACTTCTCCTCGGCTGCAGCGGCTTGCTCAACCTTGTTGGTATTCAATGGAGTCATTTTGGCCCATGAACGGAACCCAGCAGACCTCAAAATTCTGGACTGAGCAATAGAACATAAACCGTTGGCAGTCAAATAAACCATGACAGCGGACGACAAGTTCCAAGTAAACAACACAGAAACAAATGGAAGAACCATGAAAACATGCTTCATCTTAGGACCGTATTGAGCCATGGCAGTCTCACCTCCAAACTTGAACGAAAGTGCGTACAAGCAGGCAGATATCAACTGTAAACCAATGTAAGGATCAGCAGCAGTCAAATCCTTAAACCAGAAAGCACCGCCCGTAGTGAATCCTTGTAGAGGTAAGTTAGCCATCTCTCTGATACCAAAGAAAGAACCCATGGTAAAGGTCATCTGGATCACCGGCGAGAGAAACATATTTCTATACTTGATGCCGTATTTTTTGTTAAGTTGCTTCATCTGAAACATTTTGATCTGCTGCATTCTTTGGTCTCCTCTGGAAATAGCAGTATTTATGTCCGCCCTGAGCTGTTTCGTCTGAGGCATGATTAGTTGTGACTTGGCCATCGTATCAGAAGATTTCACAAAAAATGGGAAAAGAATCAAACGGAAAGCAATTGTGGTGACTGTGATGGTGAGCCACCATGGCATTCCACTAAACACATTGACAATCTCCAAGCCTTGTTGAATGATATCACTAGGCCACCAGCCATCAACGAGACCTATAGAGTGCAGATAACCAAACTGGTCAGGTGTGAGGGTACTCTCGGCTACAGCATTGGCCGCATCTACAGCCTTGTCAGATATCGAAGTGACAGCATCTGAAGGATCAAAGCCTAGAGTTGTTGAGAACTTTGATTCTGATGTCAGAGCCGCGTCGGCAGCTTCGACAGCACCAATAGTACTCGCACTAGCAGTACTCGCACTAGCAGTACTCGCACTAGCAGTACTCGCATCAGCAGCACTTGCGCTTGCAGCATTAACGACATCTCCTACCGATGAGGCAGTACAACTCACAGAATTTCCGGCCACTTCTGCACTGGACGAACCTCCTGTTATCCATGACGTCAAGCTGAAATACCTCTTATTGGCCCCAAATTTCGGTTCAAATCTGAGCCCTGCCAGCAGCTGTGGAGAAGCCCTCAATGGGGCTGTGAGAACCGACTTTCGCACTACCACAGAAGCGAGAAGAGAAGGAACAACTCGTGATCCAACAAATCGTGCAGAAAACATCTGGATCTATGGAATTGGGATATTTGGAACAGCGGAAATGAGATATAACAAGGATCGAAGAAGAGGTGTACATGCGGGTACTCAAAAATTCACCTCATAAGAAACTGGAAATTCTTCACTTTAAGTCGTCGTCGCGTCGGCCGATCAACTAATGATGATTATCATCTGTAAGTGGCTCTACAGTGATCTAGTTGTGCCGAGCTCTCATAGCTCTTTTTATGATACTGCTGTGGCGGTATGTTTCTACTACGCTCTTTGAGATTCCCCTTGAAACTGCTGTCTTACACTCATAGATTATATTTACCATCTTACTGCTGTTATCACCATACTAGTGAGAGAATAGCGAGAAGTCCTGGAACATCGACTGTCAAACCTCCTCTTCAACCGTTCAAATGTCACTTCGACTCGTCCATCGATCATATCCTTGATGAAAGTGCCAGTTTTGACAGTAGGCTTATGATTCTACAAGATGTTCTAGACAATATGTATACTAATCGAGGGAAGCTCTCTTCGAACTCTCTACAACTACTCCACCAACATTGGCTTCCCTTCATTGGTCAATTGAGCCTGGATAAATATGATATCAGAGACGTCAGTTCCGGTTCTCTTGCAAGCCTATTGGTTCATTATCATACTATCAAAGGTGCTTATCAAAAGGCTCTCCAAGTTATCTTAATAGCATCATCTCATTCTATCCAGGTCGACCGATTCTGCTGCGACTTATTAGCTTACCACTTGTTAAACAAGGCCGACTTTGAATCATTTTACAGCCTTCTCAAAGCGCTTTTTCGTCACAAATATCCATTCACTTTAAGTGATCCGTTGGTTAAATTATGGTTGGCCAAACTTATTCAGTCACAGAACACCGACTTGCTCGCAAAGTATCTTGTTAACATAATAATGAAGAACGCGGGAGAACTTGCTCCCAGCTACGGGTGTTTACGATTAATGGCACTTCTATTTGCGAGTAAGTTTCAATTCTCTCTCTTTGCAAAAACAGTCAAATACCAAGTAGATCGAATGCGTCAGGACGGGATAAGTACTACACGGGTGGAAGAGTATAAAGATACGATGACTTTAGCCAGATATTTATCCTATACGAAGCTGTTGGGAGCCCGTGAAACGGTGAAAAATGGCATGTTCCACACCTTTGGGTTTGTTAATGGCAAACATCATCTATGGAGAGTGACCGACTTACCTCAACTAGTAAATGGATTGGCCATAGAGAATCCTAAGATCGATTATGTCACGGGATTAAAGCTTATTGAACAAATGCATGGTTTTCATATCAAAGAGTATACTCAAAGATATTCCCCTTTACTTCACCCTGACGTCCAGATGAAGAGAATTTATCAAACCATTCTAAAGAAAAACCCCTCAGACGAAGAGGTAACCAGAAAATTAGACCAAGTGAGCCAGTCCTTGAGAGGTAATTCGGCTGCCAAATTTGGAAAGCCCGAGAAAATGACTTCAGCATATAGAAATAGAGGATCGGTCACAGATAAAGCGGTATTCCAAGTTTTACCGCTAAACATTGTTTTGAAGGTGATTAGCTTAACTACAAATGATTTGGCTGTGAGCTTGAAACTTGTTAGAACAATGATTAAAAGACATCAATGCCGAATAAACAACGAGACACTGCTCTATCTTACAAGAGTATTCCAGAAGAATCCTGAAGCTGTCGAGCAGTTTGGTGAGTTTTTTGAAGGATTTCGTGCGGAAATAGTTTTGAATAGACAGATGTATAGAGCGATATTGGAAGTTCTAATGAGAGGTCACAATACTAATCTAATATATCAGTTTATGAGGAACTATGTTGATGATGGATATCCAATTTCGACAGTGATGTTTGAGAAAATGACTCTGATTTTTGGATTGCAGAATGATGAAAGATACAAGGAATTCAGTCCCTGTCTATATTAATCTTGTATATATATATATATATATAATAAAACGGATTGCATGCAGAAGAGTCCGCAGATCCTTCCAGATTAGGAAACTTATCTTTTAGATCAATTGCATGGAAACACGCACTTTCGTTTAAATACCGCTATATATTTCTGATACTTTCCTAGTTTGTCGATTTCCTGCTCAAACTGTATCTTTCTTAGACCGTTTTATCAACATGCCGCGCTTGCTTATTCTTAATCCGAATTCTTCCGAGACCATCACTAGCACTATGGCCACTTTGGTGGCCCATCCGTCTCCAGGCTGCGAGCTCACTTTCATGACTGCACCTCCAGATGCACCAGCTTCGATCAATAATCCTCAGGAGGGAATGCAATCTGCTGCTGCATGCATGAGGCTGTTCAGATCTGATCCTCGGAAATACTTGTGTTACGACGGTTACTTGATCTGCTGTTTCTCAGACCATCCGTTGGTGTATCAATTGAGAGACTATTTCAAGAATATGCCTAATCCTTCGGAGGTGGTCGGAATTTTCCAGTGTGCTATGTCATATGCTTTGACTCATGTGGGAGGTGCTTCCAAAGATAAAGCCGGTATTATTACTTCTGGTAACTCTTGGAAACCATTATTGGACAAGGCAGTGTACGAACTGATCTATGGTGCCCAGGACCCCAGCAAGAGAATCGATTTTACCCGTGGTCTTCCGCCCTACTTTCTAGCCACGGAAGAATCTGGAGTGGGTGTTCTAGAACTAGCGGATCCAAATAACTACGAGATTTTAACCTCCAAAATCAAAAGCCTCCGAGAGAAAGGTGTTAAGTACGTGATTCTTGGCTGTGCCGGATTGTCCAATTTGGATGGTAAATTCAAACAAGACTTTGGTGATATGGAGTTTATTGACTCTGTCAAGTGTGGAATTGAGACTTTGTGTGGCTATGTGAGGTTTTCATCCAAGAAATGAGTCTTGGCATCAATGTATATTTTAGTCAGATAGTTACATGCGTCTATATAGAGAGGCGCTCACACCAATTCATACACCGTCTACATTCCCCTCATCTTCATTAATACCCCTAACAAACTATCTTCCAAAACCTTTTTTCTTTGTGCATCCATTCCACCCAATTGAGCTGGATTGGCCAGCAATTTGGACAAAACAGTTTCCAATTGGAAAACCTCTGGTTTGTCTGTGCTATCTCCTTGAGGAACCATAGGCATTGGGATCAGGCATGGAATGAAACATGGATATGGGTAAGGAGACCGAGGATCTTTAGAAGTGGGGAAGCCAGGAAATCCCGAAAATGTAGAAGTCGTAGCTGGTGCAACGACAGCAGCAGCAGTAGGTAATGGTGGTATTACGGATGCAACTGTAGATTCAGAAGAAGTAATCTTGATCTTCTTGACAGATTGCTTCTGGATCTCGGCCTTTCTCTTTTGAGGAGTTGGCGTTGTCTGAGGATCGTCAGAAAACACCAAGTGACTACCTGGTGTGGGGGAAGGATTTGTAATCGCCATATTCAGTTCTTCCTTACCGATGTCAGGCAATCGAGCGTCTTGGAACTCGGGAGAGGATGTCTTCTCCGTAGACGCGGAAGGAGAGTCACTTTCTCGAGCATCCAGCACATCAATAACATCGTCATCATCAATGATCTCAACGGTTTCAGTGTGCTGTAGTTCAGGTAGAGAATCATCGGCAGATTTATCAGACTGTAATTCATCTTTTTGAACATCGTCGAGCTGTAAAATCCTCATATGTGATTCTGGAGACGACTCAGCCGACAAGGGTAGTGAATTCATTAAAGGATTAATGGAATTCTCAGGCTGTTCAACATCAATCACTTCTTTCAACTCCTTCAACAAGTTTGCTCCATCAGCTTCGCTAGTTTTGAATCGACCAAGAACCTCTTCACATCTCTTTGGATATTTCCTTCTCAAAAACTCCTCACTTCTCTTGATCCACTCAATCACTATGCCAATTTGATTCGGCTGTTGATTGGCAAACGCATCAGAAAGTTTCATATACCAATCAACTGGACACTTATTTGGTGGTAGATCTTGTACCAAACTGACAACTTCAGATATTTGAGCATTTTTAATAAATGTCTCAAAGACACCAACTACTGGAGCAAAGGATGTCTCTTCATCGTCACTCAAATTAAGTGCATACTGAGACAATAAGAATGCTGCCGAATCCTGTGATAATCCCTTTTCATCGATACTGACGAAGCTATTTAGAACTTTGGCAATGTCTTTGTATTTGACATTACTCTTTTGCTTGGCCTCGTAATCAACAATTTTCTCAACAATCACCTTGAAATGAGTTTTATTCAAGCTTAACCTCAATATAACATCATTCCAAGTATCCAAATCTGTTAGAAACACCGGTAAAGACAAATTCGGCTCTGAAAGCTCATCAATTAAAGTCTTATTGACGTCATCATCACGAAGCAAAACTAATCCAAAGAAAATGGATGCATACTTCTTGGAAAGGGCTGGATACAACGCCTGAATTAAGTTATGAATACCCGTAGGACCGTACCAGTTAAACACAAATGACCCAACAAGAGCTAGCAAGTTCATACTGACAGTTTGACCAGTTAAGATCTTAAGACCAAATATAGACCTGGCCTGAAGAATGATATTGCTCAGGTACTGGATATCGGGCTTCGCCATATGATTCTCCGTGGTTGCGATCATCATTTGTCTCAAGTAAGTGTCCGAAACCCTCAGAAATCCATTAACGGCCTCAAAGGAAACAATGGCATTTTTGGTACATTCATCTAAAGTGGACAGAAGAGAATTAAATACCTCAACTTTGGAATCAATATTGATCTGTTCGTTTAGAAGAACGAAGCTGACGATATCATAGTATTTGTTATAATAAGACAGTATTAACTGCTTAGGAAGGCACGAAAGGGTCCAACTTTCGACAGGGTTTATCTTCCTGAAGCAAATTTCTGGAGTCTCCATTGATTTTATAGTAGGTCTTTCGGAAAATTGGAGAACTCCCTCAAGAAGCTTCAAGCCTGCAGAAAAGAATTCTGGTCTCTTGATAAACACCGAATAAAATGGGGAAAAGACACAGTTCAAAACCCATTCTGGATCGACCACCTTCTTAGCACCGGGGGAAATACACAAAGTTCGAAGGAATCTCAATAACCTGTAGTAGAGTACCACATATCCTTCAATCAGCTTATCGCTGACGGGTGCTTTATCAGAAATAACAGTAAATGGATACAGAAAGATAGATCTCTTACGATCCAAATCGTCCCGCTTCAAAGAAGCAGCTGCGAAAGTCTTGGAGATTTGGTAATTGTAAATGATGGCTCTCCACGAGGAAAGTGCTGCCAACTTGACATTTTCAGACTCGTTTTTCAGAGCTTCATCGAACACTTTAATCCAATGACGGAGACCAGACCAGGACTCTAGATCTACCTGATTGGTAAACTTGTAGCCAATCATAAAAGTCATATAAGCCCAAATATCCAGAGCCTGCGCAGACCAACCTCTGTTGATCATATAAACTAAGGTCAAAGTCAAAGCGTCAACTATTTTTGTATCAGGAGTCACAGAATCCAAGGTACTGGCCTTAATACTTGAAGAGTTTTCGTTGAGAGTTTCATTAAGAAGTTGATAGACGACATCTTTGGATTCGGAATTACGCGAGAACTCATAAAGAACATAGATGCAAGCATTGACGATTCGCTCATACGACGGAACTTCAGTATTGATGATACAGCATAGAATATGGCTCATCCACTGATAGCTGATTTTGGACATGACTGCAGGATGCACGGCAATGAACCGTCTGATGGCCATCAACTTTTCCGTGATAATGGTGGTGCTCATAAAGTATTTCATTTGCAAGATTGCCGAGATCACATGTTCAACTGCAGAAGGAGATATATTATTTTGTTGGTCCTTCATGAGCTGCAACAGTGCAGCGGCAAGACCTTTCGATAGGTTTTCACTGAGAAACATGGTAGAAACCCGCTTCAGCATGGCTGAAGCACCACGAATCTGATGATAAGTCATAATAAAAGTAAGCAATTTGAGAGCCTGGATGGAGGTCCGAATCCTGAAGGCATTACTTCCAGATTTAAGCTCTCTTCCAGTATTTGCTAAATCGGTATCAATAGCCTTAACAATGGTCTGAAGCTGAGAAGGCTCGAACATGCTCTTGGTGAGCTCACGATTGTTCACTTTGATGATATCGTTGAGAGTGGCAAATACCTCATACTTTTTCGAAAAGTCTGGGTCACTTAATGCCGCAACAGAACCTTCGACAACTTTACTAATAGCCAGAGACCCTGGCAGAAGTTGGAGAACAAATCCACTAGGCCAAGATTCTTCCTTTCGAAGATCTTTACGTAGTACCTCTATCGTGGTGTTGCTACGAGGCATATCATCTTCTTCTTCCAAGTTTTTAAGGATGGACTTAGGTTCTGGAGCTCCTTTGATGGGTGAAGAACGAATTGGAGAGCTTTCCAGATCGCTCGAAAAGGCCACACGCTTAGGAGTGGACAATTCATCCGGGAAGGAATTATCGCCAGTCGACAAAGAAGGAGAGCCGATAGAATTCCGCTTACGCGTAGGAGTCAGCTTCAACGGCGAGGAGAGAAGTTTGTGAGAAGATATCGGTGAAAATATCGACGATAACGAAGATGTAGCTGCACTGATACTAAGTTTAAGCCGAGGAGAATGCGAAGGTGTCGATAGCACAGATTTATGAGACGACGGTTGAGCGACTTCGGAGATTTTGGAGGTTTTGGAGGTCTTGGGGGTCTGGGGGGTCTTGGAGGAAGACGATTTGGCATGCCGACGGGATGATGAACGATGCTTGGTAGCGTCCTTGACCTTCACACGCTGAGTCGAAGACACAATGATGGTATTAACAGAATCTCCGGAGGTGTTGGCCGAGGTAATTGAATTGGACGAACTGGATACAATGAGCTCGTCTTGGTCTTTAGGGATCTGCGGTGGCAGAGATGAGGGTAGTGAAGAGGGAACTTGCTGAGAAGAATCTTCACCATCAGCTAGAGGAATATCTTCCTGAATCTCCTTAGTCTTCGAAGGAGAAAGCATCTTCTTGGTTGGTCTGTGAAATTTGGCGTAGATCTTGTTAAGTCTGCTTTGAGAATCTCTTGCACGCGTTTCTTCAAAGGATCGCTGTCGCTTGATCTTGGTACGTCTCTTAAGATCTGCCACTTTACGGTCAAGAATCTCAGCCTTGTCCTTACCAGAGAGTACCCGAGTAGGAGACACGGAGAACTTGGAATGATTCGACGATGCCATTGCAATGTCGACAATTGTACAAAAAATGTTATTCCTCTATCCCACGGAGTTTTCCCTAGACGAGATAAATGGGACGCCAAACGCTAAGGTCTCTCACCTTTCTGCTTGTACATCAAGAGGAAGATGCAGACACGAAAAAGACGCGATGATGCCGAAAAAAAATTCACCCCAAATGATGAAAAATTTAGCTCCAGTACGCTGCTTGACACCGACTGCCTCCTCGCGTTAGGCGAGCCCGCAACATTGTCGCGTCAGTACCTTTTACGGGTTTCTCCTGATTAATGATGATGTAATAATAATACAATAAACACAAACTATACTCATAACTATAATTATAGCTCAATTATAGCTCAATTATACTTCCAAAATCTTGCTCATAATTAGGAAGCACCACTATGGGTATCCGTACCGTAAATTCATAACCGCTTTCAAAATCTTCTTTAGCCTTGAAAAGCATCGATCCTGTCTTATCCATAAAGATCTCATGTAAGTCGAACAATTTTCTGGGTGGTTTCACAGAGAGATTTTCAAGATCCTCAAGAAGAGCACCATCCTCAGTGTCTGCCCCGGCACTTTTGGCCTTAGCCTCCTTTCTTCTTTTAAGTACTCCATATTGATCAAGGAGCACAAATCGAACCTGAATAAAATAACGGACATCAAAGTAGTTCGTTTTAAATTGGGGCTCTGTTTCCAGTGGAATCAACAAGTCATCATTTACCATTCGACTGTCAAATGTGCTCGTCAACTTTTCGTATATTACCGTCTCCAAGCTACGCTCGCTGCTGAGTCCCTCGTAAACTTCACCGTATGTACCCCTTTTCAAATACTCCTCTCTATAGAAAATCTGGGATCGAATAAGCTGAATTTCCAACCCTTTCGTTTCGATATCACTCTCTTGAAAATCTATTGAAAGGTTAATCGGATCGCCCACTTTGAATACAGATTTGTCCATCTCTAACGTACCAATTTCCAGATGATTCTGCTTGATAAGGTATTTTGTTTGTTCGCTTTGTGGAACCATAGATATGTAATCGATACCTTCTTCCTCATCCAACAGAGGATCAAAAGTCTCTCTTTGAACGCTCTTATAATCGGCCATTATATGAATCAAACTCTCTCGTGCATTATAATTGAGAACTTTATTTTGGTTCATCTCGGCATCAAACTTCTCCTGAACTTTGTTCACCTCATTAAGTCTGGATTTATCCAATTCCTGCATCAATTCAAGAAACCTCCTGTTCCACGAACTTCCTAGTCCATCGCTCATAACTCTTCCCTTTAAGCCTATTTCCCTTTTCATCATATCAAAGCTGACCGCTGAACTTCTGTGACCACTCGTACCGATACTTCCAGCATAACTTCTCATATTCTTGAAGCTTAGTCTTCCCGCGCTTCCATGCCGAGAATGCATCCCAGAAACCTCCTTTGAGATCGAAGTTACTAGTTTTTCTGAATTCACATTGAGTCGGACCTTCTCAAGATGAAACAAGGGCTGCCTGCCAAATTTATCCACATTTGGCTGTATTTTTAGCGGAATCATAATTGTCTTTTGAACGAAAACACCATCCTCTAATACCTGGTATCCCAATACGAGCTGATAACAGATGCTACCAGCCACTGACTGGAAGCAAGGAGGTAAATCTTTTGGTAGCTTGTAGTTTAAGTAGAAACTTCGACTTTCAGCGGATGGATTGCCAGATTTGGCCTGAAATTTCATTTCACTGAACATTATCGACTGCGTTGTACTGTAGAAGGGAATCATATGAATATCAGCAGCTATATTCCTCCCAAAAGCATTTATATCCGTCGAAAGTAACGTGGATAATTGACCAACAAATCCGCCCTTCCGAGACACTTCTACATTTGCATTTAACGTATCTATACCTGCGAACTTTCCTCCAATGATGGTACTTTTTTGCAACTGTTCAAAGATCTTGAAATCAACAATTTTATCGTTCACCGTGTAATAACCCAACACCTGGCTATATCCCAAATACATGGTGAAGTCTTCTTCCTGTTCCTCTTCTTGCTTTGTATTCTCATCAATACTGTTTGATTGGGCGAGAAACAAAGACCTGGTTGCATTACTGAGCTGCATGGATAGTCTTCCCCAGGAGGAAGTCGCAAGAGTCGAGGAATTTTTGTCAGCTCCTGTCTCGCTGGAGACATCACTGGTCGCACTGGAGGCACCATTGGCCCCATTGGCCCCATCTGCCGCACTGGCCCCATCTGCCTCATTAGAACCAGTAGCATCAATGGAACCAGCCACCTCATTGCTACCATCCGCCCCACTGCTACCAGTCATCGTATTGCTACCATCACCGGTCCTAGGTATTCGATACTTTCCATCACCCAAAACATCTCGCTTTCCAGTATACTTAAACCTAACAAGTATTGATAGCTCATCAGTTCCAGCTATCACAGGATAATTCTCATACACAGCTTCAATTCGTACCTGCTTATTGATTTGCTTACTGTAAAGTTTGTAAGTGACCATTATCAGTGTTTGCTGTTGAGCCTGACAATCTTGTTACTGAATCTTGATTCGTTCTTTTACGCTTCCTCAAATTCCTCACCCACAATTTTTCGAGCACTCCGGGATCAGCGTCGTCTATTTCGGGTAATCTATTTCGGCGCTAAGAAAATTAGGGATTTCTTGAAATTAATATATATCTTTTACCTTTTCCATAGCCTCTTCAAAATCTAACCCGACAGTTTGGAAACAACTATGAAGTTATCAGTTTTTGTAACAAGATTGGCATCCATATTCCGAAAACCTTGCCAGGAGTTACTGCCCCCAGGTAAGTGCTGCATCCTTACAGTTCTTTTACTTTTCTCCTCTTTCTGCTACTACAATATCTTCCAACAGAGTCTTGTTCAAACAAAACTTCCTTCCGTTGATGTTGTTACATTATTGAAAAACGGAAATCGACATTTTGATTCACGAGCCAGCTCCCTGGTTTTCACCACCATTGCTGATTATTTCCGGGCAGAGTACGAGAGCACCTACATGCAGCACCACCAAAATTATACTATTATCCTAGAGCCAATTCTTTCGATTACCCAGCAATACATTAGTCTGATTTACCAGATGAAGAGATACCACCACAAAAATATTGCTGCTTTCGCAACTCACAGAGTATACTTTGAGTTCAGACAAGATTTTGACACTTCTTCCGGTACAGTTCGTACCAAGAACTCTCCACCTTTAGGGGCAGTTGCACTACCAGGACCTTTAAGAATTCAAAATTCAAAGAAGGATATCCGGAAATTCTTCCACTCTTACGTTTATCCACTGTATCTGGCAGGAAGACCTGATATGACTTTTAAGGTAACCAATACAGAGTCATCTCTCAATATTTATAGGGTCATAGATGGAATACAAATCACCATTTTTGTGATGTCTATTTTGTTCACCTGCCAAATCCTTCCCATGGCCTTTTTCAAGAAAAGGGATTATATTGCAAGATCTCTTTTG
This sequence comes from Brettanomyces nanus, assembly GCF_011074865.1. Taxonomy (NCBI): domain Eukaryota; kingdom Fungi; phylum Ascomycota; class Pichiomycetes; order Pichiales; family Pichiaceae; genus Brettanomyces; species Brettanomyces nanus. Next base: position 264,339 of record NC_052376.1, on the reverse strand, counting down.
GTCACTTATTTTACGATATTTACGCTCACTTCAATTACCACTTGCATGTCCCTGTCTATTGCCATACAGAACCTTAATACAGGATATGGAATCTTCAATACTGTTATAAACATGTTTCAAATGGTTTATGTCTTATTGTTGGGTTTTATATTCAAGAATTGGTGCCTTTCAATCAAACTGCAGAGTCCACCAAAGAATGACATCCAACCAACTTCAAACGATGCGGAAGTATATTTGCAAACACCTTCGCTAGAGAATAATAATTCTTCAGCCAGCATTAGACTCTTGAAATCTACATCTCAAGTTTACCCAGGAGATACAAGTAACTCCAACGTTTCCAAATTGACGTCATCTTCAAGTCGCCATTTTGAAATAGTGAATTTCACTAGAAGTGATCCAAGCGAGAACGAATCATTGGAAGAACTTTATGAGCAGAATATGGCAGCCAGGCAAAACGGCGAACAAATAATAGAACTAAGACAACAATTATATGAGGAAGCAGAGGCATCAAGGTACCTCACTACTGCAGGAGGTGAAGCTGACGATGAGTATGACGAATATGAAGAGACAGTTACTACTGATGACCACTAACAAAGTGAGGATATCAGGTAAGCTTAATGCAATATAATTGAAATGAATGCTATAATTTGGTACGAGTAAACAATACAAAGGTTTGGATATAAAATAATTACGGTAGCAAACTATAGTCGCTCTCTGTCTTAAGTTGCCGGCCAGTATTTAACCCATCCGGCAACTCCGAAATCTTATGGGCATCAGAAGGAGTATCTCTACTGGCAGCCTCTTGAATACCTTTAGTTACTTTCATAAACTCTTCCTTAGTAAGACCAAACCTCCTGTCAAACTCAGTGAAGTCAATTGCTTTACCAGTCATATCGGAGTACATTTTCAGAGTCTCATTCTCCAGGTGTTGTGCATCACTGAAGATCAGAGATCCTTCCTGATTGTAGATTCTGGCGTTCTTGAACATCAAATGAACATCGTGAATGAATTCCTCCAACGAATAATACACTTCTCCATAAACTCTTCTGCGAATTCCATCAAATGCGAGAGGATGCTTGATGATCACATAATAGTCTGGATAAATTCTTCTTACGGGCTTGACCATGAAAATGGTAGATAGTTTCCTTCCTTCATCGTTGATAAACGAAATCAAATGGTCAAAAATCTCAACTATCTGTGCTTGTAGATCGGCCCTTTCTTGTACCGTCAGTTCAGGAGCAACAGAGTCCGGATCTCGACTAAGTGGTGAACTAAATTGTATACCACGGTTTTTCCGTTTCCGCGGATATGGACCGCTGATACTACTGCCAGGAGTAGTCGAAACTGAACCACCAGGTTCTGCGGTAGCTGAACGACTTCTACGGCCCTTCTGAACGTGCTTACCGCCAACCGTCCGTTGTCGCTTGAAGTCGTCGCTACTTACATCGCCGTCCATGATCTCAGACTTAGGTTTTCTACCACGCTTGCGTCTCCTTTTCCTAGGTTTGTCATCGTTATCCTCATCCGTCACGTAACCATTGATGGATTTCAACCACTGCTCTTCCGTCATGGTTTCATCGTAATGACATATCTTATGCTCTCTATGAGTTCCAGCATAATCCAGTACTTCCTGCAGTTTATTTTCCTGCTGGGGCTCCTGACTATACACTGCCGGCAACTCAGCTTCACAGATAAGCCGGGTTTTATTATTCCTTTGCGCATCCCTTTCATGGTCTATCTTTGTGAACAATATCATTTCATCAGAATTACGAGATAGAATCTCATTCAACTCACGATCATCTAGATCAGCACCCTCTTCTTTCTCATTCTCTTCGGTCTCAAGTAACTTACGAAGCAAAGCTTCCTGCTCTTCAGAGGTCGACTTCTGATCAAACTTACCAGCCTGAATAACTTTTCCATCAATATCTAACTTCTGTTGAGCTCTTTCCAATATATACTCTTCAATGGAATCACTCGTAATTAGTCTCAGAATTCTAACCTCATGCTTTTGACCAATACGATGGGCTCTATCCTGTGCTTGCAAATCTTGATGAGGGTTCCAATCTGTGTCGAAAATAATAACAGTATCAGCAGTTTGCAAGTTTAATCCCAAACCACCAGCCCTTGTGGAAAGCAAAAAAAGGAAATAAGGCGAATCCTTGGCATTAAATTCACTTAAAAGCAAAGTCCTGTCATCTGCTTTAGTATCGCCATCCAACCTCATATACTTCATGCCACGCAGTCTAAGGAAATCTTCCATAATATCCATGATTTGAGTCATCTGAAAGAAGATAAGGACACGATGACCAGAGACTAGAAACTTCGGAAGAATCCTGTCCAAAAGTTCAAACTTGCCACTAGCTCTCCAAATCAGATCATTAGTTTCACCACGGGGGTTAATCATATCCTCGATTGCAGGGAACACAAATGGATGGTTACAAATCTTTCGAAGTTGCATCAACTTGTTGTTCATACCTTTAATACCCACGGGAAACTTACTGTCCTTATCACCAATGAACAACTTATTATACTTCAACATCTGATGATACATCCGGAACTGTAAATCAGACATCTTGCATTTAATCACCTTCTCCACTTTGTTAGGCAAATCTTTCTCGACATCTTTTTTTAGACGTCTCAACAAAAACGGTCTGAGAACCTTATGCAAACGACGAATGACCAACAATGTTTCCTCTTCGGAAAGCTCAAGCTTATCCTGGGAACCAGTGCTTGCAAAAGGTGTATTGAACCATTCATCGAAAGATTTCACAGAATTGAAAATCTTTGGTAGAACAAAGTTAAGCAAGGCCCAAAGCTCTGGAAGATTGTTCTGCAAGGGAGTACCAGTCAAAATTAACCTGTAATCGGAATGGTAATGCTCGGTAAGGGTGGAAGAAAGCTTAGATTTAGAATTCTTCATTCTATGACCCTCGTCGATGATCATATGAACCCAGTTAACTTTGGAAAGAACAGACTTGTCCTTAATAACGTACTCGTAGGTGGTAAGCAAGACATCAAAGTCACCTGCTTTAACCTGCCTTGCCAATTCCTTCCTGAATGGCGGAGCACCTTTATAACTTATCTTCTTTAGACCAGGAGACCATTTCTCAATTTCCATATTCCAATTTGGCAGCGTACTAAGTGGAACAACAATAAGAAATGGTCTCTTAATATGCTTTTTCTCGTATATATAATCGAGCAATGATATTGTCTGTATGGTTTTTCCGAGACCCATCTCATCGGCAAGAATACCATTTAAATGGTTATTAAAAAGAGAAACCATCCATTCCAAACCTTGAACTTGATAGTCTTTCAAAGTACCACCAATCAGCATATCAGGCTGCTTAAAGACTTTTTCTTTGATACGGTGGGCAACATGATAATAGTCAATAGTATCTTCTTTATTCTCACCCTCGCCGAGCTCCTCATCAGAATCGGAAGCGTCCACATGGCCATTCTCTACCATTCTATCTTCAGTATCTCTCTGCTGAGTCTTGACTGCCTGAGTAAGACTCTGCAAAAAGGCATTAGTCTGCTTCAAGATATGCGTGATACGAGTGTCCTTAGTTTGATCCAACAACTTCACGTAGGCTTCTTCGTCGTTAGCCTTCAAGGCTTGTAAACGACGTTTAGCGTTTCTTTCCAGCCTTCTTTGTTCCTCCTTCTCAGTCTGTACATGCATAGCACTTATCTGTCTGCCCAATCTATGGTATCTCTGCTTTCTTCCAGCCAGAATATACTTGTAATCAGCAGAAGCATTCAATAAATTAGTTTCACGCTCGGCAACTTTCTCCCTTTTTGACTGAAGCGCCATGGCCTTCTGCTCTTGATTAAGCGCAAACACCACAGAAGCATCGCCCATGTTAATTGCACGAGTCTTAGCCGAAAAATTTGGAAGATGATTGGTAAGAAGCATGTTTTGGTGGAAAACACAAGAAAGTAAATAGCCACGCATAGCTTTTTGAAAAGGATGTAGTTGTAACAACGCATACTCACCAAGATCTTCTTGTTTAGCGGTTTGAATGTCGCGATCGAATTCCAAAGCTTCGACCATTTGCAATATCTCCTTAGTCTGTGTAATGTCAAGGGACTTAGGAAGCAACGAGGGGGTGATGACCTTGGATTTAGGTGAATTGAAATATTCAAATGGAATATCATTGATCACTTCTGGAAGGGTATAGCTATCAACCATTTCATTCGTGTTTTGAATGGGAACAACGTTACGAATGGTTGCGAATCTCTCAGTAAGCCTCTGTAGAGACATAGGAGGATGCGGTGGAAGTCCAACAGGCTGAGCAGGAGGTTGAGGAACCGTAGTAGATACAGGAGCCACTGGAGGGACTGCAGCCACGGAAACCACAGGGGTCACAGGAGCAACAGAACCTGGAACAATTGCAGCACCGGAAATGACCGGTGAGATTGCAGGCACCGTCTGTCCAGATAGCAGCGGTCTGGGCGTGCGGGAAGCTGATGCAGGACTTGAGGCCGCAGGAGTTCCCATTGGAACTGAGGCAGCTATCGGTCCAACAGGATGCTGAGAAAGGGAGATAACCGATTGTCTAGCAGTTGGAACGAGATTCGAAGACCCAGATGCAGACGAACCAGGTGTAGAAACCTTTGGAGTCTTTCTTCGCCTGGAAGTAGACTTTTTCTTGGGCTTCGGAGGATGTTGTTTTTGTTGTTGCTTCAACAGCTGTTGTTGCTGTTGCTGTTGCTGTTGCTGTTGTTGTTGTTGTTGCTGTTGCTGTAACTGCGGCTGCTGTGGACCGGATTGCCTCACTCGCTGTTGTGCAACCATACGCTGACGTTGAAGCTGCTGATAAGCAAAATTGATGACATTGGCAATCTCAGGAACCATAGGTTGATGCTGTATGAATTTCTTGAAGGCAGCAATTTGAAATTTCAAGATCTGAGACTGTTGAGGAGAGAAGATGGAGGAAGGAGGACCTCTTGGGCCAGCAGTAGAAGCAGGAGAGCCAGCAGTTGAAGAAGCAGGAGAGAACCCAGTGCTGCGTCGTTGATTGGGGAGGTTTGGAGACCCCTGAGAACCTTGGGATTGAGGTGGCTGAGACGCCTGGGATGGTTGAAACACCTGCTGCGATCGCTGCTCCTGTGGATTGGTGTGAACCCGTTGCATACGGGCATGCAGCTGTTTCTGGAAATTTGGGTCCTGAGAGAGCAGCGTGGCCAATTGCACATACTCGGGTATTCTATTGACAGCATTTCCGTACTGGTTCTTTAGCTGCTGCATTCTCTTACATATGCCTTGAATCTGTAGGGAAGACATAATATGGAGCGGTATCTTTCTATGTGTAGCAGAACCTGGCGTAGCAGAAGCACTTGCTGTTGCATTGGCATTAGCATTAGCATTAGCATTAGCAGAGGTCGGTGTACCGGAAGCGGCTGCAGCCATATTATTATTACCAAAAGAGTTCATATTGATGGAACCAACATTCATATTGGCCATAGCCAAGGACTGGTTGGATTGAGGAGACCGCTGAGAGGTTCGAGAACCCTGAACTTGATGCGAGGAAGCGAGCTCCATAAACAAACAAGCGGCTGAAGTGACAAATAGGTACCAAAACGTAAACGCAAAACACGAAACACGAAAACCGGCACAATACGATAAGACACGACACGACACGACACGACACGGAATTAAGGTAAATAAAAAGTGGGAAATAAGGCTACAGTAAGGGGGCCCGGCTAAAAACACTAAAAACGACAAACATCATAAATGGGATAATATTTTCACCTACTGAATTACTACAGGGCAGCATCGAGGGCGAAACCAGGAGTAGTGAATGACATGAGAAAAAATTTCATCTGGTTTCAGACAGCAAGAAAAAATTATAAGGGTAAGAAGAATAAATCGAATAGAAAGCTAAGATGAAAATTAGGGCATCTAGGGAAATAATAGGAATATATATATGATGACAAGTGAGACAAAGCAAAGTGGAGAGGAGAGGAGAGGTAGCGAGATGCATTGGATGCAGGAGTGAAAGGAGATATATGATATATGTTGATTTGGAATGCAGTTTAACGAAAGATAGACTGACTACCCGATTAGGAAATGTGTGTACCGAAAAAGAAAAATCTAGTCGGGAGTACTGGGCGGCCTGGGTGGGCTGAAGGTGGTCCGAAGGGTGGCTGGGGGCGGCCAGGGGGAAAACGAGGTTTGGCGAGGGCTGGACAAGGTCTAGCTGTGACTGGGTGTAGATAGCAAGTCAGACAGGATGGATGTGGAACGGAGACGAGCAACCGAAAGTTTACGGAGTGAGGAAATGAATCCATCGGCAGTACTCATAGAGGACAAACAGCTAACTGAGTCAAAACAGCTAACCTGACCTAGTCTTTGGAAATCCGCGAAACCTGTGAAAATGCAACATTCAGGTGACCGATCCGTGCTTAGCTTTAAGTTTGCATAATTAGAAGTATTAATGCCAGAGATGAAACTACACTAAGCAGTGGAACCTTGGGATCAGTGGTCATGGAACTCGTTTTTCGGTTCCATGGATTCGTTGAACTGTAGAACCGCCACCACCTATGAACAGTACAACGAACCGGCCCATATGGTCACGGAAACAACTGCAATCCGACTGAGAAATGGACCCCGATACCTAAAGTGACTTTATTACCTCTAACAGTTGGCGTAAGTAGTACTACAAAAAGAAAAAAAAAGGTGGTTTCTGCAAACTGCAAACGGCTCTTGAAATGGCTAAAGCTACTTTACCACATTTCTTTTTTCTTCCTTTAATCTGGTTACCCTTTTATAAGCCAATACAAAACCACACAACCCATCTACACGTTGTTACCATCAAAATGATATATAATACAGTCCGGTTGTAAATTGCTACGCAAATGTAGAAGCAAAAGTTGCTACCATCGGGATAACCCTCTCGTTAAATTAAAATGATGTACCAGAAAAAAGAAATGCAAATCATCAAGAAACTCTATTGTTTAAATGGAATGGTCAGAGATAATAATTATCAGCATAAAGATCGAATTGGATGGTTTATTTTATTACTATTAAGATGTGTGGGTGTTTTATCCGTCCCCTCCTTTTTTACGATAATTGTAACTCCTTCAACCTATCACAACTACGCGTCTCGTAGTTCTTTGCCTTTTCTAACTTCTCCTTGTCCGGGAAAAAAAAACCATAACTGTCCTCGATCATTCTTTCCTTGATGCCTTGCTCACGGCGACATTTCGTTCTTAAATCCCTCACATAAATCTCCTCGGCTTTACTATTCAACCGGTTGGCAGTCTTTCCATGATCGTCCCTTTTGCTCATTTCTCTATTCGAATCTGCCGTAATGTAGTATTTAACACCAAAATTCTCACTCGTTCTCTCCACTGAATATGCCGGCGAGGTTTCGAACGAGAAACTTGGCGTTCTATCGAACAATCCAGACCCTGAATTAAATGAATCCACTATCACGTTAAATAGCATCGGCACTAAAACGAGTAAGAGTGGTAAATATTGGTAGAGAACACTCCGGAGAGACGGTGCTTCATGGTCTGCCGGCCGTGTTCCATTACCATGTGCTCCTCCTTCTCCTGTACCTCTTCCACCACGTCTTCTACTAGCATCTGCGGGCCTTCTCCTCATACCAGGACCATTGTTGGTCCGGAAAAAAGAGTTGCCATTGCCAAATCCAGTAGTCCTCCTAAGCCCACTTCCATCAAATCCAAAGCTGAAGCCATTATTTCCTCCGAACAACATATCAAATAAATCCTCCTCAAACATCCCTCCTCCCGCACCTCCTCTCGCACCTCCAAACGGCGTACCCGTGTAGAAGAATTGTGATCCATTGCCGAATGGTGACGCTCTACCTCCCCCGAAGCCTCCGTTGGCCATATCGGCACCAGCTCCTGCTGATCCACCCCCTCCACCTCCTCGAGAATCTGGATCAGCGCCTGTCTGATCGTAGAAATTCCGCTTCTTGTCATCGCCTAACACTTCAAAAGCCTTGGCAATCTTTTTGAATGCGTCAGAACTCTGTGGATGCTTGTTCTTGTCCGGATGAAGCTTCATCGCCAGCTTTCTATACGACTTCTTGATCTGCGTCTCCGTTGCCGCTTTCTCCACCTTAAGAATGGTATAGTAATCGGTGGCCTCGATACTCATAATTCTCTCCACCTCCTGCTTTTGTTCTAGCGAGTAATCCGGCATCTTTGTTGCTAGGGGAACTGAAACGAAGCCTTGAGCGTTGAAATACAAACTGTTCTTCTTTGCGAGATATTACAGGAGATCTCGCTTGAATCTACCGGGTACCACTATTCGCTGCTGGGATCAATACTACCGCGCATGCCGACTCCCCCCCCCCCCCCCCGCCTTTAGCTTTCGACCACCTGTCATTCTTGCGCCACCGCGCCATCCTGTTGCGCTACAAGTCCACGTACAAATTCACTTACTTTATTACCTACTTAATTAATCGTCATCTTGAAGTAACCACATCGCTATCTGCTTTTTCTCTCCCTTCTTTCCTCCAATCCCCACCCCAACCCCGGTTTCCGTTTCCGTTCCTGTTTCCATTCCGGTTTCAGTGCCTGTTTCTGTTCCCGTCTCATTACCGGTCTCAGTCTCAGTACCCGTTTCATTTTCATTCTCATTTTCATCGACACCATCCTTTTCTGTACTTTCTTCATCCTCATCTATCTTACCTCCCATAACAACCTTCTGGACCTGCTCCTTCTGCTTGGCACGATCTCTCATTCTCTCCTCGATCGTATTCTTAACCAATAATCTATAAACAGTAACCTGTCTGGTCTGTCCCAACCTATGCGCTCTATCCATTGCTTGTGAATCAATAGTAGGATTCCAATCGGAGTCGTAAAAGATAACCGTATCTGCCGCCGTCAAGTTAATTCCTAAACCACCAGCTCTTGTCGATAATAAGAAGATGAAAATCTCTGGCCTTGTCTGAAAGTCATAAACTAGGTCTCTTCTATCGCTTAGTCGAGAAGAACCATCCAATCTAATGTACTTATATTGTCTGTAGTTCAAATATTCTTCCATGAGATCCATCATTCGGGTCATTTGGAAGTACATGAGACATTTATGATCATTTTTCTTGAGCTCTGGGAGCATCTGATCGAGCTTCTTCAACTTACCACTGTCCAACACAAATCTCTCTATTGATGGAAGCCTGATAGTGGACCATGATTCTTCATTCGATAACTTTTCCGGGAGCATCTCTGCTTTGGGCCACATCTCCAAAGGAACTTTTTTCTTGTACAAATCCCACTGATTGTTCAAGCTCAATGGATGCAACGCTGCTCTAAACTTCTCGTTGAACAGCTTATCACGATGCCTATTAGTGAATCGTTGATTTGAACATCTCACTTCTATAGGAGGTGCCCGACATGATTCAAACGCACACTGTCGATTTGTGGCAAGGTACATATCCTCGCAGACCTTACGCCGGACGGACTTGAGGGAAGAGAGAAGATCAGAGGACTCAGTCACGTTATAACTGCGTAGATCAATTGCGTTTTCAACAACAGTTCTGTGAGCCTGCCGGATCAAATCGTTTGCGCTATCCGTTAGAAGTCTTAAACACAGAAGATCTCCACTTTTGGCAAAGTTCTCTGGGTTCCAAATACTGAACTTCTTTGGAATGCTTACCACCCGATCGTATATTTCACCATGATCATAAGATGGACTCAAAAGTTCGTCCTGGATCAACCTAGGAACTTTCATCTGAATAGTATTCTGTGTAGTGTAATCAACTTCAAGGAGATCTTGATTTCCCTCTCTAATGAGAGAAGCTGTCTCTGCGAAACGACCGCAAATAAATGCAGACTTCGTATCGGCTCTCTCAAATAAGTCTGGATGGTTACAAACCTTTCTAAACTGCATCACAACATTCATAAGAGAATCGCCAGAGCCATCTTCATCATAATCCGTTCCTCCGTGACTCCTGTGATGAATCTTCTTACTGTTTTCAATCAAGTCCATCAAGTTTATCTGTGATCGAAGCATTTTATAAAGTTTCTTTTGACGACTGGTCAACTCACAGTAGACATCAATTTCAATTTTCTCTCCTAATTCACTTTGAACGTTCTTTTTCACACGACGAAGCATGAACGGCTTTAATATGGCATGCAATCTTTCCAACTGGAGCTGATTGAGTTTAGTATGAGCTTGGGCATGTGACTCGATATCCTTCGAAAACCACTCGCTAAATTCATCGTGAGAGTCAAACAACGAAGGCATGATAAAGTGAAGCAATGCCCACAACTCTTGCATATTATTCTGAATAGGAGTACCTGTAAGAAGAAGTCTGTTTCTACACTGGAAGGTTAACAAGGACTTCCAACGAGACGATTGAGAAGACTTAATAGCCTGGGCTTCATCCAATATCATATACTGCCAACGCATCTTTTGAAAATATTGAGAGTCGGCAACAACAAGCTGATAAGAGGTCACCACAACATGAAATGCAGCTTCTCTGTGATAGACAATGCTCTTTCTGTCCCAGAACTTTCTCAAAATCTTTCTGTCTTTGGCGGTACCCCAATAGGGAAGCACCTTAAAGTCAGGAAGAAATCTGGTAATCTCTTGTTGCCAATTGTGCAATGTGGAAGCAGGTGTAACCACCAAAAAGGGGCCCCATATGTTATGTGTCTCGGCCAGATATGCCAGAACAGAGATACTCTGAACAGTCTTACCAAGACCCATCTCATCGGCCAAAATACCGTTGATACCTTGCTCGTACAATGAGGCAAGCCAGTTGAGACCTTTCTTCTGATACTCTTTCAGAGTACAGTCTAACATCTTAGGAGGAGGAATCGAAATGTCGCCAATAGACGAAGGGTTCTGGAAATTCATCTCGCCATTGTTCAATTCCTGCTTGCTGTCCTTTTGTGCACTATCATTAAACCTGTCAGCCTTCTTTTTAGCCTCGAGTAAAGCTGTTTTAGCGTTTGCAGCAGCGGTCTTCCGCAATTCCTCTTCATTTTCTTCGTCGAAGTTCAAACTATGGAAATCCTTGTTGGCGTGTGAAAGATCAACATTTTTTGCGTCAACGGCAGTACCTGTAACACTTCCGTTACTACTTTTAATCTTCTTATCTGCCATTTCTCCTTCATACTCTTGGGTCTTGATCTTGCTGCCAATGAAATGAGAGTAGAGCTCGGTCTGGTTAATCAAGAAATTCAACTTTCTGGCCTGTCTCTTAGACTCTCTTTCGTCTTCTTCTTTCTTGGCCTTGGCTATAGCCTCCTGCTCAGCTTTCATTCTCAACATCTTCTCCTCACGCTCGTTCTTCTTCCAGAAATTGAGCATCTCACGCATTGACCTACGGGCTTTAGTGGTCTGATCTTTTACTGATTTGGTGGTTTTAACCTTCCAACGACGCGACTCTCTGGTGGCTAATTGACAGGTCTTTCGCAAATTGACCTGCTTTGCCTGAAGAGATTGCTGAAACAAGCGATATGCCTTTGGGCCATCCTTTCTCGACAAGTCTTTCCAGATGGAAATGTACGTGTTGTCATATTGCTTGGTAATGGCCCGTTGCTCCTTCATAGTCAATCTTGGCTTCAGCGTCAACTTTATTGTGGGCAATTTGTGACCATCATCGTGCGATCTGAATGTACGTGAAGCGATATTCTCACTATCGGTAGAGGCATTTCCGCCCCTTCTACGCCTCTTTCTAGGTTCTTCTTCATAATAGACCGAGTCTCTGGCTCTACGCTTACCCCCTTCCTTAGGCGCTATATTGACATAACTAGAAGAAGGACCACTGACAGAACCAATATTACTAGGGATCTTATGCAGAAGCTTTAGTTGTGCATCTTTCTGCTTCTGGAGTTCGACCAATCTACGAAGACGCATGTTTTTGATACGTCTAAGAGGCTCTTCTTCCTGCCTGACCAATCGACTTCTTCGAGAAATCTTCTCAAAGATTTTGGGTTCAAGTTCAACTAGCTTATTCTTTAGTTCATCCACAATCCTAGGCTCGATGAAGATTCCATTGGTGGTGGCAAGAAGTTGAAATTCGTTCTTCATCAATTTTAAACCGTTGGCCTGGGTCTGATTGACGGTATCTATAGCAGCCGTGGCTTTAAGCTTGTTTCTGAAGTTGGCGAGGAGTTCCGCCGGAGACGCGAGGGAATCAACCACCAGGGAGCCATCTGCATCAGTAGCTTGGATGGCGTCAACTCCAACATCACCACTAACAGCACTAACAGTAGCAACAGTAGCAACATCATAGTCGGCACCACGGTCGATATTGATGAGCGAGTTAATAGGCATCATAGTGATCGGGGATGATAACTAAGATGAAAAAGTGATCTAGGCAATTGTAATGGGAGGGGAAAAACTTAAACTGAAACTGAAACTTAAACTTAAACTTAAGCCTCGCTCTCGCTCACCTCACCTTGGTGTAATGCAGCAGTTTGAGTTGAATCTTCCCTTCTCGTTTGGCTTAATTGATCTGATCAAAGGTGGACGCGGACGGGAACGGAAACAGCGCTGACGCGGTAAGTTGGTGCCACGTCCCCGGTGGGTTCGAGTGTTCCCGGTGAGCAGATGAGGGAAAATTTTTTTTTTTCGCTGCAGGAGCGAAGGAAGGAGCATGTAGAGGATGTGGTCGGTCTATACTACGACCCCATGGTAGCGCCTGCCTCATAGTTATCAGTTCTAATCACATGATTATAGTCATACAAGGTGAGTCACATGACCAAAAATATTCTACCCTCATCTTTTGCTTGAGTCCTCTTCTCCTCTTATCTGCTCTTCCAAACTTGCTTATTATTATCTAACAATGTCACAAATACGCGAGGATATGGTGGGTTCGGCTGTCACATTTCTTCTTGATGGTTCGGTGGCAGACTCACCGTTGGCTAAGAAGGTTGAATTTCTTCACGACAAGGGATTGACTGATGTGGAGGTCCAGGAGGCAATTCGTAGGGCTCAGCTGGGTAAAGGAGCTGATACGGGGTCTAGTATTACAAAGTTGACATCTTCTCCTCCCCTTCTTCCTAAAGATTACCCCAATTATCCTCTCTACTATAACAACGCGCCTCCATTGTCAGCCGAACGCGACTGGAAAGACTACCTCATTATGGTTACCGCTACAACTGGCCTGGCCTACGGTGCATATCAGGTGATTCGAAAGTATGTTGTTCCGAAAATTCTACCGGCCTCAAAGACTGAGTTGGAAAAGGAGAAAGAGTCTATCGATCAGGAATTTCAACGTGTACAATCGTTATTGGACAAGTTTGATGAAGACCAGGAAGAGTTTTACAAGAAACAGAATGAGAAAGGTGATAAAATCGATGAAACTATGGTTGAAATTGATAAGATTATCAACAAGAACAACGAAAAGAACCTTCAAAACGAGGAGACGCTGAAGTTTCTCAAGTTGGAAGTGGACAACATCAAAACATCACTGATGAAAACTATGGAAAGTCAAAAACAGACGATTGGTTCCGAATTGTCGAATCTAGAGTCTCAGATTGATCAATTGAAACTTGAGTTAAAGTCTTTGTCTACTGTAGAGCGTACAAGAGGTACAGAATTTTTTGATAGATCCAACAGTTCGACTCCTGCGGAGAAAAAGGTTGATGATAGTAAAGAAGATAAAGAGAAGAGGGCCGGTAGTGTGCCAGCCTCGTTTAGCAGCTTGAAGATACCTCCTCCTTCATCGATTCCATCAGTTAACGATGTATTTAAAGGAGAAACAAAGTCGCATTCGGAGATTCCTGCTTGGCAGAAAGCCATAAACGGAGAAGATGTGAGCATTCCTGCTTGGCAAATGAACGACAAGACTAAAGAATAGGTAAAGAAATATAGTCATAATTAAATCAATTATAAAAACAAGAAGGAAAACAAAATCGTCTATAGGAACAGTAGGGGCTATGAGGAAAGCAAAAAGGACAAATACCGATAGAAAAGGTTATAAAAGAGACTTAGTAGAGACCAGCAGACCATGTTGAATCATTGTTGGCAGTGGAATCAGTCTTAGCAAAGAGATTATTTATGGAGCCGTTGATCAACGAGTTACCACCATTATAGTTCAACAACTGAGAACCAGTACCCCAGATATTTGACGAACTATTGCTGTTATTGTTCTTGTTGATGTTGCTATTGCTGTTGTTGTTACTAGGATTGATAGTGGATGTATTTGTAGTATTTGTGGTAGTGGTCACAGAAAAAGTAGAGGAGGATCTAAGAGGAAGATGTCTTGCAGGGAAGCTAAGACTGTCGAGACTACTAGAAGCAGAATTGTTCATGTAGAGGCTGCCAGGAGCAGATGGAGCTCTAAGAAGAGAGGGAGAAATAAATCCAGAAGAGTTGACGGAAGGAGAAGGAGAATTCCTGCCCGAGAACGAAGAAGAAGACATTGGAAGGGGAGGAGATGGATTGGAGAGCAGTGGAAGAGTGGAAGCTGATAACGACTGAGTTGGTAGAGACGAATTTGACAACGACGAAGATCCAGACACGGCAGTAGCACTGATTCCAGTAGGGGTGGCAGCTCTCAAAATGGACTGTAATTGACGTTGAAACGAGATTGGTTCCTCGGCCGAGGAATTCTGGGTGGATGGTAATTGGTTGTAAACCTGAGAGTAGTTTCTAAGAGGGGCCTGATATCTCAACAGATTTGGCTGGCCAGAAGAGGTAACAGATTGCTGAGGCTGCTGAGGTTGTTGAGGTTGTTGAGGTTGCTGAGATTGCTGAGGCTGTTGGGGTTGATACTGATACTGAAATTGGGAATTCTGGGAGTTGTAGTTGTTGTAGTTATTGTTGCAGTTATTGTTGTAGCTATTGTAGTTGTTGTAGCCATTATAATCGTTGTAACCATTGCTGCCACCATTGGGATTGACGTTGGCATTTGAATTGCAGTTATTGTAGTTGGAATAGTTACCCTGATCATTGTACTTGCTTCGCTGGTACTTTCTCTGGTAACCGCAATTGGGGCGAACAAACCGCTGCGGATGTAGCTCTCGTTCTTTTTTCACTCTGGCCTGCATGACAGCAGCCTTTTCTAGCTCCAACAGCTGGAAACTGAAGGGAACACATTGAAATGAGGGATCAACAATGCCTTGTGCGTCCATTGTAAATGAGAGGAGTAGGACAGTAAGAGGAAAAAAGATTCAACACTAGTGTAGTGATCTGCTTCATATACTAATTTCATAGCGAAAAAGGAAATCCATTTCGGAGACCTCGAGAGTGAAAAATTTCACTTTCTCGGCGAATGAAAAGCGTGCAAGTGAAAAATTCGAGGGGTCGAACGAAGAAGGAAAATAATTGAGGAAGCATTAAGGAGAGCCTCGATGAAAGCATTAAGGAGAGCCTCGATGAAAGCATTAAGGAGAGCATCGATGAAATCATTAATGAAAGCATCCGAGGAAAAGGCATCAGGGGACTACGCACAACGTATTTAGGAAACCAAGAAGATTTAAAATATCCAATATAATTGTAATAAGCCTATGCTGACTGCATTCTATCTGTACTTAATGTATCCTCTGTTTACTCTGGTACCTTCGCTTAGTCGCTTAGCTAAACTTCGATATACTTCACCCCTTAAAAGTGTTTCATATATCACAATTTCGATGTCATGAAATTCGCGGCTCAACCGAAAATGGCTGAACCCGATTTCATCCATTTGGTAGATAGCGGGTTTGGCCTTTTGTTGCATCTTCTCGTTTCCCCAATTGGATAAATGTCTCACTCTGAAAAAGATTCTGACGTTAACAGTATTGTGACGTCTCTGAAATCTCTGAAGTTGGCTAATTCTTCTCACCGTAAAGATCATCACAACTCATTCAGTCCTGCTGTCACTGCTGCCTATCGTAAGCCAGTTCCTATCTTACCTCCTTCAAATAGCAACGAAGATTACTTCAGGCCAATTCCCGTTAAGGATAAGTCCTGGGGCAGAAAGAAATTTGATGTATCCAAATTGAAACATACTTCAATCAATAAGAATGTGGAGACAACTTCTTTCGCTAAGTATGCCACTTTGAATCAAAAGAGTGAACAAGGCCAAACAGGTTCTGGCTTTTTAGACAACCCTGAGTTGTTCACTACGCAGAAGGCCATTATAGCAAAACTTTTAGCTTCCACCGGCAAGAAATCGCGTGACAAGACTGAAACAAAGCCTGTTGATCCCGAAGACCGCCATGTACATGGTCTCAAAGCCAGTTTAATGGACCACCAAGTACAAGGACTTCAATTTTTCTTGAACCAAGAACATCATAGTGAAAGACACATCAGAGGAGGACTATTGTGTGATGATATGGGTCTTGGAAAAACAATTCAGATGCTTGCACTTATTCTATCAAATAAGGCTACCGATTTAGACAGTCTAGTTGACATTACCGAATCCTGGAATGAGGATAGGAAGCTGGAATTATTCAAAGATAAGAGTGTCAAACATATGGACTTCAGTAAAACGTTACATAAGGTGAAGTCAACGCTTATTATTTGTCCTGCTTCTCTCATTACTCAATGGCAGCAGGAGATTGAAACTAAAACGAATCTTAGTTGTTATAGTTACCATGGGCCTAATAGAATAAAGGATTTGGATAAATTGAGTCAGTTTGATGTAATAATAACCTCTTATCAAACTTGCATGAGTGAGTTCCAGAGGACTAATTCCCCATTATATGAATGCTACTGGTGGAGAATCATCTTGGACGAGGCCCATATGGTTAAAAACACCTCTACCAAGACCGCTATTGCATGCTTCAATTTGAAGTCCCTTAGAAGATGGTGTTTAACTGGTACTCCGATCCAGAACGATGTGGTAGAACTATGGTCTTTGTTTCATTTTCTACGTATTAATAAGCTATGGGAGTCTGACACATGGCGTAAGGAAATAGGGAATAGAATTTCTGGTACGGACGTCAAAGAAGGACTAAAGAGATTACTTGATGTTCTTGATGAATGTATGCTCCGGCGTAACAAGAAAGATCTTGAAAAGACTCAGTTCAAGCTTCCTCCCAAACATTATCACCAGCTCACAATGGACCTGACATCGTTTGAGAAAGCCGTTTACAAAAAGCTTGAGGATAAGGTGATCAATACTATATTGAACGGAACTCTGATTACAAACAGCGAATTGAATCTGGGTCGATTGGATCTTAAGGCACCGCTAATGAAGGGAAACAGTGACTCCGACTCATATATGGTCGCTTTGGTATTCTTGTTGAGACTTCGGCAGACCTGTTGTCACTGGAAAGTTCTTTTCTCGTTCAAGAAGGAGGATGACAAGGTAAAAAAGGAATATTTGGCTAACAGTAATCCAACATCATGTCATGCAATGAAGGAGACTGATGAGTCGATAGATTCCATTACCAATCAGATCTCTAGCTTAAGTATTCATAGTAAGGAGGTGGAATTTGAAGGCAAGAAGTTCGATGTTGACAAATCTTCAGTCAAGATGAATCGTGTATTAAAGATCCTTGCCAAAGACCCGAAGAGAAAGACTATAATTTTCTCTGAGTTTACCACAATGTTGCACCTACTTGAAGACGCTTTGTGCAGTCAGAATTACAAATGTCTTCATTATGATGGTTCGCTCGATAATAAGGAAAAACAGAAAGTATTGAACCGTATGAGAGACGATCCAGATATCTCCGTGTTACTTTGCTCATTAAAATGTGGTTCACTAGGTTTGAATCTTACCTTTTGCACCCAAGTGATTCTTTATGAACCTTTCTGGAATCCTGCTGTAGGTGCTCAGGCCATTGATAGGGTGTATAGATTTGGTCAAAAGCATCCGGTAGACGTTTGGGAATTCTTTGTATCTGATTCTGTCGAGATAAGAATCAAAGAACTACAGGATAAAAAGAGAAATGTTGCTAAAGCCGTTACCGATAAGGACCCAGAGGCTATTTTGTCGTTGATGGGTAATAGACTATCTAAAGACGAATTGATGTCATTGATTGGCATCGACTAATATAAATTTACTTAATAAACTTCCAAAACATATCTTCCTTCGTCTTTCATCTTCTCCACTTCTTCAGCAGCATCTATTTCTTGCCCTCTCTTTTCTGCCTCGTTCCTGTATATATCTTCTAGGCAGGCAGTGATATCAGGAACGGGCCATGTCGGACCACAAAGATAAAAGTGGCCCTTCTTCTGGCAGATCAAATCGGTTAACTCACTCAAGTTTTCTCTGATTCGGTCCTGGATGTAAATCTTCTGCGGTTGGTCTCTAGAGAATGCTGCACCCAAGTAAGTCAGAAGATGAGAAGAAAGATATGCCTCCCAATACTCTCCATACAAATATTCCTGCTTCTTATGCCGGGAACCCAAGTAGAGATAGATCTCTCCAACCTCCTGACCATGCTCCTTCTGGTACTGTCTTTCCTCGACGAAAGCCTTGAAAGGTGCCAAGCCAGTACCCAAGCCAGCCATGATAACTGGTTGGGTAGTTACTGGTGGTAGCTTCATAAGTGATGGCTTCACAGATACAACCAACGAGTCGCCCACTTTCAAGTCATTCAAATACTTGGAACATTGTCCATATCTTTGACGTCCCTGCTTATCTACCCAGTCAACAACAACAACAAGCAAGTGAACCTCATCAGGATGCAGCTTCTGCGATGAAGCAATCGAATACTCACGCCGTTTCAGTGGTGGGATCAACGAAGCAAGCTCCTCAGCAGAAGGTCTGACGCTCTTATAGAGGGCAAGAATATCTGCATACGTGTAACACTCTTCCTCTTGGTATTGCTTCAATAATGGTGCACCTGCTGGGGAAATCAAATGCTCTAATGCCTTCTTTTCTTTCTCTTCTGTAGCATAACCCACCAACGATTCATAGAATTTTTTACTTGGTTTGCCAAACAAGTCAAGGTTCTCGGTAAGCGACTGTCTCACGGTTCTCACTTCTAAAACAGAAGAGTTTTCCTTCGAAATAGTCTCCACCAAATTATCACCATCCAAACCATACATTTTGATGAAGGAATCGACCGCACTTCCACTGTTTCTTCCATGGACTCCCAAAGCTTCTCCAATATTGTACTTCAGACCGGTACCAGATATGTCAAACTCTATATGGAAGATGTTACGGCTGTAATCAAGAGGAGTAACTCTCTTGTTTTCCTTCACCTTGATAACAAAGTTCTGGACCGGCTCATCAGGTCTGAGAGATTCATGTCTCTGATAGGCTTCTTTGAACATCAATTTTTTGGCCAAGTCAAACCTGGATTTGATCTGACTACCATATTCTTCTGTAAACTCATCTCTAGGCATAGGGGAGAAGGAAGTATCCTTAACGGAAACAAGATCTGGAGCCCCTTCTATGTCAAGTTTCTTCCACTCATCATCGAATGAAATCTTTTTGAATCCATCCTTCTTTACTCTATTGGTCAAGTTCAGAATCACGCCTGCAAGGAGCTCGTTCGTTGGTCCGTACGAATTCCAGATCTTGTTAACCATTGGAGTGACCTCAAACTTTGGATATGCATAACTCCAGAAGGCAACATTCATGGAAATTGGAGTTGTTAGACCCTTTGTAGCATCATCTTCACCAACAGAATTCAAGTCTAACACCTGTAAAGTTATCTTTTTCTCGGCAAGAATCTTCTTGGTGAGATTAGACAATAACTTGCTAACAACGTTTTCCGGATCAAACCTCATGCCGAGAGGATTAATCACCAAAATGGTTCCATTAGACTTTAAAGTCGAAAAAACATCCACCTTATTGAGTAAGCTAAACTCTTCGAGGAAGACCAGATTGTACTTGCCGGTGAAATCCATTCCGGCCTGAATTTCGACAGAAAGCAACCCTGCATCAACAGTATTGTCATAAACAGGTCTGTATTTTACAGCCAAATCAGGAACCATTGACAAGCCAAACGCAACTTTAGCAGGAACATTTAAGTGCTTGAAGTTGTCATGGAAGACAAACTTGAACGACGAGCCTGTAGAGGTCAAGTAAGGCCTGACATTAGCATGCTGCTCGAGCAACAACTTGAACTGAGAAGGAGTCAAAGGCTCACCTGGTTGCTGAGTTGCACTGACAATATCCAATGAGAAGTTACCTTCCAAAAACAAGGAGGCCTGGACGTCCAATTTCAAAAGATTAACGCCATTATATGACTCAGAAACTACAACAAGCTTCTTAACGTTGTTACCAGAAACCAGATTATTAAATCTGCGGGAATCAAATGGGAACGGAGCCTTAACAATGATGGAGGCGGCATTAACAGAAAATTTGGGAACTTGCTGGAAAAGTTTAGCAGTCAATTCATCAGTACCGGACACAATATAGAAAATGCTTGCATCAGGTGATCCATACTGCTCAAATGGCTGATATTCAGTTTTTAAGATCTCGTTCAACTTGGAAAACCCCATTGGAATCCTTTCAGAAGCAAGGGCAACAGTAATGTCAATATTCAAGGCTGAAAGAAGCTTCAATTCGAGGTCTTGGATCTCAGAACTACTCAAAACCCCGGAAATCGACTCGTTAACTCTCAAAGAATGCAATCCATCAAAAAGGTGGATATTCGCAACACCCAATTTGGCCAATACGGAAGACAACACAGTAAAATGTTGAGCCTCGACGGCAGAAGAAGACACCAAGACAGGCAATTTTAGAGATCTAGCAGCATTCAAAGCAGAAGAAAAGTTGGAGATCAATCTTCCAGAAGTCCAATCGTAATCAACAGTGGCAATTTGGAAAGAGATTGGTAAACCTTTGAGGGTTTCAACGCCATTTCCATGTAATGCCGGAGCCATATGTTCCAAAGTGCTTGGAGAGCCAAAAACCGTGACATCAACGTCCTCATTAGTCAAATGATGATCATCACTGAGATAACCGAGTAAGATATTACCACAACCGATTGTAACATCGACATCATAAAGAGAGGGAACCTTGTTTAAGAGGTTTCTTCTCTTTAGATCAGTCCATAGCTTGAGAAGGTTGCCAGTTCTTGAGCCTTTTGATCCCGAAAAGTCTTTACCAGGCAACGTGTAATTGAAGATGGTGGATGAGAGTAAATAAGAGGTGCTCTGAATCACATTGTAGGCAGTAGTGAGTATATTACCGTGCAATTCATGAGGATCTAGAGGATACCCAAAGGGGGCTTCTAGTGTGGCTGAAGAGAGTCCAAGCAAGGACGAAGACGAGGCTGAAGTGGAGACTTGATCAGTATCCGATTGACTAACAGTCATTTTATTTCAAGGGAAAGAAACTGAAATGATCTGGTAACTAGAAGAAGAGTGAATCGAAGGAAAGAAAGAAAAGAGGAGGAAAAGGGAAAAATGGAAACTGAAAAAGAGCCAACAAGTCTCGGGGAATGGGACTTCCCTCATTAGGTGAGGCTGTTTTATTTTTGATCTTTACAATTATGAATGGTCACGTGACAAAGCCCGAGAATGATTGTCCTTATAACTATAACTATATCTATAACCATCTAAATACCTATTTGATCCATTCTCCGCAGGTGCGACTTAACCGTAGAGTCTTCCATGTGAGGAGATCACTAGAACTGGTCGTTTCATCGAGTTCCAGTTTGAGCTTCTTGATATTTTCAGGGTCCTGTTCTTTTTTCAGCTGCTCCTTCACGGCTTCTTCTTTTCCTTTCGCCATGTAAAGATCGTCCTTAAAGTCTTGTAGTATCTGATTAGGATCTTTGACTTGAGACTTGATCTGATCTAAACCTGTCTGTAGTTTCCATACACGTGACAACCTAGGCAGACCCATCTTATGGAAGTAAGGCTTTGCCTTCTCGAATGGAGTCTCAGAACAAACATGCATGTACTCATCAAATTTTCTCTTCTTTGGAGTGGAAATGGCACCAAGTTCAGTCAGTTCTGGGTGATTGAACTGCTGAATCTTCATAAACTTCCAGGTGGATTCTGTATCTATAAGCAAATGTTTGGTAAGATCGCCATACCATTTGTTTTCATCATAAATGTATTCTGCAGTAGATGAAAGCTTCCTTTTAACGATCTCACTAGTGAAAAAGGAGTTGAAAACAGCCGGAAGAGTTTTATATTTGGTGTTTTTAGCCTGTAACTTGGCTTTCACTGCTTGAATGTTGCGCAAGTTGAATTGGGAAATAAAATCAATCATTATAGCCAGCTGTATATGCAATGCAACAGAGTTCTTCTTGCTTTTCAACTGCTCGGTAAACTCATCTTTATCAAGAATCCAATCTGGTTCAATATTTTCGCTTGCATAACACCTAGAGCTTTCAAGCTTATCTGACTGTTTGGCCACCTGAGACAACCAGGCCAAGGGATTATCATCTGGAGAAGGCTTCCTAGAGTGTGTATGCGCTGCAGCAACACTGGCTACCTGAACAATGTCATCGATGAGATCTTTTATGTCCTTTTTTGTAGTAAACCAAAGACACAATCTAAGATAGTTGGCATAAACATAAGAAGAGGCTGGAGAACCATCAGGCAAGGAGGATATCTTGACCCAATTCCGAGACTTGGAAGCACCTTCATAAAAGCCTTTCAACTGGTTAATCTTCCAATCACTGGCCAATGAAAGTCTATCATTGATATCTATAGCATTGGTAATAAATGCTCTCAGCTCTCCAGCAAAGATATCGTTTTCCTGGAACTGGTTGACCAGCTTTGGAAGTAGGTTGTTTCCTATTTGAAGCAAAGTGGAACCAGGTTTTGCCTTACCAATAAGTGAATTATCCAATGTTAATGCTTTTCTTCTTCTGTGGTTGGCAAATACGGAATCTGTGAATTGAGAAACAGCTAAATCAACTGGACAGCAGACCAATAAAATGGTGTTAAGAGTTTGCATAGGACATGCCTTGATTGAGTGAGTATTGCCAATAAGAATGGACAAATCAAGGACTATTAACAAGCGATGAGTATATTCCAAGTTATCAAGGTCCTTTTTAAGGTATTTTTCCATGTATTGTTCGAGTACTTCGGTTAGTTTGGCATTAAAATAGACGAGTTGGTCTGCATCTATAGTGAGATCTCGCATACCCACTGTTTGGAAGATTTCAAGAGTCTGGGGCTCGTCAAAAATAGGAGTCGATTTCAAAGACTCAAGTGGATACAACTCCAATAATCTCGAAACCGCTTCGACAAGAGTCATGATGATCAAGGAAATGAATATCAAACAGAAAGAAAGAAAGAAGAAGGAAATAAAAAACTACTAGTTTACTTTTCTCACCTCACTCATAAGATTACTTTACACTATGAAAGAAACCATAAAGCAATAGTACACAAAACAATCACAGCGGCTATAATGAAGGTATTCCTCTTTCTTCTAGTATTAATCTGATTCATTAGAATGTTAATTCCAGGCATCGTAGCCAAAGATTTCTGAAGTCTAGATCCGACATTTCTTAGTGAACCTCTCTGCCTAAGTATATCGTCACGTGTTTCAAAGACTTGGTTTAGTAAATTATCCATAACACCATGTTGTCTATCAACTCTCATTCTTTCGTCCATTAGATAAGCCTCTGAATTCTCGGGTCCCTGTCTGCTATTTCCATCCTGAATTTCATTTCTTACATTCGATAAGAGATTCAATCTGTCTCTCTCTTCTTTAATAGTGGACTGAATTCTGTTATAATCAATACGGAACTGGTTGAGCGCCTCTTTATGACGTGCCAATTGCTGCAATTTGGATGTAGAAATGGAAGAATTTGAATTGACTATTCGATCCAAACCTCCTACGTTCTCAGATATCTTACCAATGAGCTGTTCAATTGATCTGCAAGTAGATAGTTCATCATCACTCGGATTGGAACCCGGGGCTGTTGTAAAACTGGAATATTGCGAAAGTTTTCCCGAAAGTTGATTCTGTAATCCAAGTAGTTGGTTACGTAACTGAGGAAACGACATTGAGGAAATTGGCAGGATGAACAGAGATTATGCTAGTAGTTAGTGGCTTAGTAGCGAAATTTCAAGTTTCAGGTTCCGTCTCAATTTAATTCGCGATGATTTTTATAGGGGAAGCGCAGTGGAGTAGAAATCCCACCAATCGATAAGGGCATCATTGTCTGTATCGAGTTGACTGAGGAGCTGTTTGGTTTGACATGGGTGAACAAAATAGTAGATACCAAAATTATCGACGTCTGTAAGAGAAATGGTGGGCACAATTGTTGGTAAGAAATGGGTAGACGGAAGAGGAGGAGTTTGTGGTGAGACGCGAGCATTCGCGTCTAGCCAGTCATTGATGTCTGTTAAGTGAGAGACATCAGTATCATCCTCACTATTTGTAGAATCAACTGCCGTAGAAGAATCGCAAATGAGACTATCTAAATTGTACACCACTCTAGTTTCGTCGACTCCGTTTAGTTGGGAGTGTTCATAAATGCGAAAAAAGAAGGGTTGGAGATTCGTAGGAAATACTATAGGTGACGATTATCTCGAGAGAATAGACTGAATGAGATACAACTTTAGGAATTGTTCGGATTGAAAGGTAGTCAGAAGAAGACGGTGATTTGATAATGGATGTATGAAGAGTAGAATGAGATGAATTAATGTGAGATTGGAGCAAGCAAAGAGACCTTAGAGGCATTTGCATGGATAAGAGGAAAAAGTGAATGAGAGAGAAAGAGTCTAAAAAAAAAGATACATGACTAAATAAAAATGGGTCACCATTTCTATACAAATAAATATAATAATACTGCCGATAAATCATTCAAAAGCCATTGATCTCTTGATGGCGGCAATTGCCTTACCTGGATTCAACCCTTTAGGACAAGTTTTGGCGCAATTCATAATGGTATGGCATCTGTACAAGCTCATGGGATTCTGAAGCATCTGTTTTCTGGACTCAGTAGCATCATCACGTGAATCGATCATCCATCTGTAGGCCTGCATAAGAACAGCAGGACCCAAATATTCCTGCTGGTTCCACCAGTAGGAAGGACATGATGTAGAACAACAAGCACAAAGAATACACTCGTATAAGCCATCTAACTTCTTTCTGTCCTCAACACTCTGTAGAATCTCTTTTTCTGGAAGAGGCTTTGATGTCAGTAGATAAGGCTTGATGGACTTGTATTGCTTGTAGAAGTGTGTCAAGTCAGGAACCAAGTCCTTGACAACATACATGTGGGGCAATGGGTAGATTTTGACGTCCTTACCATCGGCCTTGCTGATTTTGGAAATACATGCCAAAGTGTTTCTACCATCAATATTCATGGCACACGAGCCACAAATACCTTCACGGCATGATCTTCTAAACGTAAGAGTGGAATCCACCTCGTTTTTTATCTTGAGCAACGCATCCAACATCATGGGACCAGTCTCATCCATGTCTAAGGTATAGCTCTGCATATGCGGTTTTTCTTCAGGGTGATCAGGCGACCATCTGTATATCTTGAAAGTTTTCATGCTGGGCGTCTTAGAGACCTTCTGAGCAGCAGCATTGACCTGAGTGCTCAGGTTTCTGACTAGAGGCAGACGAAATAACATTCTGGATGACATTGTGGAAGGAGAAACAACCAAGATTCAAACAGAAAGAAGAAAACTAACACCACCATCCCTCTTGCTAACATATCTTTCTTAGCAAACACTATTTTTTGATTGGTCCCGGGAAAACGCTAGTTTCCCTGAGTCCGGACGGGGACCCGATGGGAACCCGTTGGGGACTCGATGGGCCCCGGGCAGCGGCGCTGGGATCAACGCGGGGAAGTCCTGACTCGCCTCCGAGATTTTACGTCTAGCAGGTGAATCACGGCCTGTCGGATAACATCCAAAAAAATATCCGTCAATTTTCTGGTCACCTGTGCCGTTGAGTCTCTCTCCACTTGGACTGCCATCATCGTAGTTTGTATTACTAATACTGGCAGATCGACCTCTCTGGATACTTGCTACTTTGTAACAACTTGCTGTCGTGGCTGCTTATATGTCTGCTGTTTCTGTGCTTACTGTGCCTGTGCCTACTGTTCCTGAATATAATTGATTACTAACTACACATCTGCCTCATGTCCGGGCTCGGATGCCACACCGAAGTGAAAATCTAAGATTCTTAAATTCATAAAAAAATCCGGGGTAGATGAATAGTGAGGCATTATATCCCAGTGTCAACGGATAATATATCATGGTATCCGATCACAGCTGGACAATGATTAATTAATTATCCATTCGTGGATCTGTACCTATAGCATTTGATGATTAGTTGACGTTTTCGAAATCCGAGATAAACAGAAATCATCACCGAGTTCTCAATTACTCTTTTCGGTTTGTATTTCTGTCTTTTTTTTCCCGCTCCTTAATTTCCTTTTTCAGTCCGGCGTCTAAAGTCTTTATAGCTATCTAAGGATTTTGTTGGCGCCAATCCATTTATATCATCTTTGTATTCTCTTTCTTTACCATAATTGCTTATACTACTTCAGTTATCCTCTGCACTTGCTTCTATTAATATTGTTCAATTTCAAAATGCATTTTTCCTCCCTCTTCTCTGTTTTCAGAGAACCTTCTCTCATTAAGGCCAGTGCAACTCCTGGTGTTACTCTTCCTTCGAGGGATAAATTCAAAAAAGTGCACAGAATCAAACGTGCTCTCCGTCGTATTGAATACTGGTTGGATAAGGCCAACGGTGTTCACTACACCAAGAAAGACTTATATTATTTGTCCGACCCTCCCCCTCTCGAATTCTCTCAATTTAGCGCTTTGGACTCTCGTCAAGGATCTTTGATTTCAAATGCTCACGAGGAAAAGTCCTACAATGCTGATATTTCTCCCGTAAGTCTGGATGTCAAAGACATATTAACAATGCATGCTTCCAAAATCTCTTTGGCTCTGCCGACTCCTGATTTAAGACATCCTAACGGTAAAGAACGAACCAAACCTTCAAAAATCTTCAGACAAAGCTCTTGGAGTACTCAAAGTGATGACGATTGGGAGACTCCTGCTTCTGTTCCTGATGCTCAGCCATTACCCTCATCGCCTAAAGAGTCCAGCGAACTTATAACTAGAGCTCTTGCCCATGCCGGTCTCACTTTAAATGCCGACTAAGTTTCTGATGTTGTGCACGGTAGCTGTGAGGTTGAAACGGCAGCTCCTGCAAATTCTCTTACTGCTCCTAGTCATGTCCCAAAAGCTGCCACAAAAGCTGAGGCCATAGATCCTGTCAGGCCGAGTAGCAAGGCTTCAACAGAAACAAGTTCAATCGCCACCAGTACTGCATCCAGGGAGTTCCCTGGTACCCCTGGTACCCCTGATGGTTCTTTTAGCTCTTCCAGCCAGGCACGTTCTACCCAGGTTTCTGCAAACACGCACAGTCGTATTATCTTTCCTCTCACAGAGGTGCTAATTAAAAAGATTCAAAAAGGAATCAAAGAATATGAAGAAAAGATTAGGCAATCAGAAGCTTCGTCTGATAAGGAAAACGTTAATCATACTGAAGTCAAGTCAGCTGATACTAATATTAACAAACTCAAAGCTCTGAGAATTCATGGAGATAACACAAGCTCTAAGTCAAAGCTAACGAATAAGCCATCGGTGTTTAAACACGCTGTTCTTTCCAAAGAGGATGTGCAGGTTTTCTCTCCGGATGTCAAGCAGATCACTGCTGCTCCTACTTCCTCCCCTATACTTCCTATATTCAGAGGTCTCCCTTCAAATCACTTCAAGCTACCCACTACGGAATTCCCTAGTTTTAGTCCCTTTTTTGAACCAGAACATCATCTCAGAATTGAAAGCTTTTCAGAATCACAAGACAACGAATACAGTTACAAATCTAATTTTCAACATGTTGACGAAGGAAAGTCAGAGAGGATCTTTGCTGAAGAGTGTGGTGACTCAACAGTTAAGAAAATCTATGATAGCCCTGAATCTGCATATGCAAATTGGATCAACAAAGCTTTCGAATCAGGCGAATTGTTTGACATGCCAATGGGCGAGTTTGGTGACTCGACCACTAGTACAGAAGACGAAGAGCCAGACGCTAATAGATACGGTGTTACGTTTAAAAATACAATCACCGTTAATCACATTGACCAAGACGGTCCATTGGAAGTGATACAAAAAAAGGAGACATTGTACGAGAGGAAACGGAGAACAGTTAAGGAAACATATGATGGAATGAAGTCAGCTCTGAAAGTGAAAATCAATCCACATTGGAAAACAGACAAAGAATTTCTGAGATACAATCCATTGACTGTTAAGCAATTTGAGAGAGCGGTTAAATGGAGAGTCGGGCATACTAAGAAAGGTTATTGGAGAGATGAGCGAGCGGCCCAGCTTCGGAGTTACGAGCGTCAACAAAAATTTATATTAGGTAGCAAACAATAGAGAACCAAAGAAAATAAGCAGGTAGATATCGGGTAGGTGACTTACCATCCGATAAGGACCTGAGTGCATACGTGTTCGTTGCTGGGATTGTTTCGTCACTTCTTCTCTATTCTTCATTAAAGCCGAATATTTCCGCAGAATTTCTCCGAGACCCGCGCGCACCCCTTATTTACTCAATTACACCCCCTTTTCATCTACTCAATCTATAACCATTAAACCAGATTGAAACCATTTTATAAAGCCACCTTTATAAACATTATATATAAAATGAGCAAGCAAAAAGCTTAATAGACTGCTCCCATACGACGGTTATTGTTCAGTATGGAACTTTCTATCTTCAAAGAAGGTGACTCGTATTTCACCGTTTTCACTTCCGGTTGACTAAGTATGGACTCCTTCTTACTCTCTTCTGAATGTGATGGCATCCTTCGAAGATCGAAAGCCGCTCCTCCCTCGTATTCCTCTTCTTCTTCATCCTCTGAGTCTGAATCTAATTCTGATTCTGTGTCTGACATTTCCGAGTAATCCGAGTCTGATGAATCTGATTCTGACTCCGAATCATAATACGTAATTTTGCCATAGAAGCTAGCATCTTGTTGCTGCTTCTGTTCTCCGTAGAATTTATCAATTCTCGACCTAGAATCAAGACTGTCATTCTCTGTGAATTCTTCTTCATCTTCTTCATCTCCATAAACGTATTCGTCTTCAATATCGTCGGATTCATAATCCTCAGAAATAGGCCGAGAGTTTCCGGCGTTAACGGAAATACTATCAAACGATATAGTAGCAGCTCTTGGATTCTTACGAATCTTATACTGCTCGTTCAAGTTCTCTATCAGACTGTCCAACATATTAGCTTGGCACACCAATCGATTCAAGTTAACATCATTTTTAACGGCTTCTTTAGTAAGCCGGGCTTTCACTTTGGAGGCAAGCGCGTAAGTGCTTGATATACTCATTGACATCTTTGAAGCTATTACAATCAGCAAGTAATTATTGAATGAGAATCTGATAATTATAGGAAGTTAAGTTCAAACAGGTAGAGACATTGGGCAATTCGCATCAATTTAAGTAAATCTTGTTCTTACAGATTAGTAATGGGATAATTCGGAGGAACAGCAAAGCCTGGCATCTCGGGTATAAGCAGCGGCGGGTACAAACGAAAAACAAAAAGAAACCCCCTATAAAAAACGGTTTATTGCTCGGTTTTAATTTTTTCATCAAGCCTTTCTGTCATCTTCGGTGCATATTCTCTGAGTAATTGCGAATTGCTGCCGAGATTTCATTAGACCGAGCAAAAATGGAGATTAGCGGGTTTAAATGATATCGGAGCTAACATCTAAAGACCTCCGTATCTTCGGAACAGCTAGTAGGATACTACAGGCTGCCAATTAATTAAACTATGCAAGCTGTTACCAAATCGGAATAACAGCCACTCTTAATTGATCATATGGCACGAGCTTGTGCTGAGCTGTGCCTTTTCGGTCCGGTTTTTTGACGACCCTGCTGGCGCTCGTCTAATCTAAGACGAAACGGAACGTACTAGAAGTGGACAAAATTTTTTTTGGCATATTTTCATTATTCCCTTGGTGTTGAAAATACTGAGCACGGGAACAAGCCAGCCAGGTATAATATATTCGGATTTGAGACTTTTGTCATTGTGAAAGATTAAAGACCGATTAGCAGAGGTTCTCTTTCGGACTTAATGTACTGTTCCGCAGTGTCTAGTAGTTTCAACATTTTATCGCAGTCTCAGATTAGTCTGGTAGCTGGTTATGAGCAGCTGTAGAACACGAACGGGTGAATACGATTACAACTTTATCAGTTAACCCCCACAGAATTTCCATTCTATTACTATTCTACCAAGTGATACTATTCCACTTTTTCAATTCCTCAGATTGAGCCAAGACATCCTTCTGGCATTTCTTCCGCATGTAGAAAATTGGACAGTCCTTGTTGGTGCAAAGAACTTCTTGATGAAGAGATCCCTGACATCGCTGGCACTCTGTCCACAACCTATCGAACTTCACCTCCAATGCATTCATAGATGCAAGCTCTTTGGCATAATATTCGGCACTCTTACCTTTACAATTGGCGCAAAGCATCTGATCTTCAGGTATGGCCGATTTGCACGATCGACAGGTGTTGGATTTCCGAGTAAATCTCATAAGACCACCAGTTTTACCCGAGGAAATGTGAACCGTACGAGTATGGGATCCAGTAAGTAAATCGTGAGCCTTTCTCTCTCCCAGAATAGGCTCGAAAATCCTGATTAGAGGCTTCGAAAGCTGGTTTTCCAAGTAATATTTTGTGTCGATCGGTAAAGAGTTCTCCAACACAAACAATGGGTCCTCGGATTTCTCCCAGTTTCTCTCTCCTGCTGCCTTGATAATAACGTATGCCACTCTATCTCCCACGGTAGGGGCAGAGCCAGGATCTCTCTTCCTCATTCTATTTGCCAACTCCACGTGGGGCTGTTTGGCCGCATAGTCCTGCCGCGAAAGTTGTTTGGTAATCACCAATTGAGACAAATCCACACGATTCTGAAGAAGATCAGCAATGGTTTTCTTAACAAACTCTTCAGCAGCCGGAACGTTACGATCTTCCAAGATAAGCTCTAAAACTCGAGTCACAACATTCTGCACCAAACGACAGTTATCTCTACGAACAGACTCGATTCCCTTGGTATCCATCTTATCGAATTTATCCAACTTCGTCCACCAAAGACCAGCATATCTCTTCTTGTTGATAAGAAGATAAGGAAAGTAGACTTTTTCAAATTCCAACTTGATGGGGTTCTTGAACTTCGATGAAACGTAATCGGCTGCCTCCTGTCCCAACTTCATGCACGTCTCCATATCTGGATATCCAAATTTCACCATCACAGAATCGGTGTCACCATAAATAACCTGCGAATCGTATGGGAATCCATTCTTAATGGAATATTTCTCCATAACAGTACACTTAGTCTTGTCAATCATCTTACGACCCCAGGCCGTAACAGACGATGAGATGGAAAGGCAGGGAAGCTTACCAATGGTGGCACCAGTAAAGCCGTACACAGAATTGGCAGATATTTTCAATGCCAACTGTCTACCGTTTAAAACCTGCTTCTTAAAAACATCCGTCTCGGTCTTCATATCCTTTTTGGCCTTCTTTCTGGCTGTAAGAAGTTCTTTGAGAATTGTAGGAAGAATTCCCAGCCTCTGCTTAGAAGTAACAAAGCAATCACCCTTGGGAGAAATCTCGTAGTCCTCGTTCTCCTTCAACTGGAGTCTTTCAATGGTATCACGGTTCACTAAAGTAGTGTAGCAAATGTTATGGGCCAACATGATGGACGGATATAAAGACGCAAAATCAAGCGTAGCAATGGGAACATCGTAGTAACCCCTGATAGGAGAAATAACCGTTGCGCCTTCATACTCTTCATTGACCCCTTCATTCTTCATGTTCGGAATCACTACATCCAAGGCCAAGCACTTTCTGAAAAGCTGAGAAATAACCTTGATCTGCTGACCTCTAGAAAGCAAGTACGAAAACGGAACACCTGTAACACGAGCCATCTCTGTGTAATTAACTAAGCACATAAGTTTCTCAAGTAAACGGAGCGGCAAGTATGCATCCTTCAGACAATAGACGGCCAAACGACGCCGATTTTCCGTGGTACCGTTCTGCAAATCGGTAATAATCGAATGTTCCACATCTTCCTTTTGCTCCCCAAGAAAATGGGACGAAACCGCATTCAAGGTATACGACCTTAGCTTATACTCACGCTGAATGAATTGAAATAAATCAAGCTGCATACGACCTTCAATGTTCACCGATTTACTTTCACGAGTACCGTAAGCACGTGAACTGAAGACAGTATCTCTAACTTCTTGTCGACTGTTCTTGAGACGGCCGAAAAATGGGAAGTTATCCAGACGTAAGGTAATGGCACGGTTTAATAAATAGGGCAAGTCAAAGTTGCAAATATTATAGCCAATGATCACATCGGGATCAAGTTTCACCATGAATTCCTTCCATGCCATGAGCATATCCTGTTCTTTTTCGAAGGAAAAGATGTCGGAGCCAACGATCCGAGAACAAGTGTCTACAGTGAACACATTACGAACAAAGGGCACTTTTTCTCCAACTTTTGAAACCACGTTGGCAATTTGAATTACCGAGTCGTGTTCTGGCTCAGGGAAAATCCCTTTTCTTCCCGAGCATTCAATATCAAACGACATGATACGTAAAGGTGCCGTATTAAGATACTTACCCTCAGAAGGGTGCGATATCAAGTCTTTGTAGTTAATGTTGATCTCAATCTGAGAAGTACTCACCTTCTCAGAAGAAGACATAACCGTATACTTACCCTTAGGAGCCGTCAACCAACCCATACCAACGATATGGCAGTCCACCATAAGTCTCAATAAATATTGTACATTATCAAAGGTCATTTGACCTCCCGGCTGAAAAAGTCCCTTAAATTGAACCTCCCCCCGTTCGAAACCAGACCGAATCCTACCAATATGCTTCGAGTTATCGACAACCACCTTGAAAAATGGAAGCTTAACGTTATTGTTGAACCCCCATATTGATTCCTTCTTACTGATTCTAATGTCAACAATTCCTGCATAATTCGAAGACAAATACCGTCTAAATTCCTTGACATCATCAGCGGTGAATCCCTTGGGTACAGGGGCATAGAAGTAATGTCTGAAGCCAATAACGTTACACAAAACAGAGTATCCTTCCCCAGTAACACCAAAGAATCGTGCAGCAGAGCAGCCTCTAATAATAGTCTCGTCAGCATCCAACTGTTGAAATTCGATGTCATAGCTATCAGGATCAAAAGAGGGCAATTTGGGACGCTCCCAGACTTGATCAGTGGTCAAATTTCCATCCGCATCGAGAGACTTGTTCTTCGACATATTAATGAGTTCTTTTTCAAACGTTGAAGGTTCGTTATCAACCTGTGATGACGTTAGCTTTTTATGTAGTTTCAACGTGGAAAAGGAGCCCTTTGTAGGCATATGGAAACCATGAGGTTCAATTGATTGGTTTGCTATAGGCAAAGCATGTGCTGATTCGAAGCCAACGCCCGAATCAACAGACAAATCGATGTGCCTCCTTTTTAAAGGCGATTTCTCTGGAAACGGTGGTGGATGCGTGCTATCGGACATGATGATTTGTGAGGTCGATCAAGGAAGAAGCAAAGTCCGGGTGAAGAAGAAACGCGTTAAATAGAAATCAGCTTTTCAAACGCGATGGGCTACCTATTATTTTGCATCCGTACACCACATCAGATAAGATGGCGAAAAGGAGGTTTGAAGTTTCACTCCAGTGACCTTGAAGAGGTGTAAGCTCAGTGAATTGAGCAATCTGTGTGACTTCCTTGACTGCTTGTAATATGAGTTTTAATTTTACGGGCACAACACGCCAGAGAAATATCAACTTGGGAAATAGAAGTTTAGTGGGTCGAAACAGAGCTTCGTTTCTCCAGACCACTGAGCGTGAGAGGAAGCGTAGAGAACAGCATCGAAAGGAGGTTCATGCTGCTACAACTATCCAGTCTGCGGTGAGGAGTTATCTGGATTTAGACGATTGTCGGCAAAATGTCAGTCGAAACTGGGCCGGTGATTTGGCCGTCTTTAGGTTCTTCTTCCCATTTCGGGTGGCGAAGCAGAGCCTGGAAATCACTCAAAACCAAGTTGATCTACTTGATGCCAATTTTGGTGACGGTTCTAGTTTAATAGACAATCTTGAAAGAAATAAACTTGCCTCTTGTCTTGTGGATTCCATTCATCGTGTCTATACGTACGGAAACGGTCAATCAGCAGCTCTTATCTCAAGATTACTTCAGTCCCTTAATAAGTTCATAAATAATATTGACGAGGTTGATTTAGCTCCCCTATTTAGAGTTTTATTTGATTTACAATCGCAAGATTCCGCTCTATCTTCTACATTTTGCTTGGCCATCCTTAGATATGGTTCAATACATCCTGATTCCACGTTACTTTCGCTTCTTTCGAGCAATCAAGGTGAGCAACTAGTTAACAAGGTGGTACGCGGCTATCAGATCACTGTGATTGATCCGTTTTTAAGGGCGCAAATGCGAGAATTTCCACAGCTAAATCAAACCTTCTCGCAACTCCCTAAGATATCCCAGATTACCTATTTGGGTAATATGGCAGGATTGCTTTTCACTGGTGGCGAATCACACTATAGAAACCTAATTGATGACACCACCATACGATTTTGGGGCTTTCTATTGAAGCACTTTGAAGAGGGTGTTGTTTTCACAAGTGACGATGATGATGATGATCTAACCACTGAAATGGATATAGAATCTGCTAACGCCTCTCCTCATTTGTCCGGTAGTGTTTCTATCCCACCGCAATTCAATGGATGTGTCTCCAATTTGTACTTAACATCGTTTCCGCGACTAGTTTTAGTCCACTGTGGAGAGTCGAATTTTGAGCTTTTCACCTCATTTCTTTACGCTATGTTGCAGTTCATTGCTCCTCAGTCTGCCAAATCGAAAAATGCCACAAATACAGAGCTTCAAAACAGTTTAGTGATTGAGCTTATAGTTGCATCATCAACAAATAATATGTTAAATAAGCTTTACCGAGAGGTAAGTACTAAGATTGATATCCCTGAAGACTCCAGCTCGCAGAAGTTTATGAGAACGGTGTTTCAGCCATCATACAAGACATGGTGGATGTCTTTGTACATTTTTGAGGAAATGTACTCTTATATCTTATCTGTATCGCACGATGCAGATTTGTTTGGCAAGGGCCGACTCACTAAAGCCAAATATCTTTCGTTTGTGAAATTTCTTAAACGATTGGTCGTTCTTGCAGTACTTGACTTCCGAAGCTATCGC
This sequence comes from Brettanomyces nanus, assembly GCF_011074865.1. Classification (NCBI taxonomy): domain Eukaryota; kingdom Fungi; phylum Ascomycota; class Pichiomycetes; order Pichiales; family Pichiaceae; genus Brettanomyces; species Brettanomyces nanus. The sequence continues at coordinate 229,270 of NC_052376.1, read as the reverse complement.
AAGCAAAATGTTGATTTGCCACTACTCAACTACTTTAAGCAAGCCACTATGTTATCCTTGAAGCTTCTTCGCCAAATATATCTGCGAGATTTGAGGATGACGTTGTTTTCGGAGGAGTTCTGGTATTTGGACAAAGACTTTAGTGTGAGGTCTGTTCTTCCGTTACTTCAGCAAGTTGAACAAGCGCATGAGATGTATGATGACACAGCTGATGCTAGGGTTACTCCTCTATTTGATACATCTGTGCCTGCCCTTTTCACGACATCATCGCTCACATCGTCACAGTTAGATTCCGTCATGGTTTTAACTTACATACCATACATGGTTCCATTCCAGCAAAGAGCAGCGTTGTTTCATGCCCTAATAGAGATGGATAGAACCCGGATAGGCGGATGGTTCGCACCAAAAACTCAGGGTACAGTGTCTCGTGACAACATTCTTTTTGATGCTTTTGAGCAGTTTGGCACTCTTCCCGGAGAACAGTTCAAGAGACCATTATCTGTTGAATTTATTAACAAGTTTGGTGAGAAAGAAGCCGGTATCGATGGAGGAGGTCTTACTAAGGAGCTTCTCACTAGTCTTGTAAATTCGGCATTTATTCCAAGTGTTGAGAATAAGTCACATAATGGAGGATTCGAGTTTTTTGATACGACCAGTGATATGCAACTCTATCCAAGCGCTGATTACTTTCTACAGCAAAAATATGCGTTGTTGCATCCAGAGCAGACAGAATATTCTGCAGAATCTCGTGAGTTCACGCTCCAGATGCTTCGCTTCTTAGGGATGGTGGTGGCCAAATGTCTCTATGAGAACGTTTTAATTGATGTTTCCTTTGCGCCATTTTTCTTAAACCGATGGACTGCCAACCAGGGACGTACGAACTTCATGGGAGCTCCACAGATGGTTGAAGAAGGTCAAAGGTACCGTAATTCATTTGATGACTTGCAATCATTCGACAATGAATTGTATCAAAGTCTTGTGAAATTATTGAGGTTCTCGAAAAGCCAGATCGACGAACTGGACTTGACCTTTACCGTGACAGAAAAGCTTGGAGAATCGACATTTATTACTCTCAACTTGGTTCCTAATGGCAACCGAATTTCACTTACTCAAGAGAACAAGCTCCAGTATGCTTATTCTGTGGCTACATATAAATTGGATCAAAGGATTAATGTCCAGACATCATATTTCCTAGACGGTCTCTTCCAAGTGATCAGGCCACATTGGCTATCGTTGTTTAATCCGTACGAACTACAGACGTTGATTTCTGGAGGTGAAAGAGAAATTGATATTACTGATTTACAGAAAAATGTCGTTCTTGGTGGATACACTACGAACGATGAGACCATTAGGTATCTCTTTGACATATTACGAGAATTTACTGCCGAACAGAAGACTCAGTTCATCAAGTTTGTCACCTCGTCGTCAAAGCAGCCGTTGTTGGGATTTAAGGAGCTTAGCCCGAAGTTCGGTGTTAGAAATTCCGGTAGCGATCCGGAAAGACTTCCAACAGCATCGACTTGTGTGAATTTACTCAAATTACCAGACTATAAGAATAAGGAGTTGCTTAGAAGAAAGTTGTTGTATTCTATAAATGCAGGAGCTGGATTTGACTTGTCTTAAGTTGTAGATTCTCTAGATAAATATAGATTTAATTAATATAGTTGTATCATACAATCCTTTAATATAGCAACATACCGTTTGTCGCGGTGTACAGATGCCATTGGATAGCATATATCATGTGACGTTCATACATAAACTTGCTCACCTGAGGACTACCAGGCTTTTCCCAATAGAAGAGTCCATGACATCAATGCCACAGCTACCTAACATAGATACAGTTATCACTAAAGCCGCTTCTCACGTGGCATACTTTACCCCTCAGCAGCCTGGTATTCCGGGTACTTTTAGAGCTGCCAGACAAACAGGAGTGGCAGTGAAAGCACCTAAATTGTTTACACCTCTTCGGATCAGGTCCATGCAATTGGCCAATAGGGTAGGCGTTTCACCGATGTGCCTATATTCGGCCGAGGATGGTGTTGCAACCGATTACCATCTCGTTCATTACGGTCAATATGCATTGAGAGGACCCGGCTGCGTTATCATGGAGAGTGTTGCCATCAGTGCACCAGGAAGAATCACCACGCACTGCCTTGGCATCTACACTGAAGAGCAGAGAGTTCAATTGAAGCGCATAGTAGATTTTTATCACAGCCAGAACAAGCCGATTGGACTTCAATTATGCCACGCTGGTATGAGGGCTTCATGCTTGGCCCTATACTATGATGCTTTTGACTATCCTGTGGACAACGAAAGAGGGGGATGGTTGGATCAGGTTTACGGGCCTTCTCCAAACAGCCAGTTTCCATACTGTAAGGAGCTGACTACACAGCAGGTGAAGTTAATTGTGAGCCTATTTAAAGAAGCTGCAAGGGCTTCTATCGAGGACTGTGGATATGATTTTATTGAGATCCACGCTGCTCATGGATTTTTAATCCATCAATTTCTTTCCCCATTAGGGAATAAAAGGACTGATCAGTATGGAGGAAGCTTTGAGAACCGGACCCGAATTTTAGTGGAGATCTTAAAGGCTGTCAATGAAGTGAGAGATACGTTGAAAAAGGATTTTCCCATCTTTGTACGTATCTCTGCCAGTGACAATGATGAGACCAATCCAGACAGTTGGAGAATCAAGGACTCGCTAAGATTGGCCAAAATACTGGTTCAGTATGGAGTTGACGTCATCGATGTTTCTTCTGGAGGTATGGCAGACTCTAAACCGCCACAGATTTACCAGACGGATATGGCCAAAAGTGTGAAGACCGTAGTCGGAGATAAGTGCATTGTGGCAGCTGTTGGAAGCATTAGAAAGGGTAAGTTTGCCGAGCAGCTATTACAGAACAATTACTGTGATATGTGTCTTTCGGGTAGGGGATTTCTTAAGGAGCCAGGAATGGTCGAGAGATGGGCCGAGGAACTGGATGTCGATATCCAGTTGAACTTACAGGATGGATGGTGTTTTGGAAAGGTTTGGGATCCCGAGAAAAGCAAATTAAGCTAAATAAAAAACAGATAAATGATCGGGGAAAAAAGGTATACAATTCAGAATGGAGCAAAGATAAGACATACAGTAAAGAATCAACCTCTGATTTCAATTCCAGAGGAGTTAACAGTATCAACATTGTTAGGGAGAATCACAGGATCAACCGCAGCAGCTGTATTAGTATATGTAGCTTGTGCAGCACCAACAATTTTGCCAATTCTTGGTTTAAGAGTAGTGTAGACCTCACCAGACAATTTGGTGGTGGTCTTAGCGACGGCCTCATGAGTACTAGAACTCTGCGCCTTTTCGTCCTTGTAGACGGTTGACACATGATTTGGAATAGCAGAAGCTTGCTTAAAGAAAGGCTGTAGACGAGAATAAGTCTCTTTAGCCAAAGCATAAGATCTGTGAACCTGGTCAACGGGAGTAGCAGAAGCAGTAGGAGTGATACTGTCAGAAAGCTTAACAGGTAAGAAGAAATCCAAGCCTCTCTTGTAAAGATCATTGATGCTCTTAATGAGAGGGTCGGCAAACTTTTCAACGTAATGGTAAGCTGTAGACACATAGTAACCAAGATACGATCTGATTACACGAGAAATATCAGACGCAGAGACTTTTGTGAAAGCAGGGAGTGCTGAGTCGATTTTGGAGAGTCCAGAATCCACATATGAGTCAACAAAGGAGAAAGCAGCAACAAAATAGGGAACCGTTATGGCATATGACAAAATAAAATGAACTGAAAGTGAAATATAGTGAGCAATTAAACTAGTTAGAGGAACACTAGATATGAATTTGATAGAATCGGAAACAAGAGGGTAACCTTTGATATGAGCAAGAGATGACGATTTGATAGTGTCAGCCTTAGCCTGATGATGTTCTGACATCTTGAAAATAGAAGTGGACAAAGTTTTGTAAGATGAAAGAAGAAAGTGTAACCAATGAGGTTGAAACACAGGAAAACTGAAGAAGGGGGGGCAATAAGTTGAAGCTAAATTAGCTTTATCTCTGAGGTATCCGTTTTAGGAAATTAGTGCCACTGCTATGGGCATGTGACTATACAGCACTCCGGACTAGCGTTAAGTTTCTGGTCGATCGGCCCGGTAGGGAAAAAAAATTTTCAGGCGGGGTTAGAGGGAGAGGGAGAGAGAGAGAGAGACAGATAAAGAGGGACAGACAGAGAGAGAAGTAAGTTCTATTTATACTCAAAAGATAAGTATCCCTGAGTACTTCCAGTTGTGTCAACAAGATGTCGAATTCGTTACGGAACCTCAGCAAGAGATACGGTGCCAATTTGGAACGGTTTCCGTTTTTTCTCCGGAAAATGTTCGATCAAATGTCTAGGGAGGCACAGTTACCAGCATTAAGTTCAGAAGTGGCAGAAGTGCCGATGAAGAAAAGGTTCAATAAACCTGAACAATGGAAAGTTGAAGTTGGAGACCGTGTTTTAATGACAAAGGGTAAATATAGAGGACATGTCACGAAAGTTCTCGCTCTACATCGTCCTACAAACAGACTCTTCTTAGAACTAGCCGAGACAAAGAAGATGGTTGTGCCGAAACAATTTTGGCAACCTGGCCAATCGACACATGTGATTGATTATCCGAGAACAGTTCATCCAGATGACGTGAAGGTTGTTGGAACGGCCATTGAGAGGGCTGAAGACGGAACAGAAAGAGAGAAGGACATTGCAGCTGATCAATTGGTGTTTAAAGGAGAGTATTGGGATGCTGACTATGGCAAGATGATGCCGTACAGAAGGGTGAGGTTCCATGAGAATATCATTATTCCATGGCCTAGACCGGAACCTGAAGAAGAGTGTTCGTTCTCTACTCCTATAGAGGCTGCCGAGGAAAGAACGTATCTTCCAAAGTGTTTAGTTCGTACAGATGCTCCTGAAGGTATAGTGGAATCACTTCGAGATCCATTGATTAAGAGACGTTACAAATGGGACAAGCAGTACATAACTAGAAGCGAAGCCAAGAAATTACGTCAACCTGAGATGCCATTTAGTGATGTCAAGAAGGCGATGTTTGCTGAGAGAGCCCAAATCAGAGCCAATACTCCTACTGAGCCAAGTACAGAGACTATAGAGCTTGTTGGTAAACTTGTTGCCGACAGGTTAAATAGTGTGACAGATCCAAATTTTGCTGCCTACGTCAATAGCGTGGCACCAGATGCTAGAGCCAAGAAAATCGAGGCTAGAGAGAAGGCTAAAATGATTCATGATGAGAAGATCAGAGAAGCCCAGGAGAGAAATAAAATCAGGCGCAGAACAGAGGCCAAGTATAAATCAAGAAGCCAGAAGAGGAATGGCAATGTAGTGTTCTAGACATCATCATCATCATCATCATGTACATACTAATGAACGAGCTAATATTATTATCATTTTTTCTTTACTTATTTACAACTTCTCGTACTCAAGCCTTCCTTCCAACTTCTTATTATCCACCATCTTTCTGACAGCCTTAAGCAGATCACTCTGAATTATGTAATCTCTATCCTCTCTGATAGCAAAGAAACCTGCTTCGGTGATCACATTACGAATATCTGCACCATTGAAACCGTCGCTCATCTTCACCATCGTTTCGAGATCGATTTCTCCCTTCTTTTGAACCTCAGTCAGATGAATTTTGAAAATTTCAAGTCTTCCCGTTTCATTTGGAAGTGGGACTTCTATCTTCCTGTCCAAACGACCTGCTCTAAGTAATGCTGGATCTAAAGTATCCGGTCTGTTGGTAGCCATGATTACTTTCGTTTGTCCCAATGAATCAAATCCATCCATTTGATTTAACAACTCCATTAAAGTTCTTTGAATTTCTCTATCTGCAGAAGTACCTTCCGAGAATCTTCTTCCACCTATAGCATCAATTTCGTCCATAAAAATGATACATGGCTCATGCTCTTTGGCATAACTAAACATTTCCCTCACCAATCTGGCAGATTCTCCAATATATTTATCCACTATACCTGAAGCAGGAGAGAAAATGAAGTTGGCACCAATAGTGGCAGCCACAGCTTTAGCCAACAACGTCTTACCGGTACCAGGAGGACCATAGAGCAAGACACCTTTAGGTTGTTGGATACCCACTCTTAAAAATAGCTCTGGATTTTTCAAAGGAAGCTCAATAACTTCTCTAAGCTCACGAATCTGATCCGAAAGACCACCAATAGATGCAAATGACATATCACCCGGCTCAAACGTCGTCATGCTGTAAACAGAAGGATCCACCTCCCTAGGAAGAATCCTCATGATGGTCAAAGTAGTCATATCTAGAGCCACCCTCACACCTTTCACCAACAATTCTCTTTTGATGGTGGATCGACATCCCACAATGTATCGAGGACCAGATGAAGCCTTGACAATGAATCTATCACGGTCCAATTCTTTTAAAACCTCTCCGATGATTTGTCCAATACTCTGTAGTGCTTTGATATCATCCTCAGTCTTCTGGAATTCTTTTTCCGAGCCTTTAATACTCATTCTTAACTCTTTTAGCCGTGAATCCCACTGTATATGCTCTATAAGTTTGTTTTTAAGTGCTGTAAGTGCCCTTTCACGCTCTTCATCCACGGGTGCTGCAACAATTGCAGATGCAGCAGCAGGAGTTTCAGAACTCCCACCAACCTCTTCATTAAGTGCCGTAAGTAATGGATCGTTCTCTTCACTCATTTGTCTTTAATTCACACTGTTCAATCAGGTCGGCAAAAGAACAAGGGCTGCAACCCCATCATCAATTTCCATTCACTCGTTGTCGCGGGCAAAATATCAAGCCTACACTAAAATGATCGGCGCGTCGATCGAGACTAAAAGTTTTCATCTCCATAAGCTCATTCTGACCGAGTAAGCTACACATCTTTTGTTCTACTTGCTCTTGATCCTACTTTCTCTTGATCCTAGACCACCATGGAATTCAACGCTATCATATTTTGCGGAAAAGGTTCAAATCTCTCGCCTTTCTCCGGCGTTAAGGACACAGGAACTACCAAAGCTCTTCTTCCTATAGCCAATAAACCCGTGATTCGATATGTCCTGGAATGGTGCGATCAAGCACCTTTCAAGACAGTTACAGTAGTCTGCGGTACAGACGTTCTGGCTGATATCAGCCCTGTTGTGGCAAAATACAGAGATACGAGAGGCTCTGAACTCAATTCAACCAGTACATTGTCGTGTATCAGTTCCTCATGCTCAACTACAGGCTCCATACTTAGTGAAGTGCTCAAAACGCAGAAATTCCTATACAAAGAAAACATCGTTTTGCTTCCTTGTGATTTTATTACTGATGTACCACCTCAGGTATTTATAGAGATCTATCGAGGAACAAGTGATGAAAATTTAGGTTTGGCCATATCGTATAACAACATGTTTGAGAACATAGACAACAAAATCTTGAAGACCAACTATACGGTATATGCCAATCAAGCGGATGGAAATACCGTCTTGTTGGATTTATACTCAAAGAATTACGTGGCTTTGACCAAATTTTTAAAGATCAGGACACAGCTAATCTGGCGATATCCAGAGACACGGGTTTCGACTAATCTGCTCGATGCGTTCATCTTTTTTGTTAACTTTAAGATTTTCGATATTATTGCAGGCCAGAAGGACAGCTTCTTCAACAATCGTTCTGCAAATAAGATTAAAAGAGACATAGCTAGAAGATCCTGGTCTCATTCGACGCCGAAGGAGACTGTAGGATTGTTTGTTTTACCAAAGGAATCCGTATTTGCCAGATGTAACAATTTATCTGTCTATATGGAAGTCAATCGATTCTTCCTTAAGAAACATGCCAGACAGAATGCCAATTTGACCAGCGGTCAGAAGAGTAAAGACAATAAAAATGCAGCCATCGCCGGTGCCGATTGTGTTATTGGCCAGGATACTGAACTGGGTGACAGAACGAATGTTAAGCGTTCAGTGATAGGAAATCATTGCCGAATCGGCAAGAAGTGTAGGATTACGGCGTGTATCTTACTTGATGGAGTCACGTTGGAAGATGACGTGCACTTGGAAAACTGTATCATCGGCAAAAAGGCCAAATTAGAGGTGAAATGTAGACTTGTCAACTGTTATGTGGAGGGATCTTACATAGTGGGAAAGGATGTAAACTTGAAAGGAGAGACATTGACAAATATCTCATTGGAGAAGTTTGAAGGTGAAGAGGGAGAACTTGAAATCGAAAACGCATCAGATATAGATGACAATGAAGTGCTCTATTCAGAAACCGACAGCGAACCCACCAATGATGCGGATGACACAGATAATGGGTCATTTGATTCCGAGTTTGTATTTGCAAATTAATTAGGTATTACTGCGCACCCATACAAAACAATTCTATGCAGGCCCAATTAAATCGTTTTTAAACTTATGATCGGCAGCCAGTCGATGCAAATCCAAATTGTATAGTTGTTCTAAGGATGTTCTATTGTTGTTATTTTTGATCATGTATTTAAAAATAGTCAAAATGGCTGATCTATTTACTGTTCAAATCTTCTCGATGAATCAAATCCCATTTAATTTTAGCGCTTGATCCCCGAAAAATACGTATTTCCTGATTTGGCAACCGTCCCCTCCAGCCTCCTGGTAGCAAAAATGTTCAATGAATGAGGAAACCAGCTAATTGGCCATGGTACTACTATGCCCCGATTCATTCCAATGGAGATGCTTCTTGATGATTGTAATTTTATTAGAAGAAGTGTTTTACATGAAGAATGTGATCAGTAGTAAGAGTATCAAAGAAAAATAATGGTGTCGAAACTGGAATTCAATCTACTCAGTATCTACTCAGTAAATCTACAGCTGCATAGAGGACCCAATTATTGCAGTTCCTACATTGTGGTAGCCATTTTTCCTGCATATCTGACCCGTTCTTTCTGCCACTAAGCTGTTCTCAGTTTCATTTTTTGATCCCCGAACCTTGATCGAGAGTTTCTTTTTTTTTCTCAGCCTTTGATTTCGCATCTTCAATTTCCTAATCAGGTAACTTATTTTATCCAGCCATCTTGATTCCGCTGAAGATATTTTTCTTTCTGCTACCAGTTCGTTGATTTCATAACCCCAGCCATCTGAATATAAACTATTTTTGGGTCGTTTGTGGCATGCATCATGCGTTTTGATATGTATCAATTGTTTTACCTTTATTCGAAGCCAACTATGCTAGCCCGATATAAAGAGATACTATTTCCCACAATCTGGGATTTCCTAGATCTGCTTAGGTTACATCTAAAGAATCAGTTATTATCAATCAAAGGAAACAAGCTCACTCACATTTTACATTAACAATGCTTCAATCTTTTATGGCCACTCTGGCTTTATCATCGATTGCTGCTGCTATGCCTTTTGACGCTGGATATTTCAATACGTCTGCATCATTAGGCTCTTCTACAGCATCTTCTTCTTCTTCATGTTCTACAGATGTTACCCTAACTTCAATTTCTAGCGTAACAATTTACGGATCATCTTCTGTTGCAAACTCTACTACTGGCACCGCTACTGCCATCGCCTCTTCGACGGCCACTCCATTCATCTCTGGTGAATTTACCAATGATGAACCAATTTGGAGTATCTATATTCCTCAAAGTTCTTTCAGTGACATGACTGGATTTAGCATCGATTCTGAGGGTAGTTTCGAAGGATTTAGCCTTGGCGATAGTGCCATTTCTCTTTATAGCGGAAGTTTGGATGATTTCAGTGATATCAGCAGTACTCTTGATGATGAGAGCACAAACGACACAGTTGCTGTTTCATTTAATGGAAGAACTACTGACGAGTACCTTAAATTGGTTATCAGTGCCACTGCCAGCGAATCTCAGGGCTCATACACGGCTGCATTTGATCTCTATATCGACGAGCTCAACAGTACTAAAAGAGAGACTTTGGATTACTACTTAGAGTACACCATCGATGTTGATGGGTTCGTTACTACTAACACTTACTTGTCATGTTCTGGTACTGAATGCGTTACCACGTCTTCCACCGGTTTCATTGCAACCGGTTCTGCAATCACCAGCTCCTCTGAGCCAACATCTCTTACAACAATAACGACTACTACTTGCTCTGATGGTTCTTGCCAAACCTTGACTACTACAGGTTATGAATCTGTGTATACTACTACTGACAATGGCGAGGAAACTGTCGTTACTGACTTTATCCCAATTACTGGTGATCAAGCCACTGCAACAGCTACAGGTGGCGAGGCTACCGTTTACAGCACAGTTATTTGTACCGAGACTAAATGTTCCACTGAAATCATTCCAGTTTCTAGTGAGTATGTTTACACAACCTCAACCAATGGTGAAGAAGTTGCTGTTACCAGCTATGCCGCAATAACTAGTGGTGACTCTGTTGCTGCAGCTACTGGCTATACAAGCTCTGTGGACAACTGTACCTCAATTCTCATGAGTGGTAGCACTTATTTGACGACCATAAGCGGCCAAGAGACTGTTGTCACTGACCTCTATCAGTTGTCAGAGACTCTATCTACCGTGACAACTACTGATGCCTACGGAAAAACTACCGTGTACACTACTGTGTGTCCTAATACTGGAGCCTCTGAGACTCCGGAGTCAACCGTCGTTTCTGGAGCCTCTGAGACTGGTAGTAACTCTGTTGCTGCAGCTACTGGCTATACAAGCTCTGTTGTTGGCAACCGTACCTCAATTGTCATGAGTGGAAGCACTTATTTGACAACCATAAGCGGTCAAGAGACTGTTGTCACTGACCTCTATCAGTTGTCAGAGACTCTATCTACCGTGACAACTACTGATGCCTACGGAAAAACTACCGTGTACACTACTGTGTGTCCTAATACTGGAGCCTCTGAGACTCCAGAATCAACTGCCATTTCTCCAGTTGTTGAGACCGTTTATTTGTTCAATTCCTCGTCTCCAGAGACTACTACGAGCTCTACTATTAGTCAAGCTTCAAAATCTTTGGTGTCTTCACAGTCTTATAGTACTGTCACCACAGTTTCCAACGGTAAGACTACAGTATATCTCACAACATGCCCAGACACTACTACTACTAAAGCTACCACTATTGCTCCAGTAGAGACCACTGAAATTCTACAGTCAGATGCTACGGTCACACAAACGGAGATTTGTACCGAAACAAAATGTTCCGAGACAAGCTCATTATCTCAGCAAACTACGGTTCCAATCTTCTCGTCTTCTACTGTTAGTCTGTCCGTGGAGAATGAAGTTACAAGAAGTGAAAAAGTGTACACTTCAAGTGTTAGCGGAGAAATCATCACATTGACCACCTATTATACAGTTTCCTCTTCCAAGGCCAGCTCCACTGTTGCTCCAGAGAGTACCAATGTTCCAGCTGTCAGCGAAGTTACTGCCAATATCGCTGCTGCCAATTCCGCACTCAATGCAGGTATCATAGGATTGGCTGTCGGTGCCATGTTCATGCTCTGATTGGCCTGAAATCATATAATTTCTTTATTATGTATATTATGCACAGTCTTCTACTTTCTAGAAGACATGCAGGAAGCACACCTGTTGGTTGCTTTGGTTTGTAACTTTCCTCAACAAATTAAGATAAGATAAATGCAAGTAGCCGAACTCTTAATCAAATACATCTCAATTAGGCAATTCATTTCTCCGCACTTTGATAACTTTAAGCGAAGGAAGAAGAAAGAGTCTGCGCTTTTGTTTAAGTAATCTCTTTTTATTCATTTAGATAAGCTATTGCGTCTTCGTTCTTTACATTATTGGTATTAATTAAACCTTTATCTGTTACCTAACACTGAAAAAAAGGATGGGGCTTTGCTTATATCAAGTGATTTCCGAAGAGCCTAATGGCGATCGGAAAAAAAGGCGTAGGATTTCTACAGAGAGTTATCGCTTTGTCAATGATCGCCACATAGAAGAAAGACAAAACATTAACGAGGCAGAAGAAGAACAACATGAGGAGATGTCATCTGCAGCACGTTTACCGATTATACCATTACCATCGGAAGCTCTATCCTCTCAGGATGAATATCGCCTACTTAGACAGAGGCTTCGACTACTTACTAGGCGAGAGCAACAACAAGAGAACCCGACTGCAGGGTCCAGTCAGCAAGTAGAGCCAGCAAGAAGTCGGCCAATGAGAAGATGGAGACATGAGAGAACGTTAGATGATGTTCTAGAGAGTGTCCATAATGGTATTGAAGATGATGAACTGCGGCATAATAGAGCATCAGGAAGACTAATGAGGATTCCATCGATCCCTACAGTTTCTGCCAGTAGATCGAGGCTGAGGAGGGAATTTCTTCGTAATCGCAGAAGACCGATGAGAAATGCAAACTCTCAGTTTATTCTTCATGATATCGGAGGAATAGAAGAACCAGACATTGCGAGAGTGCATACTGATAGTACTGATACACTTTCTGTGTTTTCACCAATGAATAATATGGAAGACGATAGTGATGGAAGTGAAGATGACGATGGAGATTTACCGAGGTGGGAAGATCCACCCTATGCGGAAACGTTTTCTGAGCGAATACATAGACGGTGGTTAATTATTCAGAATATTCGTCGAGAGATTAGAGAGACGAGGAGGAGTACTGGATCAGAAGAAGGCGGTGGTGGAAGAGAATCTAGCAATGACTATAGAGATGCCATTAATGACATTCCGGATCATGAGGTGTTTCTTCGATTATATGGCAGCATAAACAACAAATATGATTATTGGAAGCCCAGAGAGTATAAGGATGTGGGTAAAGTTGGAGAAGACTGTTTTAGGATGAGTAGAAGCACAAGAAATAAGCTTCTAGAGGCATCCACGGAGAAATTTGGGAGACCACTGCCAACGGGCGTGATATTTACACAAGAAGATGATGAAAGCACTTGATTATATGACTATTATATATTGTTGATTGCACCCTCTTGACGAAGATGCCATTCGCATTGTTTTCTGAACTCGCAGTTTTTGCAAATGGATTTAATGAAAGGCGTTTCTGGTTCTCTGTGTCCCAGCCATAGATCCATCCCATGTCTAATTGCCGAATCAATATCCTCTTCATGATAGATATCCTTGATCTGACGGAATACTTTTCCTTGGCAGGAATATTCTATGAAATTCTGGCTAGAGAGAAATGGGTTTATAGAATGATGAAGCTGCGCCAGTCTTGCCGCTAAATAGGCCAATGTTGGAGGATTAGTCCAATCACCTGAGAGATTGTTTCCGATGGTGTATTTTCCTGCAGATGATATATTGAAGTTTCCCTTGATATGACTATCATTGTCATAAGGAGCGAAACCTATTGGTTTACCGTGCTTAAGTCTGTCGAAGTCTTTGATCAGGTAATAATTACCGAGAACGAGCTCTATGACCAAAGGTTCAGGAAGCACAGAGTAAGGATCGATACCTCTTTTTCTTGCATTGATTAAAAGCATTTGATAAGTAAGTTTTGGGTCGATGGACAGTATTTCGAGGAACTTTCTATACATTCCGACTTGGTATTTGGCACTCTGCTGTTGCAGAGGATGGGGCAAGGAGCGCGTTCTTCTTGTCTTCAAGTCCTTGACGGTGATATAGAGCAGAGAGTCGGATTGATCACACCATCGATCTGCTTTCAACTGAATCTGATTGATAAGTTCGGATATATCGAGGAAGTCAGGGATGGAATCGCGAAGCTCTTCCTGGTAACCATCGAAAGCACCTTCTGCAGAGCCACTTTCAAGGACAAGGTGATCAATAACTCCACTGATGATGATATAATCGGACGATGAGGTGGACGATAGCTGCTCGTCTGTCTGCAATAAAGCTTGTTCGGCTTTATTGTACAATCCTTGAACCAAAACTTCCCTACATTCACCAAACTGGAACAATGTTAATAGTCGAAGTATGGTGCTTGTCCAGTTACTTGCCAATTCTCTGAGAACTGGTTCCACCGGAAGTTCACTCAGCATGGCGTACAGGCCTTGCAAATCGTACTCTTTGATTGGTTGGACGGGTAATTCCGTGTCCTTCATGAAGCTACGAGTCTTTTCTATATTAATATGTTTAGTAATACCATTGACATTGATGGAATACTTTTCAGCCGGATGAGTAGCATGTTCGTAAGTAGAATGCTCCACCTTACCTCTGAGCATTGGTTTGGTAGCTGTCTTTTGGAAAACTCCACTGTAGACGTTGAACATGGATTTAAGCTCGCACCAATTGAAGGGAAGAATCTTGGTGACAGAAAGTCTAGCATGGTTCTTTGGATGTTGCAAATCTTCACCCTGAGCACGGAGTAGCTGGTCATAAGGAGTGGCATCATTCTGAACAATGAAATCCAGAGGAAGTATGGTAGCGCTTGAATTTGCGGTAAGTATTTGGGCCAAAGAGTCATATTTATGAGGATTTATAAGCTCAGATGAACCCAAGGCATCTCTGGAGGAACTTGGATTGGCTTTTGCTTTGTAATTGGATGGCTTTCTGGTGACAAAATGCTTGATCGCTTTTTCTACATCTGAATCGGTAATCTGTGAAGAAGCACCTTGTGAAGAATGATCAGGAGACTGCGAGTCAAGGTCGTTTCTTGAATCGGAGTCAGAGCTACTGGAGGTTTCTTGATTTGAGGGCTCTGTTTCGGGAAGATCTTCAGTGGGTATCTGGAGACGGAGAGTGCAAGTATTGACTCTTTTTAGGTTTCCTTGAAGAGACGAGAAGCACCTAAGTGAAAGTCTTTCAAACGGGGACGGTAGCATGATGAAAATCGGAAAAACAGAACGTCAGCTAAAGCAGCCAGCAAAGGAGAATCAAACTGTAGGCTTCAGCAAGAACATGTAGCGTAGCTCTGCTTCACATATCTGCCGGGCCACACATATATATACAGGCTGTGGCGCAGCTAAAAGTTTTTACTGCAAGAAATAAGGGGGGAGTCAGTAATAAAAACGATGAGAGAGTCAAACATAAGCGATATAGATGTCTCCTTGTGGCCATTTCATTGAGAAATGTCGTTTAATGGGGATTCGCTCCCCTATTTTAACAAGAGCGTTGAAAGACGCGTGTGCTTGATTACTGGAGGAAACTCAGGTTTGGGGTTCTATTCTGTGCTTCACCTCTATCTGCATGGATATATAGTGTACATCGCGGGACGCAGTAAGCAACGCGTTGAAAATGCGATACGACAACTGAAGGAAGAGGCGTTGTTGCGTCGTGCCAAGGAGCCTATAGAGAGCCGGGATAGCCACTATTTAGGTGAGATCAAGTTTATTGAAATCGATTTGTCGAGCCTTCGTTCCGTGGAACATGCTGCTAAGCAGTTCAAAAGCCGTGAAAAATACCTCCATCTGCTCATTCTTAATGCAGGGATTATGGCCGTGCCTTATAGTGTGACCAAGGATGGATTCGAGGTGCAATTGCAAACCAATTACGTTTCGCACTTTCTTCTTGCAGACAGATTGGTGGAAATGATGGATACAGACTCAGTGAACGATCCCCGAATCATATATTTATCGTCGGTCGGACACTGGCTCTCTCCATTGCACTTCAAATTGTCCTGGCAATTTGACCACTATCCTAACATTTTGTTTTCCTGGTTCAGATATGGTATGGCCAAGACTGCGGGTATTCAGATGGTGAAATCGTTGGCTAAGAGACATCCTCATATTCTCTGCATGGCTGTTCATCCCGGATTCGTCCTGAATACAAATCTTTTCAGCCACTTCACGCGATTACCTTTCTTTGGCTTTCTGTTCTGGTCTCTGTTCCAACTCTTCGGTTGGGTATTTGGTGTCAGTAATGAGGAAGGCTCATTTTCTACTCTCAGATGTGCATTGGGTCAAGACTTAACTACGGAGAGGGACAATGGAAAATATTTTGCGACTTATGGTATAGAACAGAAACCAAGTTGTGTTGCTAGAAATGAAGACTATGCTGACGAGAGCTGGGCTTGGACCGTCTCTGAGCTGCGAAAGCGGGGACATCAGATAGAGAATTGAGAGAGCACCCTATTTATTTGCTTTAATAGAGTATGATTCTTTAATTGACTTACTTGCTTACTTGATATTCTTAATATAAACACCAGGCTGTCCAGGAACAGCATTTTGGATCGACTTCGTGTTTGGAATCTCAACCTCTTCTCCAGTTTTAACATCCTTTCCAGTCTTGTCACCGCTCTTGAAAGACACAGCAGTGATTTCAACCACTTTAACTTGGGCAGGAGCTTTCACAAGAACAGCGAATCCAGCCTTCACAGTCTGCACCTCATCGAATGGCAATTCTCTATTAAACACCTCTTCCGGCGTCGATGTCTCTAACTCCTTCTTGAGAATACTCACAAATGGCATAACCTTCTTCATGTCTCTTTCCTCAATATGCTGCTTCACCTCCTTCATGTCGTCCAAGTTCGATTGCTCAAACAATTTTCTAACCACCTCGACGTACTTCTCCTGCCACTCTGGGGAATTTCCAGCAACGAACAACGTTAGTTTGACATCCTTAGACTTGTCAACATCCGAAGCCTTGCCCTTCTTCTTCTTCTTCAAAGCTTGAATCTCAGCTTCTCTAATAGATCTCTGCAAATTTCTGACGTATTCTAATTCGGCAGTAATCTCTCTAGAAACTGGCTTCTCTGGTGTAGGCCATCTGGCATCATGAATAGACTCTTTATGTCCCAAGATCTCACGATAGAGATACTCTGCAAAATGTGGGGTCACTGGAGAGAGCATTATAGCCTGAGTCTCAACATACTTGAACACCACGTCTCTGTGCATACCTCCATATAAAACACTGACGTCTCTGTAGTAGTCTCTTGCGTAATGGTAGTCAAAGAAACCACTCTTCAAGGCCAACTTGTAATGAGTCAAGGCATAATGCTCATATGTCTCGTTGATGAGTAGGTCCATTTCATTGTTAAAGGCCTTATCAAAGAAGTTGTATTCACCCGACCTCAACGAGTCTTTCTCCTTGTTCATGGTCTCACACCATTCCTTCAAGTTGTACAATCTCAAAATGGCAGCGTTGGCATTACTTTCGTCGAAATTGGCATCTTCCATAGAATCACCGGCATCGGCCATAGCCACACGAGAGGCATCTGCTCCGAATTTCTCCACCAATTGGGCCAATGTTCTGAAATTGCCCGTGGATTTCGACATCTTGGAGTTGTTAAGCATCAAATGACCATTGCATCTAATACCGGTAGGCCAGAATCTAGGTTTGAACAACGCCACATTTGTGTAGATGTAGAATGTCAAATGGTTTGGAATCAAATCTTTACCGGAAATAGACTCATCCAAAGGATAGAAATACTCAAACTCCCTTCTCATCTTTTGTAAGTTCTCCTTAGGAATATCACTTTCGACTTCATCTTTACGGCAAAACACGTAATCCCATACTTGGTCGGTCATCTGATCGGCGGAAATATTGAGTAAACCTGGTTCCTGACCGTAAGTATCGCTGTGAAGGAAGTGACAGATGGTGTAGTAGGCCTGATACACGGTAGAATCAGAAAGAGACTCAACAAGGTATTTAGGATCCCATGGGATTCTACTGCCTAAACCGTACGTTCTAGAGACAGCCCAGTTCTTCAACCAGTCAAATACTCCTTCAAATGCGTTATTGGTTTCCGAATTGAACGTATTCATCTTCTCAAGACAAGCTAGAGCTTGCTCTTTCCAGTTCTTTTCGCCGTAATCGAGATACCATTGATCTTCTAGGGAAACAATACACTCATCACCACTACGTGACATCACTGCACTTTCAGGTTCGCTGTAGACAACTGCTTCATTAGCGGCAACCAAATCATTCTTAACCTTAGGCTTTGCCACTTCAACTTTCTCTCCAACATATTTACCCTTAAGCAAAGTACCGTTGTAGTAACCTTCTTTATAGGCCAATTCTTTAGCCTTTGTAAGTTGGTTTGCATCTTTTGGAGAATGAATCTTCAATTCATTAACTAAGTACTCGGCACACTTGTCACCGTACTTAGAAGTATTGACGATTGAAATAGGATCTTTGACCACCCAATCACGGTCGATTCCGTAGTACTCGGGCTTGTTATATAAATCTTTTGTGGTGACAAAATCATCTGGAGAGTCTGATGGAACACAAGTGACAACACCGGTACCTTTACTCTCCAAAATTGTCTCCATAGGTAAGACTCTGAGAGTGTCAATAGAAGTAAGAGGAGCATGAATCTTAGAACCAACGAGTAAACCTCCGTTGATGGACAAAGTCTCCTGGTACTCGCCTCTCTTAGGAGTAATGTCCTGGTAACTCATATTCTTGAACGAACGTTTAGTGCAGACAAAGTACTCGCCATTTCCAGCATCAAACAAACCGTAATTAATCTTTCTAGACACAAAACAGCAGGTCTGACCGTACATAGTCTCTGGACGTAAAGTAGCAGCCACAAGGAAGACCTTTTTACCGGACAAATCGAACTTCTGTTTCTGGAAAAAGTCTAGAGCTTCCTTGGTAAACTCAGTAACCCGAATTTTGATACCAGTGTACTCTTGGGGTAAAACACCTTCACCAGACTGTCTATCATGATCCATACAAGGTTGACCGTCCTTAACAGAGTAAATGGTGTATCTTTTGCCGAACTTAATCTTACCCAACTCCTTCAAACGCCTCATCTGCCATCCAACGAAAGAGTCATAGTAAGGATTGGCATCCGTGGTAATCATAGACCGTCTCCAGTCAACTCTACCACCAAACTTGGTCACGTGAGTCTTGACAAGAGGAGGGAAGTACTCCAACCAATGCTTAGGATCGGCGAACAACTTGATTTCATCTCTTGGAACACCTAACTGTTCCATGATCTCATATTGAAACTTACCACGGCCAGTTTTCTGGGCAACTTTCGACTTTTTGGCAGTGAACTTGGTAACATCTTCATGATGAGCATTGGTGGCTTTTTGCTTGGCATCTCTGGCCATCTCCTTCTCTTCCTCTTCTTTTGAAGGAGCACCGGAGAAATCATCACCAAACATCTCAATCTCACGTTTTAATTTGTCGGCACTGGCCAAAATAGGCATACCAGTACAGTGAAAACCAAGAGGAAATAGGGCCCTCTTACCACGAAGTCTTTCGAAACCAGTAGCAAAATCTGCCTTGGAGTAGGTAAAGGCGTGACCAGCATGCAAGACACCGTTCATATAAGGATAAGCCATACTGCTGTACCATTTGGGATAATCTTCATGGAGCTTTTCGACTGAAGTTCCATATGGCTCTTCCTTGTCGGTAGGTGCATCGATCTCGAAATGCTTCTCACCAGCCCAAATTTCCTGATATCTCTTCTCAATATCAACCAACGTATCTCTACGGGTTGTACTTTCCAAAGCAACCGGTTTAGACGTATTCATGGTTGAACCTTTTGATTGTAATCTGGAGAACTAAAGCTGAGATCTGATCATGACTCAGTCAAATTCCGCTCTTAACAAAAATTTTTCACCCGACGTTGAGATGGCCGTTTTCCGGGGCCATTGAAGGTGCGCTGCACGAACTTCCAGGAGCATATCAAGAAGTCTTTTCGATACTGGGCACCACCGGGCGAGACTTTCTATCAGACGGTTACAGAGGTACCTCCTTATTACATACTATTACCCATTAGTTACAATCTATTATCATATAACGGCAGTATACTTGTTTTTCCTCCTATTCCTCTTGGTCACTTCTCTTCTCTTTCTTCTAAATTCCCTGTTAAGACTTCCTCTATTCTCCCAGAACCAATCCTCATATCCACTTTCACTTACTTTGATTGTCTTCAACTTACTGAGCTGAGTTTGTGCAAGCAAGAATGGCGAATCGGAATGCGAAAAAAACAAACCCACATCTCTCTTAGCTTTAATTGCTGGTTGCATTACCGACTTGATTACTGGTTCAACTACCGGTTCAGTTGCTGGTTCAACCACCGTCTCAGCTGCTGGTTCAATCTTAGTAGCATTTGGATCTGCCTCTTCTTCTTCTTCATCGTCCATTAATGAGAACTTGAATCCATGTTCAGTGACTGGATTAAGTAACGATCTCAATTTCTCCGTCTCATTCTTTCCATCTGCTAAATTGCTCTTCCTTTCTGGTCCAGATACTGGTATAAAATCTTCATCCATACTGTCTGTATCATCATCAATCTGTTCTTTCTTTAGATATTCTGGATGCTGCTTTTGATAGTCTTCAACCAATGACTTCTGGGATTGTATACTATGATCTCTATTATCTTCTCCGCTTTCTTCCTCATCTTCAGATATCTTTGCTCCTTCAAGCTCATAATCAGAACCACCCGATTCGAACTCTTCATCCTTCTCCACTTCGACATCTGCAGGCTTCTGGAAGTCGTAATTTCCCATCAACAACTCTAAAAGTTGCTTATTACGTTCCTTTTCATTTTCATCTTCTGCATCTTCTCCGTCATTTCCTTCCGTATCTTCATCCATCTTCACCACAGTCGGATCACTCAACTTATCATCAAGAACGTGATGTTCAACTACATGACCAGTACCATCTCTCCATTTTCCTCCAACGTACTCCCAACTTAAATCCTTATCGTTTTTGGTCTTATCGTATCCCCATAACTTGTTCTTCTGGCAACGAGGTAAACGCAATTTCCCATTAATTATCACTCGCATGGTGGCCTTCTTTAGGTCTGTCTTCCTTGGTGTCTTTCTCATTTGTCCAATAATTTCGGAATATGTTTCGAATGGATTGTCCTCTGAATGATTAATACGCTGTTGTCGTCTCATAGCTAAAATAGCATATAATTTACTCTTTCTTTGCTTGATATCCGGTCTCTTTGCATCTTTAATCCATCTCTCATGAAAATCTTGATTCGCCAATGCCACTGTTAACTCTGCTCCTTTATACTGAACACCATTAAATAAAGCCTGAAGTTTCTTAAACTCATATTTTGTTAGTCTCATAGTAATGTACGCATAATGATATCCCGTTATCACTTTCTCGTGCACTTCAAACTGCTTCACTATTTTGCCAAATTTGGAAAATCTCTTCTCCAAATCATCAATATCCTCCACTAGAGAATTTGACAATCCTCCAACATGCAATCTAAGATCTTTGGGTCTTTCAATACTAGTCATCTTCCAACGCAAAGAGGAGATCGTATGCTAATCCCTTGTAACAAGAAAATCTCAACTTCAAATCTTCATCTCTTCAATTTTTCACTCCTGTTTTCTTATTGACGCGTCGATCGAGTGTAAAAGAGGTTCACCGTCTTCGGTGAATATTTTTCTTAGCTCACAATAAACAACCAACTCATCATTCTTCATTCCTTCTATCACTTTAGATCGTTCTTCTTGCTTCTATTCAAATGTCTCTATCTGCAAACTATTATTTGAGCAGTATTGCCGATCCTGTGTTAAGGGAGAAGTATATTTCTCATAATATAACAGTTCCTTTGAAGGAAGAAGGTGAAGAAGTGGTGATTGATGCTGAAGATGATCTTCCGGAGGATTCCAGTGAGCTATGCACCTTATTGACGAATGAGGAGTGCAAGCCGGAATATTGGCTTCTTGTGGCGAAGGCTTATGCTAATAGAAATATGTATGATGAGGCATTGAATGTTGTTAAGCAGGCCCTAGAGAGCCCCTTTATTTCCCATGAGGACAATCTAATCGTCAGCAGTTTTCACAACTTCCTTTCTTGGTTATATGTGGCACGTGCTGGAGATGGTAGTTCTTCCGAATCAGCCAGTTTTCTTGAAACTGCCAATACTGAGATTCAGACCTCTCTATCATTACTTCCAGGCAACGAGAGTAGCATTTTAGCTCAGGCAACCGTCATGCTTGCATCACAGCATCAGAATGGCAAGAATCTGAATTTTGAAAAAGAGTCTAGACTCTTGGATTCAGTGCTCAAGAAAAACCATCACAATTGCTACGCTTTGTTAGCCAAGGCCAAGATCTTCTTCTATAGACAGAACTATCTTGCAGCTTTGAAGGTCTTTCAAAGAGTGTTGATTTTGAATCCATTACTATTACCTGATGCCAGAATCGGAATTGGTATGTGCTATTGGTTCCTTGACAGAAAGGATTTAGCTGCTCAAGCATGGAAGAACAGTGTTCTGGTTCATAGAGACAACAACACGGAGGCCAAAATTTTGACCTGCTTGTCGAAATTCGATGACTGCTTCACCAATTCCAAAACTGACGACGAGTTTAAAAGTAATTACGAGCAGGCTCTTGAGTTCACCAGAGCAACATATACTGAGGATCCTTCCAACGGTGTTATTCTGATAGTTTTGGCTTCTTTCTATTTCTTCAAGGGTGAATTTGATACTGTTTTGCGCATCTGTGATCATATTTTGACCACTGCTGGCTATATTCCTTCCCTATTAAAAAGCGATGCCCTATTTTGGAAAGCCCGTTGTGAGTTTGTCAATGGTAAGGATATTCATAAGGCACAGAAGTTGTTCTCGGAGGCAATGAGGGCGAACGATCGTAATTTCTTGGCACGTGCTGGCTATGGGCAATGCTTAGTTGTTCGTAAGCAATTTAACGATGCCATAAGAACGTTTGAAAAGATCGAGGATTCTCTCCCGCAAAGTTTGGAGGTTATACTTGCTCTTGGTATGCTCTATGCTAAATCTTCAAGGTACCGTCGTCACGCTATTGAGTATCTAGAAAAGTATGTGAAACTTGCCGTTGATAAACAGGAACCAATCAGTTTGACCGCTCTCTTCACTCTTTCTAAACTATTTGAGGACCGTGATATTTCGAAAGCTTTGGAGTACTTACGGATGGCCAAAGATCAAGAAATTGCAGCTGGCAAAACTGATAAGCAAATATCGTACTCTTTGCTTAACAATATTGGGGTATTGGCTACTCTTTGTGATAAGGATGGCTCCAGAGAGTTTGATTCCGCCCTAGAGGTACTTCAGACTACTGCCTTCGATACAGAAGAGCTTAAAAAGGCTTCAGACGTGACTTTAAGGTACAATGTGGCCAGAACAAGGGAATCCAGCGGTAGACCTGAAGATATCAAAAGTTCTATGGTCATGTATAAGGAAATTCTTGAGGATTGCCCTCATTACACAAGTGCGAAGATTAGATGGCTTCTTTTGGCTTGTGTTTCGGAGGATAAGCATATCAAAGAGGAACTGGACAACTTATTGTCTGAAGAGCCGGACAACATGGAAGTCAGGTCTTTTTACGGTTGGTATTTGAAAAACTACGATAAGAGGCATCACTTGTCTACTGACAAGGAACATGATCTTGAGTCCGAGCTTCATCGTGATACTTTGGTGAAGTATACATCTCATGATATGTACGCTCTTATTTCATTGGCCAATGTTTACTGTTCATTAGCAAGAGAGGCTAAAGATGCACGTAAGAAGGAGCAGTATTACGTGAGATCTGCCCAGTTGTACCAGAAGGTACTCGGCTTGGATCCTAAGGATGTGTATGCCGCACAAGGTATTGCCATCATATTTGCTCAAAAGAAGCAGACGGGATTTGCACTCGAGATATTCCGTCGTGTCCGTGACTGTCTCAACAGTAAGTTTGTCTATATCAATTTGGGACATTGTCTCTTGGAATCGAAGCAATACGCTAAAGCTATTGAAAACTATCAGTTAGCAATGGACAAGTTTGTTACCGATGATAAGGATGCCAAGTTGCTAAATTTCCTTTCACGTGCTTGGTTGTATAGAGGACTCAACGAGAAGGATTCGGGTTGCTTCAAGAAGTCGTTGGAACTTATTGAAAAAGCATACGAGATCAATCCGCTATCTGCATACAAATACAACATTACGTTTGTTCAGTTTCAAATGGCCGACTTTCTTCGGAAGCAACCGTCTGTTAAGAGGCGCGTTTCTGACTTGCAATTTGGCAAAGAAGGACTTAACAAGGCCATCAAATCGCTCAACGAGTTGGCCGAGGATAAAGAGAAGAAACCACCATATCCATCAGATGACTTGAAACTTCGCGCGGAACTAGCCACTGGATTAATCAAGCATCTCGATACGGCTATTGAGACGCAGATACAGTTCCAAGCAGTACAAACCAATAGATTGGAAGAGGCCAGAAAGAAGCATGAAGAGGAGGAAAAGGAAAAAATGGCCAAACAGAAAATATTTGAAGAGGAGAAGCAGAGAGAAGAAGAGAAGCTTGTTGCCGAAAGACTTGAACTCGATAAACAACAGCAAGAATGGAATAAGATACGTCTTGACGAAGCCAAAGATAGAAAAGATGAAATTGATGCCGATGAAGATGGAGATGCTGGCAAAAAGACTACAAAGAGGAGAGGCAGAAAGAGCAAAGGTAAGGCTAAAGGAAAAGAAAAAGAAAAAGAAAAAGAAAAGGAAGACTTTATTGTTTCTGATTCTGACTCGGAAGAGAAGCTTGATTTATATGATGATGAGGGAGATGACAAGGACGATGGCGACGACAAGGATGAGGGCGATGACAAGGACGATGGTGATGACAAGGACGATGGAGACTTGTTTGGAGACGAGAATGATAAGAAGAGAAAGAGTGATGATAGCTCGTCAGACAACAAGCAGAAGACCAAGAAGAGACACGTTCTCAAAAAGAGAAAGAAGTTGTCTAAAGAGACAATTGAAGACAGTAGCGATGAATTGAAGAACGAAAGTTATGATGAAAGTGAAGAGAAGAAGATTGATAGGAAAAAGAATACGATTGTCGACGATGAAGACGAAGAATAGGATCTTGTACAGTTTAGAAATAGATGTAAGGTAAATGTTATCATCAGAATTACATAATAAAGGTCATGAATAGGTTGCGAGTTTGCGAGATGCAGATCCACTTCATTTAGAAGACATTGCACGTTATCTAATGCTCGAATTTTTTTGGATCTCTTCTGCTTAATGGCATCCTTCAATCTCTGAACCTCCTCCTCGGAGGCATTATATGCTACGTTGGTTTCTTTATTGAAAGGATTCTCATCACTTTTCTGGAATTCCTTAGCGGCGAGCGATTGAAGCTGGTGTTTTCTCATACCAGGGTTTTCCATTCTGAGATCAGCCATTCTTCTACCAGTATATTCAGCCAAAGCAGCCTTGAACCTTCTCTCTGGATGCCTCTCAATATCATTATCGCTGACAACATCTTTTTTAAGCAATGAAAGAGCAGCAATTGCATCATCCAAACCTTCAGCGTTAATGCTACCACTATTCTTATTCTCAGACCCTTCAATTTGATTCAACGCATTGTCCAAATCGGAACCACCGTGATTTCCAGATTTCTTATTAGCCTTGCTCTTGCTCATACCCTTCCTCTTGGCGGAGGAATTCGTCACATCTTCAATCTCCAATTGCAACTCTCTTTCTCTTTTTCTAAGAGCCACTTCTTCTTGCTTCTTTTGCTTCTCTAACTGCTTTTTGCTAATCTTCTTGGCACCATCTTCCCAATCAATTTCCTGTTCAGCTTCTGGTGCAGCGATTTCTTCTTGCTTCTTCGATTTCTTTTTCTTTCCTCCCATATTGATTTATAGTTTGACTAGAAAGGAAAATAGTAGACACTATACAGCTGAAAAATTAACTCCGTCCCGAGAAAACTTCAAGCTGAAATTTTTTCCACTGGGGAGCTTTCCGTCCTATTTACAGCTCTATTATATTAAACTCTGAACGGTATAAATTATATTACAAGATTCTCCTAATAACTGCCGCTTCTTAGCACAATCAAACCTTCTAGTAAGTCAATATCCTCGATTTCTGCATCCTCTATAACGTCTCCTATCTCTATATCCTTAAGTAGTGCAGTTCTCTTTTCCATCTTCGCGGTTCTATCGCTCAAGGCATACCACGAAGTTTGTAGAATCGATCTTACACCGTAATCTAACAATATCACCTCAATTAGACCATCTTCAGAAGGCTTTTTCGTCACTATGCACTTGAATTTGATAGATTCTCCTCCACGTTGGGCCTGCATTTGTTTTAATACTTTGAATGTGTAGAAAGCAATGACTCTCTTAGAGATTTGACCGTTCAACTCGTCTTTGAACATCAAGATCAGGGAGATATAATTGATTTCAGACGCAGTGAATAATGGCTTACCATTTTCCACAAACGATTGTAATTGCCAGTGGTTCACCATATCCCAAAATCTTCGAAGTGGTGAAGTTACATTAGCATACTCCTCCATGCTTAGTGATTCATGACGAGAACTGAATGGTGCAATGGTGGATTTCGTCATGTACTGTTGGAGCAATACAACATCCCTAAATGTAATTGTCTCATCTTCAGAGACCAACTGAGTAAGCATGGTATCTACCTGTTTAGACTTGGGAAGCTTATTCTGGATTTTGAAGATGGCTGGAATCTTATTCTTCACAAAGTATCTGCCAGCAACATGATTACTCATAACCATGATCTCCGAAACAAGCATCTCAGATTTCCCAGAAATCCTGTTCTGTGAATCAACATCTTCCAACTCCTTGAATTTCATTTGAATTTGATTATCCTGATCAGTGGTAATATTTTCGATTTCCCTTCGAACGTTGAAGTAGTCAAACACGTTACTACGGCCCTGCTCTTTAGCCGTAGCTTTTAGCTTTGATGAGACTTTGTAAAGCTGAGTCAAATCGTTCTTCAAAGATTTCTCGTCAACATCTGTAGCTTGAGAAAGATCGAACAAAATCTTGTTAGCCTGAAATGTATTTCCCAAGATCTCATTGACTGAATCGTAGTCCACCTTGACAAATTTAGAAGCAGTGGCAAAGTTGATCGTATCATTGCCGAGATATGTCACTTCTCCAGTTTCAACGTTTACTTTGAAGCTTATTTTGACAACTCTGGTCACTTTACCAGGAGTTCCAAGCTGAACACTTTCTCCGAAAACTTTTGGAAGCATCGATAACGATTTTGCCCGGTTAATACTCGGCAAATAAAGAGTGAGACCTCTTTCAAAGGCTATTCTAGCAATGGTAGATCGTGGATTGATATAAGATGAAGGATTGGCTATGAATGAGCTCACAATAAACTCTTTGGCATTGACTGGCTTGATGGAAATACCGTCATCTATCTCTAGCGGATTCTTAGAGTCAATACAGTATATGATATCATCTTCATATTGTTTTCTATGCTTCACCATATCATTATTGACATCGATAAACTTGTTCAAATTGGATGCGTTCATATTGTCATAATAGCTCTCCTCTAAATCTGCTTTAGCCGAAACTCCACTACCAGGGATCATCGAATTATACCACCATTTGAATGGATCCTCACTGTTAGAGATTTCTCCAAGCTTCAATAGAAGTTCATAGACAACAGTTCTGGTAATATCTATGTCTTTATAGACAGGGAGGCCTCTTATAATCTTGATCACAAAAGATTCCAACATGCCATCATCGAAGGAGGCAGCAACATAGAGTTTAAGAAGTCGAACAAAGTCATCATAAAACTCAGGCTTATCTATATGCAAGTCAGATGTCACATCAATCTTCTTCATTATATACAAGGACATCACTTCGTAGTTCTCTTCGTTCTGTTTGAACCATCGCACCATTCTGTTGAACTGAACAATGCGACTCAATGGAACGACGGTGATGAAAGAAGAAGCATTGGCAAAAGAGTCAAACTGAAAGATCTGGTTGTTTTTTCTAAGACCCAATACAAACCCGTAAAAAACATTGATGTCAATGGGTTCATTCAAGCTAACCTTACCATAAACTGAGCGTCCTAAACTAATACAATCAAACTGGTTTTCAACGGATAAATCACGTGATAGTTTGAAGAGAAGTTTCTTATAGGTAGTATTAACATCTTCAACATTCCTTGAAGTTAAACCTTTAACCAACATGCTCAAATCGGTCTGAATGACAGCTTTAAAAAGCTGGTAGAAGCCGAGATGAATTGGAGACTCAGTACATTGTAAAACGTTATGCAGAACCTCCAATTTTAGGTTGATTTCAGGAAGATGATTCCAGGCGCTGTTAATTATGCCTGTGAGGATGCCAGATACTATTCCAGAAAGAATTGAAGGAAGAATAAAGCATTGAACATCGATATTGGCAGCAACAGAAGCACGGGCAATCACACTATCAAACATTCGACTTCTCTCAACGTCATCTTCGATCTTATACTTCGGCTTGCCAATTGGAGCCAAGTTTAGATTCTGAAGAAACTGTGATTCGTTCATCACACAACCTTCAAACCATTCTTTTGGAAATATTCTGGGAAGTTTCATACCCATTCTGAACCTGGACACAAATTCAACTTCTCCATACTGGTTAATTAACGTATATCTCGTATCTTCAGGCGAGCTTGGAAGCTGAACAACGACAGCCAAATCGTTTTTGGCTAAGGTATCCGAAAGATCCACTACATCTCCAATATCGATCTCACTGAAATATATATCCTTTAGATTGGTGTTCTTTCTAGCTGCTCCAAACTTCTTTACAAGCAATGATTCAACTAAGGATCTATTTGATTCGGTGTCTCTATAGTTGAAATCGTCCGGTAAATCCTGCTTAGAGGCTATTCTTTCCAGCCACTTTTGATTCGGTTTGGCATATCTCACCTGTTTTCTTTCGTCATACTCTTTCTTTAAATTGTTCACATCCACATTAGATGCCTGCTTGAACAAGTCCTCGGGTGTCATAATTCTTTTACTAACACCGGTTGGGCTTCCTTGACGATAATGCTTCACGGATTTGAAACGAAATCGACTAGTCGAAGTTGAAAACCTCATGACCGATGCCGAAACCCTGGAACACCTCCAGGTAATCTGGGTGATCCTGAACATATCGAATTCAGACTGTATGCAAAAGATAGTTGAAGATAGTTGAAGAATGAAGTTGGAAAAAAAGTTTGGCATGTCCTGAAGTGAAAAACTTCAATAGCTGAAAAATCATCTATAGTCATCTTAGATATACATTCTATTAGTTAATCGTTTCTAAAGCAACTTATTTAAAACATTCTCTAGATTACCGTGCTTTTCTGATCTAAGCTTTTCCTCCTCTTTAGCTCCAGACCGATTCGTGGCCACGGATCTTTGCTTAAATACCCTTCTAACATCAGTCGTATCAGAATCAGTATGCTTTCTCTTTTTCTCCATACCTCTCACCATCTTGCTTGTCTCTACATTGTCAATAAATGCCTTATCCATTCTATGCTGAAGAGACAACTCAGCCTCCATCTTGCTTTCTCTAACCTCCTTTTCTTCGTTCAAAGCACTTGTCAAATCAGCCCATTTAAACCCTTTCAAATACTTGACATTCATAATATCGTCATGGTAGAAGCTGTGCTTCTTACCTCCCAATATATTTCCATTTAACGTAAATGCGGCCAGTTTGGCATCTTTCTTGCTGATAAATTCACACCATCCTTCGTCAAACTTCCGTTTTTTGTTTCCTCCAGATTTCACTCTGTTTCGATGAATCTTCAAATCTTCAGGTTTAAGGAAAATCCTTCCAATTTCTCCAAATCGTGAAAATATCTGCCGTATCTTAGTTGGCTTCATATATGGTGGAATCGAAGATAGATATACCACTCCGGTCCGTTTCACTTTTCTTTGTTGTTTCTGTAATTGTTCCGGGCTGAGCTTCTTCATTTTGTCGATTCCAAATGTATTATCTCCTACTAGCTGTTTTTCCATCTCTTCTATTTCATCATATCCTTCTGTATCGTTGGCTGCATCACCTTCTGAATCGTCTTCTTCATCTTCCTCGTCTTCTGTATCCTGTCTGATCACTGTTTTCGGTTTCGCAACAAATTCGTCCTCTTGCTTATCCTCTAGTTCTTCTTCACTACTCTCAGACTCGTTATCACTTTCTAGTCCTTCAAGTTTCATGGCACTGTCCTCCTTTTTTGGCCTCTCTATGAGCAAGTCATGATTTTTCTCTGACAAAGTTCCTTCTCTTTTTCCAGAATTCATCTCAATAGCCATAAATTCCTTATTAACTGCCAAAAGATCTATGTAACGAGTAAACAAAAGAGATAAGATAAAGTTTAAATCTTATTATGTCTTCTTCTTCTTCAAAATTTTCAAGATAGACCTATCGACGCGTCGTTTGAAAAACACTCCTATTTCCACGTAGCTGTCCTGAAATCCTGGCCATATTTAGAAGCCATCTCGACAGCACATTCTGCCCAATCAACGCCATGGTTGTGCATCGCACCAGGAACCATTCCAGCTCTTAACTTTGCTTGTTCTAACGTTAAACATGTTAGAAGTCCAAAGATCACAGGCTTACCCATTTTGAACTGGAGATCCATAAGCTGATTAGTCACCGATTGGCTAATGTATTCAAAATGCATAGTGGAACCCTTGATTAGGACACCAATTGAGATTACAGCATCAATACTGGCATTTACAGCCACGGCGGCAGATCCCATAGGCAATTCAAACGATCCAGGGACCGTATCAACGATAATATTCTCCTCCTTAACTCCGAGTTCTTTTAATCTATTGATACATCCGATCACCAAAGAGTCGATAACCTCTTCATTCCATCTGGCATGAACAATGGCGATCTTCAACTTGGAACCATCTAGATTTTGATCATTTTGTCCTCTTCCTGAAACTGCCATTTTGTGACTTCTTGAAAGAAGAGAGGATCGATAGATAGTGCCCTGTCAGCGTTGAGGTTTTCAGCTACAAGTCACCAGGTCGGTCGTCCTCGTGATTCTTGTCGGTGTACGGATGGTACGCGTAAACGAAAGAGCGAAAAATTTCTGAAAACTTTCGCGTCAGTATTATCAACTTTAGAGATTTGGTGGCGCCTTTTTGGTGAGTAAGATGAGTGATAATGCAAGGCTAAGTCGCAAAAAGAGGCCATTGAGTGCTGAAAACGAATATGGAACTGGTTTGGATATTTCTAACAACGGCAAAACAAAAAGACTTGAACGTGACCTTGAAAATAACAATGTAGCTGCCGTCTTGTACAGCTTAGACCCTGAGAAATCGGAGAATCGGATGATCCCGAGGACCAGAAAAGTGCTGATCGGGAGATCAAGACATTGCGATATTATAATCGGTCCAATGGATTGCTCTAGTGAGCATTGTGAGATGGGAGTGAGTAAGGTGAACAATGAAGAAGTAATCTATCTTAAGGATTTGAGTTCCAATGGAACATTTATCAATGGAACAATAGCCGGAAAGGGAAATGTTTGTCTCGTGAGAAATGGAGACAAGGTGAGTTTTGCATCTAGTTGCCACTTTATCTTGAAATATAGTGCTCGAAAAACTGTTAGTTTCTTTGACAGCTACATTCTCAGCGATAAGGTACTCGGAACTGGCCACTATGCACAGGTTAAAGAAGCCGTCTGTCGGAAGGATGGAGAGGTGTGCGCCGTCAAGATTTTCAATCCTACCAAACATGCCGTAGGGGATGAAGATAAGGTTAAGTTCAATAGGGAATTGGACATTCTTACTAAACTTGACCATCCTAATGTGGTTGGTTTCTACCATACCTTTTTAGAGCCCGTTTCTGAGGACACCATGACAACTTATTTGGTGTTAGAGAAAGTTAATGGGGGAGAGTTATTTAACAGAATAGTAAAAAAGGGTAAATTGGGTCAGTCAGAGACCAAAGAGTTAACTAAACAGCTTCTAACGGGTCTGAGGTATCTTCATTCTATGGGAATTGTTCATAGGGACTTGAAGCCTGAGAATATCTTACTAGAAATTGAATCTGGCGAACAGAAGTTACCTTGGGATGTCAACGAGCATTCAGTGAGGGTTAAGATCGCCGATTTCGGTCTTGCTAAGTTTATTGGTAAGTTAAGCTTTACAAATACTCTATGTGGAACGCCTGCTTATGTGGCTCCCGAGGTGTTAGTCAATCAGAATGTGCGCAGATATAATAAATCTGTGGATATGTGGTCTGTGGGTGTTCTTATGTACGTTTGTCTCTGTGGGTTTCCTCCTTTTAGTGAGGAATTGGGACCTCCGTCAATGAGACAGCAAATCATCGATGCCAGATATGCATTTTACTCTCCATATTGGGATAGTATTGCGGATGAGGCATTAGATCTGATTGCCAGATTACTAGTGTCTGATCCTAATAAGCGATTAACCGTTGATCAGGCACTAAACCACACGTGGATAAAGCCAAATACCCCAAAAATACAAGAAGAAGAGTCACTAGTCGAGACATTAGTCGAACCACTGGTAGAGACACGGGATGAATCCGGTAGTCGTTCAGTATCGTCTCCTGAGTCTGCTGATTCTCCAGAACCTTGCCGACCTCCTTGTTCTCCCTCTGAAATAGATCTTAGGGTCAGACAAATGTCTATCCGTATTCCAGTATCATCCCGTGGCTATTCTTGCGAGCCAATCACTTTGAAGAAGCGAGTGGAAACCGGAATGGATGATGAAATGATCGCTAGAACCTTCTGTACCTTCGAAACCAAAAATCTTCATAATTAATGCATTTATCATCTATTACTGTATAAATCCTGTCTTATGCTTACCTTCCCGGGACAGAAACTCAACACTTGGGATCACCGTTTTGAGAGAATATGCACTCCTACTGGACACAGAGGAGAATTGGTTTCACTCATCAATCATGATGTCCAAATGATTCATCGATCATGGATGATGTATCAAGATTCTTTATGATATCTGGCAGAAGAGCCGTTGTCAAATCTTAATATTCCACAAACGGACTTGATGGATGTATTTATTTCTCACTATATACCGCTACACGACCATCTTTATATCCAATCAGAGCCCAGTGATTATCGAAGTTCCTCTCCAATCTCCGTCGAACCAAATTCTTACTCATTCCATCGTTGTATTCCAATGTTCTTGACTCCTTTATAAACGTGTAAGGAATTTGAGTCCTGGAATAAACCAGAGCAGAAGACTTCTGAGAATGTAAGAGACTCTCTTGCTTAATATCATTGTCGGAAGAAATTCTATTATCTGAAATCGAAGGTGCTTGACGCTTAACTTTGAATACAAACGTCAAATCACTGTTTCCCTCTGTGTAATGGAAGAATCTTGTATATCCGTCCCACGTAACCACTCCAACTGTACCATCTGTAGATACACTCAGATCACCTATACCTCGATGCTTTATATGGTGTACAGAGATAGCCGATGTAGTATCGACAGGAAATGATAAGGACGAAGTCTCTATGGCTTTTCTCCCGCTCATTATAGCCAAACAGTCCGTAGAAGAAGCACTTAAAATAATATCACGTGACCAATCATAGTAAAGAGCGGTAACTGGTTCTGGTGTATGAATGCTATTGATAGTTATAGCCTTAACGGTGTTCTGCGCCAACTCGTAAGTTACCACGTGACCACTCTCGTATCCCACTGCAATGTGGTCTCTGTCAATCCATGCAAACTTCATCACTATCCCAAAACCGTTTCTATGCGTAAAGTTTGGATTGTCCGACTCAAACTGCACAGCCTTGAAGAGTCTCTTAAGGCCAGTACCACTTTCATCAGTTCCCGGAATGGGAACCGTGTAGATGTCAAATTTGTTGGAATCCTCGGTTCCAGGAGTTACAAGCCGGTCGTCCACCATCTCGACGTTACTGAAATTCAACATGTTCACCGGCATCTGAAACACCACTTTAGGGGGTAACGCCTGGTGTAAGGGTGTATATAGCTGATATTTCAGGCCATAATCTCCGCACGTGACCACGCTAAACAATCTCCATATTTTGATCTCTCCATCCTTGCCATGACTGAGCAAGCATCCGTACCACCTTTTATCGATTACCGGAAATTCGTATGTACCTTCTTGTGATAACATCCACGTAATACCAAGCTGTTGAAGCGTTATTACTGCATTTGGAGAGGCCGAATCAATTGTACCGTGAGCCTGCCAACTAGTCAACTGTCTCCTAGTTGTCAAATCCCACCATATAATTAAACCAGATTCATCTCCGGTTATTAGGGTAGGTTTGAGAAAATGGTGGCGAGTATTGCTCGTTGAATAGGTGAGAGCGGTGGGAAGATAGAGAAATTGTATGGCGGAAATACCAGCCTTATGGCCCCTCAAGGTACCTTCTAATTTTCGGGAAGAGCTCATTTAGGCAATTATATGGTGGAGTTTAGTTGTAGGAACGAGGAATAAAGAGACAGTCACAAAGACCGCGTACTAACTACATCAAGCTTTATTCAGCTTGACATGATAATACATTGGTGTACGGATGCTCTATGGTGTCCTGATACCAGAAAAATCTCCGTTCTCGGATAATCGCAAACGCCGGGATTGCATTAAGTGATTCAACGGCAGGTGGGATGTATATAAAGTGCAGAAATATGGGCATCTGTGTCTTTTTCACCAGGATGTCGGATTATTGTTATTTGCGATGCTGTTCCGAGTCATGAGTCGAGAGTTGACCACAGCAAGTGGGGTAGATTTCTCGCATACAATTATTGGTGCGGGTGTTGTTGGTTTAGCGATAGGAGCGGAAATTGTAACAAGATTTCCTGAGTCGAAGGTGTTGATCATTGAAAAGAACGATGCGTATGGTCAAGAAACGTCCAGCAGGAACTCGGAGGTGATTCATGCTGGCATCTACTACCCAGAGGACTCACTCAAGATGCGATTATGTCTTGAAGGTAAAAGAATGATTTATGAATTGAAGGACAGAATCCCGGTGAAGCAGTGCGGCAAATGGATTTTGGCGCAAAACGAGCGGGATTTAGAATACCTCGAGAAATTGCACGAGAAATCTAAGAGAATTGCCGCTCCTACTCACTTTCTTAGCATCAAGAAAGCCGCTCTAGAAGAGCCTGCTGTTTACGCGCGTGCGGGAATTTTGTGTTCCCCCACAACTGGAATCACATCGGCACATGAACTAATGAGTTATTTGATGGCGAAGTTTCAAGAAGCGGAAGGTTCGTTAGCACTAGGCACAAAAGTTACCGGTATCAAATATAACGATGCGGACAAAGTGTACGAGATCGAGACGGTGGAGCAAGAGGTTGATCAAGACACAGAGGGTAATGCAGAGCCATTCACTATTAGCACCGCCACACTAATCAACTGCGCGGGATTACACGCGCCACAAATCTCTAACATGATTCTTCCTAAGGAACGTCACGTGACGGCATATTTTGCCAAAGGTAACTACTTCACCTATGCGGGGAAACCGTTGCATATCAAACGGCTAGTTTACCCCTGCCCAACGCCTGGTGTGGCATCGTTGGGAACGCATTTGACGATTGATCTTGGAGGACAAATCCGATTTGGACCGGACTTGGAGTGGGTGAATAGCTGTGAGGATTATCACGTCAGTGAGGGTAACTTGGCTAAAGCGTGTACTCAGGTTGTACGGTACTTGCCGGGAATGAAGGCAGAGAATTTACATGGAAGTTACTGCGGCATC
The DNA here is from genome assembly GCF_011074865.1 of Brettanomyces nanus. NCBI lineage: Eukaryota > Fungi > Ascomycota > Pichiomycetes > Pichiales > Pichiaceae > Brettanomyces > Brettanomyces nanus. Next base: position 194,038 of record NC_052376.1, on the reverse strand, counting down.
CGTCCTAAGATCATTGGTCCACAAACGAAGCGGTTTCAAGATTTTATTATTAGAGAAGAAAGGGGGTACCCCGGATTTGTCAATTTGTTAGGAATCGAGAGTCCAGGTTTGACGGCGTCAATGGGCATCGCCAAATATGTTATGCAGAGATATCTTTAAGCAAGCCTATTCATATTCGTTTGGTGGATACGAGGGAAGTAAGTGCTCGCGTATGCAGAGGCAACGGGGCACTCGTGTAAGCTACGAAATATATCCCAGTCGCCCAACAGGAGTCAAGAGGACCTCCAGATAATCACCGTGAAATCACCCGGCACTAGAGACCCTGTGAGCAGTTTCCTATCCGCTGTGATTCAACCGTCTAACTATGATCGGTTGCGGTCGGATATTTTTGAGCAGTTTGTTTATATTCGCACATAACAATTTAGAAATTGTACAATAATCCTAGTATCGACGTATCGACTTAAACGGTTACCAGTAGTACTGATGAGTCAAATTATTGTCAACTGCTAGTTTCTCGGTATCCGTTGGTAGTCCATAGTATCCCATAGTATTCCATAGTGACCCATGATACTCTATAGTATCCCTTGGTATCCCTTGGTATCCCTTAGTATCCATCGGTATATCATGGTATCCCTTGTGATTACCGAACCATTCTTAATATATGCTCGGTCGCTAACCATTGTCGGAACTGCATATCGGATTAGATGGCTTATTGATCATTTATTCACGTGAGATCGGAATATGTAGCGGGTAGAAAACTTTTTCATCCGCAAAAAAAGAACTCATGTGGCCGTATCTGGTTTCGGCACTTATTCCAAATCGAGACAATCGAGATGTCAGCGATTCCAGGCAAATTCACTATATACAATCCGTTCCCCTTGGTAGACCAAAACAAGATCCAGTTGACCAATTGCAGCCAGTAGTCTCAATGGTCTCCTCAATGAAACTCCCCTCTCTAACAAGAAGAGGCAGACTGCGTTGAAGTGTAATTTATTCCGGTAAAAGCCACGTATACCTGTCCCATGCTAAGAGGCGCAAAAACCACCGGGTACACCTTCAACTCCGGCAGTTATCTGTGTGAACTCATTGTCGGACATCCAGGCCTATTGAGTACAGAATGGCTCAGTAACAATTGCAGAATCTTTCTAATGCAGACAGAGAGTCAGTGTGATGATCCATCCCACTTTTCGACTTACGGTTGAATATAGAGTAGATCTGTGCGGCAATTTCAATACCGTGATTATTGAGGCCAAAGAGTACGCAAAAGAAAAACAAATTATAATCAGAAAAAGAAAGCAAAACACGAGAAAGCGAGACGAGAGAGAGAGAGAAAAAGAAACAAATTGGAAAAGCAGGGAGGAGAAAGCGGTGATTTAGGGAAGTGAGAGATTGGGGAAATGAGTAGGTGAGTAGGTGAGTAGATAAGTAAACGAGCAAATAAGTAGAAATGCATGTAACATTATAACCGGTCAAGCATCCAGGTAAACAAACAAATCCAAACTCGAAACTTCCATTAGTCTTGAAACTCTCAAACTTTGGATTAGAAATAGTGAAGCATTAGAAAGAATTAGAAAAAACTGAAAGAATTAGAAAAAACTAAAGGAATTAAAAACAGCCAAAAGAAATTCAATTAGAAAAAAAGAAATTCAATTAGAAAAAAAGAAAACGTGTTATTTATCCCACGCACATCATTGTTCGTCGGACAAACAGTCAGTACCGCTATTAATGCAGCCAACCAATAAAAATTGAGGTGCGGTGTCTGGGCTCTGTCCTGCTTGTTCTGGCTACTTGTGCCTAACTACTGCTAACTCCAGCAAACCTGAGCCAGACTGGTAGATCCAATACATCATCGTCAGTCACGCAGACGAATCTTTTCCCCATCTTGCTCCACTTTAGCACGCCATTATGTTCTTTTACTCGGCGTCGGTAATTTTTTCACGGATAAAATTTTTGTTTTCTCTCTTTTTATTGATTTCCCGTACCGTAATACATTTTCGACTTACATAAACAGCACTTCCCTGCACAGTACTTATACAAGCTAAGTCTTCGACGTTAATATAAGCAGTGCTAAAAGCGCCTTTCAATCAATCTCTTTTTCGTTGAGGCTTGTTTAGTTGTTCTTTATTCTTTGCCAAAGCTATGAATTCATCTTCGTCTTCCCCTATGTCTAATACGACTTCAACGTCTTCTTCCGCATCGTCTTCACCCAAGAGTCCACTATCTCCGGTTCTTTCGCCGAAGTCTTCCAATTTTAGAGGACGCTCATCATTTGTTCATAATCCACATTCTACTGGAAACCATCCTGCAGTTCATCGTTCGCTGACCTCTTTCCCTTATTCAAAGCCTTCACCGACCATTAAGGAGGAGCCATGCACTTCTCTTAAAAATATACCCGCTGTCGCGGGTATTGGAGGCCTTGTCAGTATGACGGCAATATCCGGTGCTAATTCCGCGGCTGACATCGCAGGGGCCAACAGGCCAACTTTGTCTAGCGGTTCCGTCGGATCTTCCGGATCTTCCGGCTCTTCCGGTTGTACTTCTTCAACTGAATCTCCTTCTTCCAATAGCTCGTCTGGAAACATACCAGCAAGCTCGCTTTCTTGTCCGTCTTTCGCCTCGGCAGGAAAGCCTTGTATCGAACAGGCGTGTGATTCGTGCCGAAAAAGGAAACTAAAGTGTTCCAAGGAGTACCCTAAATGCTCCAAGTGCGTCACTCACGCATGGGACTGTGTCTACTCGCCTAGAACGATTAGATCCCCCCTCACGCGTGCTTACCTCACCAAAGTTGAGAGCAGAGTGAGGCAGTTGGAGTCTCTGCTCCGTCAAGTCATTCCCGATAAAGATGCCGATTCTTTAATTACCAGTTGTCAAAATGGTACCATCTCCAGTGTTATTTCCAACAGTATCAGATCCTCCGGTCATGCCTCTTCATCAAAGTCTTCATCATCTCAGGCTCCTTCATCTTCAGTCTCTCACATCAGCTTACACAACTCTTCATCTATAGTAGCTACTGCCGGTGTTTCAGGAACCAATAGTTCCGGTACTTCTAGTGGTGCTTCTTCTTTACCAAATTTATCGAGACTCATGGATCAATATCTTGCTACCAATGAACCTCGAGGCTATGATTGGTGTGAATCTGCTACCAAAAACGACTTTCCAGCATCAGCTACAACGATACCTTCGGCATCATCGGGCGCCGGTTTTGTACCAGGTTTTGGCTTAAGTCATGTGCCTCAATCCGCTCTTGAGTCTGCTATTTTCTCTGGTTCCTCATCTGTTTCTGGCTCTTCTAGTTCGTCTCCATCTTTGATGGCAGGAAAATCTTCAATCGATTCTATGGCTACTGCGGTTGCTGTTGCAAATTCTAATCTTCCGCTGGTTGACAGTCCTGCAAAAGCTTACGGCTCCGGTTTCTATGGTTCTCCATCCTTTAATGCCCTGCTCAGAGTGCTCGCACCTGATGTCGACTTAGATTCTTCTCTTCTCTCTTCAGACGAGACGCTCACTTTGGATGTCGCAACGATCAACAATTCCGCCTTTTTGGACTCTAGACCAGCTCGGGAACAATTTCTTACTGGCTATTTCAAGTATTATCATGCTTCTTATCCGTTCATCCATAAGGAGACCTTCATAAGGTTCTATAATGGTGATCTGCGACCCAAGAATAGCAACCATTGGCAGGCTCTCCTTAACACGGTTCTTGCTATCGGCTGTTGGTGTCTGTATGGTGATTCTAAGAATTGGGACTTAATCTACTACGAAAGAGCACGCCAGTCTTTGGGTAGTGGTGCTTTGGAAAATGGTAACTTCTTATTATTAAATGCAGAGTTACTTCTTTCCAACTATTGCATGAAGCGCAGCAAGCCGAACTCCGGTTGGATGTACTTGGGAATGGCTTCTAGAATGGCATCTTCTCTGGGACTTTACCGTGAGTTTGAGCCTTCAGATAGTAAGAGAGATGCGCTGGACTTGGAAATTCGCAGAAGACTCTATTGGGGCCTTTACATCTTTGATGTGGACATGTCGTTGTCACTTGGTCGTCCACTCTCGGTTGCCTATGATTCGTCAAATGTTCTGATGATGTCCAACATCAATGATGATGAGCTCAATCAGTTGATTCACGATCCGAACTTGCCTAGGTTGACTGATAAGATGTTCAATAAGGACTATCCTACAATCTATACTGCTACTATTTGGCAGACTAGACTTGCAATGCTTGTGGCTCCATTCTATAGCAGAACTCTTGGTTCCAATCCTCCTTCTTTACCAGAGACGTTAGCTCTAAACTCACGTATTTCGGGCTTTGTCAATGAAGATTTACCTGCATATTTCCACGAGAATGATACCATTGCCAAGTCACAGTTCTTCAAAGTTGTTCCAAAGTACCTGTACACAACAGATGATACTAGGTTACCTCAATGGTTTAATTTGGCCCGGTACAGGCTTATCTGGAGATACAAGAATGTTCAGATTGCTCTATTCAGGCCATATATCTTTCATCAGTTGACCAAGCAGGACTTAAGTGGCTTTAGAAAGGATGATTTGAAACAGGCACGTCGCATCTGTATTAAGGCAGCCCAGGAGACCATCCAGTCGGTGGAAAGATTCATCAGTGAAGAAGCAATTGCTTCTGACTCTGGTGCCAATTCCACTGCAGCTACCAGACTTTCTCCAATCGCTGTCTGGTACGCAGTTTATTTCCTAGTTCAGGCTGTTCTGATTCCTTTGGCTTGTCTTCGTACCGATTCTACATCTCATCAGGCCTCTAGCTTGCGTGAATATGCTGTCAGAGCTCGCACTTTACTTGGCAAGATGCCTCACTATGCCAGTTCTGTTAGAAAGTATATTGCAGTGATCGACACTGTCCTTTCTCGGACTGGTAAGAAGTCTTCGCAGTCTAAGTCTCGTCGCTCTACCATTTCGTCTCAACAGCAACAGCAGCCAGGGTTGCGTGATGACCTTCCTTCGTCTACAGCCTCGCTCTTTGGCAACTATACTAGTCCACGACAGCAACAGCTCAGGCGCTTGAAGCAACAACAACAGAAGATTGCCTCTCCTACTCTTCAGTCCACGTCTGTTCCTACTTCTGTCAAGACAGAACCTCTTTTCTACGACCTTATTCAGACGGAGAACACCTCAACCTGTAATACTACTCCTCTCACTACTCCTGCTGGCTCTGAGCTCAACTTGGCCAAGTTTATTCAAGAGGAGATGCAGTACCAGGAGCAGCAGCAGCCACAATTACCTCAGAGGCAGCAGCAGCAGCAACAACAACAACAACAACAGCAACAGCAGCAGCAGCAACAGCAACAGCAACAGCAACAGCAACAGCAACAACAACAACAGCAACAACAGCAACAGCAACAGCAGCAGCAGCAACAGCAACAACAGCAGCAACAGCAGCAGCAAAAGATGCCACAGCAGATGCAACAGATGCAACAACAACAGCAGCAAAAGATGCCACAACAGCAGCAGCAGATGCAACAGATGCAACAACAACAGCCTGCTTCCCAAGTTACCGCTGTTCCCCAGCTTCCATCGTCTACAAGACCTGCTACATATGCATCTGCCCAGCAGCCGGTTTTCAAACCCGACCTTTTGAGCCCTGAATTTGGTCCCGTTGTGCCCAAGAGTCCTTCCAGACGAAGTTCTGGTAAAGACGAGATGATCAATGATATTTATTCGTTAATCTTTGACGAGTTCACTGATCCTGTTGCTTTTGGAGTCGACGAGCAGTCGCAGCCTCCTCAGACCCAACCTCAGCAGTTCACCGATAATGACCTCATGCTGTAATGATTTTTGTTCTGCTTTTCCTTTTACTATATAAACGTTTGTGTTCCGTCCTTTTCTTCTCCTTTCCTTTATCTTGAGTTTGATTTTCTTTGATTATGTTATTTATTGGATTAATTTTATGATTAATGAACTTCCTATATAATGACATTACGTACTTTCTGTTCCGTGGCTCTCGTGCGTCGATACCTGAGGTCGTTTCTCAGATTTTTTGGTAAAAGTGCTATGTCCCTTTTTCTTAGCTTCTGTATGCTCGGACTTATCAATGAGATCGGATTGGCCATAAGGATTGAAATTGGACGTCTGTTCACTAGGATCTGTAGTCACTTCATCGTGATAAAGTGCCTTCGATTGATGAACAATCGTATTTCTTGAGCTTTCCACTGCTGGTGGAGTACCCCATAAATAACTACCAACCCTGTTCTTAAGCCAGCTAACTGTTCCTGTCACAGCATTACCTATCTCTGTGCTGCTCGTTGGGGTATCTATGTCACCATGGCGCTGCCTCTCCAGGGGTCTCATCAGTAGTGTGGCCCGGTTTAAATTCAACTCTCTAAGACTCTTGGCCTCGTCTTCCTCCTTATATGTGACACGATCAACGTTCCTGTAGAAATAAAAGGATACGTTTCTGTAGTCAGGATACTGTTCCAAAATGTAGTCTCTGACTTTGCCAAGCTTTTCATCGCGCTGAAATTTGGATCTAATGGCCTTCCCATCCAGAAGTCTTACTTGAAGAACGTAGTTCAACTCTGTCTCTAAATCCTTGTTGTGTATGTTTTCTCTTACCGGTTCTTCCGAAATCTGATGTTTCTCCTCCATGCGGTCGTGTTTAATTTCTTCACGATCCAATTTGACTCGGCGTAGAATTCTTTCCCTCTCCAAAGCAGCCGATGAAGCTGCTGAGGCCGCTGCTGCTGCCGCAGCTTGCACAGCAGATGTCGTATATCCTGTGGTATTGTTCGATTTGGGTATTTTACCAGTCTTTTTTGTAATAGCCTTCAAGGGTCTTTCAGAAGTCAAATCCGATCTTTCATTGCTTTCATCGCCATCATTCTTCTTCTTCTTCTCCTCCTCCTCCTCCTCCTCCTTCTTTCCCCTCTGCATCTGGGAGCACATTCTCTCGGTAAACTCGGATACACTAACATCGTGGCCGATCAAATCAACAATCTTGCCTCCGGAAACAATCAATACTGCCGGAACATCTATTGATCCAAATTGCGGATAAATCTGTAGTAACATAAAGAAATCCGGGGTATCCTTAAATATCTTTAATAGGACAAACTCTGAGCTTAGATAAGGCCTGAGGGAAGACTCAAATCTCTCATTCTTATTGGTTAATCGGCCATCAATCCAGCTCTCACATTCATCCGATTGCCCTGTGATTAGCATAAGCAGCGGCTTATGTCTCTCAATTGAATTATGGATGGCACTATTGGCATCCGTCTCAAACAAGAGCCCTGACAGGGGCTGCGTTGAGTCATGTGACATATATAAAGTAGTGAAAAAATTAGCAGGTGAGGCGTTGACAAAGCACTTAGAGTGATACGCAATGCTAATGTTGAAATGCCTGATTGGTAAATTTGTTACCTAAGGAAAAGACGACGTGAAGAAACAAGCAAAAGTAGTAGCGAGTTAAAAGAGGAGAGACGTGGAGGATCATTTATATAGCAACATTTTAAGTGGGGAGATAGTCGCGACGGAGCCTCCGTCAAAGCTAAAACGCTCAAGATTACTTGTTAGTTCGAAACGATCTAAAGTTTATTACCATTATAGAGTATTTATATGGGCTTCAGTGCAATCCAAGAAAGCAAGTTCAAATAGTAGTGGAAATGATGAAAGGAACTGAATCTTGGAAAGTCAGGTATCTAAAGGGGGTAGAGGCGATATGAAAATGGTATGGCCATATTAAAAATAACAAAATAGGCAGCGCTCAGCTGGACTTCTCATGCTGAGTAGAGACTCTTCTCATAGCAACCATAAAGTCCTCTAGAGATCTCTGAGGAGGCTTTTCGTTCATAGGTTGACCGTTCATCACCCTGTCGAATTTATCAGATTCGGACATCAAGTAATAAGCACCACCAAGAACAGAGAAGATACCAAATGACCAAACGTAAACTCTGACCACAGTAACAATATCAGTCCAGTTCTGGCACCACCAACCAAACAAACAGAAGCAGGTGGCAATGATATCAACCGCTAACACAGCACCAGCCAATTGCCAGGATGGGCACGAAGACCAGAATGGGCCGACAGCACGTGTGATGAAAATAAGCCAGTTCTCGGTCAAGGAGATTTCCAAGAACATGACACCATCAACAGAACCGAAGTTTTGGATGATACCACCCTTTGGCAAGAACATAGTAGTCACGGTAATCCAAGAACCAAATGCCAAGATAATACCCATGACAACGGACATACCCCATAGTCTAGGCAAGTCCCACTTGACAGGCTTCATAGAGTATGGAGCATTATCATATGCAATAGCAAGAGTAGCCACATCAGCGAAAATGGCAATGAAGACAACCAAATTGATGTCCATCATCTCATCCAAAATGGCAACCCATAAACCGTAGAAAATTTCCAAGTGCAAAGACAAAGCAATACGGTAAACAACGTAAGCGTACATACGATGGAAAATCTGTCTAGAGGTCTTCAAGGCATCTATAATGGCAGACAAACCTGGAGCAAGGAAGACAATATCGGCAGCAGAACGGGCAGCATCGGAAGCACCTTCGACTGCAATACCGGTATCAGCCTTCTTCAAAGATGGAGCATCGTTAACACCATCACCAGTCATGGCAACCAAGTAACCTCTATCTTGCAATATCTCGACGACGTTGTACTTATGTTGAGGGAACACCTCGGCAAAACCATCTGCATTCTCAACGAAATCGTACATTTCAGAACCAGCCATATCACCTCCTCCGCCAAGACCAAGTCTTTCAGCATCGTATATATTCGTACCAAGACCCAACTGTCTGCATGTCTCTTTGGCAATACCAACGGCATCACCAGTCAACATTTTAATTCTCAAACCCAATCTCTTGGCTTCGTTGACAGTCCTAGCAGTGTCGTCTCTTGGAGGATCCATGCATGGCATAATACCCAATATTTCCCAGTGGCCTTCGCCTCTCTTTCTAGCAACACCAAGAGATCTGAAACCTCTAGAAGCGAATTCAGCGACCTTGTTCTCATAAGCTTCCAAGACATCCTCTGGAATTGGATGGTCCTCTTGCACAGTCTTCAAGACAAACAATGGAGCACCTTTGACACAGACGATATGTTCACCTTCTGGAGATTCGACAACGGCAGTAACTTTCTTGGACACAGGATCAAAGGGCTGGAATTCCAAAACCTTATATTCCGGCATGGCAGCACGAGCTTTTGGATAGTTGATCAAGGACTTGAGGAAAGCCTTATCAATAGCGTCAAGGGCCTTCTTCTTTCTGGAAGCGGCCAAACAAGCAGTGAGCATCAAGTCATCAGGTTCGACACCTTCAACGGTGTATGGATCGTGCAACGATAGTTTGTTCTTCGTCAAAGTACCTGTCTTATCGGAACATAAAATTTCGACACCGGCAAGGGACTCAATGGCGGACAATTTCTGAACAATGGCTTTTTTTTTGGCCAAATATGCAGCACCAACAGCCATAGTTGTGGTCACAACAGCAGGTAAACCAACTGGAACACCGACAATTGTAATAGCCAAAGTAAATCTAAGAATTCTAACAATATTAGAAGTTCTGTAGAAACAAGCAACCCAAATAAGCAACAAAGTAACAATAACCAAGATCAAAAGCATAGTACCAATACCGTTAAGCACCTCAGTAAAGTGACCGTGACCACCGGAGGCTTTATTAACCAAAGAAGCAGCCCTACCAACGAAAGTAGAATCACCAGTGGCGGAAACCACCATCAATGCATCTCCACGCTTAACAGTAGCAGAAGAGAAAACAGGATCACCGGTACGTTTATCAACAGCCAAAGATTCACCAGTAATGGCAGATTGATCAACCTGCAAGAAGCAGTCCTTAGTAGCCAATTTTCCGTCAGCAGGAATGACATTGCCTTCATCAATTTTAAGAAGATCACCTGGAACAACTTCAGAAGCAGGCAACTCGGCAAATTTACCATCTCTCAAAACCACAGCAGTATTAGCCAAAGTTTTCTTCAATTCCTCAACAATAGAACCGGCCTGGAATTCCTGAATGAAACCGACACCAGCATTAAGTAAAAGCAATGCACAAATGACACCGAAATCAACCCAATCTTCCAAACCAAGAGCCAACAAAGCAGCAGCTTCCATAACAAATTGAATAGGACCAACGAAATACGTGCAGAACTTGACGAATAAATTCACCTTCTCCTCTGCCATCTGGTTAGCACCAAACTTCTTTCTTCTCTGAGCAACCTCGGAGGCAGTAAGACCGATAGCCAAATCAGTCTGTAACATGGACTCAGGAACGGCCTTAAAAGATTTTTGATCCGCTTCATCCTCAGATTCTTCTTCATCATCAGCACCACCGTTGGACTGCAATTCCATAACAAGCTGATCAATGTCCTCGTCCTCGTCCTCTGCGTCTAACTCCGAAACGCCCTTTTCTGGCTTGACCGGTTTTTCTTCAACCTTTTCTTTAGCCATGTTTTATTTGTAGTACTACAACAAAAAGAAAGCACAAGAAACCAAAGTGTAAAATAGAAAGAACGAAAGAAAAAAGTGAACCAAAAACCACTAAGTAAATACTAAAAGCAAATAAATCACTCTGCCGTCTAAACGACTACCAGGTAAATCTGCTTTGTAAACAAACTCCAAACTCCAAACTAAATCTTGTCTTTCCAGCATCCACTGTCTTCTTCTATCCACCGTGAAAAATTAGGAGTTAAGACTATCAACAGATGCGCTACAATGAATTAGGCAATTAATAAATATGCAGGCCTCGGAGAACAATACATTTCTTGTTTCTTTTTTGCTTGGTACTCTTCCGACCGTTCCGTACCACATGAGAGCGTTTAGGAGACGTTAGGATCCTAGAATAGTACCAAAGTGCGTGGGAATCCGCCGAGAGAAAGCCTCTTGCAGTAACGGAAGACCATGGAATTTGGGAAATATGAGCAGCCAATTCTTTAGTGAGCCACATGCACAAGGGAGGTATCTGCGAATGCAATTCTTCGTGTCGTTCTCCGTCTCTACAACCGGAATTACTTTACATTCGATTTTTTTAATTTTCTGGGCAAGCTGTTGTTGCCAGGAGGTGGTGCCAATATGTGAGCCAATCGTTCTCCTCTGTCTTTTCCTTTGAGTTGCAGTCTCTTATCTACAAATGATATAATTTCTTGGATTATTTCTTTTTTCCTGTCTCATATAATTGCCGTAGCAGTTATCCTTCATTTTATCTTGGCAATACCGGGGATCGGCAGCATCGGCTGTTTCGGTCTCGGCTCCTACCTGGATCCATCGTCGCCATCGCCTGTTAGCCTTCATCAATGGCGGTGGTTTAATTTTCGTTTAGTTGTAGATGCTCAATTGTCAAATTACTGGGGGTTATCCTACTTCTTTATTCTGTCTTCCAGTTTTGTCAGCCTACCCTTTTAGCTCCCACTAGACTTTTTTCATCAATTCACCTCTAGAATTTTCAAAACAGGATGCTACGATGATATTTGTATTTTTTTTCTTTTTCCGCTAACGGTATAGCACGAGACCTAGGTACCTGGGCCGCGGTGCTTGGAGAGTCCGAGAAGAGTGCCGTGTTTGCCGATCACCATGTATGACCGATCATTTATCTGTTAATCCAAGAGGTGAGACAAAACGTCGGACATCAACTCTTTCTGAATTTGAATAGTAAAACAACCTTGCAGGTTTCACATTGTAGGGGAGATAATGGTAGGTAACTCATTTCATAGGAAGTATGCTTAATCAACCAATCAGCATTTTCATACTGTCTTACGACCCGGCCGTTATATTTCGTTTAATTGTGGATCAGAGTATAACCCTGAATCTTTGACCTTTTGCAAGTAAAAAAACTCCGACCAGGGTGAGGATTGAACTCACGCTCTTGCGATTAACAGTCGCACGCCTTAACCAGCTTGGCCACCCAGTCAATTTTGCCTTTCAAAATTGGATGCCCTTTTGTCAAGGTTTAGTGCTTATCTAATTTATTACGTAACGTATCTTATTGAAAAGTATTTGCTTGTGAATATTCCGGCTCTTAATGGTTATTGAACCATTGGATTGTAGCATTGTTCTTTTGAGTAAAGTATGGCTGTTTCTTTTAAGTGGCCCTGGTTGGGTGTGGCCGTAAGTGAGGTCGGATTTCAAGCAATTGCATATTTGCTCTTATACTAACATCTTTGGTTATAGATCCCCACTGTGATCATTGCCTATGTTCATATCATTACTTCCTGGCTGATCATCAGAGATGATGATTCAAGCCGAGCGCTTTTCTGGATGTTCAATTTTAGTGTATTTATGGTGTGGCTGTCGTACTATTTGGCCATCATGACATTACCCGGTTCGCCACCTTCTAAGTATCGCTCTAATGATGCAGAAAAGCCCATCACCTTCTGGTACAAGTATTGTAGAAAGTGCAGGGCCGAAAAGCCGGAAAGATGTCATCATTGTAAAACTTGTGGACGGTGTATCTTGAAGATGGATCACCATTGTCCGTGGACGATGAACTGTGTTGGCTTCAGGAACCTGCCACATTTTACCAGGTTCTTAATGTGGTTATTGATTGCATGTTTTATGACTTTGAAGTACTATGGATCCCGGCTCTGGTCATATTATAAGATGAGAAACCTACCGTTTTATCTGATTAGTCGTACAGAAATGGTGCTTGTGATAGTCAACTTCATTGTGGTTGCGTTTGTCGAATTCACGTTGGCGTTGTTATTTATGAGAACTATTAACGGGCTTATCTCCAACGTTACTACTATAGAGGACTGGGAGCAGGATAGGATGCATCATGTGTTCTTCAGAGATGCATTTTGGGATAAAGTGAGGAAGAATTACAACGACGTTCATGGTGGTAAGCCATTTCCGGAGCTTACATCATGGAAGATCAACTATAGAGAGCTTCCTCACAATTCTTCTGTTCCTGCGAGCTTCTCCTTTGAAGACTGGGTTTTCCCTTATGACTTGGGTTCTGGCTACGAGAACATGGTTCAGTCACTGGGCCCCCTGTATCTATGGCTGTGGCCTTGGGGCGGGCCAGGAGACAATGGATTGAAGTTTGAAAAGACCTGGTGGAAAAAGGAAGACCAGCTACATCTCCCATTTCCAATGGACGGAGACAATTATAAAGGAGAAGAAAAGGTAGAGGTGGATCTTCATGGTGGAGAAACAATCATGGGAAACTTTCCTAACGAACTAGGTGAAACTTTAGAAGACTTCGGTGTCGATATGGCTACGGAGAATTACGAAATCAAAAAGGTCATGTAGAATATAAGAAATCAATATAGCTTTCTCAAACACAAATACTTATTATAACAATACTAAAACAAATATACAGAATGGCTGGGATTCAATTACCTGCCAAATAGGTCTACTGACTTTTGGACAACAACAATTCAAACGTGTCGGTAGCCTTTTTGACCTCCTCAGCATTTTTAGTGGCTCCTAATCCGTACTCGCCTTCAAGACTCTTTCTGAGATAGTCCAAGCGAAGCTTAGCTAAAGGTTTCTCTGACTTGCTTTTGGAGTAAACAGAGTTTCGCACAAACAAATCATATGAGTCTTCATCAAATACAAGCCTGTACGTATCCATATCCACCTTCACTTTAAGTTTAGAATCTGACACTCCTTCAATCTCGTCCTCACTTTCTCCTTCTCCGGTCTCTTCTTGTTCAAGACTTGATTTCAAGAAGGGAACGTGCAGCTTCGAAGAATCTAGTCCCTCTGTTGGATATGACATGGAATAACTTGTCATATAGTAGTTCCATTTTTCCTCCTTGGTCTTGGACGAGTCTCTAACGGTCAAATCATCCACTGCAATAAACACGATCTCGGCTGTACTGGTTTTCCTGTTATACGAAATCTTGAACATGTTCTCGTCGGCGTGCATATGGCTTCTTACTTGCATCCTGTAAACGATTTGGTCTTTGGCCGTTGAAACTGGTGTGTTTCTATCCTTTTCCATCAACATTAAGATCTCTCCACAACGCGAGTCCGTGACAAGTGTATGGCAGTGCTTCAGAACTCCTTGGATCACCTTATTGATAGTGAATAACTTGAATGCTTTGTTGAGGAATCCTTGACGAAGACACTCCTCAAACGCATTTTGCTCAACTTTACCTTGAATCAATTTAACACAGAGATCAAGAGCCTCGTGATAAGAATCATTTCCCTTGATGTTTATACTCTGATCCTCTAGAGAGTAATCAATGAGACCCAAATCCTTGGCAAATTTGGTTTCGGCTCTCGATTTAATCTCCCTGTTCGCAGCTGGTGCCAAATTTTTCACTCCAAGAAGTCTCTTGTACAACACATCAATATATCTGAAAAACACATAGATTTGCGTATTGCAGAAAACGTTAAACTCGTCTCTGGCAGAAGCAGAAGCAAATTCAGCAGCCTTAGTAGCGCTATCCGCACTATTTGGCTTTCCTGTTTCTGCAATCCAGTTACTTTGGGCCCTCTCCACCTCTTCATCGGCCAATCTTTGTGCGTCACTCTCATCTGATTCATGGTCATCCTCGTGGTTTCTTCTACGCTTCGATTTCCGAAGAACATCCCTCAATAAATCATACTCTCTGGGACGCTTTCTTGTCTGAGAAAGAGTACCCAAACTAGAGGTGGCGGAAGAAGAAGCCTCGGATTCCTCAGAAGACTCCTCGCCATGACGATCGCGTGAAATATTAACACCGCGTCTTCGCAATGACTCGTCAATAAATTCATGACTTAAGAAGTAGAATCTTATCAAGAATGACCTGATAAATACCTCCATTCGAGACTTGTCATAAGGAGAATATGTCTGGTTGTGATCCAAAAACACGTAAATAAGCTGAAGCACATCCATCATCACCTCAAAATCATTGTACTGACACAAGAGCTGCGATTTTGGACGTGGCATTAACGGGTGAATCTTCTTATGCGTCTGCTCTCTTTTGATAGTGCAGATCTCGTTCACCAACTGTTTGTTGGTGAGTAACTTTTTATCCATCTGTTTGAAAGCAAGACCGAGATGATCCAAAGACTTGTAGAATATCTTCTGTTCGGCCTCACGCCACACTTTATTCCATTCTCTGTGAGCTCTCTTCCATTCTTCATCCTTCTGTTTCAATCTTTTTAGAACGACAGGAACAGCAAGAACAGGATTCTCACGCAATGCCTCAATAACTTCCCAGCCACGGTCTTTGTCATACACTTTTCTGATTACTTTCTTGTAAATTGTAGTTGAAGTGTGACCCAAATTGGCAGGAAGCTTGAATTTTGCCTTCTCTTCGGTTGTCATATTAGCCATACGATTGGCAATAGTCTCGAGGGTTTGAATGGTACGTAAATTAGCTTCCATGAAAAAATCGTACTCATGACGTTCGTCTTCAATACGAAACAAAATCTCTTCGTATTGATTTTTTCTGTGAGCAATGAATCCCGACTCTTCGGAAGCCCAGACTGGATGACCAGCCCACTCATCGTTGAAAATCTCCCAGCACAACTCATCACGACCAGAACAAGGCTTGTGAGACTGGGATTTAGGCAATAAACGGTAAGATGGACCAGCAGCTTTCCGCATACCAAGGTCCATTAGCTCCTTACGAATGGCAATGTTCTCAATTCGTAGAGGTTTGGCTTCCCAGCCGACAATTGCCTTAAACTTTGCAAACAATTCTGGGGAGTTAGCAATGAATCCTTGTACTTTCTCAACCAAAGTGTCCTTATCGATGACATCACTTGTGTACAACCGCAAGAACTTGAGGAACTCGTTATAAGTCTGTTTGTTGCCTATGGCTTTCTTGACCTTATCAAAGAAACTGATTTCGTCAGAGATGTCAGTGTCCACAATGCCAGTTGCATAGGCAGGTTCTGGAACACCCGGTAGTAGTGACGGGCTATCTAAATGTCCATGTGAAAAAGCAGGCAGGGGAGTAGCTCTTAAATTAGACACAGGCTGCTCGTCAAAAGGCTGAATTTGACCACCAGTGGTAACACCAGCACCATTATTACCAGTAGTACTTCTTGAGGATCCCCTACGCTTCCTTGAATGAGAAGCGGATTCAATTTCAGAAAGCTGTTGTTGATCTGCAAACGTTGGAGGAGCAAAACTTCCCACAGGAGGAAGCTGCATATAGCCGTACTCGGCCACCTTGGGCGGAGTATCGGGCATAAACAACTTGAAATCCTCCAACAAATCAGGGGCATCTCTAAACAATCCAGAGATCTCTCTGTACACGTCTTCGATTGGTTTGACGCCTTTTTGATACATCTGCAAGTTCTCGAGGAAACGCTTATATGTATCTGGCTGGCTGGCATACCTTTGCTTGATCTTGTTGACGTAGTTGATAGCCTGGTCAAACTCTGCTGGAGATCCCTGTCTAGCATCAGTCACCGGAACCCGGGGGATGCCAGGAGAAACACCTGGGGGAAGAGACTGAAGTGGTTGTTGTTGACCCATAGAACCGACACCCTGAGGAATTTGAGCCATGCTATAAGGTCCGAGAGCTTGTCCCGGTTGCCCGGGTTGAGCTGAAGTATAGTACGCGGCTGCAGGATACTGAGCATATCCGGGATATGCTGTAGAAGCGTTAGGAGCCGCCGGAGGAGGAGGGGGAAGATCGTAGTGTGTAGTACCCTGACGAATACTTTTACCTAAAGGAGTAGTAACTACGATGGTGTTGGGATCAGTAGGAGAACACTCGATAGAGAATCCCTCGGGTAAGAAGGTGTTGAAGCCATCGATCAACTTTGGATGGCCCCTAAACAAAGCAGAAACGCGATCGATAACACCGGGAGTGTCAATATTTTGGCTCTTAAAGTCTTTCATGATGTCAAGAAAGTTATTGTAGACTTCATTCTGGTTTCTGAATTGAATTTTGACCTCGTCCAAATAGGAGAGAGCGTCTTTGACGTTCAAAGGACGGTAAGTCTGTCCTGGCTGTGGCGGTTGAAACAAAGCCTTTGTAGCAGAAGCGGTGGCGGACACGGTAGCAGATGTAGCATTATTGACGTTGGAATCGTGTGCATCCATCGAATATCTGGTCAGATTGTTGATGCCAGGAAGAATAGGCATTTGATAGACTTGTTGTTGTCCTGTGTGAAAAGAATGGTTAGTAAGAAGTCCTGAGAGGAGATGGATACTCTGCTTATATTTAACTTACCGTTTTCAATTGCCGTGGTTGGCAGAAGAACGTTGGCACTTTGAACAGAACTGTAGAATGAAAAGTTAGAGTTAGTATGATTATGATTATAACAAGAGACGATATTCATGGGACATGCTTACGGATAACTTGGTTTATCCTTAGAATCAACAGACTGCCAATTGCCTTGGGGCATTGTGAGGTGTGATGAATCAGGAATGGATAATAAACAAATAAAGTAGAGTTGACAGAAAAAAAGAGTGAAATCTACGGGGAAACAATATGGACCTCAAGGCCTTTTGGAGCCATAAGATCCACCAGATAGGGCGGTTCGAGTTTTGCGACAGCGGCCAAAAAAAAATTA
The DNA here is from genome assembly GCF_011074865.1 of Brettanomyces nanus. NCBI lineage: Eukaryota > Fungi > Ascomycota > Pichiomycetes > Pichiales > Pichiaceae > Brettanomyces > Brettanomyces nanus. The sequence goes on along the minus strand of NC_052376.1, from coordinate 176,592 downwards.
AATCATCAGTAACAAAAGAAAGAAAAGGTTGATATCGCTTACATAATCCTAAAAATTTTTCAATGGCTGAACAGCCTGACTATGTATGTGAATTATTAACCATCGACGGTCTTTGTTTATCTCTATTAGCTGTACTCCCTGCTGACAATGAATGCCCCAGACAGATTCGAGCTTTTTATTTTACCAGATGGTGTGTCGAAGATCCGAATAACGCCGGACTCTCGTGTGCCTAACTGTATCATTGTTAAGTTCGAAAGGGAGGACCACACTCTTGGTAACTTGCTTAGGCAGGAGTTGATCAACGATCCGAAGGTCATTTTTGCCGCCTACAAAGTTCAGCATCCATTATTCGCCAATTTCCTAATGAGGATCCAGACTGAAGAAGATTATAAGCCTAGAACGGCTCTTAGAAATGCCTGTACCAGGCTAATTTTCAAACTGGGAGTCTTGAACGAGAAGTTCAAGAGAGAATGGGAATTGAAGTCCTTGTTGACTGCTACTGAAAATGAGGAGGTGTTATAAATCTGTAAAATAGAGCTTTGCTAACGAAGCGAGCGACCCGAGTAATATATGGAATGCCTATTGGAAAAGCATGTGCACTTGATCACGTGCATTTATCACGTGTATATTTTTTACTATCTTTCTGTACGATAGTTTAGCTTAATTTAATATTTTCTGCCTTTCTGCTTATTACGTTACATAGCTATTTTCTCCCTGAGTGCGTGCTTGAGAAACTCGTACTTTACGTCAAAGTACTCGTCTTTATACTGTAGAAAGTTTCCCTGGCTGATCACATATTCTAGCGGAAGAGTCTCAATCTTCTTGGCAGGAGAAACATGTGTGATATACTCACCATACTGTGATAGTACGTACTTGTGGTGATCCTTGAAGTTGAACTGATAGCTGCCATTGCTCATCTCAAACATAATGTAGTTATCGTCTCTCGTGTATCTTCTCAAAAAGACCGCCTCTGGTGCGTCTTCATCCGCTCCATTGGCCACATCCGAGAGATGTGCATTCATGTACTTCTGGAAAAAATCCACTATCTCAACATTTCGTTCCATGAAAGGAGGAACATCGTTTGGCTGCATACTATGGACATCCCAACCTCTCTCAACAACTGGTTCGATGATACAAACTTTGGTGTATTCGGGATTCTTCAATACTGTATATCCCGAGTTGAAAAGCACGCCAATCGATCCTGTCGTAAGTTGGTATGCAAAACCATGTTTGTTTGAGTAGTCCACCCATTTTGAAACCAATACTGGTGTCTCCACCTGGTCTATATTGTGCACATTATTTGCCGTGGTGCCATCTTCAATCTGTTTAAGGTTGGTTAGCGTCCTGGACAGCGATTCATTCAATAACTGCACCATCTTACTTTCATAAGTCACCCTATTGAGTTCACTCGACAGCTTGCTCTTATAAGGTTTGACATTAACATTACCGTTGCCTCCCATAGGGCTGATAATCTCCCGGTATTTGCTCTTGTTGTTATCTGGTGATAAAGAATGGGGTAGGAGCGTTTTAGGTCTCTCGCTGTGAAGATCGCTAGTAAGTATCTCCACGGGAACCGTTGGATCATGACCGATACCGGCATGATTCTTGGTATTTTCAAAGTTGATCAACGATTCCTCTCTTGTTAGCATGGAGAAGTTGCTAGGGGTTCCCTTGAGCGAGTCCGTGGTAATTCTTGATGGGAATGGACCCGATGTAAACCAAGGATGCTGCAAAATGTCGTCTAAACTAGGTCTACTTTTAGGGTTGTGCTTCAACAACATATTGATAAGATCAACGGCTTGCTCAGAAACAGAAGAATCGGATGGAAATCTGTACTCGTTACGCTTGATCCTTTCATAGATCACCTGAACATCTTTGGCTTGGAAAGGAGGTTTGCCAAACAACATGGCATACATCATAATTCCAATTGCCCAGATATCCACCTCATAGCTGTGGCCGGTCTTTTTGCCGCCCAAAACTTCCGGAGCGATATAGTTCGGAGTACCACAAATGGTATATCTCTTGTTATAAGGAGGATTGAGTACAGTGGCTAAACCAAAGTCACCAATTTTCAAATTCATTTCAGGATCAAAGAAAACGTTACCCAACTTTAAATCTCTATGAACCACCATGCGACCGTGAAGATATCTCACAGCACCGATGATCTGGGTCATGAAGAAGCGAACTTCAGGCTCGCTAACGAACTTTCTGCTCTTCAATAGATCCATAAGTGAATGGTTTGGACAGATTTCCAAGAGAATATAGACGTTGACGTCATCTTCGAAACAGTCAACGAATTTGACAATGTTGGGGTGTGACATACTCTTGTGGATTTTAATCTCGGATAGCAGTTTTGTCTTGGTCTTCTCGTTCTTAATCGAAGCCTTGGCGACAGTCTTGGCAGCATATATCTTACCGGACTCATCCTTCATCTGAAAACATCTTGCAAAGCCACCTTCACCTAAAAACATACCTCTGTGATAGCCCCTACCGTTTCTGGTACGAACGACACTTGGAGGAGTCTTACAAAGAGAGCTTAGCTTTTGTTTGCGACGATGATGATGGATTTCTGGTTTCGAAACTGCTGCCTTGGCGGGAGTATGGATGATTCCGTTGCTTTTGGCGTTAATTTGAACGCTGTTAAGCGCTTGAAGAGGTTTTCCCGACATGACAGATCGATTTCTAAAAGCGATAGACAAGAGAAAGGACCGTTCAAATTAGTGGTATACAAGGGTATCTGTTATTGGGAATCCCGTTCAACAATTTCGCTGAAATATTGACGGAAATGATCACCAAACAGTACAACGAATATGTTGTAAAACAAAATCGGTATCTGGAGAAACAGATGAGTAAAGTTATAAGTAGTTGAGATCAAAATTGAAGAAAATTACGCTGCACTAACTTTTGTTCGAGATTGCCTAATTGGGTAAAGGTAAATAGAATAAATTTCGTTTACCTATTTCCTTTTTGGGTGGTAGATGAAAATCTCCAGGAAGCGCAGGAAGGAATAAGGTAAGAGAGAAAGGATGAATAGCGAGTGATGACCAAGATGGCAGTACTGTTTATCAAAAAGATTAGGTTGCTCTAGATAACGGGGAAAGTAGAGTTCCTCGTATTTGATATCCCTTCAATGCATTCAAACTCAGCCCGCTGTAGTTCGTTAGTGTTAATATCTTTTCCAGAAGCTGACTGAACTGCGAGCTTTCGGTATCTCCTATGCTACAAGGCTTAAAACAGATAAAGATCAATTTGAAAGATTTAGTAACAAATATTTACATGTAAACATCAGCGTCCAAAAAAGAACGATCGCCTAAAAAGGAAGTACTCAAGGAGTCAAACAACGAGTACTGCAAAACAAAAAATAAAAATAATCAACACCACAAGCTTAATATTCTAAAGGTTAGAAATTTTCCGTAATTCCAGGTTGAATAGTCTCGAGTTTCTTCATTAACTCATTACCAACTCGTTCCTGAACCTTCTTACCCTCATCGCTTAACACAAAATCTGAAGGCTGGGTAAGTTCGCAATAGCTGACGTAGTTTCCGTTGTATGTAGCATCTCTAGACGCTGCGAAAACCAAGTTACGGCTTCCCGCTTCTGCACTAATAGCCAAAATCAATTGTCCCAAGCTGAATATCCATGAATTCACTTCGCGTCCTAATTGGGACTTGCAAAAACCAGGGTTAACCAAATCGATTGTAACCGGGAAGTCATGGTGTTCGACAAGATATCTGACAGCTAGAACTTCAAGAAGTTTGGTAACCTGATACTGGTCACCCATATTCTTTTCAAGAAAATCCTTGTCACTTAAGGTATCAAAAATCTTTCCTTCTGGCGCCGACTTAGCAGGGAACTTGGTCCATGCATGAACCTCCGATGAGGTAATTGTTAAATTAGGTCTGGTGTGGAATTTTAAAGCAGTTTCCTTCAATTTAGGCATGATTAATCCCACCAGAAGGAAAGTAGAAACTACGTTCACAGTGATACTAGTTTCGTTTTCCTCCGCCAACTCAAAACGAGTCTTGGCAACTCCTGCATTGGCCAAGAAAGTGTCCAAACGTTCAAGTTTTTTATTAACTTTGGTAGCAAACTGCTTGACACTGTCATAACTGGACATATCAACCTTCCAAACCTCGATCACATTTTTACCGCATTTCGTAGTACTTTCGATATCCTTCTTTGCCTCCTCTCCCTTCTTCAAATTACGAACACCAAGAATAAGCTTAGAAGCTCCCAATCTGGCAAAGTGTCGTGCAGCCTCGAGACCTAAGCCTGTATTGCTACCAGTAACGATAACTGTCTTCCCAGCATAAGATCCAGTAGGATATGGAAGTCGCTTGAATAATTGATTGTATACGAAACCCATTGTAATTACCGAATAGAAAACGTAGATATACAGTTAGCAGAGAAGCAATCTTGGTAAAATACCGGATTATGCGGAAAATATATATACCGAATATTTTGTGTCGGGACTATGCTGTTAACCCCGTACTTCGTTGCGCCTGGGAATGAATTAATACTGTTACGTCACCAAGTGATTGCTAGGTAGCATGCGGAGAAGACAAGAATTATTTATAGAAAGACGTTTTATTGTCGGCTAGCCCGTACAATAGCAAAAAAATTAGAATCACGGAGATAAGTAAAAGAAGTTATAGAGAAATGGTTAACAGAATGCCCTAGAGCCGCCCGAAAGGGTAATTTTACCGAATACAATGTCATTTTTGTCGGTATAGGATCTACCGTTATATCTCCGTCGGAATCGATATCTTATTTCCGAGAGCACATGGCTTTTTCGACTGAGATAAAAAACCACTTCAACTCCTTTCACCTAGCTTCGCTCATGAAATATTCATTAATTTCGCATAAAAAGAGCTGATTAGCAACGTCATGTAAAATCTGGCAACGTAACAGATTATTAAACAAATCGTAAGTAGTTTCAGAGGTTATCCAAACCTGGTCAATACAAATTTACAATTATAACAATTAACCTTTGGTTGAGGCCATAATTCCTACGAGATTCATTTTCAATCTTTATGCATTTTTGCTCTTCTACCCTATCACTTGTGGTGAAAGAAAAGCTTATATTTGATATATGTCTTAAGTTATTCACGTGACCTCCATGCATAGATTATTCTAACGCGTCTGAAAAAAAAGAGGTTGGAAAAAGAATGAAATAAACGCGGATCACTTTATTCATCTCTATTCCTTCTTCCTTATGTTCCTTAGCAGTGATTCTTTTCCTCTTCCAGTTGCTATGCCTGTGTCAACTTCTGGAGAAGAGGATGACGTGCCGTTGCCAGTATTTTCTCGCCGTAGGCATACAATTAAAACTGAGGATGATGATGAGTATGTTGCACCGAAGGTGAGTAGGAAAAGAGAGGAGAAGGAAAAAAATGATTCCGAGGATGAAATTGTATTATACAGCAAGCGGAAGCGACAGTCAAAAGATAAAGGAGATAAGAGACGTAAATTGAAGAAGGTGAAGAAAGAGACTAAAGTGAGGGAAGGGGTTAAAGAGAAGAGAGTAGAGAAAGAGAGTAAAGTGAAGAAAGAGAAGAAAGTAAAGAAAGAGAGTAAGGAGAGTACAATGAAGAAAGAGAGTAAAGTAAAGAAAGAGAGTAAAGTGAAGAAAGAGATCAAATTGAAGAAAGAAGAACAGATCAAAGAAGAAGTTGATCTCTATAAATGGTGGGAAAATCAAGATGATTTCGATGGAGAAATCAAGTGGCATACGTTGGAACATCATGGTGTCATTTTTCCTCCCGAGTACAAGACATTGCCGAAAAGTGTGAGATTAATATATGGTGGAGAACCTGTAAGTTTACCGCCCGCTGCAGAAGAGGTTGCGGGATTCTTTGGGGCGATGATTGGCACAGAGAATGCCAAAAACCCTGTTTTTCAGAAGAATTTCTTTCATGATTTTATTGAGGTGTTGAAAGAGAATGGAGGATGTCCGGAGGCTGAAATTAAAGAGTTCGATAAGTGTGATTTCAGTAAGATGTATGCCTATTTTGAAAAGGAAAGAGAAAAGAAAAAGGCCTTACCTCCTCAAGAAAGGAAAAGGGTTCGAGATGAAAGGCTCAAGAGTGAAGAAAAGTACAAATATTGTCTTTTGGATGGTCGTAAAGAACAGGTGGGTAACTTTCGAATCGAGCCTCCAGGTTTATTCAGAGGTCGTGGTGCACATCCAAAAACAGGTAAACTCAAAAGGCGAGTTTACCCTGAGCAAGTATCTTTAAACCTCGGTAAGAGTGCTCCTGTTCCTTCTCCACCGAGGGGACATAAGTGGGGAGAGATTAGGCATGATAATACAGTTGCGTGGCTTGCAATGTGGAGAGAAAATATCTCCAACTCTGTTAAATATGTTCGTTTTGCCAATAATTCTACTCTTAAAGGAGTCAGTGACTTTAAAAAGTTCGAGAAGGCTCGTGCTTTGAAGAATTATATTGATGCCATCAGAACAGATTATCGAAAGAAGTTGAAGTCTCGATTAATGATTGAAAGGCAGATAGCCACTGCGACCTATCTGATAGATGTATTTGCACTCAGAGCAGGAGGAGAGAAGTCGGAGGATGAGGCAGATACTGTTGGTTGTTGTTCTTTAAGATATGAGCACGTGTTCCTGAAGCCTCCCAATGTTGTTATTTTTGACTTTCTAGGAAAAGATAGTGTTAGATTTTATCAGGAGGTGGAAGTGGACATGCAAGTGTTCAAGAATCTTCGTATTTTCAAGAAGGAACCGAAAAAACCGGGAGATGATCTATTTGATCGTTTGGATCCATCGATATTGAACAAATATTTCCATAGCTATCTTCCAGGATTGACTGCTAAGGTTTTCCGTACCTACAATGCATCTAAGACAATGCAGGAGCAATTGGATTTAATTCCAAATAAGGGTACAGTGAATGAGAAAGTTGTTCAGTTCAATGCTGCCAACAGAGAGGTTGCCATTCTATGTAATCATCAACGTAATGTGAGTAAAGGATTCGAAGCAGGGGTTCAAAAGATGAACGAGAAGATTGAAGAAATGCAATGGAGGAAGATTCGTTTGAAGAGAATACTTCTTCAGATGGAAAAGAAGTTGAAGAAGAAGAAGGGTGATTATTTCGTAGAGATTGATGAATTGTCGAAGGAAACTGAGAAAGAGATTGTGGAAAGGGTTCTAGAGAATGAGAAAGAACGGGACGAAAAGCGCTATACCAGGGAAAAGCAGAAGTTGGACTGGGATAAGAAGAAGTTAAGTAAGGAAGAGTACAAGCAAAAATCAGAAGCATTGAAGGAGGATAGGAAGAAGCGAGCAGAAAAATTCAAGGAGAAGTCTAAGCAGCTGAAGGCTGAAGCTAGAAGTCATAAGTATGAACTAAAAGGTTCTATGACGGTGGAGAAGATTGAGAAACAGGTGGAGAAGTTGGAGGAAAGAATCACCAACACCAATCTTCAACGAAAGGATAAAGAAGATAATTCTACGGTTGCACTATCAACATCCAAGGTTAACTACATAGATCCTCGTTTAACGGTGATGTTTTCCAAGAAATTTGATGTTCCTATAGAGAAACTGTTTACGAAGGCACTAAGAGAGAAATTTGCATGGGCAATAGAGAGTGCAGATGCGGAGTGGAGGTTTTGAAAAGAACCTGTTTTGTATAGTAGTTGGTCTGTGTATGGATATATTCAATAACGGCGTATCTTACTTGATTACTTAAGCATCTCAATTCGCGTAGCCGATGAAAAAAATTTTACGTCTTCTTGGCCACCTTGTTTATTTGTCTTGGTTTGTTTTATTTTATAATTTTTTCTCTATCTTGGTGTCTGGTGAATCCCGTATTGGAGCCGTAATAAAGTGTTAAGTGTTGAACAACAAGCGCTATTTTCGAAAATATACGCTACATACGAATTTTACGCGTTACAGATTAATTGAGTTTGAATCAAGATGAGCGAAAAAGCCTCTGAAGATCCTGTGGGTCCCGTTGAGCAGACGGAGCAGACGGAGCAAACAGAGCAGACGGAGCAAACAGAGCAGACGGAGCAAACAGAGACTGCGGAGCAAACAGAGCAAACAGAGCCTATGGAGCCTACGGAGACCGTTGGGAAAACTGAGCCCACCGAAACCGTTGAACATAATGGGCCCACCGAAACTGTGGTCAAGACAGACATTGATCAGAAGATCAGACAGCTTGAAGAGGATGCCCAGAAGTTTATTGCAAAGCAAAGCAAGCCGGTTATTATTCCCTCGTACGCCAAATGGTTTGACATGAACAAGATTCATGATATTGAGAAGCGATCGTTACCGGAGTTCTTTGCCGTAGAGTCTCGATTCAAGACTCCTAAGGTTTACAAGGAAATGAGAGATTTTATGATCAACACATACCGATTAAATCCCCTGGAATATCTCTCTGTCACTGCTGCTAGGAGGAACTTGGCAGGAGACGTAGCCTCTATTATGAGGATTCATGGATTTCTGATGAAGTGGGGGTTGATCAATTATCAGATCGATCCTAAAACTAAGTCATTCCGTACAGGTCCTCAGTATACCGGACATTTCCAGATCACCTTGGATAAGCCCACCGGATTTGAGCCGTTCATTCCAGAAGGAGCAGACATTAAGGTTGCAGGTGATGTTGATCATACTACTGATGTCGCTTCTACCGATGAGCCACCTCTCAAGAAACAGAAGACATCTCCTTCGCTTAAAGTTGATGAAATTCCTCTCAACTTAGAGCTAAGACATAACATCTACGACTCTACTCAGGATGCGTTCACATTGCGCAATGAGGAAACTAGTAAGAACACCAAATTTGCTGGAATTAAACAGCTTTACTGTAGCATTACTGGTAATGATATTACCGAAACAAGGTATCATAACCTCAAGAGTAAACAAAACATTTCATCGCGTGCGTTTGAGGATGGTCAGTTTCCTTCGACTTTCAAGAGCGCTGATTTTGTCAAATTGGACAAGATTCAGGCTGAATCTGATTCACGTCCTTGGTCAGATCAGGAGATATTGCTTTTATTGGAAGCTATAGAAATGTATGGAAATAACTGGAATTCCATCTGTGGTCATGTTGGTTCTAGGACCAAGGAGCAGTGTATAGCGAAGTTTATTCAACTTCCTATTGAAGATAGATACTTGGAGAAACAGCTTAGTAAGGAAACTTATCTGGATTATTTGAAGAGACTCAAACTCGGGAACGGCGAGGTTTCAGAGGACAACCATCAGGAAGGCATTGCCAACGGTATTCATAATGCAGTGAGTCAACTTGTGTCGAGTGTTGGTGATTCGGTGTTAACAGCAGAAGATTTAAAGAAAGATGGAGAAGCTAGTAAAGCAATCAAAAAGGCTTATGGTGCAATAATGGGAAACTGCGATGCCAAGTCAGAAATAGAACTCAGAAAGCAAGACGGGTTGATTTCATCAATATTGGAGCTTTCTTTGAAGAAGTTTGATCAAAAAATGGAACAATTGAAAGCCTTAGAGAGCCAGGTGTTGGAAGAAAAGCGAAGTTTGGCTCTGGAAAAGCATAATTTACTTATAGATAGGCTTTCTCTGAGAAAACAGGCACTTGCAGTGAGGACGAAATTGATCGAAGCAAGCGATCTTGGTGCCACAGATGAGGGACTACAACTCTGTGAAGAAGCTGTTTTTGAAGCCAATCGGGCTCCAAGAATCGTAGTGAGTAAGAAGAATGAGTTAATAACATCGAATGAGCAAGAAGGAGATGACGATAACGACAGCAGTATTCCCGATGGGGATAAGCAGGACGAGGGTAAAGTTCAGCCTATCAGTGTCATGGAACCTCAGAAGTATTCGATGTGGAGTGCTTAAACCTAAGGTAATGTAAAGTGAATAAATATACTATGAGACTGAGTAGTTTAGGCTTCGTTAGGTATACCAGGCATCACCCATTCTACCGGGCGTTTCATGAGCATGCCAATGATTACCGCGCCTTCTTCTTCCTCCCCCCCTTTTTTTTTCTCCTCACATTCGGCCTCCCCACTTTGGTGATTCCGCGGATATAGAAAACATAAATTTGACTCGTATCATTTTGCTCTTTTTGAATGTGACTTTTTCTTTCTTATTAACCAACTACACGTTCTTGTTACAATGTCTAGTAGTCGCCCCAAACCTTGGGAAGTCAGCTCTGGTACTTCTGGTGCCTCTGTTGGTCTTAATACAACTGGTTCTACGCAGACCCAGCAGGTTGCTCAATCTTCTCACATGAATACTTCTTCTGATAACTCAGATAACGCTCCAGCTCTTCCTGAGAAGCCACAGACACTCAGAAATGCAAGCACAGACATGAATACAAATACAAATAACCCTAGTGCCCCCGATTCATATGGCACTGGATATAATAATAATCCAGGTTATGGATCTGGCATTGGCTCCTATGGTTCTTATGGCTCTTATGGCTCTGGTATGTATGGTTCTGGTATGTATGGTTCCGGCATGTACGGTTCTGGAATGTACGGTTCTGGACTGGGTATGTACGGATCAGGACTGGGTATGGGAGGAGGAATGTTTGGTGGAAACAATTTTGCTGGCTCTTTGGCTCAGGGGACTGAAACCACCTTCCAGTTAATTGAAAGCTTTATAGGTGCGGTCACGGGATTTGCTCAGATGTTAGAGAGCACGTATTATGCCACCCATAACTCTTTTTTTACTATGATGTCTGTTGCAGAGCAGTTTTCTCATTTGAAGGATGCTCTAGGCTCGCTATTAGGCATTTACGCAGTGATGGGATGGATCAAAAAGCTTCTGCGTCGGTTGAAAGGCTCCAAAACGAGATTTTCTATCGATGAGTTCAAAAAATATCAGAAAAGAATTGAACAAAGTGGGCTAAACAGAAATAATAAGAGCATTAGCAATGGCAGCAATGATAACAATAAAAATGGCCGAGGCTCTTTGAAGCCGCTACTATTCTTTTTGGCTGCTGTATTTGGAATGCCTTATTTGTTGAAAAAATTGGTCACAACGGTTGCTAGACAGCAACAACAAAGAGTGCTACAACGGCGGCAGCAGCAGCAACAACAGCAGAATCAACAAGGAATTGCTGCAAGAAATGGAAACCTTATAGGAAATGCATTGGAGATTCTTGATCCAAAGAAGCTGGAATTTGCTAGAGTGATGTATAATTTCAATCCAGAGAACGAGCAAATGGAATTGGGTTTGAAGAAAGGAGATCTAGTTGCGATATTATCAAAAAGTGGGCCTAATGGAGAACCCTCTAATTGGTGGAGATGTAGATCAAGAGATGGACGACTTGGATTTGTGCCCTATAACTACTTGGAAGTTATTAAGAGAGTCAGGAACGGAGAGAAAGTGGTAAGTGCCGAGAAAAGTGATGATTCATTGAAGACAGGCTTAAAGAAGCAGGCCACTGAGTGAATAATCGTACTTTCTATCTCTGCGTAGTGATCATCTACATAGTTCAGTACTCAACAAGTTTTCACTAGGAAAATATCATAACTAGAGATACAAACCGACATTTGAACTGAAGAAAAGTAAGGGCAATCTCAAACATTGCTTCAACTACTATAGCTTATATTGGAGAATTTTCAAGATACTTAAAATTGAAGCTCACCATAGAGAGAAATCAGCTAAGAGCGGAGTATATAATAAGAAAACAAAACTGTGATTCAAATAACTCAATACTCTATTTGGAAACACTTTAGGTGGTATCCATGATGGCATCACTTATTTATTGGAGTTTGTAGTCTTTAATAATGAAATATACTACTTCATCTATCCTCTGCAGCAAATGCTTGTACGACACCATCATCTGATGTACCTTACCATCCGTGCACCAGATAAATTAGAGAGAGAAAAATATCTGCGATCTTATTTATGGGAGGTCACCTATATTCCCTCGATACTTTGTCTTCTGAGCAACAACCAACCATGTCAGAATACAAGGCTCATCATATGACAAAAAAGGACCGCAGACGGCTGCAAATTCAAGGCAAAATTCAGCGACTTGAGCAGCAATTTGAGGCCGATAAAGACTATCACTATCGAGATGCACTCATACAGTTACAATACAAACTAAGCTCCTTACATTCAGGAGACAATCCACAGTACATTCAAAAAGTTAGAGATTTTGAAGAACAACGAGATGCAGATTTATTGAGGCTTCGGTTGGCCGAGGAATATCAGGTCCAATCTATCAATAAGCAATTCAAAGAAGACTATGATAAGGCCTCCAAAGAAACAGAGGATATTGTACAGACAGTGAAACGAAAGCTCGAGGATCGCATAGTGAGCAAGATCTGCCAGTTGAAAGAAGACAAAGCACTCATCGACATAGCGACGTCCTCCTCATCGACTGGTCACGTGGGTACTCGATATCATCATCCTATAAATATAGGAGGAAACGGCAGTACGGCAGTGCGATCTGAAAGTGGGTACAATTCGGGCTTTGACTCGTCATCTTCATTCTTTTTTTCTTCTGATCGAAGGGTTCGCAGACAGAAGAGACACGAGGATGGAATCAGTTTTCTGTTACAGAGCAATGCCGACGATTCCTATGATTCTGGCACAGGTACAGGGACAGCAACAGGATACGGATCAAGTGGAGGTAGAAAGCGTCAAAGAACAACTCATGGAAAGAGCAAGTCACCAGCCTCAGATGATGGTTCACATAAACCTATCCTTACAAACAATGCTAAGCTTAATGTGTTTTTGTATGGAGAAGAGGTGCTCAAGAGAAAGGAGAAGGCTAGCATGAGATATTCTAGCAAGGGATATGAAGGATGTCCATCATTGAAACCACAGGAAGTTAATGAGGATCTGACGTTTCTTAGGAGTGCTACAGGGGTGATACAATCGCATAAGAGGAGAGGTTGAGCAATTCATACCATGTAAACCCAATAATCCATTAAGTGTATCCTAATTATGTACAAGTATCGATGAACAAATCATTTTACTCTTCTACAATCTCCAACTCATCATATATCTTTAACATCTTTTCCTTCACTTCAATCCTCATTTCATAGTAAAATCCTTCGATGCCTTCCGCAGGCCATTTCCTGAACAGCTCAAATGACAACTTGAAAGAACTCCTAAGCTCATTGACCACACTATTGCCAACCTGTTCTTTAATAAAGCTGGATAAGTATTTCTTATCATACTTGAAATCTTTAGAATTTGCATGTAACCTCTCATTATATTCAATGGAGCTCAATGCAAGGTCATTCAATTGAAGAACCATCTTCATATCTAGCTCCAAGTTCTCCGGAAGACTGACCAGCAGTTTCGAAAGAACATTTAACAACTGTGAGTTTATCAATGGTATCTTATTCTTAATCATAAGTTCGAGTATGTTGTTGACCTCAAACTTCTTTGCTTCTGTAAAAACCTCTGAATCACACAGAGAATCAAGAAAAACAGAGCAAATCATAGGCGAAGGTTTGAAATAATAGTAGATGAGTCTTGAAAAGTCCACCTTGTTCGCTCTGGGAGGTGCACTTCTGGCCCTATACAGTAAACTACCATTAAAAGCCTCGTATTGCCTAGCGAGTTTCCTCTCAACACGCGTAGGAAATATTGGCACACCCTCAGAAAAAGAATCCATCTTCAGAGGTCTTCGAGAAGTTAGCAGAGTCTCAAGCATGCCTTTGGCCAAAAAATAGTAACCAAAGCCGATAAGCTTGCGCAAAATGAGTTCGAACATTTGAGGATCCAAATGAATATGCTTCAATTGAACAAGACCAAGTAAATTGGCTAACTCTGATATTGAAGTTGACGTCTTAAGTAGAGTTATTAGCAAATCTCGATTAAGCGTCACCTTATTGGCCATCTCTTTCAAGACAATATCTCTTTTCTCAGGAAATTCGTTTAGAATTAAGTTCCATATCGATCTGGTAAAGATGAATCTGGATTGCAACTGCATAACACCGTTAAAACAAGAGTCCTTGTCAAGTTTATGCAAACTGGACATATTCTTTAGTGTGAAAAACACATACTTTGTCAACTCAAACCCTGTTAATGGGATATGATCATCTAACAAGTTCTTAAACAAGTCAACAAGTTTCTCTGAATCCAAGATATGATCTTCCTTCGACATTTTATAAGCTAGCACTTGACTCATAAACTTTTCAAACTCGAAACTTGTCAAATAAAGTGCTCTAGGCTCAGGTAACTCGAAATAAATGTCAACCATCTTCGATAAATCCTTCTTTCCAAGATTTATCACGAACTGTTGATGCAAGTAAAAGTCTGGCGCCAGTCTTTTCAACTTTAGTCGCTTGTTAATGACGGATAAGTTCTTCTGTGAATCGATTAAATGATCAGCCACATATTTCACCATCTGATTGATTCTGCGCTTCTTCTGAAGTGGCTCCGAGGTACTTCTTCGTACCGATTTGTCGAGCTCAAAATCTTCCAACCTTAAGCCAAGTTGATACATGCCAAATCTGGAAAGTTGTCGGCTATAACATACTTTAAACCCTGAATAGAGCTTTTGTCTTTGAAGATCGGTACAAACTGTATCTTTGAAAGATACTAGCCTACCATCAACTTGTTCTTTAGTGATACTTTCTGTTAGGTAATTATACCACCCAAGTGATGATGTAGGAGTGTTAAGTATTCGCTGGGGCGCCCTTTTGAGGCTCACTTTGGCCATGAATTCATCAGGATTGACTCTGGCCTTGGATTGTTCAACCTGAACTTGAGGCACCTTTGTACTGACTAAAGAAGGATCAAGTCTAACCTGGCCAAGAAGATATGTGGACCCAGGACGATATAGAAGTGTCGAATACCGTCGCAGTAACCCAGACAGCATGGTCTTTTCAGTATGTAGATATATCATTAGTGAAATCAAATTAAGTTCGAACAATAGATGGGCATGAAAAGTCTAAATGAAGACAGCACAGCCTGAGAAAGAAAATAGTTGCATTTTTCATCGATTTGCACAGCCTTATTCTAGACTATTCGGTATCTTTCAAGAAATGGAGGGATAACTATAATAAAAGAGATAGACGGTTTCGAACTAGAATAACAAGATCAACAGTCAAGTTACGCTTTTCCTTCTATTCGATTGATCTGCCATGTTTGGCTCAACTTTAGCAGGCAGAGCGATCAGTTTGGCACAACAGATTGACTCATCTCAGTATACAATTAAATACGATGAACTTTCGGTGAAGAACGTATATCATTTGTCGATCTTTCTGTTACCCAACATTCAATTTGACCCTTCATTTGTTGCTCTGATCTACTACCAGTTCCAGGTGAATGGTAGGGACGCCTCTGCACCACCTTTTGTCAGTACCGAGTTTAAGCTATTAGGAGGTCTCACTGCACAGAAACAGAGTGCTATATTCAAGATCAACCCGGGGAACATAGGGTCGATCGACGTTGCATCCTCTGTTATGCCATCAGAGGGTGACATAGATATGGATGGATCTGGTGAAGGTACTGGTGGTACTGGTGGTACTGGTACTGGTACTGGTACGGAAGGTACTTCGGCCTCGATCATATTAGGCATCTCGATCGAACCTAATGATACTGCATTGCCTCAGCTAGAACAGCTAAAATTATCAGGAGCAACGAACGCTGCATATAACTCACAGTCATTGGTTACTGTGAATTCCCCGGCAAACGCTGCTCTTGCTGCATCTAAGGACCTTACTCAATCGCAGGTTCTTGAATTTTCCAATAAGATTATCGGTAACGCTTACAATTTCTTAAGTTCTTTTGCGGACTCAAATAACAAAGTATCCATGAACAAGTTCAATGACTGGTGGAACAGGTTCAAGAGTCGGATGAGCAGCGATCCTGGGTATTTAAAGAGGTTGTGTGAAGCAGAGTGAGCGTCTTTTATGTACAGATATTTAATTAATGGTTTATATGTATACAACTCCTTCTTTCAAGCGTGATTCAAAGCTTCTGCAAAGTCGGCAATTCTATTCTCGGTTTCTTTCATGCCTAGAATATTGATAATGGTGTGCATATTGGTACCTGATTGAGGTCCACTGAGAGCATACCGAAGTGTTTGATAGACGGATTTTCTCTTTATTCCTGGAATACTCTCCGCTATCTGCTTAATGGTCTGACTCATGTTTTCAACAGATAACCCCACTGAATTGTCCCTCAATTGTTGGACGATCTTCCTGATAGTATCAGTATCCAACTTTGTGCTCTTCAAAAATGAATCTATGGAATAAGAAGGCTTGATGAAGAAATACCAATACTGTTCTGTATCGAGTTCATCTACTTTACTCAAAGCCGAACCCACAGCTGTTAATACCTTATCTACTTCATTCTTAGACAAGTGAGGCAAATTCAAAGTAGTACTAAGCTTATGAAAGATGTCGTCCAAGCTTTTTTTGTAGAACTCTGACTCAGTATCTGCAAGCTTTTTACCCAAGTAATGCTTGTTAAAGAATTCGAGCTTGCTAAAGTCGACCTTAGCATTACCCTTGGTAAGACCTTCCAGCGAGAACTCGTTCTCTAATTCTTGCAAACTGAATATCTCGCTGGACTTTTTGCCATACGTACGTTTGGGAGACCAACCAAATAAGACACTGAAGTTTATGAGAGCCTCAGGTAAATAACCTTTGGCCTTAAGTGACATTATATCTATGTCCCCCGATCTTTTGGATAACTTTCTGTTATCAACAGTGGTAAGTAATGGTATATGAATGAATTTAGGAGGTTTCCAGCCAAAAGCATTGTACAATGCAACGTGTTTAGGGGTGGAAGCAAGCCATTCTTCACCTCTGATGACATGTGTGATCTTCATCAAGTGATCATCAATCACATTAGCCATGTGGTAAGTGGGTAAGCCATCACTTTTCAATAGCACAGGATCCTCATAACGAACATCAACGGGGTTTATCTGGATCTGTTGATCGATTTCACCGTGTAAGAGATCCGTAAATATTGGATAACGCTTAGGAGAAACAAATCTGACTGTAAACTCCTCACCATTGGCACATTTGACATCCGATTGTTCCTTAGTGTAATGATTCAAACAGTAACGATCATAAGATGCCGTGGTTGGTGGCTTGAGTAGTCTTGCCGAGTCACGAAGCTGATCCAATCTATGCTTCGAGCAGTAGCATCTATATGCAAAGCCTTTATCTAGCAAAATTCGTACATACTTGGCGTATATTTTCGATCTATCACTCTGTCGATATGGAAAATAAGGACCCCCTTGTATCGGTCCTTCATCGATATTCATACCAAGCCATTTCAACGTCTCATATATATTCTGTTCAGCACCTTGAACCAACCTCTTCTGATCAGTGTCTTCCAATCTAAGGAGAAATTGACCGTGTGTTGATTTTGCCGCAAGATAATTGTATAGAGCAGTCCTTAAAGAGCCCAAATGCAAGAAACCAGTAGGGGAAGGAGCAAAACGGGCTCTCACAGGCTCAGCAGGCTCAGCAGGCTGTACTAATGGGTCATCTCTTAGTGAAAATTTATTATGGTGATGACCAGCTAGCTGTCTGGAAGTGCTATGAAACGAACGGAGATTTCGAACGAGAACCATCAGTTTCTAGAAGGAGCTGAAGTTGGTGAACAAGAAAGAAAAATCCTATTAATCCATGACACCTCGAATCGCGATATCTATCTATTTAACTACCACTAATAAAAATAACAATACAACCACCAAGACCAAGATTGTACACCAGTCTCCCCTTTCCCGTAGAGCCTCTCTAAATCTGCGTATATTACGTTGTCCTCTGATCAATCTGACGTTAGTTCTGTCCATTCCATTTTCTAGATCATCCAATAAAACCATATGATCATTCACCTCACCGTTGATCTGTAGAGACATTTCGTGCTGTCTACTTACCGAGTCACCAAGATGATCCAATGTTTGGTCTTGATTTATAATTTCCTGCTGATTGCTAATAAATATTTGCTTGTTTGACAACATCTGTGACGAGGTCTGTGACGTGGTGGACGCCTGAGACGAGAGCGACTCATTATCTTGGAACAAAACATCTCTATCGTCCTTATATTTGGTAGGTTCAGCGTCCACAAGATTATCCTTAAAGCGTACGGATTTCTTATGCTTCGAAGAGATACTTGGATTCAAGGTCATGTCGACCATATCCTCGTCGTATCCTCCTCCGTTTTCCCCATTTGCATTTTCCCTCACTTCCTCTATCTTGGTTCTATCAAACGTATAGCCTTCTACTTCAACCTCTGGAAGAGAACTTAAAGCTTTATCGTATATCCCCAATAAACTTACAAGAGCATCGTATTCATTCTCCGAAAACTCATCCTCGAAGAGAATCTCAATGTACTTGAGGGAGTTATCAATCTTCCTCAAAGTAGATGTCAACTCTTCGTTACTGTCTATAGTAGGAGCGGTATCTGAGACGCTTTTGAGAGTTTCATATTCATCAACATTAGACACCAGTTCTTGAATAAGCGTCGATAACTTGAGAATCTGCTGGTGCAATGCCATCTTGAAGAAGAAGGACTATAGGTAGATTCCGAATGAAATTTATGTGCATAAATTCGTTCCAGAAAAACTATTAATGAGGATTCCTTCATCCTCAACGTGGCCTTTTCTGTTTAAGTATCAAGCATTGAATTGCCGGTATGGACAGCATCAGAGTTGTCGTATGCGGCGATGAAGGCGTAGGTAAATCTAGTCTCATCGCATCACTCATTAAAGAAAAATTCGTTCCAAACATTCAACACGTGATTCCAGAATTGGTTATCCCTAGAGACTTCTCCAACAGCTCTCACTCTCCAAACTTCACCATTCTTATAGACACCACTCCTTCCGACATATTCTCTTTTCAATATGAGGTTAGGAAGGCCGATGTCATTTGGTTGGTCTATTCCGATCATTATACCTATGAACGAATCTCTCTATATTGGATTCCTACTTTCAGATCTATGGGTGTTAACCTACCTATTGTTTTATGCGACAATATGATTGATCTTGACAAGACGGTAGAATCAGACACCATACTCAATGAAGAGTTTATTCCCCTTCTACGAGAGTTTAAGGAGATCGAGGCATGTATTCGGTGCAGTGCCAAGGAAAATTACAACGTTAATCAGGCATTTTATCTATGCCAGAGGTCTGTAACTCATCCTATTGCTCCTTTATACGACTATAAAGATAGCAGTTTGAAACCTTTGGCTGTAGATGCTTTAAAGAGAGTCTTTTATCTTTGTGATCGCGATCAGGATGGATATCTCAATGATAACGAACTTCTTCAATTACAGGAGAAGGGCTTTCATAAAACCATGGATATCAACGAGCTATCGCTGATTAAATCCACTCTTGATACTTCTCTTTTTGGTTCTGCTGGTGAGAAAGGTATTACGGAACAAGGATTTTTAGCATTAAACAAGTTGTACGTCGAAACAGGACGTCATGAGACCATCTGGGGTATATTGAGAGCGTTTCATTACACCGATTCGTTGTCCATCGAGGACAACGTTCTTTATCCGAAGATGGATGTTTGGCCCAATTCTAGTGTAGAACTATCCCCTAAAGGTTATCAGTTTCTTGTGGATTTGTTTTTATTGTTCGATAAGGATAACGATGGAGGCTTGAATGAGGAAGAACTTACTAAGATGTTTTACCCAACGCCGGGAATTCCTCCATCATGGAAGGAGTCTGGTTTTCCAAGAAGCGTGGTCTGTAATGAACAAGGAGACGTTACATTACAAGGCTGGTTGTCTCAATGGGTTATGACCACGTTTCTTGATTGTAGAACGGTACTCGAATACCTTGGATATTTCGGTTATGGCGATTCTTTAGATGGAAGCAGTCGTAAGGATGAACCTACAACTTCTGCATTAAGAATCACTCGCCAAAGAAAGATGCGAAAACACAACGGCAAATCCTATAGATCTACGGTTGCTGATAGAACTGTGTTCAATTGTTTTATATTGGGGGCTAGAGGTTGTGGGAAAACATCATTACTTGAATCATTTCTCAGTCGTCAGTATAGTCCTACATATTCGCCCACAATTCAGCCTGTCATTGCTGTGAACAACGTTGAATTGAAAGGAGGTAAGCAATGCTACCTTATAATGCAGGAATTGGGTGAATTGGAGAGTGCTATTTTGGAGAACAAGACAAAACTTGAAACATGTGATGTTCTCTGCCTTGCATATGATTCTAGCGATCCGGAATCGTTTCAATACCTCATCGATCTACGTTCAAAGTACCCGGAACTGGACGAAGTACCTGTGGTATACGTCGCATTGAAGGCTGATCTCGATAGACAACAGCAAAGAGCAGATCAACAACCTGAACCTTACACTAGATCACTTAATCTGCCTCCTCCATTACATATCTCGTCTAGCTGGATCTCTTCGTTAAGCGAACTTCTTAGCCAGTTAGTAGAGGCTGCGGCTACTCCTAAACTGGCGACCCCTGGATTGGATCCCGAGAAGGATACAGAGTCGCTGATCAATCCATTTACCATTGGATGTACTGCCGTTGGCTGCATGATGCTAGTATCTACATGGTACTTAAAAGGCTGGAGGAGGTGATGATTCTCGTATTTCATTTATTTATTTTATGCAAATTAATGTATTTTAGATTTATGCATTTGAGGTAGCACGATCAGGAAGGTTGAACTTACATCATTCTTCTGTGCCTTGTTGTCTATCATTTAGAATGCCTTTCGCATCTACAATTTGCTACATCATCTTGTCCACCTTCTCCTTTGTTTTTTGTCTGTATTATCATCCTCCAAAAGGCTCACGAGATGACCCGGTGGTCATTAAATCACGGATTACTAGGATCTCTGTCGTGGTAGCTTCTCTTGTGTTCTTTGCTCCTTTGATTATGACGTTTGTCATCGGTTCTTCGCCTTCATATTGGCAAAGTCTCGAATATTTAGGACTGCCCTTTCATCTCCATACAATCTTAGATATCGTCCGTGTCTGGCTTCTTTTCTCGGGACTCTTCTTTGCACCAATCATTGATAATTTTGTGGAAGATTATCTTAATGGTCCCAACATAACCAATACTCCTACTTCATTTTCGATCTACAAATTTCGTGACCTAATATTTGCGCCTGCTGCCGAAGAGGTTGTCTTCACAGGCATCACAGCTGGAATGTTTGGTCCTTTCATAGAACAGGATCCAGACCTTAAAGAAACCGTCATCATCCTAACACCACTTCTCTTTGGGATTGCACATTTACATCACGGCATAGAACTTCGGAATCAGGGTTATCCAATTGGTGGAGTACTTTTGACCGTAATATTTCAATTCATATACACCACCTTTTTCGGAATCTTGACAAATCTTATATTCTTCAACAGTCAGTCTATATGGACATGTATAGCTGCCCATTCTTTCTGTAACTTCTTTGGAGTTCCTAAGTTCAATTTGAAGACAGACAACCTGATACGAAAATACAGCTATTGGGGTCTCTTGGCCTTTGGAATATGGTTCTTCAGATCTCGTTTCAATAGTCTAACTCTACCCATCAGTACTCTGTAAATTTGTTTAGTATAGTATAGTATAGTATGATATATATCGTCCTAAATGCATGGAAACAAGTCTATGTATGTATCTCTTTGATTAGTTCAGTATGCTATCCCTACCATACATCTCTTCGATATGTCTGGACTCGTCGTAAGTTTCGTCCGAAGGTTTCTCCAGATCCACCGTCTCGCACAAAGTTCCATCTTCGTATCCAGCCCCCAATGCTTCTTGTTGGTGATCAATTGGAAACATCTGGTCCTGCTGTTGCTGTTGAAGGTAAAGTGTGTGATTTACCAGATTCAAATATGCATACATGAAGTTACTGAGCAGAACCTGCTGGTACAAAGGTCTCTTTGGGTCTGCCAACTTCAAATGCGACAGTCGGTATACTGCTCTCTCTACATGAATAGGAAATCGGTAATCCAACATAATCAACGTAGATTTGGACACCGGTGGTAGAGGGAAGCCGAATGCTGAGTCTCTCATTTCCAGAGGCTGGTTTGGCTTCGCATTTCGGTGAGCCAATTTGAGCGATTGTTTAAGAGCTTCAGTAGAGGACTCCACAGAGGGTTCTGCAAATGGTTCAGATGATGTCAGGGAACGAGATGGCTGCTCTTCAGATGATTCCTGTATTTCTGCATGATTGAGGTCATGATGTGGTTGTGATTTTTGCTGCCGCTGATGCTGTTGTTGTTGTTGTTGTTGTTGTTGTTGCTGACGTTGTTGGGCATTAACAAGAGATGGCAATAGCGATTGGTTGTCCACTTGTTTATCCAATTGTTTAACCAATTGCCTCTCCCTCCCGTCATTGTGATTATGTCCACCTTGAACGTCGTGCTTTCCGTGCTTCTTACGATGTTGCAACTGCCTTTGCATCAGTTGCTGTTGCTGAAGAGCACTAGCACTGTGGTCCTGATGATTCGGTTGTGCCGGAAGCGGAGCACGAGGAATAACCTTTTGAGCCTCAAAAGTGTATCGATGATGACGAGACGTTATATGAAGGTCTTCTTTGGGGGTCTCTAAGGGCTTAGTAACTCGTGCCTGAGCTTCAACTCCTTCCTCTGACTCTGGTGGAGACTCTGGCAGTGAATTCTCCTTGATACGCGATGAATGATGATGAAACACTGCTTTAAGTTCCATAATTGTCTTACTGTTGGACTCAACCGCAGAGTCGTATTTGTCAACAGACTTTGAGCGGAAACGAAATATGTTGGAGATTGATCCTTTTCTTTCTCTGTAAGGAGAAGAGGCTTGAGGGGGTACAGGTGGCGAGGAAGGTGAAGAGGGGGGTTCTTTCTCGGATGAAAGCGATGATGAAGATGAAGATGGAGAAGGGGATGCAGAATGATCTTCGACAGGACCATGTCTGTCCCGCACATGTTCCATGGGTGACCTTTTTTCCTTATGGCCAAGCCAGTTCCATCCGGAGTGCTTAGATGATTGTAACGGAAGAGGCGAAGTCGGAGAGGATGAAAAGGCCTGCAGTGGAATCGCCGATTGTGTACCTATATTTGGGGTATTGGGTAGCGGAGGAAGTCTACTGGAAGGAGTGGTGATGGATGAAGAAGAAGGAGAAACAGAAGAATGTATCGGAATCTCTGGAAGCTCTTTATTGGTCAACGAAGGTGCGCTAACTTGACGCGTCTGTTTTCTTCTCTCTCTCAACATCTTCGGACCCCCACTTTTCCGATAGGTAGTCCAGCGGGCTCTTTTAAGCCCGTTACCTTCAGAAGTTGGTATTGGAAGATCATCATCAATGGCGGGCTTCAGAGTCGTCATCGAAGACGGCACAGGAGCCTGATTTCTCAACCGAGAGGCCTGATGGGCTGTCAAACTGTTGGAACGGGAAAGGGGAAGGTCAGTACTCTTCCCATACAGTTCCATCTCCAATTCGGTAAAGCCAAGAGATGATGAAGAAAGAGTCCTAGCTAAAGTAACGGCATCCGTCGAGTCCATACCCGCAAGATGCGACAAGTTCTGCAATTCGGCACTAAGTTCCTTCAAAGACGGCTGACTGGAGCTGCGATGGGGTCTAGAAGAAGATGATGAAAGTGTAGAAATGTTCTGTGTATATTCTGAAGAAAGAGAAGAACGATTGGATCTAGTCTTGGACTTATCCAACTTGGATGTGATCTCTTGCACCGTCTCCTGGACGTATTTTCTGAAATTATCGGGTGCCAACTTCGGATGCGCCGTTGCAGGAACCCACATCAACTTATTAGAGTCTAATATGACATTTTCTGCGTCATACGAGGAGTGATCATCGTCGTTGTTGTTATTGCTGTTTCTATTAAAGTGCTCAAAGTTGTCTGCTGCAGAGTCATCATCATCGCTTTGCTCCTCACAAAGACTAGAATGCTTGGCAGCTATGGATGAAGAGGAAGAACTGGTAGAAGAAGACGTGGGACTCCTGTGAACATCTATGTAATTTAGGTCAACGAATTCAGACTCATCGGGTGGAAGATCAGGATCATAATTTAGACTGTTACCAATGGAGAGACGCTTGAGAGCTTTGACGACATTCAGTTCTTGCTCAACAGCATGAGAAGCTGCCAAAAGTTCTTCGTGCGTAGATTTTCGAGACATCGATTTGGGGCCCGATAGTCAAGGAAGGAATGATTGAGTGAGATGCCAATTGTACAAAAATTGGGAGTTTCTAAGGGGAGTCTAAGTTAAGGAAAGTATGGTGGAAACGGATGCAACGACTAGTAGTTGTCGTGATCCCAAAAGAAGATGAAGCTTTAGGAAGAAAAAAGGATTGTAGCCAGAAAGCTATTGGGAAATGATTAGAGGGACGGATCGCTATTGCAGATCAATCTTATCGTGGACCATTCATTGAGTGGAAAATTTTTTAAGCAGGACGCGACTAAGCACCGTGCTAGAAATGGGAGAAACTGAGAGGCGCGTACGAGAAAGAGGGACTAAGCAGCAGAATGGTCTATGATTAATAAATAAGTTTGATCCAATGCAGTTGTGAAAGAAGTCTTGATAGAATATATTGTATGGAGACACGATGAACGTAAAGGTTTTGGTTACAAGCTAGTGAAGCAGGCCACCGGGACTCCTGACAGCTCTGACAGCTCTGGTAGCTCTGGTAGCTCTGACAGCTGAAAATTGTTTTACAGTGTTTTCTTGGCGCGAATATTAAGGACCTTTTTTTTCCAGTTTTTCTCATTGAGACAAGAGTCTAATGACTGTTAGTCATAGTTGGATTATCGGGCCAGCTGCTCTTCCAAGCCACTAAAATGTCTCGAGAATTCACTATAAAGGTTCCAGCATCGTCTGCGAACATAGGGCCAGGCTTTGATGTTTTAGGTATTGCTTTAAACTTGTATCTGTCGATCAACGTCAAGATTGACGCTCATCAGTATGGAGAGCTTTCTCTTCAAGATCCTAACAACTGTATTTTAAGTTACGAGGGAGAGGGAGCAGATGTGGTTCCCTTGCAGTCAGATAAGAATTTGCTTACTCAGATGGCTTTGTATGTGTTACGTTGCCACGGCATTAACCATTTTCCACTAGGCACCAAGATTTCAGTGCACAACCAGGTTCCATTTGGTAGAGGGCTTGGTTCTTCTGGCACTGCCGTTGTTGGTGGAGCCTTATTAGGAAATGCCATTGGAGAATTGGGCTTATCTAAGCAGAGATGCCTAGATTACTGTCTTATGGTAGAGAGACACCCAGATAACATAAGTGCAACAATGATGGGAGGCTTTGTGGGTTCGTTTTTGAGACAGTTGAGCGACAAAGGATATCAGTTAGTTCACCAGCCCTTGAAGAATGTGTTGGAAAATTTCTCTGCTGACTCTACCATAGATGCTCCGCTTAACCTCGGTACGCACGTGACATATAATTGGTGCCAGAAGATCAAATGCGTAGCTATTATACCTCAGTTTGAAGTCAGCACTTCCAAATCACGGTCTGTTCTTCCTGAAAGTTACAAGAGGGCTGATGTTGTGTTTAATTTGCAAAGATTGGCTGTGTTGACGTCTGCTGTTGGCTCGGACATTCCGGACCCTGCCCTAATTTACCCTGCTATGCAAGACAGGCTTCATCAACCTTATAGGAAGGCGTTGATCCCAGGCCTTTCCTCAGTTGTGTCAGAATTCACTCCACAGACTCATACGGGACTCTTGGGTATCTGCTTGAGCGGTGCAGGACCAACCATTCTTTGCTTGGCCACGGAAAACTTTGAAAGGATAGCCCGGGATATTGTAGCCAGATTTAAGCAAGAAAAAGTCGAATGCAAGTGGCTATTACTAGAGCCAGCTTACGATGGAGCTACAGTGGAAGAGGTCAGTAAATTATGAAGTAGCATACATTTTAATACTATAGAATACTGTCTTTACTTAGCGAAGGAATGGGTCAGAACAGAGCATGGAGTAATAATGACCGCAGGTGAATGCTGCAGCTTGAACCAGGCTGCTCAGTGGAGTCAGTCATACAAATTCACCGGCCTTTGCAGCCATCAAAAGACCCACAATCAATCCAAATAATCCAAGAACAGAGCCAAAAATCTCAATGACAAGAATCTTAACGAATAATGAAGGGTCAGCGGCATCGGAGATGGCTGCAGTAGAACCCGTGACACCGACGCAAACACCGCAAATAAGATTGCTAATGCCAACTGTTAATCCGGCCCAAAATAAGCAATGTCCTGTATAGATGTTCTCCTTCGTATAGATGAGTGAGGCGGGAGTCACCTTGGCAGAGAACACGATAGCCATGATTAAGCCGTAGATGGCCACAACCTCACAGAAAATAATGGAAATAAGGTTCTTCGTGGTAATACGCGGTGCCCTCACGCCGGCACCAAGCACCGAAGTACCCGTTATAAAGATACCCCAAGCGGCACCGATCACAGAGAAGCCAATGCAGCACGAAATACCTAAATTGGCCCACATATATGGTGACGTTGTCTCTAAAAAGTCTCCCACGTTGAAAAGCTCACCAGATCCAGTCAACAACATATAGCATCCCACGGATAAAAGTACCGTGATCACGATCGCTGATAATGTGTACGACATACTGATGAATACCTGGCTGCCTGTCTGGATATTCCTTTCCTTTGTTCACAGTTATACAAAGGGTGCAAATCACTTCTGAATGCAGCGCGGAAGCGCAGAGCTCTCCAAATCCACAGTTTTTACCCGCGAACAACAATGGCAGATATGGGGAATAAAATGAAGCACTGCATTTATATCTATAACGATATACAATTACTTATACTGACAACTTAGTTACGCATCCATATCCATATAATCAGGGTTCTTGCGAAGAATTACCATGCCTTCTAAAGATGAGGCTATTGGAATATTCTCGTCTGTCTCCAGCTCGGCTCTTTCTCCATCTCCAAGTAAGACAGGTGTTGAATGTGTCACCCACCCAGTGATAGTCTTTGGTTTACCGGCCTGTCCAACCACGTCCACTGCCTGTCCCACTCTCACGTTCACTTTGGTTGGTTTCAAATCCGAGTCCACCGTTACAAGCATTCTAGGCTTGATTGCAGATGTAATATAGTATAGAAGGCTCGAATTCTGGTCCAAAATGAATGATCTAGGATCCATCAATGCGATAGCTATCGTCAATAGAGATGCCAAGCCAACCTTGGACAGAGACTGTCTATCCACCGTAAATGGTGATAGTGTAAGTGTACCTTTACCTAGATGCACCAATCCCTGGGAGATACGAGTGATAAACAATCCATTCTGGTCATTAATGTAATATGACGCCAATTGACGCAGTAACTGGGCCAGACGTGCATTATTTGTACCAGCTCCCACAAGACCCATAGAAAAGATAGCGTTGTAAGCAACATCCAAGTCTTGGTCATGCGAATATCTGGACAAAGTGTCGTAAACGCTCATTTCAGGGCTAGATGCACTCACTAATCCCATAGCCAACGGCACCGCACGACGCATTAGAGGCGTTCCGTAATGCATTAAATGATCAAAGTGACGAAGAGACATTTCCTGTCCAATCTCCTCGCCCATTGCAATCAATGCTAATCCAAGGACACAGTATCCCTGATAAGTATCATCCTCTTCTGCATTTTTGCTGCTGCTTTCACTTTCGTCTGACTCTTCACTATCAATTTTACTTTTCGCCTCGTCGATGTCCATTTTGCTGTCATCTTTCACTTCCGTCGACTCTGTAGACTCTGTATTATCATTGACCTGCCCTTCTTCTTCCTCATCATTCTCATTTTCATTCTCGTTCTCGTTCTCATTTTCATTCTCGTTCTCATTCTCATTCTCATTCTCGTTCTCGTTCTCATTCTCGTCCTCCTCTTCCTCATCCTCCTCTTCTTCTTCTTCCTTCTGCTCTACATTGCACATCTGAAGAAGCTGCTGAATCTGAAGAACATTACCAGTACCAGCGTACGAACAGATAGTCACCAACACTTTCAAAGTTTTAACAATTGGATGCTCAATAGCTTCAATAGTCTCTAGGACATCATCAACTTGATCATACTTGCCTATGTACAACAATCCCAAACCTAATGACATGAATCGAATCCATTTCGAGGTCAGCTCCACCGGTTCTTTCTCTAATAGAGCCTGCAAGATTGTAGAGGTAATGTCACCATTACATGTGCCCACAAACACGTGGCCAAGAGCCAACGCTGCTAAGGATTGAATCTCTAATGAAACCGAAGGCTCTGAAACCAACGGAGAAAGTAGATTCAAAACTTCCTCATTTTCACTACCAGCAAAGGCAATACCCAAACCAGTAATGGCGGCAGCGGTCAATCGCTTATCCTGTTTGTTTTCCGCAGATATGTAGTCTTCTAATATTAAAGAGCAGGCTCCACATCATCGTGAACACTGGCTGTGGCAATACCCATACCGAGCAAAGCACCAGCTTTAACCTCGATTTGTTCAGAATATAGATACTTGTCCATTACTTGGAGACCTTCATTTGTGTCCCAAAGATTCACCATACCTAAAGATGCAGTGGTGGAAAGCATTCCTTCTCCTTTGGTCCTGTAGACCCACTTTTCATCTCCTATTAATTTCTCTGTACCATATCCTGCATTCAAAAAAGCATTGAC
This sequence comes from Brettanomyces nanus, assembly GCF_011074865.1. Taxonomy (NCBI): domain Eukaryota; kingdom Fungi; phylum Ascomycota; class Pichiomycetes; order Pichiales; family Pichiaceae; genus Brettanomyces; species Brettanomyces nanus. The sequence goes on along the minus strand of NC_052376.1, from coordinate 148,116 downwards.
AAAAGCTGCAGCAAGATTCTGTTTAGCACTTTCTAAACGGGAGGTAGAAGCAAAGATTGAAGTTTCTAAATGTGATTTATACACATCTTCAGGAACCTTGGGTTTTAGTAAGTTCAATTCTCCAACCAAATACTTGTAATACTCAGACAGTTTAACATTGGAAATGCACTCTTGAACAGACTCATTGTCAACTTTGAAGCAGGAGTTTTGTCGACCCAACATAAATCCCAGTTGTTTCTGAACCAGCTCATCATCAGTAGCATCAAAAACGGCCCTAATAAGTGACTCATCATCCAACCTAATGGCCAAAGTGAGTGCTTGAGGTAATTGATTGTTGCTAAGATATATTGTGAACGCCGTGTTGAGGAAAGAAAGATCATCCGGTGGTGCCAAAAGAGGCACGCATGCCACCATGTAGTTACAAACACGTCCATAGGTGTCTTTATCGACATATTGAGGTAACTTTTCAATCTGCTCGATTTCCAACAATAGATCAACAGCTTCAGTCTCCCCATTATGCTTCAGGAAATATTCAACAATAATTATGGAAAGTTTGATTAAAGTCTCTGAATTTTCTGGAAGCGAGGACACACCCTTAACAGCAGCAACAGTAGCAGTGGTAGTAAGAGTGGTGGCGTCCTTTTCGACTTCTTTCTTTGTGTCTGACTCCTCGTCAACAGCAGATCCTATCTTCTTCTTCTCCTCCTCGGAGGTTTCCCCTGAACCTTCCAATGCCTCTTGATAAGCCTCTCCAATTTCCAAGGAAAGATGTCTAAGATACTCGTGACCCCATTCACCGATGGATAAATCAAATTTGCTTCTCAATCTCCATTTAAGGCACTCTCTTTTGTACTGAGGACCATCCGTCTCGGAATAAGTCATACCCAAAATGGATAAAACATCGCTCAGCTTGTCCTTCAACGATTGATCGGTGCATTTTTCAGCCAAAGCAACTAATGCAGGATAATGGGGACGTAAGAACTTCAACGGTTTGGGAACTGCCGTCATAGAGGACGTAGATTCCCTAATAAGTTTCTTCATACTCTCTAATGCAGTCTCATATAAATCAGTCTGTGTTCCCAACAATCTCTCCACCAACATATCCAAATCGGACTTCAATTGAAGATCCTCCTCGCTGAGTTCTTCCTCTTCTTTGTGGCCATCCTTCTTTTTCTTTGAGGCATCCTTCTTCGCCTTTTTGGGTGTATCATCACCATGCTTACTTTTATCCTGTATCTGTGCCATACTGAACAACTAATGGTACCGCGCAGTAATTGGAAAGTAACAAAAATACCTCTTAAACTATAATTGAGGAGAGAAGGAAACAAACCTCCAAATAGGTTTTTCGTCGCCTTCAAAATTGTGAGGCAAATCGTAGGAGAAGACAAAAAAAAACTTTCAACACAATCTTTCGATTAGGTAATATATCGCGTAAGTGTACTTTATGTATTAATCTATTACTCGGCTAACAAGTCATTAAGAAGCCAGTTAAGTTCATTGGGTGTTCCTATAGCGGGATCACTCAATGCCAGATTGGGCTTCGGTATTTGGGGCTTTTCATCGACGTGGCTCTTTGGCCTCAAGAGATAACTAATAGGAGAATGCTTCTTAGGATGAACCATCATCGGTCTTTTTGTCGCCGTAACATTATTGGTTCCAGACCTCTCTGTAGCTTCCCCATCCTTGATATCCTGGTGAGAATCGTTATTATCATGCTCCTGTGGTGCAGTTGTTGTGATTGTTGTTGTGGTTGTAGATGCTGTAGATGCTATTGTTTTTGTTTTTGTTGGTGGTGATGTTGCGTCGTCGTTACTTTCCTTCATCTCCTGCTTCTGTCTCTGAAGTTGAACAATAGACTCGTCATCATCATTCTTCAACAGAACATCTGACATGTAATATATAGAGCCATAGCTGTCAATTAGATGAGGTGCAAAGGTCATTGAGTCGTGCAAATCCTCGGCCGTCAGCGTAACGCGCTTACGTTTATTGGAGACATGATTTGTACTAGCCGTTTCTAATTTTCTCTTGCGAACACGAGCAATAGCAGTCTCGATAATGCTTTTAAGATGGCATTCAAGACCAACGGATAGAACTTGTGCTGCCATAGGATCGACACTACCAGGAAGTCCATGTTCCCGAGCAATGCCTAGCATTCTCGTTAGTAGAGAGTCCTTTTCAGGAAGTTCAAAGCTATCAGAGCAGAGAGGAGCCTTTATGCCGTTGGCCACATCCTGAGCCCACTTGCTGGCCTGAACTACTGTGGCACCAACACTTTCTTTCGTACGTGGAGCGTCTCCCTTGGGAGTTTTTATCGGAACCTTGGGTAACATAGCCTGTCTAGTTAAAGCCATGGTACTGTTTGTCATACCTTTCTTTCCTGATTCTCTAGTAATATTCTTCAATCTTTTCCGTTCTCTGATTGACAGAGACAGGATATCCTTTTTGAGGATCTCATACTGGGATGATCTACCGGCCTTTCTCTTCTTGTTCTGCTGAGACTGACTTCCGAAACCGGCAGATGACATACCATCAGAAGGTTCTGCCCTTAGGCAATTGGCCAAGTTGGCAAGTAAAAGCTGATTGTGAAATCTGACCGTGGTCTTATCAAGAATCGAATTCAACTTCTCCATCAATTCCAGTCTTGAAAGCTTTCCAACAAGGAACAACGAAACCGCTATCTGGTATTGATCCCAGCTTTTGCCAAGCCTCTTCTGGAACTCTACTACGAGGTGATCTATGTTAACACGCTTGTGAAGTTCCGATGTATATTCCTTGGCGGAACTTCGGATGGATCCCCTGGTAGGCCCTTGGTCAGATTCCCCAGTAGATCCCTGTACAGAGGGATTGATCGTTCCTCCAGTAGCAGTAACAATTTCCTCCTTTCTCATCGCATTATCAACAACACGAACACCGGCAGAATCATTCTTCCTAACAGAAGGCTTAGATTCAGTAGCTACAGACATATAAAATGCAACAATCAACAAATATCGTGCTACTGCAGATCCAATAGATACGAAAAGGAACAAAGATAATAAGGAAGTGTAATTCCGAATTCGAGCCAGATTTCAAAACGCCGCTCCTCGAGCAGAGAAAAAAATCGTTCGAGCAGTGAAAAATTGCAGGAAAGCTTGATGTAAAGCGGGAGCAGAAATGATAGGTGGTGGACCTCCAAGAGCTATTTTAATACTATAATCATGATCTGCTTCTTCATGGCATTCTAACGGTACAGCTTTCAGCACTATTTCTGTCAAAAAGGTCCTTTTCAGTACCCCCTTGGAGCCCTGGGGTAAGTGCTTACGTAATCAGGTTTGCGAGCACCGCGCTATAACAATAATAGCTGTGCCTCGGTACAACTTTTGGCACAGCTATTATTAGAAACGCGTTTGTACATAAATTGAGAGAGTATTTGATCCGGACAACTTGACGTAAGATGTTTTCTCTTGACACCATCAAAATGAATGGGAATATGGACCAGTATCACGTTTTTCGAGTGTTCCAACAGAACTTTATAGTAGATAAACGGTTCCAGCTCATTAAGGGCTTAGGCCAAGGTGCCTATGGTATCGTCTGTTCTGCCAAGTATCTGGATGGTGAAGAGGGAGAAGACAAGGTAGCCATCAAGAAGATCACAAACATATTCAGTAAGAAGATTCTCTGCAAACGAGCTCTTAGGGAAATCAAGTTACTTCATCATTTCAGAGGCCATAAGAACATTACCTGTCTTTATGATTTGGACGTGGTGCCGGATGCCAACGGTAATTTCAACGAAATTTACCTATATGAGGAGTTGATGGAATGTGACATGCATCAAATTATTCGTTCTGGTCAGCCTCTAACTGATGCTCATTATCAATCATTTGTCTACCAGATACTCTGTGGTCTAAAGTACATACATTCAGCAGATGTTCTTCATCGAGATTTGAAGCCTGGAAATCTTCTTGTGAATGCCGACTGTGAGTTGAAGATCTGCGACTTTGGTTTGGCCCGTGGTTATTCCAGCGATCCTGCAAAGAACAATGGTTTTATGACCGAGTATGTGGCCACTAGATGGTATCGTGCACCAGAGATCATTCTTAGTTTCCAAGGTTACACTAAAGCCATAGACATGTGGTCTGTTGGCTGTGTTCTTGCCGAACTACTTGGAGGTGCCACTATTTTTAAAGGAAAGGACTACGTTGACCAATTAAATCAGGTTCTACGTGTTCTAGGTACTCCTGACGAGAAAACTGTCGAGAGTATCAAATCTCCTAGAGCTAGGGCCTACATAAGATCGCTTCCTTATATGCCTAGAATTCCCTTTGAGACTCTGTATCCGAATGCATCTCCCTTGGCTTTGGATCTTCTGGGAAAGATGCTTACTTTAGATCCTCAGCAGAGAATATCTGTCGACCAAGCTCTGGAGCATCCTTATTTGGAAGTTTGGCATGATCCTAATGATGAGCCTGTTTGCCCTCGTAAATTTGATTTTTCCTTTGAAGAAGTCGACGATCTGCAAAGAATGAAGAAGATTATTGTTGACGAAGTCGCCAGTTTTAGAGAGTATGTTCGTAAGCCACTTGAAGAGCAAGAGAGAATTTACCAGGAGGAGCAAGAAGAGCAGCACCAAAAGCAGCAAGAAGAGAAAAGACAGCAACAGCAGTTTCAGCAACAACAACAAAATCAATCTCCAGGACTACCACAACAGTTCCAATCGCCTGAACAGTACGATCAGTCACAGTTCGAGTATCTTCAATCTCCATCGCATCCTTCCATGGTCAGTTCCTTGCAAACCCCTACGGATATCAGCCGAAATGACACTGATATGCCACCAAGACCCGAAGAAGTTACCGATAATGGTCAAATGGACCTTGAGCATGAGTTGGTTTACGGAGCAGATAGATATAACTGATATAATCATACATAATGTACATAATTCATCCATACAAGTCGACTTCGGGGTCAATATATTCCTCCGTAGAGAAAGATCTCGTTGCAGCAGCCTCGTAGCATGTGTACATTCCATCGAATGCTTTCTTTAACCAATTGAATAGGGCGTCGTAAACTATCAAGTTGGCGTTGTGATACTTGATAGCATGGTCGCTGTCCGGAAAAACGTGAACATCATAGTTTTCCACACCAGCTTGATTCATCATATCTAAGAATTTCATGCTATTCTGAAAATGCACGTTATCATCACCTGTTCCATGCATAAGAAGGAATCGTGTCACATCTTTGAAGTGGTCAGGCTCGTGGACCGAGCTGTTCATGTAATTTGCATTTTCTTGTGGTGTATGCATATATCTCTCTGTGTAAATGGAATCATAGAATCTCCAATTAGTCACAGGTGCCACTGCCATACCGTATTTAAAAACGTTTCCAGCATCCTGCTCCAATGTTTTCAATGTCATGAATCCTCCGTATGACCAACCCCAAATTGCTGTCCTCTGTGAATCTATGTATTCCTTTTCTGTGAAAATCTTGGCAGCTGAAATCTGGTCCAGCACCTCGTAGTACGACAAGTTGTCCCTCACCACATTTCTGAATGCCCTTCCTTTGAATCCAGTTCCTCTTCCGTCTACTGTCACTACCACTGCATTTAATTCTGATGCCACAATCGATGAAAAGCTCATGCTATAGGTCTTCTGAACCAATTGTGATCCAGGACCTCCATACACAAAGAATAGTAACGGATATTTCTTTTTGGGATCAAATTCAAGAGGGAAAGTCTGTTTATAGTTCACTATCACACCGTCCCCAAGGTCCAACTCTCCAAATTCACTTTCTGGAACCTCATAGAATTGTAACCTATCCCTCAAAGCAGTATTTGAAACCAGTACTTCTTCCGTGTCATTATGCAAGTCGACAATCTTCTGGTAAGGCACATAAGGGCCATCATAGTTCAATAACAAATATCTGGAACCCTTAGAAAACGATACAGAATACCATCCTTCCTCAGAAACATCCGTGATATTGCGTCTATTCGACCCATCCAAATCCACAGAATAGAGGTGTCTTTCTACAGACGATTTCTCTGTTGAAAGATAGTATACTCTGCTTTCGACGTAGTCAAATGCGGCAGCGCCTCCATCAACTTCCCAAGGCCCTGAAGTTAGTAATGCTTTAGGCTCGGAGGCTGTTGGTGGTGAAAAATAGGCCAAATGGTCGTATCCATCAACATCTATCACATCTATGTAACCATCTTCCTGTCTAATGCCTGACTTCGGAATATATAGAGTATTGTGCTCAATCTCGAACCAACTTTGACCCTTCACATTGTCAGAACGGGCCAAAATGCTGATCAAATTGTCTCCATCAGCTTCTATAATGAAAACCTTCAACACGTCCGATTCTCTATTTGTCGTCTTCACAAGTACTTGCTGGTCACCCACCCAGACCATCTCCGTTATCAACCTAGTTTCATTAGGGATTTCAGAGTCATGATAAAAACTATCCTCGGGTTTTAAAGACTTAACAAGGCTTTTTTCAACATCATACACCAAAAAATCTACTACAGGATTGGGATATCCAGCTTTAGGATATTTGATCTCTTTAAGTTCAGGATAGGAATCGTTAGCGCTTTGATCATCCTGAACAAAGTAAGGAATCGGATAGATGGGCACCTGAGTATCGTTAATTCTGAGCATGGAAATATATTTGGAATTAGGAGACCACCAAAGCGCCGTATCGCTCTCAAATACCTCTTCTTCGTAGACCCAATCAGGTTTTCCGTAAAAAATATCTGTACCACCATCTTCTGTAACCTGCTTCAGCGTTGGATGAACGAAGTCTGAGATTTTCTTAAGGTAGACATTGTTTTCCAAAACAAATGCAACGCTAAGAGAGTCTGGAGACCACTTTGCTAAGGCTATCTTGCTGTTGAGTGTAATATCTGGATCATACAAAGCCTGTATAGAGGAAGTCTTGATGTCATAGATGAAATAAGCGGCAAAAAAGGAGTGCCTCCAATTATGAATTTTATCACAAACAATAAGAATGTGTTCCAGATCATCACTGAATACGATATCCTCGATGGAATACCTCTTTCGTTCATATTCGATGGATGTACCTCTGTACAAAACTTTTGAAAACTTGGAATTCTGAACGCTTTTAAGAATATAGGCAGAGTCATCGGTCAAAATATAGTCACCAGTATCATTTGTAAGTGAGTTTGGTGTCCTGATCCATTGAATTTCTCTATATTTCGGAGAAAAGGTTCCGTTTCTGACTAATTGGAATGAGAGAGGAGTCTTTGTACCGGAATAAACGTGAGGGTGAGGAATAATGCCGCCAGAAAATGAAGTCTGATGATGTTGTAGCTCATGAAAGTTCCTGTAAAAAGCATTAACCTGCCATAGAAGCAAACTGGAACCATATATTAGTAGTAGCGAAACTAGAGATAGCCAACTGAATGTATGAGAAATGATACCACGAGAACGGCGAATTCTCAGCAGAGCAGACGTACTGCTAGAGCCTCGAAACTCTTGTGAACCAAGCTGCTCAGACTTTTCAGGGTCCATATAAATAAAATGAATACGTTTTATAGAAAGAAAATAAGAGTGCAGCCAAGACCTCAGACAAAATGGTGATAAAAATAGCTGCAGCGCGAAATTCAGGGGGTGTCGGTTCGAATATTAATTAAACCTAAAATGGAAGCTTCTTGAAGAGGGAATTCGTAAGCATGAAGAATGTCGGATAATTCCGAAAACAACAGTTTCATCTGCACTCGCCACAAGCTGTTCATCATCCTTCTTTTTTTTTGATTAGTAAGAGATGTGGCGAGTGTTTCGGGGTTTCCCGAAGATATATATGAGACTGGCGAGTGGCGGAGAAACTATTAAACCTGAACTACTTAGTTTGTTTCTTATCAAAAACTGTTTGAGAACTTGAATTAACTGAAAAATGCCTTTTAAAGTCGCAATTGTTGGAACAGGTATCTTTGCCACCGATGCGCATCTTCCTGCTCTACTAAAATCTGAGTATTTTACCCCCTATTCATGTTTCAATAGAACCAGGGCCAAGGCAGAGAAGTTTGCCAAGGTGGCGGGTATTTCGAAGATTTATAATTCTATGGAGGAAGCCTTCGAGGATCCGGAAGTTGACATTGTAGATGCTTTACTTCCTGTTCAGTACAATTTGGCTGCTGTTAGATTGGCTGTCAAGCATAAGAAGAGCTTATGCTTTGAGAAACCTGTGGCCGCCAATATGAAACAGGCGAAGGAGATCGTCAGGTTAACAAAGGAAAATCCTAATTTGATTATCGCCATCGGAGAGAACTGGTCTTATCTCAAGGCTGTACCGGCCATGAAGGAAGCCATTTCTAAGATTGGAAAGATATATTCTTTTACCTATCAATCGACTGGTCAGTTCCATTTTGACGGTAAGTATCTTAATACATCATGGAGATTGCATCCAGAGCATATCGGAGGCTATTTGTCTGATGGTGGTGTCCATCAATTGGCTCTTCTTACTGGGGTTTTAGGCAAGGTTAAAAAGGTTAACGCTCATACTAAGCAGGTGAGACAGCTCAGTGGAGATGATGACATTCTCTACTCGTTGTTGGAGATGGATAGCGGTCTCATTGGAACTTTTACCTATGGTTCAGCATTTGGCAATGCTGAAAAAAGAGGAATGTTTGAAGTTATGGGTGACAATGGTAGTGTTTCCTTTGATTTTGGCCCTGGTCACCTAGAGCATCTCACTTTGAGGGTTGGTGGAAGCACTTCTCACTCTGAATCATACACAAAGGAGATAGATATTGAAGGTGAAGACAGAACTCCTCTTTCTGAGTTCACTGCTTTAGGTAAGGCTTTGACTACTGGGGATAAGTCCACTATTGTTGCAACTCCTGAAGTAGTTTATCACCATTTGGCTGTAATTGATGCGGCCTTGAAAAGTTCTGCTAAAGATGGAGAAAGTGTTTTAGTGATGCAGTGACCGGCTTATAGTTTTCAGTCTTTGGTTACTTTACATAATTATATCTAAATAATGATGTTCTTTTTCTATTATTATTGCTATTCTTGTTGTTCTTGTTCTTGTTTTTTCTTCTGTTGCACCTCAATTGGCTCTTCGCTCATGTGACTTCTCATCAAAGTAAGAGCAAGGCATGCAATGATACTGACACCACACATCAACACTAAAATCATGTTTGAATTTCTGTAGAGATTCTTTTCATCAGAAGGCCATCCACTGTATAAGGCGTATGTAGATGTCACCGAACCCAAATTACCGAGGCCCGACACAATAGCAGCAGCTGCTGCACATCCAACATCGCCGTAGATTTTGGTCATGATCTCTGAAGCTAACGTCATACAAATAGGAACGGTCGGTCCTAAGCCAAATCCAGCAATAAGTAATCCTCCCCATCTACTCCAAGAACTTTTCGCATATGTAGTCACTAAAAGTCCCACTATAATGATAACAGCTGCACCACAGAAGAAAACGTATCTCTTCTGCTTGTATCTATCAGCAAATGGAGTGACAATCAAGATCGAAGCAAAGTCAAACAACCAAATGGGAGCATATAATAAAGAGATGGATATGCCAGATAGATTTGGGTTATTAACTTTGATTAAAGTTGTCGCAAAAACAGCCAAGCCGTAGCCAACACCAACCACTCCAAAATACATAATGATGAGGGCCCAAGTACGGACATCCATCAACACTCTAACCAAATCTTTCACGCCCCAAGACACTCTTTTATATCTTTGTTTCATGTCCACAGCGTGCATTTGTCGTTCTTCGTGTGATAATGGCTGTTTTGGGGTAAAATACTTTTGGAATCTTTTAGGCAAGATATGTCTATTCCATTTGGAATTGACCGCCAAGTACTGAGGTCTGTCAGGAAGCCACCATATAAGTGAAATACCATCTACTATGAGAATGGTACCGTAAACAATATACAACCACTTCCAGCCAAAGTATCCGTGTACCATATCCATTTTCTGGAAACCCGCAGAAACTAGGCCTGCAGCAGCAGCACTAAGCTGAGCAGCAGTGAAGTAGTAACCAATTCTTCTTGCGGTTCTCTGCTCAGGGTACCAAAGAGATATATAGTAAGTCATTCCAGGCCACGTACCAGACCCGGCAAAGCCTGACATGAATCTAATGGCAATAAGACCAGAAGCATTATGAAGAGCAGAGTAACACAGATAGCAAACACCGACAGTAACCACAATACGGCAAAGCCAAACTTGAGGCGAAAGTTGAGTCATGATCAAGTTCATAGGAAGATCAAAAATAATATAAGCCACATAGTATAAAGCACTTGCGGTGGAAAGATCGTGTCCTTTTAAGTCCAAAGACGCTGCCAACGAATGATTTGTCTCATAGTTCATGGTAAGAGTGTTACCGTAAGCAGAAGAGCCAAAGGAAGTAAGGAAGTAAAGGCACCATAATGCGGGAATTATCCTATAATCCAAATGACGGTAAACTTTGTCTAGTTCCTTATCTGTAGGAAGAATCTGTGGCACTGAATTACAGGATGTAGTGACAGCCAATTTTGATTCTGGGTCATCAGAAGAGAGCTTCCCAGACGTAGCAGAAGGGGCTGTAGAATCTTTGTCCCACATAAATAGGAAACAAAGTGACTGAGATTTTGGATTCCAGTATGCAAGAATGTTGGTAGGAAATGAAAAAATGATGCCCTTATATAGTGGTCTCGGTGCCAAACAAGAATCCTAAATCGTACCCATTTGAGGGGTGACAAAATATTGTGCGCGAAATTTTTCAATGCAGGTGAATCATGGTGAATCATTGCCAGGAAGTGAAAATAAGGTGGAGTAACAATGTAAGATGACCAGAAATGCCGAACTTAGTTAGGGATCTAGTCATGCCCGGTAATTGTTAAGGGAGACTAGGGATGTTGGGTACTTCGGATGTTAATATTGTGCAGCGTCGTGGTTTTCAAAGAAATTGTGAGTCATCTGTTAGAGAGGTTCGGTCGAGAGTGACCAGAACAAATATCTCAGAACAGGCCACTTTTAGTATAACACAATGGATGCATGTTTGTCAATTGTATTGTCGTTCCGTTTGCAGTAGATGTATGTACAGGCAGAATCAAGTTGAGGAGTAGGTATCTAATCACATATCCATTTTCTTTACCTGAGTTTAAGGTGTACGGATGTTACTAAAAAAAATTTCACATAGTTGGAATATATTCCAGCCGATGATAAATATACTTCTCTTGATATGAACAGTAGCATTGATCTTGCGAAAAGATGAATGCTGTTAAAAATGCTGGAGAAGTGTTACAAAGGACATCTGAGTATCTAGAATCGGGATTGGTCACCAAGCAACCGGCGTGGTATAGAGTTCTAGCGTACCATCCACCTGTTAAAAACCACACCAAAACCATTAGACCTCTTGTGTTGAGAAAGATTAAAGAGGAGGAAGTTAGTACCTTGAAAAAAATCATGAGCCATAATAAAGGAGATCTATTTTACAAGACACGATTAAGGCCTAAGCATATGGCTGCTAACTTCCTTAAACCGCAGAAGTTACACTTTATTGAGGATGACTTGAGGGATCTTTTCTACAAGCAGCATCCTTGGGAATTGGCGGATCCAAAGAGCTTAATCGAGAACGAGAATTCTATTGATTTGGAGAAACTTGATTGGTCCACTATGAGACAGTACACCAAGAAGTTGGACGGAGAATCCGTTGTTCAAAGGACGATTTACTTGATGAAAAATGAGGATCAGTTGCTATTGAATGCTTTTGAGCAGTCCAAGTATGAGTATTATAGATTAAAGATCGAAGATGAGACGGAAATAAACGTTGCAGAGGAGCAAGGAGAGATGTTTGGCGCAGTGTACGGAAAATCCATGGTTGAATACGGTTTCGATAAAGAGATGGAAGTGCTAAGTAAATGGAAGGAAGATGCTGTTGAACAGACAAGAGTTATGGAAGCCAAGAGATCAAACTCCTCTTCTGGGGGTCTGGCCAGGCAGGAAAATAAAGGGCTAGAGGAAGATGAAGGAGAAGAAGACGCAACTGAAGAAACGTCCGGCTCTAATGAAGGTGTCACAGAGGAGGATCTCTTGAAAGAGTTGAGAAAGTGAAGATACCCTTGTGCCGACACACCCTGTTTATAGTATAGTCTAAGAATATTTATGATTTCATTGAGATGTATATACAAACGACAAGTGTTTGCCTAGAACCACGTTCTCTTGTCCTCCTTTCTCTTTTCCAATCTCTTTTTGTACTTGGATCCTCTGTACTGTATAAGCACATCATCGGCCTTGGCCATACCTTCCTCAAGACGTTTCATTCTGTCATCATAAGTTCTTTCCCATTTATGTCCCTTCGGTCTCAACACACCTCTAAGAACGGGCTTCGATTCGTATTTCTCGGCAAACAGTTTCTTTCCATTGGCCAATGAGGGCATTAGATCTACAATTCCGAATTTGTATGCAAGCTTGTACAATTCCGATTGTCTTCTCAGTGAATATATAGGATCATGGAATGTCTTTGTTACGGGATGAATGTTGCTGAGAAACGGATTGGCATCTGGTGCATTGGTTAATGTTGGCTTATTGGCGTAGCTTCTGATCGGTGAAGGTGGATACCGCGTGAAGAAATTCTGAAGCTTCATGGGAAGTTTCTTAAATGCCTGCTGTGCGTTTAAATTAAAGAACCTCGTGGACATAATATAAGTTAGGCGTAGATAAAGACTAGATTGTCCCTGTCCTGCGTCCTTCTTATTTTGTTCCCCTTGTTCTTTTCTTGGCTCTTAAAATTTTTTTCATCAATTGTCCGCATAAATTCATAATTTATGCACATTAACTAAAGAGAAGAAAAAAAAATCATAGCTGCCCGTTTAGGTAATTTTGTAGTAAGCGCGGGTATTGTCTTGGATCCATTTCTATCGTCTTGAAAATTTTTTTCCTTTTTACTCTGACTCACGAAGAGTATATATATACCCGGGTAGGCTTCTTTGAAAAGATTTTTTCCCTGGCATTCTCTTTACCCGATATCTGTTCAATCTTTGCTATCCATCTTTCATCATGTTAAGATTCGTCTTCAGGCCATTCAGCCTGTTGGCTCAAAAACGTCTGCTCTCTACATCGAAAGCTGTCCTCAATGCTGCATTGGGCTCAAAATCGTTTATAGATAGTAACGGCAAATATGCCGTGACGACGTATAGCAGACCTACAATTGTTCTGGAAAAGGGTAAAGGCCCTTATCTATGGGACCTTGAAGGTAAGAAGTACATAGATTTCTTTGCAGGAATTGCCGTTACCGCTTTGGGTCATTCCAACCCTGAAGTTGCAAAGATTATGTTTGATCAGGCCAAAACGTTGGTTCATAGCTCCAATTTGTACCATAATCTATGGACTCTTGAACTCAGTAAATTACTGGTTGAAAAAACCAAGCAATTTGGAGGTATGTACAATGCATCCAAGGTGTTTCTTTGCAACTCGGGTACTGAAGCCAATGAAGCTGCATTGAAGTTTGCGAGAAAGTACGGTACTTCAATCTCTTCTGATAAAACTGAGTTCATTACGTTTGAAAACTCTTTCCACGGTAGAACTTTCGGCTCTTTGGCAGTAACTCCTAACCCTAAATACCAGAAGCCATTTGCTCCATTGGTTCCCGGTGTGTCTGTCGCTACGCCTGGAGATATATCATCGGTTGAAAGTTTGATTAGTGACAAAACTTGTGGTGTCATTATCGAGCCTATTCAAGGAGAAGGAGGTGTGCATCCTCAGAGCACCGAGTTTTTGGTTGCTTTGAAGAAGTTGTGCCAGAAGCATAAGGCCCTTTTAATATACGATGAAATTCAGTGTGGATTGGGAAGATCTGGTAAATTATGGGCTCATTCCAGACTTCCAAATGAGGGACATCCAGATATTTTGACCATGGCTAAGGCCTTGGGTAACGGTTATCCTATTGGAGCTACGATGATCACAGAAGATATTGAATCCGTCTTGAAAGTTGGTGACCATGGTACCACTTTTGGAGGGAATCCATTAGGAGCCAGAATTGGTTGTTATGTGTTGAGTCAGATTGCTGACAAAGAGTTTCTAGATAATGTTGAAAAGAAGTCCGAGTTGTTTAAGGTCAAGTTGAACGAATTGAAAGAGAAGTTTCCCCAGCATATAAAGGAAGTCAGGGGAGAAGGATTGATTTTAGGTGTTGAATGTAATGAAAATCCATCCCCAGTTGTGGAGAGAGCCAGACAGCTCGGATTGTTGGTTATAACAGCAGGTGGTAATGTTATCAGAATCGTTCCTGCCTTGAATATCGATGATAACGTGATAATCGACGGCTTGAAGGTCCTCGAAAAGGCTATGGAAGAGATCTATAGCAATAATTAGGTTTTATTAGATTGTATTACACAATTTAGTTTGTCATCTCCATCTAACGTCTTGTACCACATCTAGAATATCTTCCTCATACTTCGAATCGATCGTAATTGCAACATAGAATCCAAAAATGATCGAAATGTAAAGTAAAATCAAAATAGATCCTTTGAAGTAGTTGGATTTACCTTCAGCATAAATATATGTGAACATGTAGACGGACATAAGGCATGCCACAAAGTCCCAACGAGGGAAAATCAGTGTAAATATCTTGGTGATGTCGAATATCCCTGCTTTGACACCTGACCAACAAGAGTACACTACGATGATAGGAATCTGTAGTAAGCACACTTGTAATGCATATGCAGAACCAATTTCCATGGAAAGTGCCACATTTCCGTGCATGGCAAACAGGATAGCGTTAATGAATTCGGTGGTATTTGGCACTAGTGCAAAGACTGTTAAACCCAAGAGCTTGGCATTAATAGGGAATTTCTTTAACACATCATCCACCACATCAACTAGCATCTCGGCAATAATAGCATAAGTTAAGGTAGCTAAAAGCAAAATGGTAGTGGATTTGGTTCTAGACCAATTGGGAGCATCGTGATTACCTTCTGCTTCTTGGGGTAGCTGTAGTGCCAACTTTGGTTGCACCTGCTGTTGAACAGAGGTCGCATTTCTAGTTAGATTTCTTGATAAGGCAGACTGCTCCATAGAAATCTGCAGTTTTGATGGTCTTTTGGATAAGTTCATTGAGGTGACACTAGAATTATCTGGAGTATTTGTGGTACCGGTATGTTTCTCCTTGTCGCCTGTCACCGGGGTGCTCCAAATCAGTGCGGCGTGCGTCTTCAAAGTAAACAATAATCCAATGCAGTACGCAGTGAAGAGACAGATGGCACAAATCATGGAGAAGGGTCTTAAATAGTCTAGAAATAGTTTGTCTATAACAACAGATGACTGAACCAAATGGCAACGCTTGCAAGTTTCACCAGCATTGGGTTCCACCGCACAACTTTCGCATCTTTCCTCGTATCTGCCAAATATCTGGTATAATATGGTAGGAGAAAGCATGACCAATGTAGCATATAGAAGCATAGTGGATGAAACACCGGCGGATGCAGGATTATATCTCTGCGTCTTTCGGTTGATGGCACCGCTGCACATAGACATACCAGGAAGAAGAAGCACAGCACCCAATATCGAGCCGATGATAGAGCCCTCTACCAACTTACCCTTGGATTGATCTAGGGCCACACCATATAAGAAAACTTCTACAATTGTTGAAAAGAATGCGTTGATAACAGCGCCAACGCCCATGGAAGTCTGAGCAGAAATGGATGCCACTGCTTGTCCTATGAAGTAAGCCAACGGAATAATGGAAGTTAAGCAAAGAACAAAAATCAACGAAGGATCGGTGATCCAGGTTGATATTCCTAAACTCTTCTTAACAAAGTAAAAGTCAAGAATGGTGAAGGCTACTAGGAAGTTCATATTGATGAAAAAAATGTTTGTTCCATCAACTGTGTACTTGTAGTAATGTAACCCAAAGGATCTGTAGGTACAGATTAAAATCGACTCGTTCTTGGGGTTGGCATTTAATCTTTTTTCGTAATACTCCTTTTCCGGCTCAAAAGAGAGAGCTAATGGATGGCGACGAATGTGGTTACCAAGAATAATCAAAACTTTGGCCATTGGAATGGTAAAGACACCCAGCCATTGAATAATTGCAATGAAAGAAGTAACTGGAATGATTACCAAGTAGAACAGGATAAAGAACACAACCCTTCCGATATTCCATTGTCCTCTTCCAAAAAGTCTTTTCTTGAAAGTAGTGTCGTCGTCATCATCATCATCGTCATTATGGTTCGGATTTTCGTTTCCATCATTTAAGAAGTATGAGTTACTGGATGTTGTACTTAGAGGGGTGCTTTCTGAGGCATGACCCATCATGGCATTAGGAGCGGAAAAGAAAAGTCTTCCCTCATTTTGTGCACGCCAGCGTCTGAACTCAGCCAGGGACGTTCCAATATGAGCATCTTCTTCCAGATAGTTCTTCTCCGAGTTCAAAAAAACAATCTTTCCGAAAGGATAGAAAAAGTAAAGGCCCAATCTAAAATACAATTTTGCATATTCAAAAGATTCATCCGTGGAATGAGAAGTGAATGTAGAGCAAATGGCAATGATAGAGCTCAACACTATGCAAATGAGAAATAGTAAAAGGCCAAATGTGATGGTCCACAAAAAGTTGAAGAGTTTGACACTTTTACCAACAGTTCCGGCTGTTTTAGGAGTGGAGTGAATGTCATGTTCAGCCGCCTCTTCGACAGAACGATGCTTTTTATAGACTGCAGGTTTCCAAATACGGATACCAAAAGGATGTGTCTCGTTAATTGCATCCTGGCGTTCTCTTAAGGTGAAACTTTCGTTGGAGCTTATTGATTCATTGTCTAGGTAATCTTCATCCTCCAGTTCCATATCCAGTGGAACTGTAGACACGCGTCCCGCAGGGGTCAAAAAATCATCAGCCTGCTCCGAAGGGCGATCTATTTCGGAGGACTGATCGTAAACGGAGTACCTAGAAGGCATTTTACGAAGAGTAGTGTCATCAGAGTTGTTTAGAACGGTTAAATTATCATCGCCACCCGTGGTAGTAGAACCCGGTGCAGTAGCTGTGACCTCTTTGGGGCGAGCCTTTAGATCGGCTATACTGGAATGAGGCAAAATATCACCGGGCTGCTGCGCAGACAATGTTCTTTGAGGTCTCCGTCTTTGACGAAGAGCCTCGCCATATCCTTCTATATAATCACGGCTCAGGTCTTCTTCGATCTCGTCTTCGTTATCGTCGACGCTAAAGATGAAACGAGATGATTCGCGTTTAGGATGCTTGGACTTGTTGGTTTTAACAGTGGCATTGAGTAGAGGAGAGCTTGGAAGAGAGCCTGTAGAGATGAATGTTCCATGTCCCATAGAAGAATCCATAGCAGGACCTAGCGAAGCGGCAGTACTAGCACCCGGAGTAGCAGTTCCACCTGATGCACTAACATTGGGAGAAGTGCAACCAAGCAGAGGACTATGGCTGTTGGCGGACTTATCTCGATCTCTGAGAAGAACAAATTGTCTATGATAGGAAGGAGGATGGGTGGAATGCTGTTTGACTAGGATGTGATTTGGAGGAAGTGGTGTGGATCTTATAGATCTGCTAGATTTCTGAAGACGGGGAGGATGCAGCTGGGAATTCTGAGAGTTCTGATGATGCAATTGGGGGACTGGCAGTTGCGAGGATCCATAAGATGATAAAGCAGTAGGAGCAGCAGTAGATGGAGCAGGTTGAGAGGAAATAGCGAGTTGAGATGCCGGTTGGCTGATAGAACGCGGATTTTTGGCAGTCCTATCCTTAGGATCTGCTGGAAGCAACGGATCAAAAGGAGGCTGAGAAGACATCAAAGCAAAGTGGTGGGTGGTTCTAGAGAATGCAGAAAATTAAGAGAAGGGAAAATTGATCAACTTTAGGTGGGATATCAAATGACTCTATGAAGAGGGAGAAAATTATTCAAATATGAACCGAAGAGAGAAATAAGAAAATAAAGATAGATCAGATTGATTGAACGAGAATGCGCTGAAAACGATTTGAAAATGAGCTTATATGAGTTGATTAGATTTTGAATACACAAGTAAATAATCGTATAGAAACTAGCTCAGATGATGAAGGGGATCATGGCTTTTCTCTCCTTTGGATAGTTATCGCCAAACTCTTCCTGATACCTGGAATGCTTCTGTTTTGCCCACATCATCATAGTACCGGTACCAATAACGAAAAACAAGTAGGCGGACCAATTATTGACCATGATGGCAAAGACGAGCCAACCGCAGGACTCAAAGAAGTAATTAGGGAAGGATACATACTCGAACATGAATCCGTGAGGAATCTTATGTTCTCTGGATCCGTCGGAACGTAACATTCTCAACATATAATGGCAGTAGAGGTTGCAAATTTCGCAAACAAGCCAGCAACCGGCGAATATTTCCACCTGCTTCAATGGGCGGTCCTCTACGTGATATAGCCA
The DNA here is from genome assembly GCF_011074865.1 of Brettanomyces nanus. Taxonomy (NCBI): domain Eukaryota; kingdom Fungi; phylum Ascomycota; class Pichiomycetes; order Pichiales; family Pichiaceae; genus Brettanomyces; species Brettanomyces nanus. The sequence continues at coordinate 129,764 of NC_052376.1, read as the reverse complement.
CTTTTGGTACCCCGAATAGAAGGAGCTTTGAGAGGAGTACACGCAGAAGGCCGTGAGCAATCCGTTGAACACCCAATAATGGCCACAGTTACGGAACAAGTAGGTGAGAGGCATTGTATCGGAAGAAAACAAATGCACAAACAAGGTCTCGTACTCTCTTTTCAGATAATGAAGTAGTGTAAGAATGTATGCAGCCTTCTGGGTGATTGTATTGTAGGTTGCGTCATAATAGCCGAAGTAAATAAGCGATTGAATGATGACAGGACCGAGGTACTCGATAAAGTAAACGGTTCTCCAGCCAATTTGACGACCGACATCTTTAGCACCCACCGAAAGAGTTGAAGATTTGGAAAAATCTAAGCCATTTTCTTCTAGAGTTTCATAATTCTTCAAAGTCTTGCGACTAGGCTTCTTAGTTGTCGTATCATCACCATCAAAGGTGAAGCAAAGTTTGACCCGATTGGGTTCGATATTATTGACCTTTGCATAAGCATTAATGATTGCCTGAACTCGGGTATTCGGTTCAGTATCACAATTGATCTTTTTGAGGTTCGTTGACCTTGGAATGATGAGTAAGTTGACCATTGTTGCTGGTAAAGAAGAAAAAGATAACATCAGGTAAGAAGGGTGATTTTGAATTTTTTCCAATTGTAGCATAGCGAGCGAAGCCAGCGAAGTCTGAGCAGCTTGCTCATGCCGCGCAGCTGGTCGCATGCTTTGTGGCCAGAACCGCGTGGAACCTACGGCAGGCCTATTCGGCGGCAGCGGTTCAAATTTTCCCGGTAGATTAAAGTCTCGTTTCTTCACCCTACCAACCTTCTTCTCATCTAATCAGCCCTATAATCTGTTGGACCATTATGAAACTTGTCCGATTCTTAATGAATCTCCCCAACGAAACGGTGCAGGTGGAGCTTAAAAATGGTACTGTGATCATCGGAGACATTATCTCAGTTACTCCTACTATGAACATGAACCTCAAAAATGTCAAAATGACGGTTAGAGATAGAAATCCGACGCAGCTAGAATACGTCAATATCAGAGGTAATCAGGTGCGGTTGGTTATTCTTCCGGATGAGTTAAACGTCGATAAAGTTCTTTCCGAGTCAATGGTTCGACCTAGAAGAACCCCTTCCACACTTCCTCCCCGTGTCGTTACTAAGGAAAGAGTTCCCAGAAGGAGAGCTTTCTGAGCACTTTCTGTACATTATAAGAAATTAATACATTAATACATTACTAAACGGTCTTCTCTTCTTCACGTTGTACTTCTTCGTCGAAGACACTCTGCATGAGACTTTGTCGGGGCTCTAATAATTCCTGATCCTCTAGTTGATCTCGACTAATTAGACGAGGTAGTATCAAGTCACAAAACTTATTTTGCGTCAATAGTCCATCTATATATTCATCCATATGCATCACGCGGGCTTCGTTATCGTAGTAATAGTTGATTTTGCGTCGATCGTTTAATAAAGGTTCTAGTTTTTCATATATCTGTACACTTGGTCTAGTAAGTCTTATATATAGGGCAGACAATGCAGTGAGGTACTTGAAGTCTGCTTGTACAGTTAGGTAATCAACGATATCATCACGTGGTTGCAACTGAAGGAGTTTTAATGTGATGCAAATGAATCTCGTTGGTCTTGTTCTACCTGTATTTGAATATGTGCCTAAAAGATGGACGTGTAAAACAGTCTCATCTAGAAGAGTGAGAATATTCAAAGGAACACAGTCTTTCTGCCAATAGAGAGAATCAAGAATGCGCTCTCGAAGGATCTTCTCTATTAGTAGTACAGGATTAACTCCATGAAGTTTCTGAGTATTCTGGGCCAAGCCACGATCTGTAATTATGTTCATCTGGCAAGATGACTTGAAGTTTGGGTTGATTGAGAGTTAGTGGTCTCTCTCATATAATCTTCCTCTATAAGTTCTATCTTTTGATAGTCGTGTCCAAACCAATTATGGCCAAAAGCCTAGCAAAGAAAAAATTTTCTCAGCGATCTCTAAAAGAAGGAGATTGAACTCTCTTTGTTCAGTCTGACAATCATTAGCGCTCGTGAAACATACGGAAATAGTACCTATAGCATGTCTGAGGAAGAACTTAACAAGAAAACGCAAGAGTTATCATTATCGGAAAAGGCCGAGGATTCTGAGGACGCAACGAAGGCTGAAGAAATTCCAGAATCGGAAGGTGCCCCAGAAACAGGGGCTGAAGAAGAGACTAAAGAAACTACAAAGCCAGGGGAATCCGAGGAGAAGAAAGAAGTTACCGTGTTAGAAAACAAGGAAGAGTTTACAGTCAAGCATCCACTTAACTCCAAATGGACCTTGTGGTATACAAAACCAGCTGTTGATAACAGTGAGAGCTGGGCAGACTTGTTGAAGCCTATAGTTTCTTTCAATACAGTTGAAGAGTTTTGGGGTGTCTATCACGCCGTTCCAAAGGCTGCCGATCTTCCAATGAAGTCAGATTACCATCTTTTTAGAGATGATATTAAGCCAGAGTGGGAAGACAAAACAAATGCTGAAGGTGGTAAGTGGTCGTGTCAAATCAGATCTAAAAAGGCAGATATCCATGACCTTTGGACCAGGTCTCTTTTGAGTGTCATCGGAGAGACAATCGAGCCCGATGAACAAAATGAAGTCAATGGTGTTGTTTTGAACGTGAGAAAGAATGGTTTCAGAATTGGTTTGTGGACAAAGACTTGCAATCGTGCCGCTTTGAAACCAATTGGAGAGAGATTTAAGAAGGTTCTTAAATTGTCTGATAATGAGACTATCGAGTTCATGAGCCACAAGGAATCCGGCGATAGAAACGCTGCTCCATTGATTATCATGTAATTTTGAGTTATGTCATAGCTAATATAAACAACCTTTGCGATTAGACAAGAAGCAGAGAGCTGAGCTTTTCTTTCCTTTCTTGAATTGGGTGTTGAGCTTTCATCTTTCATATTTCATTGCTTATGTATCTATACGAGTGTAGCAAAGCGTGCAAAAATTCATTGCTTTATGCCAATCTAAACTTACATAGTCTTTCTACATTTCTTTACTTTCTTGATTCGCTTGACATGGCAGTCCGTGGGGCTATTTCCTCTAGACTGTGTGCTACGAATCACCCTGCTGAATTAGAGTGATAAATCTCGACTTCTCTATCAGTTTATTGCTTTTTTGGAACTAGTACACAGTCCCACCATTATGATCTTCAAAAAGGTCGTACTGACACCTTCTCAATCGGGATAATTAGCCAAGAAAATTGTGGAGAAAAAAGCAATTTCGATAAGCTTAATCATTTCTTAAATGATGCTCTTCAAGTAATCGTGATTTGAGGTGTTTTGTGGTAACGGATAGCCATCAACCTTTTGTAAAAATGAGGGAAATGCGACAACCGACATTTCTTGTCTTTAAAACCTGAAACACTGGTTCTGTTACCTCTGGTTTTCATCCTTTACATTTTTCCATTCGTAGCACATCATTGTTCCTTTCGGGATTTTCCATTTCTCTATTTGGAATCAGTGCTAAAGCGTTCTCGCATAGGTACCCACGTCCGCCTTTTTCTTCCCCGCCTACAATTTTTCCTTCCCTCGCCCCCCTTTCCTTTCAATGGTCCACTACTTATTTTAGATTTATTAAATCGATACAGAGAAGGTGGCTTGGTTGCAGATCATTTTAGCCCGCCCTAACGCGCTTGGAAAATCTTAACTCTGACCCAAAATTTTGGATGGCTCGCATACTTTCCTTTTTGGTTCACATGGAGGATCCATAAATAAGTAAGAAAAAAGAAACAAGTGAGGATCGAGAATTGAGATCGCTGTAAATCATTGATGGTAATTAGGCCATCCTTGTCTCTAAGGTCTCGTTCAAGGGACCAAGGACTAAAAGAACAGTAGCTACATCTATTCCTCTTTTCGAATAGTAAAGAGGTCCTTACTTCATCTTCAGAAAGGTTTTACTAGTAAAATCATGTGACTGTTGGGCATATGACCTTTCTCAGCCTCACTCGACCGAAAATTTTCAACGGACTTTTAATGGTTGGAGGTACCTCACTGAAGCGGTGATCATCCTTCTACGTTTGAATTTGGACATAGAAAATGTCCGATGATGATGAGTTAGTGCCGATTCAGATGTTCGCCGAGCCAGAAAGCTATGTGGTGCCTACGCCAAAAGGCAAGGAGATCACTTATCATCTATCAGGCAGTGGAGAACCCGTATACGTAAATTTACTCGGCTCCTCACCGTTGTATGGTCATATTTTAACGAATGCATGCAAGTACTTAGCAGGATATTTGGAGAATCATACGGAGGACCTTGTTAAAACTAAAAATGTTTTAGAATATGGTGCTGGAGGCGCTTTACCTTCACTTATATGTGCCAAATCGGGTGCTTCAATGGTGGTGGCCACTGACTACCCCGACGCAGATCTAATATCCAACATTCAAAAGAATATTGATCAAAATCATGTCAATGCAAATTGTAAAACTGTCGGATTTATTTGGGGCAATGATCCCAAAGAGATTATGGCTCAGTTGGATAGTACGCATGCCGTAACTTTTGATACAATCATTCTCAGCGATGTCATTTTTAACCACACTGAGCATTATAAGTTGCTTAAATCGTGCAAGCAAATGTTGACGCCTATAACGGGGAAAGTATTAGTCACTTTCTCCCCTCATAGACCATGGCTATTCAAAGAGGATATGGATTTCTTTAACAAGGCTGAGGAGCAAGATTTTGCATTTGTTCCCGAATTGGTTGAGATGAAGCATTACTTGCCACTATTCAAAGACGACAAAGACGAAAGTACTAAGGAGATTAGAAGCCGCGTTTATTTTTACATGCTTCATGCGTCAAAGTAAAATAAGGTGCCAGGTTTATAGTATCTCCCTATGAATCAATTATGCATGTAGATATATAGACCAGAAGAAGGAAAATGCGTTTCAAAAATAGAACGGAAGCTGTAGGTTTCCTTAATACGACCAGGTTGTAGCCTGGCCATGCATCAAAATCAGAATCAAAAGCTGATGCGCGTTTTGGTTTCGACGCTTGCGGCCTATTGAACGCCAAAAATGGCTGCTTTCCTTTCCATTAATTTGCGTGGCTCGCTAATCTTAGCTGCTGAAGCCTTTTTGAGATCATTCTGAGGCTTGATTTGGCCCACATCTAAAAAAGCTTGATCAGGGCGGGAAAATATTATTTCCTAATTTGGACTAATGACATGCGTCATCAAACGACAGGACCCTCGGATCAAAAAAAAATATTTTGGAGCTTTCATAATTGCATGGTTATGGGTATACAAGAATGGTTAATGCTGTACGAATGTATATCTTCGTAAGTATAATGTAGCCTCTCTGAGAGAAGTTGAGTGAACGATGTAAACTCGTAAAACTAACCAACCTAGACGAAGAAAAACTAACAATGTCAAGAAATAATTGCCCAAATCCCTAGGTAAAAAGAAACGACAAATGAAGAATCGCGTTAGAAGGAGATGTTCAATCGATTTAAAGGGGGGGCTGATACTTACATGCGGAACAAAAAGAGAACTATTTGTACTGCCTAGCCATGCTGCAGGTATAAAGTACGAGTACTAATATGCCACTATATAAGCAAAGCAATCTCCTAGTAACGGTTGAAACTATTTTACTAATCAATTCAAAGCATACATACATAATAATTATAAATCATGAAATTTTGCAAAACAGCCATGGCAGCTATTGCTGTCGGTACCGCGTCTGCAAGCTGTCTCTCCGGCGAAGTTGCCGTTTACTGGGGTCAATCTGAGGACACCGCTACTTTATCGGACACTTGTGATGATGATTCAATTGACATCGTTATTTTGAGTTTTCTAACGGAATATCTTGATCCATTGGCAATTAATCTTTGGCCGGCTGAATGTTATCCAGATACAAGCAGTGGAGTGTGGAGTTATGCTTGTGATGGTACCTCGGGAAGTACGGATGTTGTGTCTGGCATCAAATACTGCCAGAACAAGGGAAAGAAGGTGATGTTATCCATTGGGGGTTCTACTGGAAGTACTGTTCTTGCCAGTGATGAGGAAGGTGTTGAATTTGCCGAGGCCCTTTGGAAATATTTTGGACCACAAAATGATACCAGCATTGTCAGGCCATTTGGAGATGCAGTTTTAGATGGTTTTGACTTTGATGTTGAGGGAGGCACCGGTGTGGGATTAGCTGCTACTGCTAATGAATTGAAAGTGTTATTTGCTGAGGATTCGAGTAAACAGTACTATATTTCTGCTGCTCCTCAATGTCCTGAGAATGATGCTCATGTGGGAGACTTGTTGGACAATGGTTACGTTGATTACGCATTCATTCAATTTTACAACAATGAGTGCTCTCTTTCAGGTACGGACTTTAATTGGGACTGGTGGGCAAACTGGGCAACCACGGAAAGTTACAATCCAGACATTAAGTTGATGGTTGGTTTACCAGGCTCTTCTGCTGCTGCTCCTTCTGGTGGTTATGTTACTCCAACTGTCGTTGAGGAGGTTCTTCAAGATGATGTTCTTCCAAACTCTGCCAACTTTGGTGGTATTATGGTTTGGAATGCATACTATGGATCAAACAATGTCATAGATGGAACGTCATTTATTGATTCTATGGCCGATCTCTTGAATCAAGTTATTTGTTCTGAGGAGACCGCAAGCACAAGTTCTGTTTCAACCGCAAGTTCTATCTCAACCGCAAGTTCTGTCTCAACCGCAAGCTCTGTCTCAACCGAAAGTTCTCTTTCAACCGCAAGTTCTGCGGCAAGTTCTGTTGCAAGTTCTGTCGCAAGTTCTGTCTCAACCGAAAGTTCTCTTTCAACTGAAAGTTCTGTTGCAAGTTCTGTTGCAAGTTCTGTCGCAAGCTCCATCTCAACCGCAAGTTCTGTCTCAAGCATAGATCAAAACAGTTCGTCGGCTATTCTATCCACATCTTCAAGTATTACAACATCTGAAACTGCAGAGTTGAGTACCCAAACTTCTAGCTATTACTCTTCTTCTGAATATGCTTCGACATCTTCTGGACTATCCCTCTCTGTTGAGCCTACTTTCTCCATTGAATCGTCTACCCAGCCCTCAAGTACTTTCTCTTTCCTTACTGTCACCGTTAGTGGTAACTCGTCTTCGTCATCTATCCTTTCAAATCATTTCTCGAATACTACAGTCGAGGCTTCCACGATTTCGAGTGAAACTGTTTCCGTTGCTCCAGTCATTACTGGCATTTACGATTCTTCGTCCTTGTCTTATTCTTTGGCTTCTCAAATACCCTCTTTCTACACCAACTCCACTGAATCTATACCAGCAACCAGTTCGGATTCAAGCATTCTTTCCTTATCCTCTAGCACAGATCCCTCCTTTTCATTCACTTCTGATTCATCTGCTGCATCTTCGGATCCAGCCGTTCAATACTCTTCAACTGCTTCAGCTTTAGATACCCTTGCTGGATATTCCGAGTACTCTACGGATGCTGAAATGGCCAGTATGACTTCGGATTATGCTGCTTATACCACTGGAGGTCGCATTTCAACTCCAACCTCTGACTCTATCACTGAGGTCAGTACTGATGCTGAGACTGAAGTCATTAAGCCTGCCTACGATACCTACACTCTTACTACCAACAACGTTACCATCGAAATCATTACTGAGTGCACTACTGAACCTTCTACTGATATTCCAGCTTCTAGTTCGTCTTCTCCTGAAGAGTCAAAGATATCAATATCCTCTGATGAAACCTCTACCATCATTGAAACCATCACTACCGTCACCGATGGTCAAACTAGTGTTTTCACTACCACAATTTCAGAATGTTCAACAGATGCTACTTCTACACTCACTTCTTCTGCTCCTGTTAGTACCTCCACGAATGCAATGTCTACGTCACTCACTTCTTCGACTACATCCGTCGGCACTCTTCCATATATCCAGACTTACCAGGGAGCTGCTGTTGGAAACTATGATGATGTTTCCAATTATGGCATCTTTGCAGTTGTCTTTGCTGCGTTCGCTTTATTGTTCTGATCAACAGCACTATTTTGATCAGAAAGATCTAATGCCATTCATTTATATTTGTATTTTCATTGTTCCCAAAGAAATCGCAAAAGATACCATTCCGATTTCTTTCTTTCACTTCTTTTTTCTTCAATTACTACCTACTTTTTCATTAACCTTGTATTTCACTAAGATAATAAATGGAGAGCCTAGCATACTCCCTTTTCGATGACATTTGCTCTGTACCAAGTGCACCGCCATAAGCGCGAAATGAAAAGAAAAGAAAAGAAGTTTTCCAGTACTCGATAGAAACTTGATGGGATAACTGAACCTGACGCGTCTTGGCTTCGTTAGTTAATACAGCAAATTAAGGAACACTTGAATCCCAGAATGGAAGTAGATAGACCTTTGGTGCTTCCTATTGCTCTCAAACCATCGAATTTGCGGCCCATAGCTTACCGTGTGCTCACAAAAAAGTATGGCCTAAACATTAAGTCCACCGCGTTGGAAAGACTAAGTGACTACATTGGACGCAATTTTGGTAACGAATGGCGAGGCCCCACAACTGTAAGCTTTTTGGAACAAGTGGGACGGATGTGGAAGGATCAGAATCGAGGCTTATTTATCAATGGTGATGGTGTGGACGAGCTCATCAAAGAGATTACTGTGAAGAATAGGAAGAAGAACAAGAGCGCGAATGTAAGCAGGACTAAGACTAAGATGACTGAAGAAACCTCAAAGGCGCGTGGATTCGAGGTATATGATGATTTAAAGGCTGCTCAAGGAATCGAGGAGATTGGCGGAAGTCAGGCAACTCAGGCGACTCAGGCAACCCAAGAGACCGGAGGGACCCAAGAGACCCAGGAGACCCAAGAGACCTTGAATACTCAAATACTTAACGGTTCACAGATGGATATCGATGAAGATGAGGCTATAGATTGGAAAGATTTCTTCAAGGTAATTGACCCTTCGCGTTATACGAAGTTTAAGTATGATGCTAGAAGGAAGCAGTTTGAACTAAGCCGGCATGATGGAGATGCAAAACGTATAATTCTCCCAACGGCAGAAGATACTGTTAACTTCCATATCAACAAGTTTCACCTGTTAAAGGAAAAGCTCCTTAGAAACGAGCATTTTCAGCCTTCGACATTTAGTTCGATGAATTCTATCACGGGGTCAATTCATCCAGGACTCGAAACTCAGCAGATCACCCCCATTAAGAACTTGTTGGGACGACATGGCCAAAATTTTGCATTATTTGGTCTACTGACCATCAATGCCATGGGATTATGGCAATTACAGGACGATACTGATGCGATTGTGTTAGAATTGTCACAATGCATATTTCCTACAAATTGTTATATTATTCCGGGTAATTACTTGATTTGCGACGGTATCTACTCAAACAGTGGTAAGTTTTACGTGAGTTCTATCGCACCGCCACCTCCGGAAGACCGTGATATATCTTTGAATGCCTTGGGGAACCTTGATTTTAGTGGTATCTACGCTCAGAACGGTGGCCGTATAGATGGAGCTATCAAAAGAAGACTCCCTCTACTTGAAAGAAAGTTTCCCGACCACAAAATTTTATTTCTTGGAGGTGATATCTTTCTAAACGATTTGGAAATTTTAGAAGCCTTGAAGAGATTGTTCAAAGCATTGACAGAGGAGATTGAGGAATCTGGCTCTGAGCCTTTGGCCATCGTGATGCCTGGATCATTTGTGGAAAAGCCACTAGATGTGACAGAGTTTTCTTCCTATTCGCATATTACCTCATCTGGATTGTACAAGTCGTATTTTGATTCGCTAGCCTCAATTCTTGAAAAGTTCCCCAAGATCTGCTCGACGACCAAATTCGTTCTATTGCCGGGAGATAAAGATCCCTGGAGTTCGATGGTGACCAAGAATGCCAATGCTATTTGGCCAAAGTTCCGGATTCCAAGCGTGTTCGGAACCAGGCTCAGGAGGGGGGTCAAAAATATCGATTGGGCATCGAATCCTTGTAAAATGAACTATCTATCTCACGATGTTACGATAGTGAGAGATGATATAGGGGAGAGGTTTAGAAGAAATGATATTACTTATGTTTCGAAGCAGATGGAGGAACAGGAGGTGAATAATAAGCAGAATAATGCGACCGAGAAACTAGAGAAAGAGACGCAAACCGAAACTGACAATGACGATGACGATGAGGAGATAATCCTTGAAATAGACAAAATGACTAAGCCTAAACTGACGCCAGAGCAGATAGAGTCAAGGAAAGTAGTGAAGACACTTTTAGATCAAGGGGATTTGTCACCGTTCAGCGTGCAGACGAGGCCTGTCTTGAGCAATTACTGGCCTCTTTTGAGTCTTATCCCGCTTCCAGATTTACTAATACTCGTAGATCCATCAACGCCTCATTTCGATTTGATTTACGAAAATTGCCACGTTTTGAATCCAGGAAAGTTCTATAAAGATGGAAAGATCAGCTATATGGAATATACTCCATCCACCAGAAAGGCCAGATTAAGACAACTATCTTGATCATTTGTACGGATATTTCTTGATCGTCTTAGTTATCGCTGTCGGCAATGCATATATAGGATCGATACTTGCCAATCCATATTTCCCCAATAGACTTAATCCAGCTAGTCCGAAGTATGTATGATAAACGTCGCACTCGTTGCCTGGTCTGTCACTAATTCCACCCGTGTCACTTTGACTATTCATTATAAACTGTACGAGCTTTTCACCGTCTACGTAGTTCAGCTTTTGCAATATTCCAAGACATGATAACACCCACCAACTGTAGCAGACGTCGGGTAACTTCTCTGGTCGGCCATTCAAGCCTCCATTTGCCACCTGCCGGTCACTAAGCCACCATTCTAGTGTTTCCTTATTAGGAAGACGATCCAAAGCGTTACAAATGGCCAAAGTAGCTATACATGTAAATGCCTGTGCAGCGTGAGACTCCGCTCCTGGCATGATACCGAATGAGCCGTCAAAATTCTGGCATTGAAGAATGAAGTCTACTGCTGGCTCAACAACTTTAGGCTCTAGAGTCTCCAAAATGGCCAATGATTGAATCGCTGTGTACACAAAACGAGTGTCTACCTCGCCAAAACGATCTCCTTCGAATGATCCGTCATCCAATTGAAGACTCACTATGAATTGAATCGTCTTCTCTCTCTTGTCTTTATCTAGAGCATCTAATGAGTCGTATAGTTTGAGTACTTGTAAGGCAGATAATGTGGACAATAAATGGGCATCATGGCGAGGTGCAGAACCAAAACCACCACAGTTAGCATCGTAGCAATTCATTATAAAGGAAACAACATCCTCCTTCTTGAACTCATCCTCATGATGCATCAAGAACAATGCACCTATTCCCCAATAGAGCGCATTCATCTTGAGGTGTTCGGCCATCCAGTGCTCCAAGTACACAGGGTTTCGAAACAAGTTTTTGATGTAATCAACATGCTTATCAATGAGTAGCGACATGTCACGAGCTGTCAGAATGTAAGATATAGAGAAGAGGGAAAGGAAATGAAACGTACTTGCAGAAAAAAATAGATGCTTGTCATTAATTTTTGTCATTAATTTATGTAAACTATTCACAACTTCGGCTCGTCCTCAGTACCGTTTCTTCTCCTATCGAGGACCATAAATTGTAATTGTTGCCGTATAGAGTTTATTACTAGTCGCTGACTGTTCAGCTCTTCCTTCATCTGTAAGTTATCAGTTGCTAATTTACTGATCATCTGCTTACTCGCCTCGAGTTCTCCCAGAGCTCTTTTCGCTTTCTGAGCATTTAGTCTCAGCCGCTCAAAATCAGTGATTAGCTGTGCATAATCCTCTTCCATGCCCCCGAGGATCTCGTTTTCGCTACCGTGTAAATTGCAGGAGACCTCTTCCAACTCCAAGGGAAAGCCTAAGTTTGTAACCCGTCCTTGAATCACAGAATCCAAAAGAACAGACAATTCCGATTTCAACAAGTTGTTCTCCCCGGTCAAATCGTCCATTTTTGTTTCCTGAGAAGTCAAGTATTCAGATAGTTTTACGAACACACACTCCTGTAGATGGATTCGTTGAAGTATCTCTTTGCTGCCACGCCAACTACAGCCAAATTTCTTTCCCGGACACTTGACATAGATCTTCTGGCAGTACTTTTCGTGCTTTACAAAGTCTTTTTGAGGGAATTCTAAGTTGCAGCCGTGACATTTGACCATATTCTTGGTACATTCTTGGCTCAAATGCCATTCTTGGTTAACCAAACTCACCATCTCTTCACATTTTTCACAAGGATACTCGATATGTGGACAAAAAGCCTCCTTTTTATCACTTTTTTCCAAGTATCTTCTCTCACTAAGTTTTTTACATGGCTTGCCATCCATTCCGACCAATTCACATACAAATCTGGTGTATTGGCATTGCTTTAAAAGATGTAATTTGATTTGCCAGCGTGGCCCTATCCAATCACAGCCTCGTTCCTTGTTGCAACATCTTATTTTAAGATCATCGGTGATATTAGAAATAATGATAGGAGACGAGAAGATCTGATTTTTTTTTGAATGCATATGAGTATCATCACTACCATCAATACCACTGGTACTACTACTATCCGGTTCAGATACCCCAGTTTCGTTTGCCTCTTCATAGTATAGCAATGTCCTATCTAAGGGGCATTTACTCCCCATAGGTGACCTAATGGCCTCCATAATGCATGCCCTGCAAAATGTATGTCCACATATAGTTGTGTAGGGATTAACAAAAGGCTGTTTGCAAATGGGACATACAAGATGATCATACTTGGCGACATATTCCAAGGATCTCATATCAACAACAGGTTCCGAGTCGACAACGTCGAATCCGCGCGGTTCCGTCGAAGAACCGTCTTCATTAGGTGAATTCATGACGCCAAAACAAACAGCAAAGGAAGAGTTACTGAAGGAAAAAGAGTGAAAAATGCTGAGAGGTTTAAACTACAGAGGTTTTTTTTCTCGGTTATGGATATAGTATAATGTACATTTGAGTAAATAAACGTCTTTTTTTTGACTCAGGAAGTTGAAATGGTAACGGTTCTGTATTCCTTAATGGAGCCAACGGTACCACTGATAGTTCCCAAGCCAATCAGGCCTGTGGACGGCACCGCCATTGTTTCGTACATGCTCTGGAATTTCTGGGTGTACATGGATGGAATTACGGTAGTTATACCTCCGCTTACCGTCACGGTAACCCACAGCGTAGTAGGTGCAACAGCGGATGTTCCAGTTGCCGTGGTACTCGTATCTATCGTAGTTAGCGGTGTAGTAGTTAAAGTAGTAGTTGGTGTAGTGGTAAGCGATGTATCGAGTGTTGTGGTGGCTGCAGTCTTGGAAGTGGTGGTGAGGGCTGTACCGGCCACACCAGCCGTAGTACTGGTAGTTATTCCTGTAGTAGCTGTGGTAGCAGCATTAACGGCTGCTGTGGTAGGAGTCGTAGCAGCATTAACGGCTGTTGTGGTAGGAGTCGTAGCAGCATTAACGGCTGTTGTGGTAGGAGTCGTAGCAGCAGTGGCCACAGCAGTCGTAGCAGTCGTAGCAGCATTTACAGCGGCAGTAGTTGGTGTGGTGACTGCAGTAGCAGTAGTTGCAGCATTGGCGGCTGCAGTAATTGCTGTGGTGACTGCCGTAGCAGTAGTTGCAGCATTGTCCGCGACAGCTTTAGCAATGGCGTCATCAGCCGCAATAGCATGGACGACATCCACTAGTGAAAATCCTAGTAACGTGAGCAGATAGAACCCAGATAACTTCATGGAGAGAGAACAAAGAGTGAAGGTGAAAGAGAAAGTGAACAACAGAAGAGAAACAAAATTGAACCAGGAAAAATTCGAGAGGCTCAGCTGATTAGGCGGCCCTGTTTACTGGTGGCACGGGGGATCGCTACCACGGGGGAACGCGACTACAAGAACGGGTGGGCCGTCGCTACTGGGCCGTCGCTACTGGGCCACAAGGCTGTTCCACCGGGCGCGAACAGGATCAGAATACCACTAATCATTATTATATACCACATATCAAGACTCGTTTGTCTTGACCATCTCCTCCGTCCTCTTTGCCATCTGTTCATTCCTGCTCACCTCTCTCTCCATACTCTTCATCTTTCTTGTCATCCTTTCCAGCTTCTCTCGAAGATCCGTGCCAACTCGAACTCGTCTCCTCTTAGTCTCTCTATCATCATCACTGTCACTCTCTTCAGATTCTCCTTCATATTTTTCTCTTCTTCTCTTCTTCATTTTCCTTAATTCTTTTATCAACTCATCCTTTTGCTTATCAACCTCCCTTCTTTTCTCTTCTAGTTCTTTAACCATCCTTTTATAGTGTTTCTCATTAATTTCCGCCTCCATCTCTAACTCTTCCATCTTACTTTCAAATTTAAGCCTACTACTCTCTTCTCTTTTACGCATATTCAATAAGTCTTCTCGAATGCTTGCCAATTCTCCCATAACCCTTTCATCACCATCATCTTGCCTAAGATCCTGTTTTTTTTTCTCTATGCCTTCGACCTTTTGCTCCAAACTGTTTGGCCCTAGTCTCTCTAAACTCCTAGATTCTAAATCTCTATTCAATCTGTCGAGGGCTATTTTCTTTTCTCTAATGCTTCTCTCAAGATCTTCATTTTCTTTCATTTTCCCCAATTCTTCTCTGTTCCATCTTGTTAGTCGTGTACTTGTATTGTGGAGCTTCTCGTCTTCACCCTTTTCATTAAACAATACCGAACTAAGTAGTTTGGATCCAACATTCGACAATGAATTTAACAATCCATGATGCTCCACTTTCTTGATTCGGTAGTTTGAGTCTATCCTTCTTGTCAACGGAGATCTTTTGCTGGCTTCTCTTCTAACGCTTTCTAAAACTCGCTCACTGCCTAGTCTATCAGGATGCGATATGTGTCTAATCGGTGACTCGCCCATCAATTCATAAGTTCGTCGAGTCGAAGACGGTTTAAGAATAGATCTGAGCTGATGTCTTGGTGAATTAGACGACCGAAGTCGGTTGGTGATTGTATCTTCAGAATCAGACTCATTCATTGATCTTGATCTGAGGTAATCATACGCATCAGCTTTTCTTCTTCTTTTCTCTTCGTCACTGAGAGTCCCAGTAAACCGAACCTTATCTTTTAATTTTGATGATGTATCATTGCTCAATGGGCGTCTTAGACGGGGGATGAATGACATGATAAATAGGAACACAAAGAAAGAGTGAACGAACAAAGGACGACACGCGTTAACTAAGAAAAAAAACGCGAGTACTCGGACTCATTCACTCAATTCACTATCTGTTGTACGCGTTTTATCTGGATATTTGTCGGATCAACCCACCTCTAGCCAAGTAAGCCCAGCTTTATGAGCTCTGTCTTTGGTGATACAACATACTATCAAACTTTCATGCTCACATAAACTTTAAATATTTCGAAATAGGGGCCTAAATGAAACTATACATAAACCGAGATCTTTCATTATCCACACAACATCATATTAATTAACTATATGGAATCGAAATGCTCGTCTTCAATTAGTTCTTCAGCCTTCTTCGACATCCTTTCTCTATGCAACTCATGCTGGCGCTTTCTCTTCTTGGCAAGTTTCTCCGAAGTCTTGATATTGAATCCACCCGTAAGCACCATCTGTACCTCTTCCAAGCTCAAGTTCGATAATTCTGGATAGCAGAAGTAGATAAGCACTATAGAAACTGCAGTAAGTGATGCAAATAGAGCAAACGTACCAGTTGGCGTAATATTCTCCAACATCGTAAAGAAAGTGGATGAAATAACTAACGATCCTACCCAGTTCGTAGCGGTAGCATAAGAGGCTCCTAAGCCTCTCACAGACTGTGGAAATAGCTCAGACTGCTGCCATGGAACATTACCTATACCGATGGCATAAGAGGCCACAAAGCAGATCATGAACACTATAATCACAATTCCCCATGAGGAGACACTTCCATTAAGCTTGGCAGCGTGATTCTCAAACTTGATGTCCACAAAATGGAAAGCAATGGCACAGAGAGCCAAGAAAAGCATCATAAATGGTAACGAAAGCATAAGCATCCGTCTTCTTCCAACTTTGTCGATCACAAAGAATGCCAGAATAGTGACAAAGAAATTAGTTCCAGCCACGATAAGTGACACGGCAGTTGAGTTATTAAACCCTATGGCCTTGAAGATGGTGGCCGAGAAATACATAAGAGAATTGAATCCGGTGAACTGTTGAATGGCCTGCAACGAGCATGCAAGGAACAAGGCTCTGAAATTAGAAGGAACTCTGTGAATCTCCAAAACCGAATTCCAGTATCTTTGCAGCACAGAATCACCACGAATTCCAGCGTTGGCCTCTTGAATTTCTCTGATCTTCTCATGAACCAACTCGGGTGTGGCACCGTTATAAATTCTGGTAATAACTTTTTCTGCCTTGTCGATATCATTCTTCATAATCAAAAACCTAGGGGTATCAGGCAAAAATAGGAAGGAAACGAACTGAACTGCTGGAGGAATAATGGAAAGCCCAACAACGATTCTCCAACCGTTGTGGACAGAATCCAAGCCTGCACCAATTCCATAGGCTATCAATTGACCACCAGTGATACCGAGGCAATTAAGAACCACCAGACGTCCTCTAAAACTACTTGGAGCCAACTCCGCTATGTATAGGGGAGCAATAAGTGAACCGGTACCAACACCGAAACCCATTATGAATCTACCAACGATCATGGGCCACACGCCATGGGCAGCACATTGAATGATACTACCAACAACAAAGAGTATATTGGACACCATCAAGACTGGCTTCCGGCCGAAGTAATCCACAATAATACCCGAAATAACAGCCGTAATAAAGGCACCAAGAGACGTAGCAGCAGTGATAAGCTGCTCCTCACTATAGGTCAACTCGGCACCAAAACTGTCACCAATCGACACCAAGGCAGAAGAGATATAACCGGTATCATAACCGAACATGAAGCCAGAAATAGAAGCCAAAAAAGTAAGGAATATCACCATAAGTGATGGTCTCTCATCCTCTAAAGCCATCATAGTAGACGTACTATCTTCATCAGGTAAGGGATCAATAGAAGCACCTAACCTGGCTGCCATGGAGTCTGAGTCTGAGCCATAATCTCCACTGGTTACCTCATTAACTCTTAGAGCCTTCATAGGTGACTCGAGATCCGTATCTAATAGCATGAATAGTGAATAGAGAAGAAAGAGATAAACGAGAGGATAACGAAAAGAAAACAATCAACGTACTGAACAACAAAAATAAAGAGCAAAGTTTATTCTTTTTATTTGTTTGAGGTCGCGGGAGTTGCGCGGTCCTTGTGCCGAGCGCGATGTCCAATGAAAAGCCCAGCAGAGTCGAGGTGTGGAGAATCTGCCGAGGGTGAAAAACTCGGCAGAAAGCCGGGGTCCGTTCTTGCAGAGCTGTTGCAGTGAACGGTTTGATCTCCCCTACTCTCTAGCCAGAAGAGATTTTACATCGAGTGCGGCGGGTGGTAACGTGCATGACTGGAAAAATGAAAAAGGAGTAATCAGATCTATGCGCATTTCTAGGCGGAGTAAGTATCCCACGAGACACTACAAGTCGCATGTGCTCCCTGAAAAGTATTTGTTGGGAAGCGAACGGCTGGCTATGTAGAGCTATTAGACAGCTGTGTTCAACTACTCTTTGATACGGATTTTCACGTGCTTATACTCTGCACGGATATATTTATCCCGTATGGTAAGTATGATTGTTCCGAGTGTACCAGTATGTGATCGTGGTTAAAAAAACAGTAATAGAACATGGCTAATTAAAAGCTGCTACAACTAGGAAGATTTAATTACTCTAATAGTTCGGTTAATTAGTATTTCTCTTGTATGTGGCTTGTAGGTTTCTGATCTTGAACTTAAGTGACTGCTTAGACCACCTGTTAAGATTCTATGGGTTTTCTTCAAATTCGTTCCAAGCTATTCAAGATAGAGTTAGACGAAAGCAGTAGAAGAATAGGCCAGAAAGAGCCGCAAATAAAATTGAAGTCTCTGTCGGTGTAATGTTTTGCAGAAAGTGATACCCAAGTAATGGAAGGCTGTAGTATTCAGTACCAAGAAGGTTAGCATACATTACGAAATAATTAATATTGATGATGGTGGTCTTCGCAGTAAGTACCCCTGGACTGGAATGAGATTGGTACTCGTCAACTTCCTGATCACTTTTCAACAAGAGACATGTATATTCGTGACCGAGAACCTCAGCGTATCCTGAAAGATGAATAGGAAAGATAGAATTCGACAACAACCAGAATCGTTGGGATACCAGAAACCCCTTTTGTTGGTGACATAGGACAAGCCTCCACCGAGTGCACAGGCTGTTACTCAACCACGGACAGTAATAAAACAGTTCAGAATAACCGGTCTATTACTTGGGACCAGAATCAGAACATTAGGTGTGGTGCTGAAATGTTTTCTTCTTTTACGTTCTCGTATGCAGTGCTCTCTTCATTGACAGTTTCATTTATCTTAAATTTCTGCTCCTTGACAATGATATCAGAGTTGGCATTGAATCTGGAATTGTATTACAAGTGACGGATCCGGAACTCGAGGTGTGTCATTTTATATGATAGGGTTTTTGGTAAGTTCGTCACTAGAGATATTTTGCCGTTTCTCTGACTTGATAATCTATCCTACTCGTACGTGGGCTGACTTTTAGCAGAGACAGTAGAGAGATATAAGAAATAAGAATAAATGATAACCGAAGTTAAATCTTTGTGAAAACTGGAGGAAACACAAATAAAAGGAAAGAAACTTGATAGCTTTACTTGATATCCACTATATCTGCTTAAACTAAGGTTGGAAAAAGGATTTAATGAAGTCATATGTTAGTTGTGACATGTATTCGTCCCAAAAAGGAAATTTATATGCGGAAACACCTGGAAATGGGCGGCGCGACTCTTGGGAATCTACGAGAGTGATAAGGGTGATGATACTTACAAATCAGATGATGAAAGGCAGGATAAACCAGAGGCTGAATTACTAGTTACCGTTGGACCCTATCTTCTGTTCCATGTTTATCTTCTGGTTGGTAGTTGGAAAAAGAATGTTTTCGATTTGGGGAGTTTAAAAAGAAATACTGGAATGAACATCGCTGTACCATAAACCACTGCAAATCTGACACCTCTGAATCATTCGGATCCCGCAGCTATATTTTTAGAATGCTGTGGCATTGTCCAGTACCACACAAGTTCTTTTTTCTAAATACTTCTACCGTAAGTTTACCCACGGCGTACTTGATCACAATTTTACTTAGCCACAAAATTAGTTTCTTCTTTAGACTTTTACGCGTCTGATGCAACTAATTTCCCCAAAGAGGAAATAAATAATCTTAAAGTCTCGAAAAAATTTTAAAACGTGTATGAGCAGAAAGGGCCTCAAGTTGAGAGTATTCAAGGCGATTGGTTATATCTTCTCCAAACATCAATCAACAATGGCCACACTAGCAGCTGCACCAGTCACGGGTGCCATTTTACCCGCAGTTCAGATGAACATTAACTATGCGGATCTTAAAGAACAAGTGAAGGATTTTTTGCTGCATTATAAGTCCTCTGCCTCTTTAGAGGAGGCCAAAGAGGACAATAATGATGGCATTTACGATCACAGTGTTAACGAATTGAGAATTGACGAGGAAGACATTGAAGGTATTGGTAAAGGTCCTAAATATATGTATCTTCTTCAGAAGGTTGCCAATAGACAGCTTAGTGCCTTATCAATCGAACTCGATGACATTAAGATGTACGAGGAGACGCAAAAACCCGGAGGAGCAGGTCCATCCTCACATTCTGCTGGTTCCTACGGTTCTCGTTTGACGGATATCATTGTTAAGAATACGGAACATTTTGTTGAGTTGTTTTCGCAGGTGATTGACGAGATTATGCCCCAGCCTACAGTAAATATCTCTCATAAGGACGACGTCTTGGATGTGATTATTCACCAAAGGAAGTTACGAAACGCTCGATTGATTGAAGAACGTCAACGGGAATTGGTCAGTAGTGGATTGGTGGGAAACAGTGCCGAGCAGCAGCGTGCTGAAAACGCTGCTGCCTCCGCTGTCAATGACGACTCTATGGATCTATTCCCTCCTCAGCTCACTCGTAGGTATAATTTATACTTTTGTCCTCTAACGGGAGCCACTCTTAAGGGTCCGGCCAAAGCTCTTGCTGTTCGTGAAGTCCGGGGAAGTCATTTAGGTACCCTTATTACCGTTCGTGGTATAGTGACACGTGTTTCTGACGTCAAACCTGCCATTCAAGTTAATGCTTATACGTGCGACACCTGTGGTTATGAAGTATTCCAAGAAGTCACCTCAAATACATTTACTCCGCTGACTGAATGTACATCTCCTCAGTGTATGAGCAATCAGCATCGAGGCCGACTTTTCCCCTCTACCCGTGCGTCAAAGTTTATGCCTTTCCAGGATGTTAAGATTCAAGAGCTTGCTAGCCAAGTTCCTGTTGGTCAGATCCCTAGAATGCTCAATATTCATGTGACAGGAGATTTGGTTCGTTCCATGGATCCCGGTGACATTGTAGACGTGGCGGGAATATTTTTACCCCTTCCTTACACTGCCTACAAAGCCTGGAAGGCTGGATTACTTACCGAGACTTATCTTGAGGCACAAAGCGTTAAGCAGCATAAGAGGAAGTATGAGACTCTTGGTTTAACGTCAGAGGCTGAAGAGAAAGTCGCTGAAATCCAGTCTGAGGGACGCGTTTACGAAAGATTGGCGTCTTCCATTGCACCAGAGATCTTTGGTTACTTGGATATTAAAAAGGCCTTGTTGTTGCTATTGGTTGGAGGTGTTACGAAACAGATGGGTGATGGTTTGCGAATCAGAGGAGACATCAATATTCTATTGATGGGAGACCCCGGTGTTGCCAAGTCCCAATTGCTTAAAGCCATCGTTAAAATGGCTCCAAGAGGTGTTTACACCACCGGTAAAGGTTCGTCCGGAGTCGGTCTTACTGCTGCCGTTATGAAGGATCCTGTTACCGACGAAATGGTTCTTGAGGGAGGTGCATTGGTCTTGGCAGATAACGGTGTCTGTTGTATTGATGAGTTCGATAAGATGGACGAGGGTGATAGAACTGCCATTCATGAAGTGATGGAGCAGAATACGATTTCTATCTCTAAAGCTGGTATCACCACAACCTTGAATGCCAGGGCTTCTATTTTGGCCGCTGCCAATCCATTATATGGCCGTTATAATGCCAAGTTGTCTCCTTTCCAAAACATTAATCTTCCTGCCGCTTTGATGTCTCGATTTGATATTATGTTTGTCATTCTAGATAAGCCCGACAGAGAGCAAGATGAACGGTTGGCAGAACATGTGGCTTATGTGCATATGTACAACCATCAACCGGAAACGGACTTACAGCCGCTTGATGCTACCACAATGAGACAGTTTATCTCCATGGCCAGACGGTTTAGACCTGTCATTACCGCAGAAGTTCGTGATTATGTGGTGCAGCAGTATATCAAGATGCGGAAGGAGAGTAAGAAGTACGAAAATTCCAAGTTCTTCTTTGGTCATGCCACTCCAAGAACCTTGTTAGGCATACTTCGTATGTCTCAGGCCTTGGCCAGAGTGCGTTTCAGTAATGAAGTGGATGTCTCAGATGTTGACGAGTCCTTGAGATTGGTCAATGTTGCCCGTCAAAGTTTAAGTGATAACAGTGACAACTCTGAAGATGCCAAAGAATCTGATGCGTCTAAAGTGTTTTCCCTTGTCAGAGAGAAGATTCAGGATGAGTTGAAGAACAACAGAGAAGATGAGAAATTGGTCTCGATTGAAGTGCTTCGGGATGCGTGTATCGGTAAGGGATTCACAGAAGACTTGTTCAAAGAGTGTATCTATAGATACCAAGCGTTGAACCTTTGGCATCTTATGGATGATAAGGAAAGCTTGGCCATCTTGGGTGATTTTGATGGCGATGTTGACATGAATTAGCTAGCCTCTATGTATTATGGAAACTGTGTAATTAAACTATATTATTTCGGCCAAACCCAAGTCTTTTTTAACAAGGGCTTTACAAATAGGATGGTATCCTTTTTCCCATCTCTGGAACGTCTTTAATGCCAACTCTCGGTCAACTTTGTTAAGTAAGACATAAGAAGGTCTCACAAACTTCATTCTACCAACAGTTCCAAGCCAGTCGGCCAATTTCTGGTACGAAGGCTTGATTCTTCCTGTAAGCTGTAATCTGAACCACCTGAAAAGAACCTCGGCATTTTCGGACTTCGCATATTTTGCATAAACCCGTCCCATGATTTCGATAGCCTCTTTACCATTTGTTGAATTCCACTTAAACCCATTCTCACCATCAGATCCGACTAGCGTATCCAAAAACACCAAGTTCTGGTTGGCACTGAACGATTCAATGTCAGCAGCTTTAAATACAGATTTAAGCTCTTCAGGATACTTTGAAGCAACAGATATCCATTTACTCGCCAAATTGTAGCACTCATCAACCATCTGGGTGTCAAATTTAGGCTTTGGAGGTAAGCCAGGCTCAAAAAGCCATATCTTCCAATCTATGGTATCCAAGAGATCTTTTTTGTCCTTGAAGAATCCGTATAAAGTGTTCAAAAATTCATACGTGTCCAAAGACTGATACTTGTACTTAGAGAAGTAATATTTGATGAATGGATCAAAGTTTTCCTTACCGCCAACAGTCTTTTCAATTGTATAAAGCATATTAGAACCCTTTTCATATGGAACGGTACTGAACGAATCGTCTGCATCTATACCATCTTTCAAGTCCTGAACCAATCTAGAGAATCTTTCTGCAGTGTCGCCCATGGCCTCAATAGAGTTAACCAAATCTGTCCAACCAATGATGGAACTGAAGTCTCTGAATTTGTCGCCGTGAATTTTACCCACAATACGACGCTCTAGGTAAACTGTCCAGCCTTCGTTCAACCAAAAGTGCTCGAAAGAGCAGTTGGTAATCAAATTACCTGACCAACTATGAGATAACTCGTGGGCAATGACGTCAACGTTTTCACGGTCACCAGATACTAAAGTAGGAGTGGCAAACGTGCAATTAGGATGCTCCATACCACCAAATGGCATTGATTGGGGTAAAATAAGAACGTTGTACTGCTTCCATTCGTATTCAAAAACCAAATCTTCGGCTGCCTTGATGAACTTCTCAGTATCAGCTTCAAATTCATACTGGCATTTATCAATAAAGGAGGGTTCAGAGTAAACGGTGGATCTAGGACCAATAGGGGCACCAACAATATTACCAGAGGCAATGGAAGCCAAATATGATGGAATAGGAACTGGTTGTTTGTAACTATAGACGAACAGTGATGCATCGGTTGCAGAAGGTTCCTTACTGACTAGTAAACCAGAGACTAGCACGTTCAAAGGAGACGTAATATTATAGGTGAAAGAGGATTTAACGGATGGAGTATCGAAACAAGGGAAGAAGGACCTGGCATGAGTAGGTTCACACTGAGAGAAGAGATAAGGAAGCTTACCACCGTCGGTCTGTTCGGGTTCAAGCCATTGGAGAGCAGTACATTTCTCTGTTGTCTCATAGTAGATCTTCAAAGTAAATGAGTCATTAGCGTTGGACTTATAATAGATGACAAAAGGAGAGCCAAGAGGTTCTTTTCTCTGCTTAACTTGAAAAGAAGTATCCTTATCGTTGACAGTGACTTTCTTAACGTCCAAGAAAGATGAGTCAAGGATGATTTCTTTAGCCGGTTTAAGAGTTTCGATCTCATGAGTGACAGATCCAATCAACCGTTTCTTGTGGAAGTCAACAACAAGATCCAGAGTGGAATGATTGACCTTAAAATGACCATAGTTGGAATTAGTGGACGGGTCAATCTCAGGAGATCCGTTCTTAGGAAAATGAGGAGCCAAGATCTTCTGTAAGTGAGAAGATATATTTGGATAAGTTGACATTGTTCTTAGGGAAAAAGGAAGATATCTAAACATGTAAGAGAAAAAAAAATTAACCGATGAACGAGATAAGGGAAGATACTAGAAGAGTGATGTCCGTGCAATGTAAGGCGCGATGCGATAGGATCAGAAGTAGTCACGAGGTCCAGAGGCCGTAGAAGGCGAGATGAGGTGTTAAGGAAGTGATGGCCAAAGTGAAATCCTGGTAAGCAGAATGACAACAAAGCGGCTAATGAATGAAGAGAAGAGAAGAGGTTTCGATGAAAGTTAGGAGGACAGTCTACTTATATAGGCCTTGTGCATATATTAAACCAGTGATCCATGGTTAGCAAAATAGGCTGGGCGGTCGCCGTCGACCGACCATGCATTTGGGACGCTTGAGAGACATCATCATGGCATATCAATTTGTGTGTATGTACATGACGGTTATGCTCCGAAGGTCATTGATATAAGGGGTATTTCTGATGATAAATTAACCAAAAAAAGCATATGGCTGTCATCAGACGGTTATGGACAACGGGTTTCTAGAAGCTATTATTGATTTTAGAGAGTTGTAGATATGATTATCAGTAGGAGTAGAAAATCTCCAGTTGCTGCAGAATTCAAAAAAGTATGAAGTTCACACCTCGCACCTGGCGTCGAAAAGAGATTCGCGAACGCAGAGCAGAGTCCTGGCAGCCAGAGCCTTCACAGAGCCCGGGCAAACGCTCCCCCCGCTGGCAGCCTCGCGAGATTCTCACAGGCCCTGGAGGGAGGACTAAAAAGTTTTCACCAGTTATCATTTGTACATTCTTTTACCAAAGGGTTGACGTTTTTGTTTTCATAGATAAACGTATTAGCATAGACGACTATAACAGGATGCAAATTTTCGTTAAGACGTTGACAGGTAAGACCATTACCTTGGAAGTGGAATCTTCTGACACTATTGACAATGTCAAGCAAAAGATCCAGGACAAGGAAGGTATTCCTCCAGACCAGCAGAGATTGATCTTTGCCGGTAAACAATTGGAAGATGGTAGAACTTTGTCTGACTACAACATTCAGAAGGAGTCTACTTTGCACTTAGTTTTGAGATTGAGAGGAGGTATTATTGAGCCTTCTCTTAAAGCTTTGGCCTCTAAATACAACTGTGACAAGTCCATTTGCAGAAAGTGTTATGCCAGATTGCCAGCAAGAGCTCACAATTGCAGAAAGAGAAAGTGCGGTCACTCCAATCAGTTGAGACCAAAGAAGAAGATTAAATAAGCGATTTGTTGGTCGCTGGTTGCTGCCAATGCTGTTACTTGTTTACTGGCAATGAGACCTTCGTATTCGTATGTAATTTTTTGTTGCTTAGTACAGTGTTGCAGATTTAGTTAATACAAGTGGAATAAGAGCTTTTGTAGTAGTAAAAAAATTACCTGTAGATGAGACGTGATCTTGTTTTGACTCTTTACTTTCTTCATGGTTGAAGATGCTTTTGAGACGCTTTCTTTCGTTTTCAACAACTCTCAATCCGTCTCGTCTCTCCGTTTGTCCTCATCATTTGTCTGTTCTTTTGCTTACAACACCTTCTCAACTCTCCAACTCTATTGAGCATGCTTCCGTTATTGTTAAATCTACCTCTACAACTGCTGTGGTTGCTTGTATAGACACTATTCTAGGCCATAGAAATGCTGTTTCCCAGCTCTGGTTTCGCAATCCTATCCAGATCTCTTCTTATCTCCCGTTACCCGAGGATATTGATAATAATAGAGGACTCAAGAGCTCTTTCAGCGACGCTGCGCCCGTTCAACTGGATAAGAACTGGAAAGATACCTCCAAAAGCACCCAGCTGTTGATTGGATTTGGTAGCCATTCCATCCAAGTTAATCTAGCAAACACCTTGTTTAGTAACGGCGAACAATCTACCTGTTTTTTCATCCAGCCGAATAATCATCCAGGCAATTGGATCAATTTGGCCGAGATATCCATACAATTACCCATGGATGAACATGCAGATGAAGATTATTCCATTACCAATCTTAATAAACTTAAGGAGTTGGCCTTTGAAGACACCAACAACCCTACAGCTTCGCTGTACCAAATCTCATCATATACTTCAAACATGATAGAGACCATCAACGATCGACCTGCTGCTGATTATCTCATCAACAATAGAAAGATCCAAAAGACCAAAAAGGAATTGTATCTCCAGTTGATAAATCAGACACAGCCAGAAAAGGCAAGGCCATTTTCGTCACTGAAACGCTCGCCTAACAATGACATGTATCAACTCGTTGTAGGGGGGCTTGGCTGGGGTGAAAAACAGGGCATGATAGTCTTGGACCCTGCAGTCGGCGAAGTAGGGCATCGTTACTGTCGTCTCTACCAATATGATCCCAGTAAGTCAATTCAGCAAGTTAAGTCTACTGAAGGCCAGGTCAAATTACGAGTGCAGTGCAGCGAGCCCGAGTCCGGATATCATGATTATGATCAGCAGGACAGCCCAGTACCTATTGACGGTGTTGCTGGTTTGGGGAGCGAATCTGGGTTTCTAATGGATGGTGTTTGGCATAAATGTAGGGGAGAAGTTAATGAGGTGGCTATAAAGCAGAACAATAAAGACTAGGTCAAGCATATGAGATACTGGTCCCTTCTAATTATACAACGTTTCCTCTTTGGGAAATAACAAGCGCGCGCCCAAGCCTCGCTCTTTCATACGCCTTATATACATTCAGTGTCCTTTTTTCTTCTTTTAATAGAAACTCCAAACAGTATTTTATCGCCTACTTAATCCGACGAAAATGTCCAGTTTAGTGGCTCCTATTCAAAGCATGAATGTAAGTTTTTATTACGCTCTCGATGTCCGAGGTCCGCAGCACCAGTACTAACAGTATCGCGCTTTCCCAGTTTTCTTCTATGTCTAATGCCTTCAGTATGGAGAACATCAAGCAGTCTTACTCCACATTACAGAACAAGTTCTCCACAGTAAGACCTGCTCAGGAGTTCTTTGATGTCAGAAGATTGTCAAAACCGGCAGATTTTAACGAGGTTCAGCAAAGAGTCTCGTACAACGTGTCCTATTTTCAGGCTAATTATATTTCAGTTGTTCTGTTACTCTCTGTTTACGCCTTGATAACCAACGGGTTACTTTTGTTTGTTCTTTTATTCTCCGGTTTAGGTGTCTATGGTATTTCTAAATTGCATGGAGAGGACCTTAAGCTTCCTATCGGTAGTCTGACCACTTCTCAGCTCTACACAGGGTTGCTTATTATCGCACTACCTTTAGGATTTCTCGCATCTCCAATTAGTACCATGATGTGGCTAATTGGTTCTTCTGCCGTGGCAGTTGTGTCACATGCTGCATTAATGGAGAAGCCAATCGAGACAGTCTTCGAGGAACAGGTTTAGGTTTAGTTCTAGCTTCAGCTTATTTCATTTTAATTTAGTTTAATCTACTTATATTATCTTACTTTATTGTCAGCAAAAGCAATTTTCAGAAGAAGACCCTAATGATGTTCAATCATGAATCAATCGAAGTTTTGACAGACCTGATTGACAATAATCAGATACTATCTAGTTTGATAATGGAAAAAGTTGTTCATCATGTTGTTAATGCTGACTTTAGTGTGTGAACCAGCTGAATCAACTAAGTCAACCGACTCACACCGTTCAATGAGACGTATCTCATATACAGAAAAGATAACGTTGAGTCTTTTTGGTTTAGTTTGCTGACATTCGCTCCTTTATATACGAAATATTAAGAGTGAAAAATTTTTGCTTAGAAAAAAAAAAGCTTACTGGTTAATTTTAAGGGTTAATTAATTACCTAGTTAAATGAAATTTCACTGTAGAACATGTATTATATTGCTGTATAAACACTAGCAAAAGACCATCTATCATAGATCTGAAGTGCTAAAGTATGAGTCAACTAAACAAATCGTCAAAACTCATAAATGCAACTTGGTTCTTCTCCAATGTGTTCTCTTGGCATTGTATCTGATCTTGTTGTTGGTTCTAAGTCTGATCCATTGAGGCAAAGGTCTATTCTGCTTCTGATGCCTGGCCAGCTTTTGTTTGGTTTTGAAAGACTTGTTAGACTAGAGAGAGAGAGAGATTGGATGTTAGTAAAAAGAGAAAATGAATAGATGAATATGAAGTAGTGTAATTTGATGCAAAAAGCAGTCACCGTGTGCGTACACTTGTCATCATCGTCTTGTTTTCATACTTACAGGCATCGTGAATGTTTTGTTGATTCCTAGTGATAATTAACAAGATAAAGAAGAAGGTAGTAAAAAGTTAGAACTACTGATGGTTAGAAACCAAGTGCAAACCGCGCGAATCCACACGGCCGGCGGTGGAAGGCCCAGAGGGCCCGGTAGCTTTATTCACCAAGTCCCGAATCTCATTTCTCTTAGTTAAAAATTTTTTTTCCAGATATTACAGTTATTAAGTTCCCACTCGCACCTCCTGGTAGCCCTGAGTTTTTCACCCGGTGTTGAAGAGAAGAAAAAAAGGCTTTTGTGGGAAGAGGCATTAATTTTTCAAACTTTTCACTTAGAAGCCTCTTCTAACACTCAAACCATCTACATCGTTTATCACCGAATAACTTCATCATGGGAAGAACATCCGTTTTGGCTGACGCTTTGAAGTCTATCAACAATGCCGAGAAGACCGGTAAGAGACAAGTCTTGATTAGACCTTCTTCTAAGGTTATCGTCAAGTTCTTAAGAGTTATTCAAAAGCACGGATATATTGGAGAGTTCGAGTACATTGATGACCATAGATCCGGTAAGATTGTTATTCAGTTGAACGGTAGATTGAACAAGGTCGGTGTCATCCAGCCAAGATTCAATGTCAAGATCGGCGAGATTGAGAGATGGACTGATAACTTGCTACCAGCCAGACAGTTTGGTTACGTTATCTTGACCACTTCCGCTGGTATTATGGACCACGAGGAGGCTAAGAGAAAGCACGTTTCTGGTAAGATCTTGGGATTTGTTTACTAGGGAATTTGCGATACATAGAATAATAAATGTTAACTTAGTTATTAGTATGAGAGCGGTGAAGTAAATGTTCAACGAGATGTAGATACCAACCAGTTCGTCTACTCTCACTCAGTTCAAACCCTCCCACGTGATCAAACCCTCATCAATCTTTTTTTTTCTTCACCTTCTCTCTATGCCACTGGGAAAAAAAATTTTCAGTCGTAGCTATTTTGTTCTTGACTCTCTTGTTGAAAGTTCTCCTAATATATATAGAACCTTTAGAAGAAATAATCATGGCAGGTGGTATGTTACTTTAAGAATTAAGCTTCAGAGTGAATGAATAGTGTCCTGCAGAATTGTGGGATGAAATCAATATGGCACTATCAGTACGATACACTCATTCATAAGCTTTAATAGCTCATTGAAAACCTTTTCCTTACTAACATGTTTTAGAAAACGTCACTTTAGGTCCACAGGCCAAAGGCTCGCAAGAAGTGTTTGGTGTTGCACACATATACGCCTCTACAAACGATACTTTCGTCCACGTTACGGATTTGTCCGGTAGGGAAACTATCTCTAGAGCTACCGGGGGTATGAAGGTGAAGGCTGACAGAGATGAGTCTTCTCCATATGCTGCCATGTTGGCCGCTCAAGATGTTGCCGCTAAATGCAGAGAGGTTGGTATTACCGCCGTCCACGTTAAGATGAGAGCTACCGGTGGTACCAGAGCTAAGACTCCAGGTCCAGGTGCCCAGGCTGCTTTAAGAGCCTTGGCCAGATCCGGTTTGAAGATTGGAAGGATCGAAGATGTTACTCCTATTCCATCTGACTCTACCAGAAAGAAGGGTGGTAGAAGAGGTAGAAGATTATAATCGTGCATGGGTCTTTTGGCTGCTTTATCATCAGTATTGTTAATTAGATGCTGAGGCATCCTATATATCTAATAAGACACAGTATACAAAATATTGTAATTGTCTTGTAGTTTAAAGTTTGGAGTGAGAATTTCAGCATCGTGTGAGCATCTCTTGATTGTATCCTGACTTCCTCTTGATTGTGTCCTGACTTCCTTTTGATTGTGTCCTGACTTCCTCTTGATTGTGTCCTGACTTCCTCTTGATTGTGTCCTGACTTTTTCTTGATTGTGTGCTAATTTCTCTAGTTATGCTGACCCATCTTCCCATTCCAGTAATTTTGGGCTCATCGTTGATAGTTCGTCTGACTTTTCTTTTCTATGGCCTTTATCAGGATAAATACTTGGAAGTTCCTTATACAGATGTTGATTACTATGTATTCACGGATGCTGCTAGGTTCATTTACAATGGTCAATCACCTTACCTAAGAGCTACATACAGATATACTCCTTTATTAGGTTGGCTCCTGGTACCTACAGCTTGGCAGGCGGCTAATGACTACTGGTTCGAGTTTGGGAAAGCGGTGTTTGTTGTGTGCGACTTGATCACCGGCTATTTGATCCTACGCTTGCTCATTTTGATGCATAAGGATACCAATTGGAGCCTATTATGGTTCTTTAACCCAATGGTTATAACGATCAGCACTCGTGGTAGCTCTGAAAGTCTTTTAACCGCCGTGGTTATGGCTGCCGTCTATAGAGCGGTGCAAAGGAAGAACTGGCAGGCTGGATTGTGGCTTGGTTTGGCCATCCATTTGAAGATCTATCCGTTTCTATATGTGCCCAGTATTTTGCTTTTCATAGATGCCGGTCAACCGTTATGGAAACCTATTACGAGAGAACGAGTGAAGTTTCTTCTCGGCGTTTTGGTGACCTTTTGCGGGCTCACCTATTTGATGTTTCATTGGTATGGTCAGGTGTATTTAGATGAGGCATTTCTTTACCATCTGATTCGACTAGATCACCGCCACAACTTTTCGATCTACAACATCTCGTTGTACTTCACCTCATTTACTGGAAAATCTGCCCTTTTTGACGGTGGCTTTACATTGGAGAAGATGGCATTTCTTCCTCAGTTGGCTCTTAGTGCTGTATTGATACCATTGAGACTTTGCTACGGAAACTACAAACCAGAGGTACTTGTTTCATCGCTATTCATTCAGACATTTACCTTCATAGCATTTAATAAGGTGATTACGTCTCAGTACTTCGTATGGTTCATGTGTTTCTTGCCAGTATATTTGTCTCTGAGCACTATTTCCTTGTTCAAAGGCGTAATCCTTTTGGCAGGATGGATAATTACTCAGGCTTTATGGTTGTATTATGGATACAGACTAGAGTTTCGAGGAGAGTTCGATTTATTCTACAGTGGATTGTGGACCAGTGCGACTGCCATGTTCATATGGAATTGTGTACTGATTGCCGAGTTTATACGGGATGTTACCAGGAAGGTTAAAAGGGATTGACTGGCATATCTGAGTGTATGTAGTCAATTAGGTGTTTGCAGAACACATCAACAGCCCAAATCGTCGTAATCCTTGAATCCCTGAATCCCTGAAATCCTTGGATCCCGGAAATCCCGAATCCTTGAATCCCGGAAATCCTTGAAATTCTCGAGATTTCTTGGCATTTTTCAACCCGAAGAAACTCATCCGAAAAGATAGTTACGTCAAAAAGATGCTGCGAGACGAAAGT
Source organism: Brettanomyces nanus (assembly GCF_011074865.1). Taxonomy (NCBI): domain Eukaryota; kingdom Fungi; phylum Ascomycota; class Pichiomycetes; order Pichiales; family Pichiaceae; genus Brettanomyces; species Brettanomyces nanus. Next base: position 98,268 of record NC_052376.1, on the reverse strand, counting down.
GACAAAATACGAGAAGGTTTCTCTGATTAGACGTTCGAATTTATCCCTTTTTCTTTGGCAGTTTCCAAACTGCTTTGTACGTATATATAGGTGCTTCTTAATCGGCTGTGCGATGCTTCTCTTCCCTCGTTCCTATTATGCAGCTAGAAAATTATTTGATACGTAATGGAAAAGTTCGCGGGCTCAGTTGAAATGGAGTAAAATAAAATATCTTGGCGTTGTCAATACAAGGGAAGGGGTGTTGCTGTTCTTCTCAGATCCGTAATAGAAGCATCATCGTCATTAAGCTCAAAATCAGGAACCTTGCCATTCCACATTCATGGAAACTTTTGAAGTTCGTTCCAAGTCGTTCACCATAAAGTGGGTGGACGCTCCTGACAACTCTGTCATTCGTTGGGAATTGAAGCCTCTGAAGAGATCTATTAATCTTGGTATATACAGACACAACAAGCCTGAGCCTCCTACTACTGCCAGTTCCAGTCAGTCTCGTGACAGATCTGTCACCGAATTGTCTAATGAGAGCACCGGATCCTTGTCGACCCATGCTGTGGACAGCGTTACCGACAATAATGCTGCGGATTCCTTTAGTATGTCTGAAAATTTGAGTGTCGATACCGTGAATCGAGTCCCTCGGAAGATGTTTAATGCCATGCATGAGAACTTTTTTAGTTCCGATCCCATGGCTGCTACGGCGTCTAACCCCGCCATTGCAATCACCCGTGCAGCAACTAGTACTGCAATGACTTCGTTGACGACCATATCCGCGCTGTCCAATACACAGAATGGAGCAGTCGATGGTGATAGCGCCAACAAACCTACCATCTCCTCGAAAAGGAAGTCCTCCAGCGCCTCGCTTGCCTCAAAGAATCGTTTGAGACGAAGAGCATCTAGTCGGTCAAGTATCCGAAGCAACGACGGCACGGACTCCAATCTCGATGAACACATTGATCATCATTTGATCAGGGAGAAGTGGGTGGGGCGATGCGCCGGTGATGAATTTGTCAGTGATGCTTTTCATGTGACCTCTGGAGGTTTGTTTGCATTTGTCTTTGACAACACCTTCAGCAGAACTAAGGCCAAAAAAGTAATGTTTGGCCAGTGGGTTGAGTCTGAAAAAAGGAGCAACAGATCTTTCAAAAATGACTTTGGCGTTGTACCTACTCCGGCAGCAGTTGCTGACCTTTCTATCGACAGTTTATCAAGCTCTATTCATCCGGCTACTTCTGTGTCATCTCGGGACCAGCAGCAGGCTTTGGAAGATGCTGAAACGACTCTCGATTCTCCTATCTCTGTTCATACTCGAAAACTTCGCTTCCAACTCCCTGAAGAGAAACAACTTGGTAAGAATACATTTATGATCCGTTTGAAGGGTGTTCAATACCTTCAGGGATTCATGAAGAAGAAGAGAAGACGTGCCGGAGGTAACTTTGCCAAAAGATTCTTCAACCTCAACTTCAAATACGCTGTGTTGGACTACTATGCCGATGAAACATCCAACAATATTAGAGGTAACATGCTAGTGACACAAACTGTGATATCTGCAGATCCTAAGCTGCAAATGCTCTATCTTGACTCTGGAATGGAACAATGGGTGTTGAAAGCTTTAAGTCAGGAAGATTTCGATGTTTGGGTTCAAGCTTTCAACTATATAAAAAGAAGAGACAAGAAGATACGTATGGAGGGTACTAGCGTGGCTATCGATGAGCCTATGAGTCCTTACTCTGATCAGCTCAGCTACTTTGACGACGCTGGTGTAACTGCTGATGAATATCTGGATGCAATTTCTGGTGGTAGAAGTCTTCATGATCATGCGGCCATTCAGAAGCATCATGCACAGCTTAATGATGCATTTGAATCGTTGCAGAACCTTGCTGATAATGCCATGGAGCTTGCACGCTGTCAGCAGCAGGTGATAAACCGTTTGGAGGAATCATCGACTTCCGCTTCTAACTCTTGTTCAGAGCCCCATAGACGTCGTTCGAACTCGCTTTTCTGGAAGAAGGGCCACAGAAATAGTAGTGACACTGAATTGGCCCGAACTACTTCCAATTCTGTTTCTGTGGGTCCAAATCAGTTCACTCAATCCACTGACAGTTTGCAGAGTTCCATGACAAAGCAAGGCAAATCACAGTCTCTTCTTTCTGTAATTGATCAGCTTCAAGCAGGTATCACCGATATTCATGCCGATTGCAATGCTTTGTTGTCACGCATGTCCAGTATTAAGCATCCGCTAACTAGAACTACAACAGCTGCTACTTCATATATATCACAGGACTTCTTTGACGCCCAGGAGGTGATTCAAGAGATGAATGATTCTGTTATGATTGTTAGTGATGATGAGCGGGCCCCAGAGCAGCCTAGTAAGACATATGATGAAAAGGATAATATTTTTGAGACTCAACTCTCTACTCCAGTGTCGTCTACCTCTCTTTCTTCTGATATGGAGGAGGATGAAGATGAGCAGTCCAGTCAGTTGATCAGATCTGTCAAGCACCTTTCTGTATTACAGGAGGAGGCTCTACCAGAAAAGCCACATGATATGTATCCCTTGACGTTTGATTATGATATTTCCTATAGAAAGGATGTTCCGCCAAGTGTTGCTGAGCCGCCGTCATTGATCTCGATCTTTCGGAAGAGTCTCGGTAAGGATTTGACCAGCATCACAATGCCTATCGCCTCCAACGAACCTCTTTCATTTCTGCAGAAATATGCAGAGAGTTACGAGTATGCAGATTTACTCAATGACGCGTACAATTCGCCAGTTGATAACGGTGAGCGAATTTTGAAGGTTGCATGCTTTGCAATCAGTTATTTATCATCTTACAGGTCGAACGTTCGTAGTCTTCGTAAGCCTTTTAACCCATTGCTTGGCGAAACATTTGAGATGGTCAGACCAGAGCTGGGTATTCGTTTGATTAGTGAGAAGGTGGTTCATCATCCAGTAATATTTGCTGCATATGTTGAGTCCGAGCACTGGAGCATTGGCCATTGTTTCTCTCCAGAGCAGAAATACTATGGTAAGACGGCTGAAATCAATATTGACGGTAAAGTGTGCCTTCAATATGACCTGGGAGAAACGTACGAATGGACCCAACCAACTACGGTTCTACGGAATATGATAGCTTTCACCGGAGAGAAGTACACAGAGCCCGTTGATAAAATGACGGTTCGTTGCAACTCAGGTTATATGGCTACGGTGACCTTTGTTCCAGAGAGATCGCATTTCACCAATCGCCGGTCGGAGAAAGTGGTGGTTAAAGTGACTGCACCTGATAATAAGAAATTGGTGAAGACGGTATCAGGAACGTGGACTTCGTCAATGCAGTTTGACGATACCGGATATCCTGTTTGGCAAGTGCATAAGTTGGTTTCGGACTATGAAAATAAGTATGGATTCACAGAATTTGCAGCCAGCTTGAATGATATGACGACCATTGATGAGGAATGTGCACCTACCGATTCACGGCGTAGGCCGGATCAAAAAATGTATGAGCAGGGAGATGTTGAGCATGCTGAGGAGCTGAAGTTGGATCTAGAGCAGAGACAGAGATTGAGAAGACAAGATGAAGATGGAGCTCCTACTGTGCATAATCCTGTATTCTTTAAAAAGGCGGGGCCTGGTAGGTTAGATTACCAATACATTCAGGGAGAAGAAAGCTATTGGGAGAGAAGAAAGGGCCAGAAATGGAATGGGCTGATTAAGTTGTGGTGATGTTCTGGTGTTTCATTCGTTGCTCCGTCCGAGTTTTAATAGACGTTGCTTTTATCGTTTTTACTGTGTTTATCTGAAATTCTATTGTAATATTAGTTATGTTTTAACCTCCCTAATGAAATATTTACGGTTGTGGCCACCTGCCACAACCAACTGTTGCTGTGACACAGCAATGTTTGAAGAGTTGTCTATATTGAAACCGGGAATTTCGTCGTAGGTGAGCAAGGCCGGAGAAGAGAACGGTGAAGTAATAGAAAGATGAGGCGTAAGGATAGGTGATAGAGCATCATTATAATTGACAGCTTCGGAAACTGCCTCCTTAACGGCGGTATTGATGACATCTTCCTGATCAGAGAGACTAGTGAAAATGAATGACGAAAATATAAGGATGATTCCCAAATAGTAAGTAGCCGAAGTATGGATGGTATGGAAGAAAAATGAGTCGCAGAGCATACTAACCGGAATGGCCATCGATAGAGAAAGTGACGTGATAAGTGGTGAGGTGAGTAGTGAAGCTACCGAAGCACAATAATCTGAAACAGCATTGAGAAAACCGCAGAGAAGGATTATTAGAAGAGTAGTTCTATCAGGAGGAAAGGAGAACTTCTCTAGGCCAATCAAATCTGCTATGCCAAGTAGAGGAGTAACAAACAATATTGTACATATTCCGAGACAAACGTAGACTAATATATCCCTTTGAGAGTCCGTTTGTCCTCCAAGTTTCAAACGAAGAATAATGAGAAATGCAGAATAAGCCAACGCACCCGCCAAGGCAATAAGATCACCTAAGATCTCTAGATTTGAGGTGGAATATTTGAGTTTAATGGAATCCTCCATAGTTATTAAGCATATTCCAATAATACTAACAACAATTGCAACCAATTTGGCAACAGAGAACCGCTCTACATGAGTGAGAACACCCAACATCAATGTAAAAAGAGAGGAAGTGGTGGAAAGAATGGTTTGATTGGATGCACTGGTGTATTTGAGAGCTGTAGTGGCACACGCCCCACTAATGAAATACACTATAGCTACCTGAGCGCCAACTGATAGGATTTCGTAGTAGGAAAGTTGATAAGAAAGGGCTTCCAAAAGAATCGAGTCCGGTTCAGACTGTGCAGCTTGGTAATTGATGACAGGTTGCCGAATAAGAGGCGATCGGTAACCAAATGTCCTTGTCAAAGCAGAATATATGTGTCTTAAAAGACTTCGAATGCCAAACAGCAGAAAGAAAACTCCGTCAACAGCGGCAATGAAAAGAGGATGATCGTAATCTGTGTTCTTCATGAGATTATTAGCCAATTGCACGGCAATGACCCATGTTATAATAAGTACTGCCAAATAGAATAGGCCCTTAATCCATCTGGTATGCTCATCAGTTTTAATGATATCCAGGACTTGATCAAGAACCTGGTGTTCCTGTAAAGATGCTGTGCGCTCTCTTATTATGGGAGACTTCACATATGACTGATTGATTACTGGATCGTGGATCAGCGAAGTACGCAACCGGACCACGGGTGATCGTAGTCTGAGAGCCTCAGGAATATATGTTTCAGCTGAGGAAATGCTAATTGGAGATCTAGGAGGGGAGTTCATAAAAAATGACGATGGAAGAAGTACCTTAAGATGATGAAAGAGATCAGAAAGAAGAAAAACATGAGATCTCCACCTCTTATCAACTGTCGATAAGAGTTTCCTAATTGGGCCATAATGATGGACATAGCTGCGGACTTCTTTTTGGGGCCGTTTTCTAGAGGTGTATCTCCATGTCAGTGCAAGCAGAGAGTAAGTTTCCAATTGCAATAAATATTGCTAATATACAAAGTTTATAATACATAAGAGGGATTTAACAGTTATCAAAGTTGAGTTTTTTTGGTTTGATAGAGAGCTCCTCATCGTTCATCTTTCTAGTGACCCGGTCACCAGAGGTATGATTGATATACTCTATTTCGTCGTATCTTTTAGGCCTAACAGATTTCCGTTTGTTGATTCTTCCTGATTTATCTGCGTGTCTGAAAGGATTAAATATCCTTTCCTTTCGAATACGTTCGTCTGTATCATCTTCCTCGTCGTTGAAAGACCTGTGTGATAAGTTCGGTAGCAAAATCTTATTTTGAGGAGTTCGAAGTAAGTCTTCCTTCTTGTCATCTTCTTTTTCGTTCAAGAATAACTGTCTAGGTTTGATAGATTTTTGGAAATCGTCTAAAGGTTTGATGATTTTCTTTCCTGTTCTGCTATTAACCAATTCCATTTCGTTCTCGAATCTGATATAATTCAAAGGAATCTTGCTTGTTCTTTTGGGGAAATCTCCAATGAAGGGATTCTCCACCACAGAAGGTATATTCTTTTCCTGTTCAAAGTCTTCCTCAGGACTCATGCTATTATGCTCTTTAATGTGATTTTCGTACGCATAATTGATGTCCATCACTTGGGCCTTGGGAGTCGATGGAGCTTCAAATTCAAGTCTTTTACTGACCTTTCTCAGCCCTTCTTCGAGAGTCTCGTCTCCACTTTCTTCGCTAGAATAATCATCCAGTGATTGTTTCTGTTGCAGCTGCTGCTGCCTTAAGTTTGGTCTGCGACGTTTAACTATGAGCTTGGGTTGAGATACTTCTTCTCCCTCAGCTATATCAACCTTAATGGATCCCTTTACATCCAACATATCTTGCTGGTTATTGTTGAATAGGTTTGTATGAAGAGAAGTGGGCCATTTCCGTCCAAAGCCTACCGTAGAAGGAGCGGGTGGAAACAATGAAGGCTTAAGGCCCACATTTTCACTTGCTTTAAATTCTATAGCACCACTTAGTCTCTTGCGTGAAGAAGATGAAGACGAATTGGTTGAAGACCCACTACCAAAACGTCTGGGCGTTTGCCGAGGAGTTTGTAATTGGGAAGACTGTGTTTGGTTGAGAGACGATTGCTTGCAAGAATCGGAAGGTGAAAGCATGGAAGAGGAAGAATTAGTACTGGCAACAACAGCAGTAACATTGGCCTTTTTAGATTGTGGAGTGTTGGGCGTGAAAAGCTGATCATGACTGCGAGTATAAGAAGAAGGAGTCTTTAAATGAGTCTTCGAAGAAGACAGACACGACCCTAGAGACGATATCACCGGCTGACTTTGCAAATCATCATTAGCATCAGAATCTTTAATAAACGGTGGTGTTGATGGAGTCGACATTGTTGGTGATCTAACTTCAGCGAAAGAACAGAGAGCAGCTTAAAAATAGAGAAAGAACGAGAATCTGGCAGATCACTGTATTTTTAAGAAGGAAGATGATTTGGAACAATTGTAAACAGACAAAAAGAAAACGTACTCTAAGCAAGCAAATAATAAGTATTATGTTTAAACCACCGTTAACTCGCTTTGCCGCCTAGTGATTTTAAGATGGCTGGGCTTACAACTCACAGATTGCATGATAATTTTTTATTTTTGAGTGGCTGGCGCAAGTAATTAGCCGAAAGAGGAAATAAAGTAGAATAAGCAATTTTTAGACGAGTCTTGGTTCCTGATTATGTAATCAAACAAATGGAAGAAAGAAAGTTATCACCAAGATGGGGTAAGTGAAAGAAGATGTTGATCTTCATATATTGTGAGTCTTTATGTATAGTTATGTCAATTGTTCTCAATAATCACATTCGAATACCATTTATTGGACTTGGCACTTATGCTATTCGAAATGCTGAAGAAGTTGTTGAAAAGGCGATGGATGTGGGCTATAGGATGATTGATACGGCAGTTCTATACGGAAACGAAAGAGAATGTGGTCAGGGTATCTTTAAGTGGCTTAAAAAAGACCCTGTTCATAATAAGCGAGAGGATGTTTTTTATGTTACCAAGCTATGGAACGATCAAAATGGATATGAGAGTGCTAAAAGGGCCATTAAGGAATGTCTGAATAAAGTGTCTGACTTGAAGTACATCGACTTACTTCTTATTCATTCTCCCACTGAGGGTCGACAGATGAGATTGGAGACGTGGAAAGCCATGCAAGAGGCTGTTGAATCTGGAATAGTTAAATCCATTGGAGTTTCAAACTATGGAGAGAAGCATATTGATGAGTTGTTGAACTGGGAAGGACTTAAAGTGAAGCCGGTTGTTAATGAGATTGAGGTTTCTCCCTGGTGCATGAGACAGGCTCTTTGCGACTTTACTAAGTCTAGAGGACTACAGGTTATTGCCTATGCACCACTTTCTCATGCTTACCGAGTCGACGATCCTGATGCCACTATAGTGGCAAAAGCTCATGGTGTCACTAATGCCCAGGTTTTGATTAGATGGTCCATCCAAAAGGGCTATATTCCCATTCCAAAAACCAAGACATTGAGCAGATTGTCATCGAATCTTGATGTTCAATCCTTCACTTTGTCTGCAACAGATATGAAGCGATTGGACCATCCTTATGTTCATGATCCATCCGATTGGGATGTTGTTAACTGTCCATAGCTTTGCTGTACGTACGTTTTAGGAAATAATCCTCGGCGAAAAATTTCACTGCCAAGATTCTTTGAAGATAGGGTGAACTTTTCGTCATTTTGGCTCTCTTTTTAATCTGCATATTATAGTATAATGTCGGACTCTGATACGTTTTCTATCGATGGTGCTGGTCTCTTTGATGAACCAGATAATTTTCTTCCCAAACCTCCCGCTGCCCATTTCACTAACTATGAAAGAACCGAGAATTCTCCTGAAGATGAGCACAGTATTAAAACTATAAAGTTGAGATTGGTCGGAAAATCTCCTCTTTGGGGACACCTTTTATGGAACGCGGGTATATATACAGCTAATTATGTTGAGTCACATGCCAGGGAGTTGGTCAAGTCAAAAAAAGTGGTCGAATTTGGCTCTGCATCTGGTTTACCCTCCTTACTTTGCTGCATCGATGGTGCCGAGAAGGTGGTAGCTACCGATTATCCCGACGCAGATTTACTATACAACATTAATTACAATGTGGACCTCTTGCCTTTTGATAAACTTATCAAGGATCGTGTTCTCAGCGTAGAAGGCTTTATCTGGGGTAACGAAATCAAGCCGATCAAAGACTTGCTGGGTGGTGACGGTTACGCAGACTTTCTCATTATGTCTGATTTGGTGTTTAACCATACGGAGCATCATAAGCTTCTTACCTCTTGCAAGCAGCTTATAAGGCCTTTGGCTGATAAAAGTAAGCCGAGATCTGGTGGTAAGTGCTTGGTTGTCTGGTCCCCTCATAGACCAAAGCCACAAATGGTAGCTAACGACTTCAAGTTCTTTCAAGACGCCAAAGAAATCTTCCAGTTCGACGTTGAATTTGTCGAAATGGTTCATTGGGATCATCCAATGTTCCCGGAAGATCCTAAAGAGTCGGAGGAGTTAAGAAAAAGAGTCTACTGCTATATATTACACCCAACATGGTGACCTTCAGAAGAAGCTAATAAAAACAGTAAGTATGTAAACAGAGAACAAGTAATCAAAGAAAAAAAAAGGAGCAAAAAAAGGAATAGGCAGAGAGCATATACGAAGAAAGACAACAATGACTTCTTCCGAGAAGAAGCATGTAACGTAAAAAAACACGGACTAATCAACAAGTAACTAAAAGACACACAACGCATAAAACAACACAACCCATACAAGCGTACAAAGGGTTTCTACCTTCGGCTTTATCATCACTTTTTTTCTTTCTTACGAGGAGACACGCTCCCATTTCCAGATTCTGGCCTTGCAATCACCAGAACCTGTAGCAAAGTAGCCACCGTTGAGTCCCCTGCTTGTGCTCATCACTGGAGAAACAGAAACGCTGATGACGGAATTACGGTGTCCCTGAAGCATGATGTAAGGCTCTCCGGAAAGTTTATCCCATAGGATGACACCACGATCTTTAGATCCTGAAAGAATAAACTCGTCATCAGGAGTGCAGCACACAGAAAGAACAAAGTCTTTATGGCCCACGTAGGTAACTTCACAGTTGGATTTTGAGGCGGCACCTTGCTGCCTTTGAAGATCTTTCAAAGACCACAATTTGACGGTTCTATCCAATGATCCAGACACGATCTCGTGGCCATCGTGAGTAAATGTCACAGAGTAAACTGAATCCATGTGGCCATTACCGGCCTCGTTGGCAGAATCAAGTCGCTCGACTAGGAAACCTTGGTTGGCATCCCAGACCCGAACTGTTCTATCTAGAGAGCCGGCTGCAATCAACTTTCCATCTGGAGAAACGGCCACAGTAGTGACACCATCTTCAATGGAGAGAGTGAGAGAGCATTGACCGGTAAAAACGTCCCAAATTCTTACTGTTCTGTCTCCAGAGCCAGACACCAATTTAGTTCCATCTGGGAAAAAGTCCAAAGAGTAAATGTCCTGTTCATGGCCCTTCAAGTATTTAACAACGGTACGTGTAGCCAAGTCCCATATACGGATAATCTTGTCTTCTGCACCGGTAGCAAGGAATTTGCCATCAGGAGAAAACGAAACGGAACGGATATACAAGTCACCACTGCCAGTATCGTAAGAGCCGTTAGCGGAGGCGGAAGATTCGTCGCTGAGCCTGGCAACTAAATCGCCAGTCTCGACACTAAACACTTGGGTAAGCTTATTGCAACCAGTGGCAAGGAATTTACCATCTTTTGAGAATCTAACACAGCAGACGACGGAGGTATGGTCAAAGGAATGAACTAAAGAAATCTCAGCTTTCTTCGGCACTTTCGGATTATAAACAACATAATACTCAGACTGCTGCTTCTTGTAAGGCAAGGAGTTGTAAGAGTCAAAATCTTTGAGAAAAGCGGGTATTGGCTTGTTATGTTGTGCTCGTTTGACCAGTGCTTCTTGCGAGACGGTCTCCTGCTTTATAGGCTTAATATGCGTCGAAGTTGGAGAAGTTGTCGCAGGAGTTTCTGTGAAACTAGGAGCAGCATTTGTAGTAGCGGCAGGAGAAGCGGTTGTTGGCGAAGCTGTAACTGGGGAGGTACCGTTCTTAGTAGCGTCTGGCGCTGGCGACTGCTGCTGTTTTGTAGTGTTGGTGGTGGTGGAGTTTGCTGAAAATGCATTTGTGGCTATAGTTGGTACTGCTGCTGTAGCAGGTTGAATGGCAGGTTGTGAAAGGGCCTGTGCAGCAGCTGCTGGGGATGTGGCACTAGCCGTTGCTGCTGTACCGGGTGCACCCGGAGGTTGGGAAAGGAAGCCACGGGCAGCATCAGGAACGCTTGAAGAAGGTGTAGAAAGGTTTGGAGGAGCAATCTGGGGTTGATTTACACCGGGCCGACCAAACTGTTGTGTCTGTGAATGAGCCTGGACTTGTGCCTGTGCTTGTGCCTGTGCTTGTGCCACAGCAGCAGCCTGTTGTTGCTGATGCTGGGCTTGGGCCTGAGCCTGAACCTGCTGCTGTTGCTGAATTGATTGCTGCTCAAGAAGACGGTCTCTGTTTTCCAAATCCTGCTTCAACCTTAGAATTTCCTTCTCGTAGGCATCCTTCATGGTCCTATGAGCCTGCTCCAACTCATAGACGGTATTTCTAATACTAGCCAGTTCTTGGTGCTGTTGGTTAATTTTCATTTCATACTCCTGGTGATGATCTTTATACAAGGTAGTTTCTCTGGAGAGACTTTCAAACTCTTTCTTCACAGCCTCGAGGAGTTCGTCGAGGTGAGTACGATCTTGCATTTTGTCTTGCTTATCTTTTCGATTTGTCGTTGTTGCAAGAAGAGAGGAGGAGAAAAACGGCTTCACACTTCAAGCTTTGGAAGCAGAGTCGATAAATTGAAAGCTAGAACTCTTTTAAGAATTGAAAAAAAAAATAGAATCGGTATAAACCCTCTTAAGAAAAGACTGTTGTCAACAACAAAAGGGAACGAATTCAAATTGAGGAGAGACGAAAAACAAAAAAAAAGTAATAAAAAAAATTATCAGCGACTTGTGGATAACCAAACGGAGGGAAAGAAAAAAAAATTTCAAAAATCCAAAAGTAAGAAAAAATTGTTAGAAATGTTTAAATAAAGGTGAGTAAGGCGGAAGAATTGAGGAAAGGCGAAGTGAAGAAGGGGGAAAGAAGTGGAAGTGCGAGTAGTTGATGACGGAACTGAGGAGGAAAAAAAGAAAGGGGAAAAAATGGCCGGGAGAAGAACAATAAGGATGAACAATAGTAGGGAACAATGCAAGATATTATGCAGAAAGAGACAGCCAGGGAGGTCGTGTGAAAGAACAGCTGGCGGTGTAATCAAGAGTGGGTACCCGGATTAGACACATGACGTTGGACACATGATTTTTCACTTACTTGATATGTGTAAGCGATCAATACTGAAAGAAGTGTAACCGATCCATACTGAAAGAGGTGTAACCGATCCATATCGAAAGAGGTGTAACCGATCCATACTGAAAGAGGTGTAACCGATCCATATCGAAAGAAGTGTATCTTCTTAGCTGCAGGCCGTTTAACCTGTAGAACGTGCAGGCCGTTTAACCTGTAGGCCGTTTAACTTGTAGGCCGTGCAGGCCGGCTAATTTGTGGCCGTGCACGCCGTCTTATTTGTGGCCGTGCAGGCAGTCTAATCTGTGGCCGTGCACGCCGTCGAGTCCGCGCCGTCCGGTCGCGGGCCGTTCAATCTTCAAGACGGTCGTGTACTCTGGTGTAGGGGTGCACTTTAGATAAGAAGAGAAAGATGGCTTCAATGCTCAAATCTGATCTGTGATAGGTTGTTTTGTATTCTTTTGTTTTCAGGTGTTGCGGTAATGTCGTCTGAGTTTCTTGATAAAGGTGTAGATCTCGTGAAAAAGGCCATCGAGGCTGATTCTGACACTCGATATGAAGAGGCCTACAAGCTCTATTATAATGGACTTGACTACCTTATGTTGGCGATGAAGTATGAGAAAAACCCCAAATCCAAGGAGACCATTCGAGCCAAATTCACCGAATATCTTGCACGTGCTGAACAGTTGAAGGAACATCTGGATACAAAGCAGCAGCAAACACAGACAGGAGAGGCTAATGCGTCTTCTGGGTCTGTTAAAGCAAGAAAGTCCAATGGTAACGCTGAAAGTGGCAATGACGATATCGATTCGGAGACGAAAAAGCTTCGAAGTGCCCTTGAAGGCTCCATTATGAGTGAAAAGCCGAACGTGACATGGGATGATGTTGCTGGATTGGACCAGGCCAAAGATGCTCTTAAAGAGGCTGTGATTTTACCTGTGAAGTTTCCTCAGTTGTTCACTGGCAAAAGGAAACCCGTCAGTGGCATTCTTTTGTATGGACCACCAGGTACGGGTAAGTCGTATTTGGCAAAGGCGGTTGCAACAGAAGCTCAATCGACGTTTTTCTCTGTCTCTTCGTCAGATTTGGTGAGTAAGTGGATGGGAGAATCTGAAAGATTGGTGAAGCAGTTGTTTCAGATGGCTCATGAGCAGAAACCATCGATTATCTTTATTGATGAGGTAGACGCACTCTGTGGTCCGAGAGGAGAGGGAGAAAGTGAAGCTTCCAGAAGGATCAAGACAGAATTATTGGTGCAAATGAACGGTGTTAGCAGTGATTCGGATGGTGTATTGGTTTTGGGGGCTACGAACATCCCTTGGCAATTGGATTCTGCCATTAGAAGACGTTTTGAGAGAAGAATCTACATTCCTTTGCCTGATTCGGAGGCCAGAATAGATATGTTTAAGCTAGACATTGGCGATACTCCTACGGCATTGAGTTCACAAGACTATCATACTTTGGCCCAAATGACTGACGGTTACTCAGGCCATGATGTGGCAGTCGTGGTTAAAGATGCATTGATGCAACCAATTAGAAAGATACAAACGGCTACACATTTCTGTAAAGTAGAAGAGACTGTGAAAGAAGAAGACGGTAGTGAAGAGATCAGAGTGAGGTATCAGGCATGTTCACCGGGAATGCAAGGTGCGATAGAAATGAACTGGATGGATTTGGATGGAGATCAGATGAAGGAGCCAGAACTAACTATGAAGGATTTCATCAAGTCCGTTAAAACTAATAAGCCTACAGTGAATAAGAAGGACCTCGAAAAGTTCGAGGAGTTTACTAGAGACTTTGGTTCGGAGGGTAACTGAAGAAGTTGGATTTCATAAGATGCTTTATATGAGAAAGAGAGATCACTGATACTGCTGGATGTGGTTCTTTGCATCAACTACCTTACTACCATCAACCTGGATCAATACCAAGGCCATATCATCTCCACCCATAAAGACATCGGCCTTTGGGTTTTTATCGAGATGTTTCTTCCTATAGTAGTCGAATTCTGCACCATCTGTTTTATCCAAAAATTTGTAGACATGGCCTGACAATGTGCAACTTAATTCGCTGATCTCGGCTTGATTAAGGCTATGTAGAAGGTTCAAGATGTTGTCTGTTCTCCCTGAGTTGTCGCCGGTTACCCAGTCGTGAACCAATATGGAACAACGGGGATTTGCAGCAAGGTTCTGATATTTCTCGGTGCTTTTACTCGTAGCCAATAGGATTAGATGGTTTGAGGATGAATGGTTGAAAGTTTGATCTGGTTTAACAAACGTATAGTTCATGAGACTCACGTGAGGGATATCATGGGAGCATGTACCCAAATGAAGAAAATTGGAGTTGGATAGTCTGTTAAGGACGGAATCCGGAAGAGGGCCGCACATTTTGTATCGACAAGTAATCTGAATGAAGAATAAATGGGAGAAGGTAAAGGGGAAGTAAGACGGGCGAGCTGAAAAGATGACCTTCAAATTTAAAGATGGATTAGGTAAGCGGGTGAAATAGATTGGGGAGATGAATTGGGAGATGGATTGGGAGATGGATTGGGAGATGAATTGGACGAGCAGACAACAGACATACAGTTTTTATCAGCTCCGTATTTTGGTGGGTCGTGGTGTTTGGTGGTGCTGATGTGGTGCTGATGTGCATATATCGAGATGTCGGCGTCTTTGGTAGTCACGTGTGAAAATGAAAGTAGTATACGATTTTGTGGCAGCGACTTGGCTTTTTGCGCGACTTTGACGGTGGGAAACGCGTCCTTTTTTCGGTAGTACCCAGAATATTATCCCTTTCAACAGTGATTAATATAGATTATTTGTGCAATTACCATGATATATGCAAGATCTATAGGTTCTGTTGGACTTGCTAGTACTGCTGATTTGAATCTTCCCATGGTTGAACCAGGGAAAATGAAAATTCTAAATGGTGATAATGGAGAGGTTATCGATGCTAACAAAAAGCTGAAAGGGTCCCAAAAGTCCCTTGAATCCATCAAGTCGTATAAATCTTCGTTGTTTGTTAAGGATGAAACTTCTGAAAAGAAAATACCCAAGAATTTGGTTCTGTCCGATAGCGATGAATACGTCTCAGAATTGGATGAAGAGTTTGGAGAAGGAGTCAGAACTGTGCCAGCTGGTAGCAATTTGTTGAAAGTTGAGAAAGCACTATTCGAAGAAGGTGATAAGTTGAAGAAGAGGAATTCGAATAACAAAGACAAACCAACCAATAAGGTTGAAAGCATTGAGTTGGTGAAGGTTAAGAAGTCTCCGAAAAGCAGACCTGTCATCTCCACAGCATCTCTGGTCAGAAGAACTCGAAGTGCCACCAGGAAGCCTACAATTATTGATTTAACGGTTGATTCATCAAACGAAGGTTCCTCAGATGAAGGTTCTTCGGATGAAGTGATTGACTTAGATGAAGACGAAGATGAGACGTCAGAATCTGAATCTGAATCTGAATCCGAAGATAATCTTATTACGAATCCAGATGGGGTAATATTAAGTGACAAAGTGACAAGAGTTTTGAAAGAGCTGAATTATACAAATAAGGATTCTTTAGATGTTGAATCCTTACTTCCTAAGATTAAAGGAGACGAGGAGGGAATCTCTGAAAAGAAAGAAGGTAAGAAACTTGATCTGCAGAAGCAGAATGTTGTAAAATCGAGGCCCAAAATCGTTTCCAACAGAAAGATCGACTCTGACATTATTTCACTGCTCAGATCAAGGAAATCTCGTTCTGGAAGAACGTTCAATGGAGTTCCAGTTGACTATAATATTCCCCATGAACCTCCAAGGCCTATATATTCAAGCTCTTGCGTTACATGTCTCAATGTAAGCAAGCAGCGGTACTGTAACCGGCAGTATCGGTGTGATATTTGTGTAAAATCTCGTCGGCCTTGCAAATATCCGCAGAGTTCGAAGGTGATTAATAGGGATGAGATTGAGATTTATGCAAATGCCATCTCCATGAGAGATAATGGGATTTGGGATAAACGATTTGAGGGAGCGGATAATGCCAATGAGAATAAGGATGAAGGAAAGAAAGTGGAGGAGACTCAATCGGTCAATAAGAGAAGATACCGAGAATCCAAGAAGGAAAGCAAGCGAAGGAAGGTGGTAGAAGAGACAAAAAAGACCAAGACTGGGACAAATAAGAGTACTCGTGAAGGTGATGCGGACTGGGTGGACGACAATAGTGATGTGTTTGAGGATGCCACAGAACGTCTGACCCAGTATAGTCCAATAGAAGAAAGCGACTCCGAATTTAGCGAGGATACATCATATGATGGGGATTCTGAGACGGAGAAGAAGAAGAAGAATAATAATCGTAATAAGAGGAGGAATAGATATGAAGGAAGTGAAAGTGATAGTGAAGGTAGTACAGGAGCTCGAGGATTGATAGATGAATTTGAGTTGGAACAGGAAGAAGAAAACCTGCAGGCTATGAAAGATATCGCAGGGTCAAACGAGAAGGCACTAAGGATACTAAAGGAACTTGATTTTGAGAATCGAGATGTTAGAGAATTGTATATGAATTACGGAGAAAGAAACAGACGACTCGCTACCAAAGAGAATTACGTTGAACTAGAAGGAGATATGTCTGATTTGAGCGAAGGAGCTCAGGCCTATAAGAATGCAGAAGATGCTGCCGAGCCGATTATTTTGAGTGATGATGAGGCTGAAAGAAGAATGCTTAGAGGACACCTACCTTTGGAGTATGTTCACGAAATGAGAAATGAGCATTAGTGAGGGCCGGAGTATATTTTTTTTCCTCCCAGTGTATTGTATTGTACTCTTCTATGTATTATTAAACAACTACGTATAAATGATGACATTTCAAGAGGTTTATGGGACCAAACTAAGGGGACGAGTACTGGGAAAGTTGAGTGCGAAAACCACTTTGGGGGATAAGCTAATTCGGTTGTATGATTTAGATAAAGAGCAGCATCAGATGTACAAAGTGTTGGAGAACACGGTGAAATATCGAGAAGGGAAGTCTGTTCTTTTAATTGGTCCTCGGGGAATCGGCAAGACAACGATGGTTAATAACTGCCTACTTGAACTAGGAAGTAAATACGAGGGTCAATTTCTTGTGATACGAATCAGTGGACTGTACGAGAGGGATGATAAGACGGCGATTCGAGAAATTGCGAGACAATTAGATTTCATAATGGAAGAAGAAGACGATGGGGACGAAGAGAACGAAGATGTTCAGGATGGATTTGAAAAGGTCTCATCGAATGCTACGATGCGGATGATTATGTCGTTACTAGACAGGACACAGTTGAATGAAGAAGAAGATGTAGCGGGAGGAAAAAGAGAAGCAGATCAAATACCACTTATATTTGTGATTGATGAGGTAGACAAGTATGCTAGTAATTCGAAGCAGACGTTATTGTATAATTTGTTTGACATTGCTCAGGCGTCTGAGGGCCGAAAGAGCGATAATGGAGGAGGAGGAGGGGGGGGGTCTACGCTCACAGTGATTGGTATTAGTAGTAAGGCCACTGTTCGAGAGCAGTTGGAGAAGCGTGTGAAGAGTAGGTTCAGTCAAAGAATGATACAACTCAACAAATGTAAAACGTTAACGGACTACTGTGGAGCTATTGGATGTATGCTTAAGCTTGAAGATGATGATAATGATGATGAATGGGTCAGTAAGTATAACAAAAAAGTGGATGAGATGATTAATACGACGGGAAGTGCTTTGAGGAAGATCATAGTGGAGAACTTCTACACGGTGAAGGATTTGAATGCCCTGAAGAATAGTTTAGTTCCATACATGAAGTATGGATTTGTGAGAGGGTCAGAGCAACTACTTAAATCGAATTTGGAAGTGTATGACGATCGGAACTTTGAGCTTCTGGGGTCGTTAACTGAGCTAGAACTAAAGTTATTAATCTGTACTGCAAGAGTCAAGAGCAGGAATTCAATTGATCGAGTCAACTTTAACGTTGCATTTGAAGAGTATTTAAAAATGGCAGCTAACGAAACAAACACGTTGAACACCCAATTGGAAACTATGGGAGTAAGTTTACGACGAAATGGTGAATTCACGGGTAATGGTTACAGTAGCAGTCGAGAATTAATGTTAGGCTGCTGGGAAAGATTGGCCGAGATTGGAGTTATGGGCGAGCCGATGAAGCAGATTAATGGAGTTAATGCAGAAAGTTATACAGGGGGAGAGTTCAACAAGATGTATGTGTGCGATATCGAGTTGAATGAGATTATGAAGTACTTCAGAGAGGAAAGAGAAGAAGCCTGGGTGGAAAAATGGTGCAGGATTTGATGACCAGATCTGGAATCCCGATATCCTAAAATAGATTACGCAATTCCTTAAATTGTGTATGGCATACCAGATCGTCTCGCATAACTCTCAAGACAGCTAAAAACGGCCCACCCACTCGGCACCCGATATATGCCGTATATCGCCCGGCTTAATGCGGGCTCCTCTCATTAAAGGCCCCACTTTCTGTATCTGCCATAACTTTTCTTTAGGGAGCGAAAAATGAAAAATTGCTAGTCCCATCTAAGACGAAAAAGTTGAAACTGTGAATGACTTGGGAGCCATGATTGATTTGTTGTCAAGGGTTTCTTCTTCTTCCAGGTAGTACAAAAATCAAAAAATGGACCCTACTCACGACCCGAATTTTAAGCCACCGTCGACGAATCCGGATTTTGAGCTTCCTATTGCCAGCCAGCTAATACCAAATCACACTCCTATTCAGTCCTATGTTCTCTCAGATGATGTGGATGAAGACGAGCCGCTGCACGTGGAGCAGAGTTCTTCATCCGAGATGCTAATCAGCACGAGTGTATGCACTACTCATAAGGAGAGATCTGAGAAAAGGAAAGCTCAGACACTTAAGCATAAGATTCCTAAACTGCCCACTGAATTGGAGCCTTCGAGTAGCAGCTCCAGCACATCCGCCGAGGAAGATAATCCAGACGGCGAAATTGTGCCCAATATCATTTCTGACGGCGAGATCTCAGAGGAAAACTCCATTGTCAGTATCGACCAGCTGCGTAGAATGGATAAGCGTCAATATTCGACAGCTTCGACCGATGTGGACTACGATAATGAGCCTATAGTTCACTCTTTCCAGATAGCGGATCTTGAGGAGGTTCCCCATGGTATTCCTAGGCAATCTACCACTATGAAAAACTACCAGTTTCCTACTCACAGACTTAAAAAACGACTTTCTGATGCAAATAAGTATCCGTTGGTCATCGTTGCCTGTGGTTCTTTCTCTCCAATCACCTATCTCCATCTTCGAATGTTTGAGATGGCTCTGGATTCCATTAGAGAATCCACAAAGTTTGAAGTTATTGGTGGCTTCTATAGCCCCGTTTCTGATAATTACAGCAAGCCAGGACTAGCACCTTCGTCTCATAGAGTGCGAATGTGTGAATTGGCCTGTGAAAGGACTTCTTCTTGGTTGATGGTCGACGCTTGGGAGTCCCTTCAGCCTAAATATACAAGGACGGCGTTGGTGCTGGATCATTTCAACCGAGAGATTAATATCAAGCGTGGTGGTGTGTTCAAAGCCGGAAGTAGTACCGAAAAGATTGGCGTTAAAGTCATGCTTCTTGCCGGGGGTGACCTAATTGAATCCATGGGTGAGCCCAACGTCTGGGCCGATCAAGATATGCATCATATTTTGGGCAATTACGGTTGTCTAATAGTGGAACGAACGGGTTCCGATGTCAGATCTTTCTTGCTTTCCCATGATATAATGTACGAACACAGAAAGAATATTTTGGTTATCAAGCAGATGATTTACAATGATATCAGTTCCACCAAGGTGAGGTTGTTTATCAGGCGTAATATGAGCGTCCGCTACTTACTCCCTAATAGTGTTATTAGATACATCCAAGAGAACCACTTGTATGTTAACGACAAGGAGCCAGTCAAGGTGGTATTAAACAAATAATATCGCTTCATTTTCTTATATCTTTTATTGTTAATATTAGTGATATAGCGCGTTTATTTCATAGTAACAAGTTCCTCAGCAGACGTTGGATGAATGGCTACGCAGTTGTCAAAATCAGCCTTAGTGGCACCCATCTTGATGGCGACGCCAAATCCTTGAAGGATCTCAGAGGCTCCATCTCCAACTATGTGCAGACCAACAATTCTCTCTTTCTCCGTCCTTAAACAGACCAACTTGTAGGCAGTAGGTGACTTGTGCTCAGTCATTGCATAAGCCATGCTGTTGAACCTCGACGTATAAGATTTGATATTCTCTTCCCCATATTTGGCCTTGGCATCATGTTCAGCGAGACCAATGGCTCCCACTTCCGGGTGAGAAAACACCGCTGATGGAACATTTTCAAAGTCCATTTTCTGGTTCTTGAACTGCTCAGGTCCAAACAATCTGTTGGACAATTTACGACCGGTGGCGATGGCCACGGGTGTCAATTGCACATTTCCAACAACATCGCCTAATGAATACACATTTGGAACGTTGGTTTGCTGCCATTCATCAACAACAACCTGTCCTCTATCGTTTAATTTCAAATTAATGTTTTCTGGATGCATCTCTATCATTGAGCGTCTACCAATGCACCAGATCAACTCGTCAACCTCAATGACGACTCCGGTATCCAGTGTAACTTTCTTGGAACCGTCAGCCAACTTCTCAACACTTTTAATGTTGGAGTTCTTGTGAATAAATACGCCTTCCTTCTCATACTTATCAGTGATGGTATGTTTAATAAGATCGTCGAATTTACTTAAAACAGTATCATGACGAATGATCATATGAGTCTCTGAACCCAAAGCGTTGAACACACCGCTGAATTCTACCCCAACAAAGCCTGATCCAACCAGTGCAACTCTCTTTGGCTGCTTTTCAAGTTTGAAAAACCCATCAGAGTTGATTCCTAGCTCGTATCCTGGAATCTTCGTAGGCATAACCGGTCTACCGCCAGTAGCGATCAAAATGTTATCTGCGGTGAAAGTAGACACCTTAGAGGGGTCCGATTTGTCTCTTACTTGCACTATTCCATCCTTAGTGAAACTAGCCAACCCATAAATGTATTCCACTCCCTCGTTGCTCATATTACGTTCGTATATGCCATTCAATTTCTTGATATAGGCATCCCTTTTCTGTTTAAATGTGGACCAATCAAAGTCGTGGGCAAAGGAAGAATCAACTTTGAAAAAACCATAATCCTTGGCAATACCAATTTTGGACGCCATGTCAGATGCATACCACATAACCTTCTTGGGAACGCATCCAACGTTAACACAGGTGCCACCCATTTCCTTCGACTCAATGAGAAGAGTGGACGCACCATAGCCTGCAGCCCTTCTAGCCGAAGCAACGCCTCCCGAGCCTCCTCCGATAACAAGATATTGATAATGAGATCTCATCACTTTTAGCATGAGACAATACTAATGATATCAAGTAAAAGAAGCCAACTGTTATCAAATAAGGGAAAACAAGTCTATCTGAAATTTGATGATTACTAAGTTCGCGACCTCCCTAATATGGAAATGATAATTTTGGGGATTATCTAGTCAAGACGATTGGAAGGAATAAGTGTAATAAAGAAAGATTTCGATGCCCCTTACTTTAGATAAGATTCTCTAAACTACTTTGAGATTCAACGTTTATGTATCGAAAGCATGTCTAATTTATACTGAAGTACCTCAGATTCGAGTTAATTTCGGAAATTAATATTACATGTTATAAGATCAGTCACGCTGTTGATACTGCTGTCAGTTCGGGGCAGTATTGCTCGTGGATAAAAAGTATTCTAAAGCCAACGGTAATTTTTTTCCTATTGTCACCATGAGTTATAGTACCACAACTGTTGCTCGAGCATGATCGTAGTTTTAGGTGGTGTGCCTTCCCCCCCCAGAAAAAGAATTGAGTCAGGTGGTTCCCCAAGGGGAAAGCCGGTGACGCGGGGTTTCAGACATATCGGAGTGATGTGGCTAGGGTGGAAAATCTAGAGCATTTCAAGCGTTATATATGAAATTATGGATTAGATAAGTTCCTGGTAGTCTCAAAAAGTCAAACAATAAAGACAATTGAGTGGTGAGCAACTGGAAAACGTTCATTTCAAAAAATCTAGACCCAAACACACATGCAATCTTCTTACTGAATGCTGTCACTATTCTTCGTGGATATAGCATATTATTTAGATAGGGGGTTGTGATCTGTTTTTTTATGAAATCTTAACGGAGTTTGCTCATATTTACTTATTTACTAACGGAGAAGTTCTTCCGCTGTTGCGTGATGTATGACTAGTTAGACTTCTCTTTTGAATTTGGTTTACGGATTCCGCCAAAAAATTGTATTGGACATCAATTTTTTTTGACAAAAATAGCTTAGTTTGTGATGCAGGTGTGTATGAGAGTCTTCGGCCGAATAGATGTGGCACCAATAACTAAGCAGAGATTACAACCAAAAACATCATTTATCCATTTAGTCAAAATAAGTCATATAAAAATATATAGTATCCGATGTAGTGTAATGGCTATCACAGGTCCCTCTCACGGTCCAGATCTGGGTTCGATTCCCAGCATCGGAATAATATTTTTTTGCTTCTTCAGTCAATCTCAAGTTTTATGCGAGTGGACAAAACCTCAATAGAACAAGTTTACTTCTTTTGCATTGCGTTAGTTTGAAAACAATGGCGAAGAGAAGTAAAGGAACAGATACAAGGAAAGGCCACGTGACTAAGGAACGGGTAGAAGTTAAGAAGGAGGATAAAGTAGAGGACAAGGAGGAGGACAAGGAGGAGGATAAAGAAGAGGACAAAGTAGAGGACAAGGAGGAGGACAAGGAGGAGGATATAGAAGAGGACAAAGAGGAGGACAAAGAGGAGGATAAAGAGGAAGATAAAGAAGAATCAGAAGATGTAGAAGAAGCGGACGATGCTGAAAATGACAAAGAACAAGAAGAAGATACAAACACCAAGGAAAAGCCGGTTGAAGCCAAGGAAAAGCCGGTCGAAGACAAGTCTAAACTTCCTTCTGGAGCATTATTTAGTGCAAATGACGTTGACGAGTTGATGGAGGAGGAAGATTCAGGAGAAAAGCGATCTGCTGAGCCTTCTAGTGAAGAACCTTCAGCAAAAAAGGTGGAAATCGAGACGTCAGATAATACAAGGACGTCCAGTGCTGCCGAAATAGTTGCTTCACCCGCTTCTGCTGAATCACCTTCTCCTGAAGATCCAAATTTGACTAAGAAAGAACCACCAATTCACTCTTTGCCTGTATTAACACGTGAAGACAAAACTCTGGAGGAGGTTCTCGAAATGATGGATGATGAAGACTTTACGCCAATTATTCCGGATGCGGTGACAGACTATTACTTGGCTAAAAATGGATTTGCTACAGATAATAGAAAGATCAAGAGGCTTCTTGCTTTGGCCACACAGAAATTCATCAGCGATATTGCAACAAATGCCTACGAATACTCGCGTATCCGGTCCAACAGCGCTGTTTACAACTCATCCAATCCTCAGGTGAGAGCAAGGGCCCTTATGATGGCCACGATGATGAACTCTCAGGAAAAAAAGCAGACCTCTGAGGATACCGATAGTGACGGTAATGGAAACAACGAGAATTCGCTGACTGGTGCCCTAGGGGGAGGACTTAACCAGAGCCAGAACCAGAAAGTGACGTTGACCATCGAAGATTTGAGTAGTGCGCTGGATGAATACGGGTTGAAGGTGAACCGTCCTCAATTCTACAGATGATTGGCTACGTACCAAACATTGTATTTTGTATGTATATTACCTAAAAAACACCCAAATCTTTATTTTTATTACGCTAACTCGTAAGATGGAAAGCAGCGACGCTTCCAACTGTCAATATTCCAATGAACCAATCCATCCTCTGTACCTATCACCAAAGAGCGTCTTCCATCCCCATATTGACTATTTCCCAAAACCTCCAAGCCACATATTTCCAATTCCGAGTCTAAGTAGTAGAACGGATCAGTCAGAGGTGACTTCAGTTTGTCACTGGACTCCGAAGAACCTCCTCTAGAGTTTCTGCTAACTGTAGTAGCCAAAGTTCCAGTACCCGTGCCCCGAAGATATGTCGAATGCATCAAGGGATCATATGTGGATTGTTTCAGATCGTTCTTAGCAGCAGCAGCAGCAGCAGCAGCGGCGGCAGATGATGTTGCAGGATACCTCTTAGGACAGCTATCTGAAGTATACTTGAAGAACTTGGAATTATGTAACCTGTCAACATCAACATCTGCAATGAACCGGCGACTGCTCGAAAGATATCCTAATTCGTTCTGGATATCACAAACATCCTGGTAATCTTTTACTATTGGTTGATTATAGTAGCCTTCCTCATAGTCGTACAACATTTTGGGGAGCAGAACCACTTGATGAGTCATGAAGTCACGTGTATCAACTACGTGGACCCTTCCTTGATGCTCCGAAATAAACAATAGATCATCTGTACCCGAGCTATACTTACAGACACGAAATGCTCCGTTCTGTGACTGCCTCCTTGTTGAATAGATCTCGTGCATGGGTCTAGCCATGTGACGAATATCGTATATGAAATTAACACCTTCCTGAAAGCAAGCCGAAAACTGGTAGCCCGAGTCGTTCCAACTCGTAGAAAAGCCACAGTCGGATTGAGTAGAAATAACCTCTCGATTGGTGATATCTCTCAAGTTCTCTTCTGGATGAAGCACAAAGATCCTTGAGCTGTCGCCTAAAGTAACAATGGTCTTCAAATCTGGCGACAGCGAAGCATGATTCAAAGCGACACCCATATTGACACTGAATTCTGGTGCCAAGCCATCTCCACGGTTCAAAACATCGACAATATAGAGGTTCTGGTCGTTATTACACACCAATGACCGATAGCACGTGTTGCTGATTTTATTAATGGTGACACTGTTGTTGATTAAGGTACCGATGTGGCCATTTTCCGAATAGCCTGTTTCATTAACATGTATTCCAAAGAGGCCTTTCCATTTACCTGGTGCGCGATAAGTAGTATTATTGCTTGTAGCATTACCAGCACCACCAGACGAATGAACGGGCGTCCTCGAAGTATTAACGACACCCCCTACCACAACCACACCACCAGCTTCCTTCAGACATCGCGGCGAGCTCTCAAAATTGGCCACCAAGGGATCAACGTGGCTGGAAGCATCGATGAAAACGTTGGAAGAAGGATTAGAGATAGCCTCCGATTGTTTTGCCGTCAGCCGTGCATGCTTGAGGTGATCTTGCTTTTTTGAAAGACTCACAGGACTTTGTGGGTCGAAGTCTAAGCGGCTGACTTTTGTGCCTGAAGGGAAATATATCGAATTCGAGGAGGATGATCGGCACACCAAGTCTTTTAACTGCCAGTGATTGATGGTTATGTTCACATTGAAGTATGAGGACTTGGGCATCAGAAAGTTTGATCTGTAGGCCCGCGAGGAGTGGATCTGGATATCGGTTGGGTCCGACAGCGATTCAATAGTCATTTTGCGAGTGATGAGAGGAAACGTAAACTTGGCGAAGGAAAAGTAATGATTAGATATATAGATGTGTAGATTCAAGATAAGCAGATACCAGAGAACTGGTGGCGTGGGATGCGGGGAAGGTCACGAGTGCTGCAGGTGTTGTGTGTGTTGCTGCCAGGAGTTGGACCGCGAAATCTACCAGGCGTTCGAGGTGCTGCCGGGGACCCGCCCAGCTCTTTCGCGCTTAAATCTCAACTCATCTGTTTCACATCGTTTATTCCTCCATTTATAGTTATCCTTCCTCCCCTCACTCCATCATGGCCTCGGTTGTTTACTTTCTAGACAACAGAGGAAGACCATTGCTTCATAGAGATTATAAATGGGACATTCCATCCACTGCAGTGGAAAAGTTTCCGATCTTGTTGTTGGAAAAGTCCAGTAATGGTGACGCTGTTGGAAGTCTAGAGGACGGTAGTACTGTACCTGTGTTAAACTCTGATGGCGTCCACTACATCTACTTGATGCACAAGAACTTGTATATACTTGCTCTGACAAGAGAGGATACCAATGCCTTTGCTATACTGTGCTATCTCGATTCACTAGTCAGAGTACTAGAAGGATATCTGAAGTCGTTGGAAGAAGAATCAATAAGGGACAACTTCTCCATTATTTACGAGTTGTTGGACGAGATGATGGATTATGGAGTGCCGCAAATTACCGATCAGAAGATTCTCAAGGAGTACATTACACAGGAATCCTTTACTTTGAAGACGATGTTTCGTCCTTCAGGCAGCAAGAAGAAACCCGGTTCTACTACAGTGTTTAAAGAGAGAATGGCTCCTTCTGCTGTAACAAATGCAATCAGCTGGAGATCATCTGGCATTGTTCACAAGAAGAATGAGGCATATTTGGATGTTGTTGAATCTATAGATATGTTGATCAACCCCAAAAACCAGATATTGAGTTCCGAGATTCATGGAGAGATCAAATTAAGGTCGACGCTCTCAGGAATGCCAGAGTTGGTACTTGGGTTGAACGAAAAATTTATGAATAGCTGTATCAATGCTGTTAAAGGCCTGCCACCGATTGATAATACAAAGAAAAGCATTGAGGTGGAAGACGTTAAATTCCATCAATGTGTTCGTTTGGGTAAATTCGAGTCTGAGAAGATGATATCCTTCATTCCTCCCGATGGGGAATGCAATTTGTTTAGCTACAGGGTTCATTCGTCCACGTTAAAGCCGATGTTCCTAATTGACTATAAAGTGAGAAATCACTCCAATACACGGTTGGAGATCATGGTGAAAGTGCGGGCAAACTTCAAATCTAGGATCAGTGCTCGCAAGTTAGAAATTCGAGTTCCCGTTCCACGAGATGTCGATTCACCCAAGTATCATTACAACAAAGGATCGTTGAAGTATCTGCCTAATGAGTCTGTGATTCTTTGGAAGTTCCACAAGATTGATGGCGCCAAGGAATATGTCATGATTGCTGAATTGCTGCTTCCATCTGTGGCGGACGAGCTCGAACTAAACAAGTTTCGAAAAATTCCACTCAACTTGAAGTTCGAGATGCAAGGTTTTGTTACTAGTGGATTACAGGTGAAGTATTTGAAGATTAGAGAGCCCAAGATGAACTATCAAAGTTATCCATATGTGAGATATATTACAAAGAGTGGAGACCATTACGAAGTTAGAGTTAAATGAATTTGATCCAGAGCAAAAGTATTTTCTAATTAATCTAAATCTAAATTTTCAGTCAGTGATAAAAGAGAAAAATTTCAACTCAGATCCGAAGACCTCGATAATCAAACAAGACTATATTTAAGCGATGGTAGACACATCTCAGCAAGCGGAAGCTGAAGCTTTCAAGAACCAGGGAAATGAACAGTTGAAGAAGAAGAATTATGACAAGGCTATTGATTTTTACACAAAGGCCATCAACCTTAATGCTACTGCGGTGTACTATGCTAATAGGGCGCAGGCACAGATCAAGCATGAGAACTTTGGCCTTGCCTTAAACGATGCCAACGATGCCATCCGGTTAGATCCCGACTATCTCAAGGGATATTATCGAAGGGCCGTTGCTCATAGTGGAATGCTAGAGTATAAAAAGTCTTTAAAGGACGTAGACACGGTTCTATCACATGCTCCTGGAGATAAGAATGCACAGTCGCTGAAGAAGAACTTAGCCAAAGTAGTCAACAGAATCCGGTTTGAAAAGGCCATTCAGGTTGATGAGGATGGAAAAAGTGTATTCGACGAGATAGACTATGAGAGCATGGTCTCTACTGAAGAGAACGGCCTCGAATTAAAAATTCATGTGGAGAATACTACTAAGGGATCATCTAAACAGATAGTGACAGTAGAAATGACTGAGAAATACATTGAGAAGATGATTGAAGTGTTTAAGAATGGAGGAACTCTTCCTAAAAGGCAGGCCTACGCCATTGTGGCAGCAACTAAGGAACTATTCCATAAAGAGAAGGCTCTCGTGGAGATAGGTATTCCAAGAAAGGCTACAGCAGATTCAGGTGAGTTCCAGTACAGGCCAGTCAAGAAAATAACCATTTGCGGTGATACTCATGGTCAATTTTACGATGTTCTACACATCTTTGAAACGTTCGGCAAGTTGAATGAAGAGCATTCTTACTTATTCAACGGAGATTTTGTCGATAGAGGATCATGGTCATGTGAAGTGGCATTTTTGCTCTATTCTTTGAAGCTTCTCTACCCAAAAAATGTTTATATAGACAGAGGCAACCATGAGACTGACGATATGAATCAGGTTTATGGATTCCAAGATGAGGTGAAGGCAAAATATACTGATAGATTATTCAAGTGTTTCTCTGAGTCGTTCAACTCTTTGCCATATTGCACTTTGATCGGTCAGGAGTATTTGGTCATGCATGGAGGACTTTTCAGCTCTGATGATGTTACATTGGATGATTTAAGAAATATTGATCGGTTCAAGCATAGGCAACCCCCTAAAGAAGGTATCGAGATGGAACTTCTTTGGACTGACCCACAGCCAGAGCCTGGAAGAGGTCCTTCTAAAAGGGGTATTGGCCTACAGTTCGGCCCGGATGTTACGAAGAAGTTCTGCGATAGCAATCATTTGAAGATGGTGATCAGATCGCACGAGGTGAGAGATGGAGGATACGAAATCGAGCACGATGGCCGTTTAGTAACCGTGTTTTCAGCTCCAAAATACTGCGATTCACAAAGTAACCTTGGTGCAGTGATCAATTTAACCTTAAATGATAAAGAGGAATATGAAGAAGAATTCAAGACGTTTGAAGCTGTCTCTCATCCAGACATTCCCCCAATGGCCTACTGCAAGAGCAATTTAGGATTTTAGAAATTCTCTACAAATATGTAAAAACTCTCTGTATAGAGTTAGCAGCTTAAACATGCCACAAACAGAAATAAAAAACGGAAAGTTGAAATCGATCTCGAGAAGGTTGTAGAGGGAAGTAGCTGTGGTAATGTTTTAAGAGACCTCCCTACAATATATACCTTTCCTTATGAGTAGAGAAGGAAGAGAAAGTAAATGAAATGTGAAATGTGAAATAGAAATTCCAAAATTTTTATTTTACACCCCTGAAAAATTGAAAATTGGAAATTTAAACTTTCCGCACCCCCCTCCCCCTCCACAGCCTTGAAAACTTGCAGCTATTGAGTAGAGATGTACGAGATCAACACCTCTCCACCCTTGTTCCGGAACTCTTGGATTAGAATTTAGATGCTTCCCTGGATATTATTACTGTTTGCATTTAGTGTGCTTGCATTAACAGGGCATCTCGAATTACCTGCAAATGCCATCAATGTTCTTGATCCTGCAAGAGCCTCTATCATACTGATAGACGACTCTACAGAAACACAAAATGTGTACCATTTTCTTCGAGACGGATCTTTCAATCTTCCTGTCTCTCACAAAGGAACTTACCGTCTTTTTTTCCAGTCATTAGACTTTAATTTTATCAGAGGAAATGAGTTTTCGTTGCTAGTGAAGAATTCCACCTACTACGAGCTTCACGAATTTTACTCCAAAAATAAGGACTTGGTGCCGGCCGGCCTACAATTTGCGATTGACCAGATCCATTTCAAAAACTTTGTTGATGTGGACCCGTCAGATAGCTTCCTAAACAGTCTACCATTGGTCCCATTAATCAGAAGATACCCAATAATAGGTGGATTACTAGGTGCAGGTATACTACTGATGGTTTCGCCCATGATCATTAGTCAGTTTGACCCTGAATTCAACACAAAGTTCATCGATGCCCAGAAAGAGTTGAGAACGAAGAAATCGCAATGATTGTCTCGTATTAGTCTATCCTACTTAATCAAATAACTCCTTATAACACCTCTCTGTATACGTGTAAAACTCAAAATATGAAAGAATCGATCAGCCACAACGTGACAGGGGACTAGTTGGTTGGACTTGTGTTAACAGTAAGGTAGAGTTCTCAGCAATTCGGCACCTCTTCTTTATGCCACAATACAGAATTTCATGCCTCAACTCTTTGATCTTCGGGTAATCGGTACCTGTTTAGTATGGTATACTGCTTCTTCGGTAAGTACACAGTTGACCAAAATTGTACTCAATCAGTTCGACTACCCGATTTTTATTGGCTTATTTGAATTCACCTCCAACTTCTTTGCTGGAGTTCTTCTCAGTTTTGTATTGCATCATGGCACCTCCAGAAAATCCTTTTCATTCAATTCCAGACTCACTCGACTCATAATGCCCATGGGATCGTTAAGATTCCTTGTGAAGATATTGAATTTATCGGCCACTTCTTTGTGCTCTATAGCTACCGTGGCGTCCATTCAGGCATTGGAACCGCTGCTCGTCGTGTTGTCCTACACCTTGTATTATAGAGTCGCTTTCTCTTTGACCACATATATCTCCCTAATTCCATTGATCTCTGGCGTTATTATTATAGTCGTATCACAGTCACCCAATGAAACCCTCGAAAAGGAGCAGACTTCCAATTCGAGTAATTTCTTCTTTCAAGGACTTCTACTTGCTTTTAGTTCTGTTTGTGTTCTTGCTGTCAAGTCCATCTGTGGGAAAAACCTCTTCAGTTTGAAGCCCCAAAATGATGGCTCGAAAGTCGACTTTGGCTCTTTAGCTTTAGCAAGTGCTGATGAGTTCATTGATACCGGTGATATGGAGAAACAGCCAGTCCTTAAGAAAGATTCTTCCGAGTACGCCTCTTCTGAGCAGCCCGGCAAGCTCAACGTTCTTATTTACTGCTCCCTTTTCGGTATGGTCTACTCTTTCCCTATTTTTTTCGTCTACGAGTTTTCCAACCTTCTAAATGCCACACAGACCGGTCAGATCGTGCCGTGGACACTACTGATTTTAGCTTCGGTCTCCTGTTTTATCCAAGCTTTACTTGCATTCCAAGTAATAACCATACTTCCTACAGTAAGCTTTTCGGTCGCAAACATGATGAAGC
The DNA here is from genome assembly GCF_011074865.1 of Brettanomyces nanus. Lineage (NCBI taxonomy): Eukaryota > Fungi > Ascomycota > Pichiomycetes > Pichiales > Pichiaceae > Brettanomyces > Brettanomyces nanus. The sequence goes on along the minus strand of NC_052376.1, from coordinate 67,423 downwards.
GAATCATCATCATCACCATTAGCATGCTCGTTACTGCAAACTCACTATCGCTCATGGAGATCCTAGGCATTCTTCAGATTGGTGTGGGGTTATACTCCTACAATCGTTATGGCTCCACCAAGAGAAACAATAAATAGCATTAATACATTTCCCACTTATCCCCAAATTAGTAACTTTCCGTCATCCGTTCCAGCCAATAACTGACCTCGTCCAACCTTATTACCTTCTCCATCCAATGCAATTCCTAGCTTCAACTTAAGAGCAGTAATCTTATTCTCGGTCCCGAGTTCTCCTATTTTAGCCAAATTCCATGTTTTTTCCAACATTAGCTGATAAATTAACACCGTTCCATCTTCAAATCCAACCGCCACTATGGCAACGTGCATCCATGGGCTATTGTTCACTTTGCATCCAAACGGCAAGTTAAACTCAGAGAATTCGACCACGATAGCGCCCTTTTTCAGCAGCACTTGGCTAATCAAATCCCCATTAATAGTGAACAACTTGAGATAGTTTTCTCCGTCCACCGTAGCTATATATCCATATTCTTCTGAAATGTTCACCAAATTCTCATTTCCATTGCCAATATCCCTAATCTTCTCACAATCAGCCAAATTCCATAGCATTGCTTCTCCGTTATCACTGAGAGTGAGTAAAACTCCATTATAATGTGACACCTTAATATCCTTAATAGCATCAGAATGACTCCTCATAACGTCCATACTCTGAAGTCTGAGACAATTTGGATTGGCCAAACCTGAATACATTCTGGTCTGTTGAATGGAAGACCTCTGGGAATTTGTGATGCTACTCAAAGTATCAGCAGTCAACTTGTACAGAATTAAAGATCCATCCTCAAAGCCGACCACAAATAGGTTATCGCTACCTATAAGTTCAAATTTGGTGATTCGATCTTGACTTAACTGCTCGAAAACTAGACTCTCATTCAGAATCAAGTTGCACGACGAGTACTTACGTATAGTCAACTTACCATTGGAACGGACATCAGCGCTCAAAGTCTTCCATTCCTTGTGCTCCAAATCAAACACTATCTCATCAACAGCACCCTTAAGGGTATGTCTACCACGACTTACCGGGAACCCAACCAACGAGTTCACATCGAATGAAAATTTTGCCAACAGTGTCCATCTTTTCGGATGAGGTTTGCTGAATATCTGAAGAGGTGTTTGGCCAAAGTTATGGATTGTAGAAATAACCACAGCCTTCTCCCGTTCATCAGCAACCGCTTCCAAGTCTATGGCACCAGCATAGCTTAAATGATGAAATACATTCAAAGAAAGAACAGCTTCCTCTCCTCTTTGCTTGTATCCAAAGACAAGATCAATCCATTCCGGAAGATGCTGAGACACATAATCAGACTCCAAAGCCTGCCTCATCTTTTCAACAAATATTTTAGGATCATTATGCGCCCAGGGAGGCAAAATAACATCATTCACAGCAGTTCCATCCTGAAGATCACCAAAATCAAAGTTGTTGCAGTTCACCAAAAACTCTGGTAAGTAATAAAACTCCGGAATGAGCTCTCTGACATCTGAAGTATTGTCACAAGAAGCACTCTTCCAGGTTTTTGCTAAAGAATAAAAAAGCCTGTCCGCATGGTCAAATTTACCTCCTTGTAAGATTAAATACGATCTTACAAATGGCTCCATACGGATTAAATACGAAGCGACCACCATGGCAGAAGAATAGTGTGTTCCATAGTGTGCTGGAGGAACATCGGGAGCCATTTCTGCAGAGGCTTCGTATCGTTCTTTGAACTTGCCTGCACGCTTACTAGCCTGGGCACCCATGGGTTTTGATAAATCCCTGAAAGAGGACGGGTCGTCGAGGTTTAACTCGTCAGATTCGTAATCAGCAATCACGAACGGGAACACCGGGTACTGCGTCAAGTCATTGAAAGTCCGTCCAGCCATAGTATTAATAAGCATAAGATAGTAAAAATTGGAGAGTTCTCCATGCTTCCATTTCTTGGTAATCCTCGAAAAGCTTACATTGGCTGAAGGCGGCACACCGGTATTAATGAACGTATTGAAAAGAATTGAGCTTAACTTACCGTTATCACGGCGATTCACAAATGTGATCTTCTGCTTGGAAGCCAATTTCATGGCTTCCTCCAAATCCTCATCGGTATATTTGGCAGTTATCTTTGACGATAACTGACCTAACAACAAGTTTCGACGAGACTTAGTACCGCAGGTGATAAGAACAGAGCTACCATCGGCAAAGAACAGCTCTGCGGCTACATCTCTCAGTAAGAACTTCCTTTTTGAAATAGACACAAGACGATCCAGTCTCCAGCTTCTTGTTCTATGCAATTTGTCTCGTTTTGTAGGTTCTATATTGTGAGTGGCCGAGCTGAAAGTTGCATTATTAGGATCATTCTTGGCTATAAGTTGCACATAGGGATCACGTACAGACTTAGGTGCATCGTCAATATCCACTATATTGCCGTCATCTGTATGGAAGTAATTCTCAATCAGGTACAAGTGTGTCAGACCGATAATAACAATCATTTCAAAGGTCTCTAAGCCAAGAATCTGTGTCACATTAGAGATTTGTACAATCTTGTCATGAACATACAAGCTTCTTACAACCTTTCGGTTTTTATCTTCTAACGAAGTTTCCAAATCCACCTGCTCCGAAACGAATTCGTAACTTGCAGTATCAGTATCAGACTCAATACCTAAGAGAGCATTCTCTGATTCATCCAGTGTGATGGTATCTGCGCCTCTGGGCAACACTGTCGATTCCAAAGTCGGTTCACGTAGTATCTTCCTTCTCATTCTGAACCTTCCTTCAGTGGAATCCAAATATAATTTGAACTTTATGTCATCCACTGGAATTTTTGAACAAATTCTATCGTACGTACTAATATAGTATGAAAGATCATCATTATCGTCTTGAATGTGCCTGTTAAACTTGTGGAGTTCTGCTTCCGTTATGGCCTTCGAAATCGACTCAAGATTCCATCTTTTGAGATGTTGAACATGTATTTTGAGTCGATAGTTTGCTATAAGCTCTTTAATAAACTCTGATTTGAGTTTAGAGGCCTTAGCTTGCCTTGAGGCCGTCAATGCTTCGTTGAATTTGCCATTTAGCATATTCTTCAAGTCCATTTCAGAGCAGAGATAAACCTTCAGCTCCAGATCGTTCAAAGAGACGGACTCTTTGAAAGAGAGCGCAAACTTTTTGGACAGTTCAGGCAAGTCCCCACCGTTCATGACAATCATTCTCAGACAGTTTGCAGCAAGACTAGAAATTTCCTCATCATCAACCAGCAAATTCTTGAAGAGCAACGAGAGAAGAAAAATCACTCCTTGTTCTTCCTCCTCTAAGCCTTCAGATATAACTTTTCCATACAACATGAAGTTGGAGAAACAGAATTTGATGTGAGACAATCTGGAGAAAGGCTCCTTAATTTCCTCTTCGGTGCATCTAGTAAAGAATCTCAAATAGGAACGAGCAAAAGCGGCTCTACAGATTTTGAAAGTTGAATCAGACCTCGCTGGGTACTCTGTTCGATCAGCCTCAAAAAGAATTGATCCCACAACATCAAGACTTTGTAGAAAATCATTGTCATCAAATATGAAATCCGATCCTGTTCCGAAGTAATCAGACATTATCCGAAAAAAGCAAGAAGCCGCAATAGTATCCTTAATGAACGATTGTTCCGTCTGTTGAAAGCTATGAATGTGCTCAAAAACGCGTGGCATGACCGTTAAAGAGAACAATGCAGGATCACGTGAACAAAACTTCCATAGATACTTCTTATCATTAGCGCTTGAAGAAGAAGGATCAAATAGTTTTCCAATGAAGATCGACCCAGAGAACTCGGAATACCGATGGTAGAAGCTAGAGAACTCGTCTATATGATCTAGGCTGTATAAACTAAGAACAATCAACAAGAATTCAGAAGTCCAATTCATATCATCCTTGATAAACACGCGAAGGGCAGGGATCTCATTAAATGATATGGTTAATACCTGATAATACAACTCAAGCGAGCTTAGCGCATCCAAGACGGTGTCGTCGAGCAGAGAAAATTTATCATCATCGATGAGATCCTGAACCTCGTTAATGGAAGTTTCTAGCAATCCATTAATCACCGAAAGGAAACCGGGCATAATAAGAGATAGCTCGGCAGGATCTTCGCAAAGCCTTTTGAGAAAATTCACAGTACCAAAGTCCACGGAGAGCTTTTCTAGAGAATATGAGACACCAAAAGAGCCAGCAAAGAGAATAGTAATTAGATCGTCATCTCGCCATTTCAGGGAAAGAGATTTACGAAGCATTACCAGCCCACCACTATCATTAAAAGCCCTGCGCGCTCTTGGACCAAGTATACTCAGTACTCTAATTAAGAGCTGTAGGGCCATTTTAACCACGCCTTCTTCACCAGAATCCAGTAAAATCATAAGCCATTTTGCGTTAATAGACTTCAAAACCTTTCTAAAATTGCCTGGTGTCATAATGTCAACTGGATCGCAAACTAGAGATACAATAATGTCCAATATAGAGGCGCCACACTTTTTGTCAAGATCTGAACTGATATCTGAATCCTTAGCCTGAAGTGCATATACCACGTATAAAGACATAGCCCTAATAACGCTGGGTGTAGGGTTCAGCCTCACTAGGATCAACAATGAGTTGCAAAGTATTGGCAACAAATCCTCATCAACAAGTCTATATTTTAACGCTTGAATAACTCTCTTGACAATTTTCATGTCACCGAGTTTCTTAAGATTGTAAGAGTGATATTTGCTTCCTTCTCCAAACATAGAAAGCTGGAAAAGAACAAACTTGAAAGTATCCTTACTCTTGGGGTCAATTTGACAGTCAATAGTTTGCTGTGGTTGCCATATTTCGAAATCGGCAATAAGGGAGCAATAAGCTAGGCCATTAGCAATGATTGAGTCAGCGGGGGAATCTTCGTTATAACCAATAAACTTTAAAATAACCATGAGGACCTCCATTTGGATGAGAGATTTTTTTGTCTTAAGCAACGTTGCCAAGACATCATAACCAGATTTGGATCCGAACTCTGCTAAAGATCTTGAATCGGTCTCTAAGACATGGAATAGGAGTTCAAGCGACTTTACTAGTTGGTCAGTAGTGGTAGATTCGGCAATAAGCCTAAGCACAATGCCAAATCCTCCTACAGAAAAAAGACGGTTGATTAAGGAATAAGGGTTCCAGTAAAGAACATCTCCATCCTCTGGACGAGTAATAAAAACCGGTTGAGGCCGTTCAGTGCGCAATATGCTGGTTTGAATATTGATTTTTATACCCCGATCGCTTCGTTCCACGTTCGAGCAGTGGAAATTCAATACGAGATCACGTGGATCAACGATTATATTAGACACAAAAGGATCAAAATCCTTTTTGGATCTTCCATCTGTTTCCAAATATTCACGAAGCTTGAGTTTGATAGTCATGACGGATTTTGGATCCAACAGTGAAGCTAGATGAGTGTCCTGGTAAGTGCCGGCATAGTTGGGACCTAAACTGTGAGCCAATAGGATCCAATTTCTCGACTGAATTCCATTGATGACAATCAAGTTAGCTAATTCTGGAATGACGTTAGTGGCATTGCTAGAGCTGGAAACTGAGAGAGTGAGATTCAAGTTAGAGGGTACGTGGCTTCCAAACAAGGATTTTGATGTGGAAAGATGCAGAAAGATTGGAACAACGGTTCTAGACTGTATGAATTCTCCATCAATGTATAGATCTACCACGGAAGACTTCTTGCTGTCGCAACGATGAAGTAAACAGACATTATACAGATTTCCGAGCTCGAAAGAGAACGACTCGAAGGCATATGAAGTGTCCTTACACTGTATTACGAGTTTAGAATCCTCAATAGAATAGCGAATAATGGAACAGTTGTCTTCATTGGATATCTCCATTAGAGTAAACGGGTCAATTTCCGGATGATCGACGTTGTGGAAGCCTGAATGCAATTGGAACCGCGTGGACAAAGTGAAACCTTTACGAACATCATGAAAATGCAAATTCCGGAAGTGAAGGGAAGATGTGTTCGTAAGGATGAGAGATTTGAATGATGTTGGGTATAGATGGAAGCAGTTGTAAAGAAGATCAAGGGCATAGTCATCAGTGAGACTAGCCTTGTATATCTGTGCCAATTGGGTATAAGAGAGTCCCAATTCAGTCAATGAATAAAATATCTGAGTTAACGAATTGCGTAGCAATGAGGAAAAATGATCGCTCAAGATCTGATCAAGAAGAAACTGTATCAATTCAGAAGAAAAGACCCTTATCTTATTGATTGGAGAAGCATTAAGAATGCTTGAAATGAATGAGAAGATGAAGTTCGATAGATCACAGTCGCAATCAGAAACAGAACTTAATACGGAACCAAGGATTCTTAATATGCTTTGAGATTGATGGGTTCGAAACAAAAGCAAATCATGACAACTTTGGATAAAATCAAAGATAAAGTTGGGGTCATTGGCCATCAACTTCCAATTGTGAAGGAACACAAAGACTTCGGATTGTTCACTATAATCAGGAAGTTGTAAGCATCCAAATAATGCATCGATTGCATCCGACATCAAGAAATGTCACAGATAGAAGTGGAAAAGGGCTGCAAATAAACGAGATGTAATCAGATTAGTACTATCTTACGATTGAAAGACCCGATCTATCTTAAGACTATCTGTCGTCTGTTGGTACACGACATTCGCGGAGTCAATGAAAAGTTGAAGGAAAAAGAAAAATTTTTGGCTCGAGAGGGAGGAAAACTGAGAGCTGAGAATAATCCCTGGTTGTACATAAAGACAAAGGCAAGAGAGGAGTAGTGTTAACATGTCAGAGAGCTCTGATACCACGGAGGCCTACGAAGAAGCCAAAGAAACGCAGGATAATACGGACTCCAATGGGGAGCCGGGTCTGGAGTCTAATGTGGAGCCCAATGTGGAGCCCAATGTGGAATCTGCTTATAATATATTACAGCAACGTCGTGTAGAGGCGAGAAAGATTGAATCTGAGGAATCGCAGAAGACTAAGGAGGGTGATAAATTGTGTGCTGTTCCCAAGGGATGGCTGGAGAGATTTTTCAGTGAGTCATTTGACGAGTCTGCGCAGGATATTGATAATGAATTGGGGCGTTTATCATCCAGAGGCATCTTGGATGAGACTGGCGTGGTACTAACAAAAGATTTTGATTTTATTTCAAGAAAACTGTTTGATCTACTATGCCAATGGTACGGATGGAAAGATGGGGATCCAGTGGTGGAAAGAGAAGCATATTTCAACGCTGAAAAGGCACAGATGGACGTCGAGACTTGGCCCTTATACATAATTCTCCACGTTCTTACTGCCAATGCGTCTCAAGTCAATCGATTCAGTAGTGTAGACGCTACACCATTTTTAGTTTCGAGCCACAGCACTGCCAAGCACTTGAAGGAAACTGTGGAGAGAACATACGACGTGGATCGTCGGGCCAAAACGAGAATATGGCAGATTGCCGTGAAGGATGGCTACAACTTTCCTTCAGTGGTGCTCCCGAGCTTTGAAGAGACCATTACCGAAAGTATGCTAATACATACTGGCGGCAAATATGGCCTTCGAACGTTGGAAGAGAGTAAGGTTCGCTCGGGGCACATTTTGATGGAGTTGCAACAGCCTGACGGATCTTATCTCATGGATACTGCATCCGAATTGATGCTCGATGACGGTTTGGTAGGTTTAAACAACTTGGGGAACACCTGTTACCTGAATTCGGCATTGCAATGTCTTGTTCATATCCCTGAACTGACTTACTATTTTCTCTACGACTACTACAAGAAGGAAATTAACAAGGAGAATCCGTTAGGCAGTCAGGGTAAGATGGCCGAAGCTTACGGGACGCTTGCCAAACACTTGTTTGATAGAAGGCTGATCGGTCAACAGACTTCTTTTGCACCTCGTGATTTCAGGTATACTATAGGATTTTTCAACTCAATCTTTTCGGACTATAGACAGCAGGATTCACAGGAATTCATCGCATTTTTGCTTGATGGGTTGCACGAGGATCTCAATAGGGTGATACAGAAGCCGTATGTGGAGAAACCAGAGCTTCCACAGGGGAAGGTTGAGGATCAAGAGGAGATTAGAAAGCTTGCAAGACAATGCTGGTTAGCTCATAAGAAGAGAAACAATTCTGTGGTGATTGACTTGTTCGTTGGTCAATATAAATCGACCTTAGTCTGCCCCGAGTGTGGATATGTCAGTATCACATTTGATCCTTACAACGATCTCACACTTCCCCTTCCTATCACTCGAAAGTGGAATCACAAGGTGAAGATATTATTTCAAGAGGGTAGACCGAAGCTGTTCGAGGTGGATTTGCCGAGATCTGCCACTTTTTATGATCTGAAAGCTTACGTTTCGAGAGCCATTGATGTTCCAATGAATGAGATCATCTGTTTGGAAGTATTTCAATCACAGGTTTATAAAAACTATGAGGACAAGGATTCAGATACTCGTTATTTGCCCATTTCAGATCTTATCAGCAAAGGTGACGATATATGGTTCTATCAGGTATGTCACGAGCCAGGCGATTTGGTGGTTCCTGTGTTTAGCACCGTTCTTGGAGGCCCTTTGCTGAAAAATAAAGTATTCGGCATTCCATTTTTCATCACGTTGAATGAAAAGGAAAGAAATTCATACGGTGCCATAAGAGAGAAGTTGGAAAAACGGTATACACAATTATCCACGTATCAGTACTTTGAGAAGGTGAGGTCACAATCGAAAGGTGAATATTCTTTGGACGACTTTGATAAGCTTGATGATATCTTGAAGAAGGAACTTGAAGAGTACGATGAAGAGGATGATTTGGCTTCTATTATTTCATCGGCTAATCCTGAACTTCCTGGTGATTGTGCATTTCACGTGAAGCTGTTAGGCGGCGGTCCTAAAGTGAGGACCAGGAGAAGTTTTGGAAGCAGATACGGGCACCACGTAGGATATCATAGCTTTGCATTTGGTCAGCAGGCCAGATGCAAGGAAATAGGGAAAGATGAGGACGACGAAGACGATGGCGAAGGTGACGATGATAATTTATGGATTCCTGAGACTAATGGAAATTTTGATGGTCTGCAAGATTTGTTGGACAAGCTTGATCCTTTGAAGGCTGCATTATATACTTATCATGCAATTGATGATAAAGATGAAACTGAGAAAGGAGAGGAAGGAGAGGAAGGAGAGGAAGTCGAAGAAGAAGATGAGCTCATGAGAAGAGACCAAGATGGTGAAGAGGATTCGGATGCAATGGACGAAGAAGCAGAGGAAGAAGAAGAAGAAACAGGAGAAACAGCAGAGGTGATCGAGGTCGACGGAAACGATAAAGATATGGCTATTTCTGACAGTTCTTCTGGATCCAATGTGACAGAAGAAGTGAAGTATATCTCTTTAGTAGAAGATAAAATGGCATTAGTTTGTCAGTGGGAGCCAGAACTTTTCGATGTGTTTTTCACTGGACTTGAAGATGAAGAAGATGGAGGACGTGAGACATGGACTCATCCTCCAATACTTCATAACGCCGAACTTGAAGACAACCGGAAAGAGGCTGCTTTGAAACGCAAAAAGACAATCGACTTAGACGACTGTCTCGATATGTTTTCAAGGCCGGAGGTTTTAGGTGAACGGGATTTATGGTACTGTCCCTATTGTAAGGGGCATCGACAGGCTACCAAGAAAATCGAGATTTGGTCAGTTCCAGATATTCTTACAATTCATTTGAAGCGGTTTGAATCGAGCCGGAGCTTCAGTGATAAGATAGATGCTGTTGTAGAGTTTCCTATCGAAGGCTTGGATCTATCTAAGTACGTGACAGATGGAGAAGCACATGATGATCTCTTATATGACTTGTTTGCTGTGGATAATCACTTTGGGGGTATGGGAGGTGGACATTACACAGCATATGTGAAGAATTTTGTGGATGATAAATGGTATTATTATGATGACTCCCGGGTGACGGTTGCAAACCCAGTTGACTCTATTCGAGGAAGTGCCTACTTATTATTTTACCGTAAAAGAACGAGTGGACCAGTTGGAGGAGAATATTTCAGGAAGATGGAGGAAGAGATCAGTCAAAAACGAGCCGAACGGGATGAGAAATTGAAGGAACTTAGCAAAATGGAGGAATTATTAGGAGATGAAGATGGAGAGAGGGAAGACACGAGCGAATATGGAAGCAGTGGAAGTGATATAGATGGTACGGTTAAAAGAAGGAAGAAGATGGGAGCTATAATGATGGGACGATCATCATCAGATAACGTAAACTCGCCATTAAGTGACAGAGAAGAAGTTATGAGCACAGTCAGCTCGACTGCGAATGCACCGGATATCGAGTAGGTGCGGGTAATAATAGCTAATGATATAGAATAATGATAGTAATGAGTATAGATAGACTGGTCGCTGCGTCGCGAAGAAGTCAGCAATTTTATCTAATTCCAAGTCAGGTGGGGAAGCAGTACAAACAAAAGTATTTAAGTAGCAGGCTCTGTCTCGTCTTTTTAGAGTTGTTCTAGTTTAATTGACCAAGAAAAGGATGACATCTGACAACGACATCTATTTGACGCCGCTTTCTTCACGGTATGCCTCGAAGGAGATGTCCCAGATCTTCTCAATGAGAAATAGATACTCTACATGGAGAAAGCTCTGGTACAACTTGGCCAAGGCCGAGCAATTAATGGGCCTTGACGTGATCACAGACGAAGCTCTCGAGCAAATGTCTCAGCATTTTATCATCACTGATGAGGAGATTGATGCTGCTAAGAAAGAAGAGGCCCGTGTGAGACATGATGTAATGGCCCACGTGCACGTATTTGGAGAGACGTGTCCTGCTGCCGCCGGTATTATTCATTTAGGTGCTACTTCATGCTTTGTCACTGATAACGCTGACCTAATTTTCCTCAGAGATGCTTATGACTTGCTTATTGAAAAGCTAGTCAACGTCATTGATCGTTTGGCCAAGTTTGCATTCGAGTACAAGGATATGCCAACGTTAGGATGGACGCATTTTCAACCTGCACAATTGACTACGGTGGGGAAAAGAGCATGCCTTTGGTTACAGGAGTTGCTTTGGGACTTGAGAAACTTCCAGAGAGCCAGGGATGATATTGGATTACGTGGTGCCAAAGGAACTACGGGAACGCAGGCGTCGTTTCTGTCATTGTTCCACGGCGATGATGCCAAAGTGGAAGCTATGGACAAAAAAGTGGTGGAATTGTTGGGTTTCAAGCATGCCTATCCTGTAACAGGTCAAACATATTCGAGGAAGATCGACATCGATGTTTTACATCCTTTGGCCTCTCTTGGTGCTACCTGCCATAAGATGGCTACAGATATCCGACTATTGGCCCATATGAAGGAGATGGAGGAGCCATTCGAGAAGTCGCAGATTGGATCATCAGCAATGGCTTACAAGAGAAATCCAATGAGATGCGAGCGAGTTTGCTCTCTGTCGAGACACTTGAGTGCTCTATTTCAAGATGCTTTTAATACGGCTTCTGTTCAGTGGTTTGAGAGAACGTTGGATGACAGTGCCATTCGTCGTATCTCCTTGCCTGAGGCCTTTCTTACTGCAGATATTTTGTTGAGCACGTTGATAAACATTACTTCAGGATTGGTTGTTTATCCAAAGGTTATTGAGAAGAGAATTAGGTCTGAGATACCATTCATGGCTACGGAAAATATTATTATGGCTATGGTGGAGAAGGGCGAATCTAGACAGGAGTGTCATGAACAAGTCCGTGTTCTTTCTCAACAGGCATCAGCAGTTGTGAAGCAAGAGGGAGGAGAGAACGATTTGATAGAGAGGATTAAAAGGACGGACTATTTCAAGCCTATCTGGGGGGATTTAGAGAAGTTGTTAGATCCAACTACGTTTATTGGACGTGCACCAAGGCAGGTTGAGAAATTCGTTGGAGAGGATGTTAAGGAAGCATTGAGTCCGTACAGACAGCTGATTAACAGCGAAGAGGTCAAGTTGGCCGTTTGAGAAGTTTATTTACATTCCAATATATATCAATCAATTAGTTGAAAGATCCCGGAGATTTGTAAGGAGTGGAAATTGGAAAAAAGAAAAAATGATCGGTCAACGAGAGATTTACTGATGTCGTGGTGAAAAATCTGGGGTAGAAGGAAGAGGCCGGGGAGGATTTTCATTCAAAGCGGTAAGCGGTAAAGCGGTAAAGCGGTAAAGCGGTAAGAGCCTTAGAAGCAGCAGAAGCAGCAGAAGAAGCAGAAGAAGCAGAATCCGAGGAAGTGAGCTCCTTTGAAGCCACAGAAAGTTATAATCATGGATGATCATAGATAATCATAGATAATCAAAGATAACTCTTGCTTAGCCATTCTGCAGTGATCGCATACATCACGTGACGTTTGAAAAAGGTTCTGCATGCATTTTCGCATGTTTTTTCTGCTTGCTTTTAAAGCCTTACTTACATTATCAGATCGCCGGGATTTTGAAAAAAGTAAATGAATCGGAAGCGAAAATAAAAAATGCCACGCAATGGTGGCGGATGTAATTGAAAAGAGTCAAAACAGCAATGGCAGGGATAATTGATTATCGAACTGGATTTAGAAGTAGGATTCTGTACTGTACATCGAATTGCGTAAGACGATTAGAACAATCGATTGGAAAATTTTTTCTGTCGATTGTGGTAAAAAGAGTCATTATTAAAGTTTGCAAAGGTCATCAAGCCGCAACACGTAATTTTTTGTGCAGGAGATGGCAGAAATAAAAAAGGTCCCGGGGAGAGATGGGCAGTGGTGGCTTGTTCCCTGGTAGAGAGTGATACGGAGTGGGAGAGTTTGTGCAGCCTGGTAGAGGCGGGGGAGCCAGATATGCTAGACCACCGTGTACAGGGAGTCTACGGGAATTTTGGAAGGCTAGCGGCAATTTGTCTCGGTGGCAGTGCACGGTCAAAAGATTAATTAGTAGACAGTCCTCCGGTAGGACCGGTACGCGCAGTACCCTTCGGTATTCAAATGACCCAATGCCTCCTCCCGGAGCAAAAAGAAATGTCAAACAAATAAAAAATACCCCAGAAATACTTTTCTCATAGTAAATGTATACATATATATGAGGATGTGTCGATATAAAAATTCCAGCAACAATCACATTGTATCGTTATTTCCAAGTTCTGTTGTTCTGGTATTTGGTACATCATGTCTGTTTCAGAGTATCCTTCTCTCAAGAAGCTCAGAAATGAATCTGTGATCTTGCCCAATGCCAACAAAATCCTTGTGGCTAACAGAGGTGAGATTCCTATCCGTATATTTAGAAGTGCCCATGAATTGAGTATGCATACGGTGGCTGTCTACTCTTACGAGGATAGATTGTCGATGCATCGCTTCAAGGCTGATGAGGCTTATCAAATTGGTAAGAAGGGCCAATATTCTCCTGTTCAGGCCTATTTGCAGATGGATGAGATCATCAAGATTGCTAAAGAGCATGGTGTTTCTATGATTCATCCTGGTTATGGCTTTCTTTCCGAGAACGCACAATTTGCCGCCAAGGTTGAGGCTGCCGGACTCATTTGGGTCGGTCCTTCTGCCAAGGTGATTGATGACCTTGGTGACAAGGTTAGTGCCCGTATTCTTGCTGCTAAGTGCGGTGTTCCAACTGTTCCCGGTACTCCGGGCCCTGTTGATGACATCAGTCAGGCAAAGGAGTTTGTGAAACAATATGGCTACCCTGTTATTATTAAGGCTGCCTTTGGGGGTGGTGGAAGAGGTATGAGGGTGGTTAAAGAAGGTGATGATATTGCAGATGCTTTCCACAGAGCCTCCTCTGAGGCTAAGTCTGCCTTTGGTAATGGTACCTGTTTCTTGGAGAGATTCCTTGACCATCCAAAGCATATTGAAGTTCAACTTTTGGCAGATAATTATGGTAATACCGTCCATTTGTTTGAGAGAGACTGCTCGGTGCAGAGACGTCACCAGAAGGTGGTGGAGATGGCTCCTTCCAAGACGTTACCTGATGAGGTGAGAAATGCGATTCTTGCCGATGCTGTCAAATTGGCTAAGGTTGCCAACTACAGAAATGCCGGTACAGCCGAGTTTCTTGTTGATAGGAAGGGCAACCATTATTTCATCGAGGTCAATCCTCGTGTCCAGGTCGAGCATACCATTAGTGAGGAGATCACTGGAGTTGACATTGTTTCCGCTCAGATTCAAATTGCTGCTGGTGCTTCTTTGGAGAAGTTGGGTCTATTGCAGGACAAGATTACTACTCGTGGCTTTGCCATTCAATGTCGTATAACTACCGAGGACCCTGCAAAGAATTTTCAGCCTGATACAGGTAAAATCGACGTCTACAGGTCAGCTGGTGGTAACGGTATCCGTCTTGACGGTGGTAACGGGTTTGCTGGCTCTGTTATTTCGCCTCATTACGATTCATTGTTGGTCAAATGTACCGCTCATGCCTCCAACTTTGAGGTCACCAGAAGAAAGATGGTGAGAGCTCTTATTGAGTTCCGTATTCGTGGTGTTAAGACAAACATTCCTTTCCTCATTGCTTTGCTTACGCATCCTGTGTTCAAGTCCGGTGATTGTTGGACCACTTTCATCGATGATACTCCTTCGTTGTTTGACATGATCTCTTCAAGAAACAGAGCCCAAAAATTGTTAGCTTATATGGGAGAGTTGTGTGTCAATGGTTCCACTATTAAAGGGCAAGTTGGTGTTCCACGCTTGCAAACTGATGCCAAGGTTCCTGATTTCCATGATCCAAAAACGGGTGAGCTTGTTGATGTTTCTACTCCTGTCCCATCTGGATGGCGTAACGTTCTTCTTGAAGAAGGACCGGAAGCTTTTGCTAAAAAGGTCAGATCCCATAAAGGTTCTCTTATCATGGATACCACTTGGAGAGATGCTCATCAGTCTTTGTTGGCTACTCGTGTCCGTACCATTGATATCCTCAATATTGCTCCAACCACGGCTCATGCATTTTCCGGTGCGTTCGCCCTTGAATGTTGGGGTGGTGCCACTTTCGATGTCGCTATGAGATTCCTCCACGAGGACCCATGGGACAGATTAAGGAAGATGCGTGCTGCTGTGCCAAATATCCCATTCCAGATGTTACTTCGTGGTGCCAACGGTGTTGCTTACTCTTCTTTACCTGACAATGCCATCGATCACTTTGTTAAGCAGGCCAAAGACAATGGTGTTGATATTTTCCGTGTCTTTGATGCTTTGAATGATTTGGAGCAATTGAAAGTTGGTGTTGATGCTGTTAAGAAGGCGGGTGGTGTCGTTGAGGCCACTGTTTGTTATTCTGGTGACATGTTGCAGCCCGGAAAGAAGTACAACTTGAATTATTACTTGGAGACTGTTGGTAAAATTGTCGAGATGGGTACACATTTCCTTGGAATCAAGGATATGGCTGGTACTATGAAACCGGCTGCCGCCAGGTTACTCATTGGCGCTATCAGAAAAGCTTATCCAGACTTGCCAATTCATCTTCACACGCACGACTCTGCAGGTACAGGTGTTTCCACCTATGTTGCTGCTGCAGATGCTGGTGTTGATGTTGTTGACTGTGCCATTAATTCTATGTCTGGTTTGACTTCTCAGCCATCTTTGTCTGCATTCATTGCAGCTGTTGATGGTTCGTTCGAGCCAGGCATTCCAGAATCTGCCGCTCGTGAATTGGACGCTTACTGGGCCGAGATGCGTTTACTTTATTCGTGCTTCGGTACGGACTTAAAGGGTCCAGATCCAGAGGTTTACCAGACGGAAATCCCAGGTGGTCAATTGACCAACTTGGTCTTCCAGGCTCAACAGGTTGGATTGGGCGAGCAGTGGGCTGAGACCAAGAAGGCCTACGTTGCTGCCAACCAATTGCTTGGCGATATTGTCAAGGTGACTCCAACTTCCAAGGTGGTTGGAGACTTGGCTCAGTTTATGGTTTCCAACAAGTTGTCTTCCAAGGATGTTGAGAAATTGGCTTCAGAGTTGGACTTCCCAGACTCTGTGCTAGACTTTTTCGAGGGATTGATGGGCACACCATATGGAGGATTCCCAGAACCATTGAGAACCAATGTCATTAAAGGTAAGAGAAGAAAGCTTACACATAGACCAGGTTTGGAGCTGGAACCATTCGACCTACAAAGAGTCAGAAATGACTTGCGTGCACGATTTGGCCCAGATATCACTGAGTGTGATGTCGCCTCTTACAACATGTATCCACGTGTTTATGAGGACTTCAAGGCAGTTCAAGAGAAGTATGATGACTTGTCAGTGTTACCAACCAGAGCTTTCCTTGCTGCACCAAAGATCGGTGAGGAAATTCAGGTTAACATTGAGCAGGGAAAGACGTTGATTCTTAAAGTTGCAGCCATTGGTAACTTGAATGAGGAGACTGGTACTCGCGAGGTTTACTTTGAATTGAACGGTGAGATGAGAAAAGTCTCCGTTGATGATAAAAACGCCTCTGTCGATAAGGTTACCAAGGCCAAAGCTGATGCACACAACCCTAACGAGATTGGTTCTCCAATGGCCGGTGTTATCGTCGAGGTTAAGACGCATACAGGTGCCGATGTTAAGAAGGGCGACCCATTGTGTGTTTTAAGCGCCATGAAGATGGAGATGGTGATTAGTGCCCCAATTACCGGTAGGGTGGCGGACGTCTTGATTGAAAAGAACGAGAACGTTGACGGTGGTGACTTGTTGGTGAAGTTGACTCAACCTGAAGAGAAGAAGGATTGAATCGAACTATACAAGGATTAAATATTTTTGTAATGATGATCTCAGGAGATCACCATGTTGAATATAATTTGTTTTGAGAAGTACAATCCGTTCTACAGTAGATGAAAGGTGATGACGTCTGTATGTAGATTTTTCAGGTTCTCAGATTCAAAATTTTCCCCTACCAGCTGAACCTCTGCTTCTCAGATATCAGGCTAATCATGTCAGAATCGTTATACATAAATGAGCAGCAACCAAGTAATGATCACTTGGATACCGATTTCCGAGTGTTGGTTTTGATACAGAATAAAGAGACTAGTACAACGAAGAATGACGGAAAGAATACTACTACAGATATCAGCGTAGAGCAGGCAGATATGAAGGGGAAATTGTTGGAAGGAATACATACATTTACTGGTATTAACAAGTTTTTCGATGAATTTGATCGCAAAATAGCGTATCCAAATGAAGGTTCGTTGAAGTATGACGTTGGATCGGATGGATTTATAGTGATAGTGGTAGAGAGGGATCAGTTAAGGAAAGAGGTTGGGGACTTTATTGATGACTATTTGAAAAATGTCACCAAGGAGAGTTCTGAAAATGGGGACGCTGATAATGACGAAGAAAGTGAAGACGATCTGTCTTTATTACCCGCCAAGAGACCAAGAAAATAGAGTCAATCTTCTATATAACAATAAAGCCTTAATCCTAAGCATAGTTGATTCACTTATAAATTTCATCGCGAGAATTAAAGCCTTTGTCTTGACTTTCTTCTTCTCCTCAGTACAGCCATGTCATCAGAATCCATTCCTACCTTTTCCAATGCGGCCAACATATATGGAGAAGAAGTTTCCCACATATATCGTTCGCCATCGCTGCGACCGGCATCTGAGGAAAGTTCCAAGGCCGACTCAAATAGCTCTTTCATTCCTTACGCGAACACATCAAAGACGCATAATGTCCACCATATGAGTCTCAATGACCATAAGGGTCTCCCAAAACAAGATAGGCCGCGATTTTTGTTACTCGTATTACTCTACATGATTCAGGGAATTCCCATAGGCTTGGCATTTGGTTCTGTACCCTTCTTACTCAAGTCTGCTGGCCTCTCGTACTCTCAAGTGGGTATCTTCACTCTAGCTACATATCCCTATTCATTGAAACTACTTTGGTCACCGATAGTGGATTCTCTGTTTTCTAAGAAGATGGGTCGTCGCCGATCGTGGATT
This sequence comes from Brettanomyces nanus, assembly GCF_011074865.1. Lineage (NCBI taxonomy): Eukaryota > Fungi > Ascomycota > Pichiomycetes > Pichiales > Pichiaceae > Brettanomyces > Brettanomyces nanus. The sequence continues at coordinate 49,475 of NC_052376.1, read as the reverse complement.
CTTCCAATTCAGGCTCTCTCTGGAGTTTGTTTACTCGTTATGGGTCGCAGTATCGACCATTTAATGGATTCCGATTCATTGGCAAATAATTTGATCAAGTTAACGTGCTGGTTCTTTCTACTTATCTTTTTTTGTGCTACCCAGGATATTGCCGTTGATGGTTGGGCTCTCACTATTCTATCTAGAGGTGCACTAAGCTATGCTTCCACTGCTCAAACTGTGGGTATAAACCTGGGTTATTTCCTCAGTTTCTCCATCTTTCTAGCCTTCAACTCACCCGATTTTGTGAATGAGTACATTCGGTCGACACCAAATGATAATGGAGTGATTTCATTGGGTCAATATATGACCCTTGCTGGTGTCTTCTACTTGATAATTACTATTATTATTGCTTTGTTTGTACCTGAAGACCCTCCTTTTATTAAGAATGCTGCCTCTGCTGCTTCTTCAAGTGCCATAGAGTTGAATAATATGGGTGATGGAAATTCAGATTCCCCAGATTCCTCTCAGTATAACTCTTCTGCTGCCGTTGTGGACTCGCCGGTGGAGGTCTATCATCGAATGCTCAGCGTGGTAAAGCTATCCAACGTTAAAACATTCATCCTACTGCTTTTGGTCTGTAAAATAGCTTTCCAGGCCAACGAAGGTGCCACAGACTTAAAGCTTCTTGATAAGGGTTTTGCCAGAGAGGATCTTGCCATTACTGTCTTGATAGATTTTCCCTTTGAGCTTATCTTTGGATATTACGTGGCGCGGTGGTCGTCTGGATCTCGTCCCTTACAACCGTGGCTTTTTGGTTACTTGGGAAGAATCGTGGCTGCTATATTTGGTCAGGTGCTTGTCTGGTACTTCCCTGAATCCGGTAAGATTGGCTCATTCTATTTTATATGCGTCATTTGCCAGCATCTCCTCAGCTCATTCATGTCTACCATCCAGTTTGTCTCGCTCAGTGCTTTCCACACAATAATTGCTGATCCAGCAATTGGAGGTACCTATATGACAACCCTCAATACGTTGAGTAACTTGGGAGGACAATGGCCTAAGACTATAGTTCTCTTCCTTATTGACAAATTTTCCGAAGCCAGATGTGTGCCAGAGAAACCAGAAGGACAATTGAATCCTTTTGCGACTGATGACTTCTATAACTGTTATTCAGCAGATATGAAAAAAAAATGCTTGGCCAGTGGAGGCCTTTGTAAAATGGAAAAGGACGGTTATTACATTACGAACTTTCTTTGCATAGCAATTGGAATTATATTGTACTATGGCTGGATCAGACGGACAGCAATAAGATTGGAGGGTCTGCCTGTTGGAGCTTGGCGAACGAAGAAAGGGGTGCTACCATTATAAAGAGTATAGAGATCTATTTAGTAGAGATAACATGCATATACGGTTATATGATCATTTGGGTTAATTCGTTGCTGGTTGAACCTGTTCACTGTGATCGCCGTGATCTTCACTCTTCCATCTTTTGACCATATCGTTATAGATGACCGAGCTGACTTCAAACTTAGAAATCTGTCTTCTAAACTCCTTTGACTTGAGCAGCGTTAGTACATGTAAGCAATCCGGATAGACCAACTGTTCAGCATATTCTGGTTGTCTCCAATATTCAAGATATTCCAAATAATTAAGGAATTCAGGGTCTTCTAGATGGCCAGTCTGAGCCAAATACGTAAGATACTGCATGTTAGCTAGCGATTGAACGAACTGATTGGTTAGTAAGTTAAAGGGTGAGATCTGCAATTATATATTGTACTCACTTCTAGTTCAATTTCCCATCTTGTGGGGAGTTCATCAGAGGACATCCAAGTACGGAGGAAGTAAGTAGTGAGTGAAGTTGAAAGACTAAGATAAAAATGTTCGATAGATTTACCCCATAGATTTACCCGGTGGGTTTTGGCCGCTTAATTTACCGCGCATCTTCAACGTCACCCATAAGACTTCCCTGCTCTTCCAAGGACCCTTGTTTCTTGTCACTACTCATCTGTTATGTCCCATCCCATCACTATTCACTTAACTTACTTGGGTAAGCGTCTTGACCGACTCTCGGCCAAAACCGGCTTGGATAAGCTCCAGATTTTGGTCATGGCAAGCTATCCACTTACGTTATTACTAGGACAGCTGGTCTCCTTAACGTCACCGGAAGAAACCGCTGCCAACTACTTCACCACCAAGAGGAACATTTTTAACATGATTTTCGTCAAGAATGGATGGCTATGGACCTCTGTTCTCTACGCCCTTTTGTTAGTCAACGTATTCTTGGACCCTAAGAAGGCCCAAAACGCCCTCATTATAGCGTCTGTGAAAAAGTACCTGATAGCCACTGTTTGCTGGTATTTCTACAGCCAGTGGTTCTTTGGTCTTCCGATAATGGACAAAGTCTTCTTACTCACCGGTGGTTCTTGCTCTAATATTCCTGAAACCATCACCTCTGGAAGTGGGACAGATTTCCATTCTATGGATCTCGATCCAAATCTTTATTGGTCCAATCAGATATCCTCAAGGCAATGCCGATCTCTTCGGGGAAAATGGTATGGGGGTCATGATCCCTCCGGCCATGTGTTCATATTGACTCTAAGCTCTTCTGTGCTTCTTTCTGAACTCTTCACCTTCTATAAAGGTTCCGAATTGGTAGCCAGGTTCGACAAGTTTTGTCATCACGTGAAAACCCAGTTTCAACAGGGTAATCACCTCGACGTTTTCAGGCATCTTTTTTTAAGGAATGCCTACTTGTTTGTGGCTTCCATCGTCATATTATGGTACTGGATGCTTCTAATGACTTCTATATACTTTCATTCCGTGATAGAGAAGATCACGGGCTTACTGTTCAGCTATGCCACCATTCTTATTATATACTGGATTAGCTAAGGTGAGTGCGTCGATCGGTCGCTTTCGGTCTCTCTCACTTTCTCTTCGCGACCTCTCTGTAAATTAGAACTTGTATACTTGAATATTAGCCAATCCCCTTTTTTCTGTTCTAACTGCTCATCTCTTCTTTCCTAAGTATTCATATATTTATGCCATTGGATCTTCCTCTAGAAGAGGATGCCGACGCAGATACCTCTTTCGATGTCACAAGCCAAACTCCTCTTGTCTCTTCCTACAATAAGTCTCACAATAACAATAATCCTGATGCCATAGAGTCATCTCCTTCATCTCCTTTCACTTCCAAACTTGAGATTCTTGGTTGGTGTCTGTATGCCTGGGCTTCTGAACCGTTCATTGTCAGTGCAGTTGGAACATATGTCCCCATTATACTCGAGCAAATAGCACGTGACAACGGTGTTAAAAATAGTGACAAGATTAGTCCTTGTAAAGGCTCCCGAAACGAGCCTGTTCCTAGGCCACCTCCTCCCGGTTTCCAATTGACCAATAGCAACACAACAGAATCGGTCTCTTGTGTATTGCCCGTACTAAATGGCAAAATCTACATCGATACATCTTCTTATGCCTTGTACACATTTTCATTCTCTGTCTTGGTCCAGACTATATGCGTGATCTCTATGTCCGGTGCTGCCGACAGGGGGTCCCATAGAAAGTCTTTGTTAATTGGATTTGCCATTTTTGGTGCCTTAACCACCATTTGTTACTGGTTTGTGAGGCCTGATGGCTATTATATGGCCTCTTTTCTTGCTATAGTCGCTAACAGTGCCTATGGATGCGTTAGCGTGTGTGGAAACTCGTTTCTTTCCGTGCTTGTTAATAACAGTGCTGAAATCAGGCAATTAACCGAGGATTCGTCTGACAGAAGCTCTAAGTGGGGTGTTCTGTCCTCCAAAATCTCTGGCGCAGGCGCAGCATCTGGTTATGTTGCGGCTCTCATTGTTCAAGTTGGTACCATGTTTATGCTTATCCTTATCAAAAATAAAACAAATGTCTCTTCGATCATGGGACCCATTAAAACTGTTATAGGTTTTGTCGGTTTATGGTGGTTGGTTTTCCAGGTGCCTGTCTCCACCTTCTTGAAGCCTAGAGCATCGCCTGATCTTAACCTGGATAATTTACATATGCCTGCTGTTGGTGAGAGCAAATACTGGCTTAGAATGGCTCATTACAAATGGAAAGTTGTCAGAGCATACGTTCTTCAAGGCTATAAAACTCTTGTGTTGGCCTTTAAGCAGGCGTCCCAGCTTCGTGATATCAGCTTCTTTTTGCTCGGATGGTTTATTGTTTCCGACTCACTTACTACTATCAATTCTACCGCCATTTTATTTGCTAAATCTGACCTTCAGATGACCACTATCCAGCTCTCCAGAATCAGTATCCTAGCTATGATCTCTGCAGTGTGTGGATCAATCATTATTCCCAACTATATTCAACCTAGGTTTAACGTTGATGTGAAAACCATGCTCATTTTCATCATCCTATGGTCAGTTATGATCCCATTCTACGGCATTCTTGGCTTCTACTTTAAGAGATTCGGTCTACACCATAGTGAGGAAATGTATCTCCTTGCCATCTGGTATGGCTTTTCTTTAGGGGGGGTTGCCACCGTTTCGAGATCAATCTATTCGATGCTCATTCCAACTGGCCAGGAATCGGTCTTCTTTGCATTATTTAGCATTACTGATAAAGGTTCCTCCATATTGGGGCCTCTCTTGGTCGGCGTTGTGATAGATATGACACATAACATTAGGCAGTGTTTCTGGGTTTTGCTTGCTCTTTTATTGGTGTCTATACCCGTGCTCTGGTACGGTGTGGATATCAACCGGGGAATGAGGGAGGCCACTGCTTTGTCAGAAGATTCGCCGACTGAGGAGAGGAGTCCGTGACTATATAAACCTCTATTTATTTACCGCAATGTACCATTATTTTATAACATTTATTTAAACCCCCATATGTTGACCCTCCTATCGTCACCGCAACTGGCCCATTCACATCCTGCCTTTGTACCATTAGGATTAGGTCTCCAGGCAATACAGTTAATCAAAGATTTATGGCCAGCCAGAGATGTGATCAAGTTGCCGAATCTAGTATTCCAAACGTAGACCAGACCATCTTCGGATCCACTTAAAATGAGATTTCTATCAGACATGCATCCCCTAATTATGAAGTCAGATTGTTGTAAGCCGTAATATTTGTTCTGTAAGTAGGGTCTTTCGGGATCTTCAATATTCCAGAGCTGGATTTGATCTGGTTTCACGTTGATCAGTATATGCTTAGGATCCGATGGTGAATGCGTGATAGCCGTGGGCTTCTGGGTAATTTTCACTGTACTGAGAAGCTTGTAGTCTTTATCCTTTAAATTAAAGATCATTAGATTGCACGAATGTGTGACAGCGCAGAGTATATCGTTGTTGATCACGGTGAGATCATCAACTCTGTAATTAGGAGAGAAATTGTGAACCATGAATCCATCCTTGTCAAATATTCCTAGCTCTTTATCGGGAGAGCCGACAACAAAGATATTGTCCTCACCTAGGAATTCAATTGACCAGACCCTGGCATTCGAAGCAAAGAAACTTTCGTTATGTATTGTTGTGCAAGTGCCTGATTCCACATCCCATATTTTGGTATTCTGATCAAAAGACGATGTAATCAACTTAGTATCATCGTCGGACCACGAGAAATAAATGATGGAACCCTCATGACCTGTTAGTTTCTTGTACACGCTGTAATTGTCGTCCGCATCGTAGATAATAATCATCTTATCAGTAGAAGCGCTCGCAAGAAAGTGGCCAGTGTGCGAGTATTTGACGAACCAGACTTCATTTTCGTGCAGCAGTAAGCTCCGCTTTAGATGAACAGGTAAAGAGTTGAGACGTGTCTCCACAGGCAAAACTAAGCTATTGTCCCGATAAATGGGTGATACAGAAGGTAATGACAGTGTTGAAGAATCTTTGAAAGGCGGAAAATAGTATGGATTGGTAATCTGTTCATACGACAGAGCCTCGCCCATCAGTTTAACCAATCTATTGGGAGCTGGTGTGTCCGCAGATGGTACTAACTGCATAATCTCACCCAGTAAAAGCTCTCTGGATTGCTTGATGGTACAATCAGCAGGCCAGTTTAACCGCTGAAGCTTTTTCTGAAATATGCCATCAACAGATATTCCGTTAGGTTTCTCATCCATCAGTAAATCTGTCAAATCGCCGCTGAGAGACTCTTCTATATTACCTGAAAAGTCTCGAAGTACGCTGACAGCCCTTTGAACGTTGTTGGATATAAGCAAGGCTTCCAAAAAAAGATGTTTTGCGAAGCAACTCATAGCAAAAGAATATCTGCTAAGGTCGTTGGACGAAGGGTCGATCTCTGCGATGAGCCTAATCAACTCGGATTGTACCTCCAATTGGCTCAAGTTGTACCTCTTAGGACTCGTGATCATCTCTTGTAATCGACCAATGGGCCCATCAATCAATTTAACACCAGTTCTCTCGGAAATTTCATCCGCCAACTGGGAGAAAACAGGATTGCCCAGATTGTAAAAGTACTGAGATATCAACTTAAGCATCTCTTTATTGGTACCATTGGTACCGTTACCTATCGATCTGGAAAGTACAGACTGAATTGCCCTTTCAGAGGCAGAAGCTCTCGTTTCAGGTGAGTTGGTATTAACTTGCCTTCTTTTAGTGCCCATTGTCTGTTAAAAAATGTGCAAGTAGGTATGAAGACCATAGAAGGGAAGATAAAGAAGTCTACAGGGCTGTAGTTGTAACGTGGCGTAGGATATATGAAAGCGGCGCATGATATTTGAAAGTGGCGCATGCATTGGTGCTTCACATTTTTTTCTTAAGGCCAACGTGTCTTGAATAAGCGTGGCGAAAAATGCAAAAAATGAGAGGGAGCATCTATTTTGGTGGTTCGCAGTATACTTTTGTTCTTTCTTTCTCTCTTTCTATAACGTTGTTTGCATCATGCTTTTTACATCATTAGTTTCATTACTTGTTACGTCATTGAGTGTTGTTAGGGGTGAAGACTCTGCTGCAGTTGCTCCAGAAGACTCTGCTGTTGTGAGCCTAAATGCTGACAACTTCGAGGACTTTGTTAGTCAGCATCCTGTTGTGCTAGCCGAGTTTTTTGCTCCATGGTGTGGACATTGTAAGCACTTGGGACCTGAATTTGTCGCTGCTGCTGATGTGTTGTCGAAGAAAGACATTCCATTGGCTCAAGTGGACTGCACTGAAGAGAGAGACCTTTGCTCCAAGTATGAGGTGAGAGGTTACCCTACCCTGAAGGTGTTCAGAGGTTCGCCATCGGACTATTCCGATTACAATGGACAGAGAAAGTCTGATTCCATCATCAATTATATGACGAAGCAGACTTTGCCTGCTGTCAGCGTCTATGAGGATGCTGCTGACTTGTTGGAGGCCATCTCTGAAGTCAAGGATTCGTTCATCTTACAGGTCCTTCCTAAGGGCGTCACTGTGGGCAATGGTACTTTTTACGAGATTGCAGACGCTCAGAGAGATCTCTTCTCCTTTGCCACTACCAGCAATGAAGAGTATGTTAAGAAGTATGCTCCAAAGTCCGGGAAAAAACCAGGTTATGTCATTTTCAGGCCAGACGAGGAAATCTCCGATGCATCTGTCTACGACGACAAATTGATTGATGAGGAGCATTTGAACAAATTCATTGAAGTTGAGACAAAGCCTCTACTTGGTGAGCTGGATGGTTCATCTTTCCGTAGTTACATGGGTGCCAACTTACCATTGGCTTATTACTTCTACAATGATCTTACTCAGCGTGATGAGATCAAGCCTTTGCTCTCCAAATTGGCTAAGACTTACAGAGGTAAGATGAATTTTGTTGCTTTGGACGCTACTAAGTACGGTGTTCACTCTCAGAACTTGAACATGGAAGAGAAATTCCCATTATTCTCGATCCACGACATTCCATCTAATCTTAAGTATGGTATCTCTCAAGAGAAGGAGTTGAACAACAAGGATATTTCGTCGTTCGTCACTAAATTCTTTGCTGAGAAGTTGGAGCCAATTGTCAAATCCGAGCCTATTCCAGACACTCAGAACAGTTCTGTCTATCATTTGGTTGGTTATGAATATGAAAAGATTGTGGCTAGTCCAAAAGATGTCTTTGTCAAGTACTATGCACCATGGTGTGGACATTGTAAGAGATTGGCTCCAATTTATGAGTCTTTGGCTGACCTTTATGCCGAGGATGATAAGGCTAGTGGAAAGGTTCTTCTTGCCGAGATTGACCACACTGCCAACGATATCAATGGTGTTGACATCCAGGGATATCCAACTTTGATTTTATATCCAGCTGACGGTTCTGACCCTGTTTTGTTTGAGGGACAGAGAACTTTGGAAGGTATGGCTGACTTCATCAAGGAGAATGGTTCTACTGGTGTTGATGGTACTGCTTTGTACGTGAAGCAGCAGGAAAACTCGAAGGATGAGGAGAACGAAGACGAAGACGAGGAAGTTGAAGCCGAGGAAGAAAAGGTCGCAAAGCTTGTTGAAAAGATTGAAAAGGCTCAAAAGCCCGTTGCAGACGTCGCCGAAAAGGTGAAGGCTGCTGCTGGTTCCATTGGTCAAAAAATTCAAGAGAAATACGAGCAAGCCAAAGATTTGTTATTAGCCAAAAAGGAAGAGTGGACTGAGAAGCTTCAGGGAGTTCAAAAGGCCCCTGAAGAAGAGGAGGATCATGATGAGTTGTAAGTAGTCAAATAGTAATATTAAAGAGAGATTTCACTTTAAGTAGTTTCCGTTCTAAATAGTCATAAAGTTGCATAATATCGTAAGTTACTGAGGCCCTCTGACCGTCACCTCATCGTTCTTGACCACCACGCTAGCTGCCTTGGTCAATCTATTCATAATGGCCAATCCTTCGTGATCCTCGTGGACTCCTTCAACGAAAATATAGTCGACTCCAAGCTCGTCGACCTCTCTGAGCTCGGCAAACATGTTTTTTTGGATATCCAAGCCTGTCTGACCCAAATCCCTTTCTAGGGATATCAAACCACTCATCTTGGAGCTATCGGCGAAATATTCTGACCTCAAAAGGCCTATCTTCTCTGCTTCTAAATGATGATCCTTAATGTATTTCTTGATGGAGTGTACGCCATCCCCGCAGTCGAGAAAGAGAACCACTTCGGCAGTAGGAGAGTAATGTTTGTATTTCATTCCAGGGGTTTTAACCGGCTCGTTTTTACCTGCAGTTTTCTTGGCAATGACAATCTTTTGCCAGAACGGACCTCCCACTTTTCTAATCATTTCCACGGGGATTCCACCGGGTCTGAGAAGCATTGGAGGATCAACAGTGCCGTCTATTACGGTACTTTCAAGACCAACATCGCATGCACCACCATCTAATATTAGAGGAATCCTTCCCTTTAAGTCGTGATACACGTGAGAGGCTAAAGTAGGCGACGGTCTAGTAGATGCATTAGCTGAAGGAGCTGCTAAAGGCAAATCACTCATGGCGATGAGAGCCCGAGCGATCGGATGAACTGGCATTCTGACAGTAAAAGTGGGTTGATTTGCCCTAACGCACGGTGAGATCGGGCTCTTGTTCTCATCTTCAATAGGCATTATGATGGTTAGAGGACCTGGCCAAAACTTTTCAATCAAACCTTCGTAGACGGCAGGAATCTTTTGGCCTGGAATGAGTAGTCGACGCTTCAACTGATCAATAGAAGAAATATGCGAAATCAAGGGGTTGTCGGCTGGTCTGTGTTTGGCAGCATATATGGCCTTGACACTCTCAGTAGACAAAGATGAACCTCCCAATCCATACACAGTCTCTGTAGGAAAGCCAACAACTCCTCCAGGCTTCTTTATAATCTCGGTGGCCATTCTTAGAGCTTTTTCTGTATCCGGATCAGAGATTGAAAGCCTTCCATGATCATCAAAATGGATAGAATCCCTGTCAACCTTGAGCACTTTTGTATCAAAGTCATCTTTGTACTGTTGAAGAGGTTTGGCCATATTTGAAGAATAGCTGTATGCTTTTGAAGCTAGCTTATTTATGGAACACCAAAGCTTTGAAATACTGTGTAACACCGTATTAAAAGACGTTTTCGACGTATCAGACGAAGAAATGTGGATAAAGAAGAAGGAATCCGGCCGAGATCGAACGGAATAAATCGATCAAAATGAAGCATCTCGAAATCGCGACGTGAAAAGAAAATGCCGAAGAGGCTTATTTAGAGAGATGAAACAACAGAAGAGAAACTCTTGTCTTCTTCCTGTAACAATGTTTGGCTTGGCTAAAAAGTTTGTCTCTAGCATTGAGACTCAAGCATCTGTTTATCTCAATTCCAGCTCGAGTGATGGCAGAAATTACACTCCAAATACTATAGGTCTTCGCGTGGTTAATGTTGAAAAGGACTCAGTGGCAGAACAGTACGGATTAGAGAGCTGGTTTGATTTTGTGACTTCTATAAATGGTCGAGACGTGCTTTCATTTTTCAGACATGGTAAAGCATTGGACTCCAATCCATACAGTGGAGCACAGCCTGGGGAGGTGGTATCCATGCAGACTTCTGGATTGATAGTAGATCCCAGTAATGTTGACTACAGTGTGATGCTTGAGTTTCTTGCGATGGAGGTGAACGATAAGAAAAACGATCTTGTTTTGACCACCTGGTCGGCCAAGGGAGGGATCACCAGAGATATCTGTGTCCCCAATGGGGAGTTTCAGGCTGGTGCCTCTGAATTGGACGAGGTTAGCTTGGATAAGCCTGATAAAGATGGCCCAACTGTGCATAATTCTGCCTTTCGCAAGCTGAAAGTCACTTTTCAGCTGACACCTCTTTCTTCTGCGTTCTATGTGTGGCATATATTGCGCGTTCAACAGAATTCACCCGCTTATGTGGCTGGAATTATTCCTGATGAATACATTCTCAACTGTGAGGGTGGTAAATTGTCTACTGGAGGTGAGGATTTACTAGGTAGAGTAATCACTTCAGTGCACAACAAGTGGATTCAAGAACAGCAGCAACAGATTCAAAATTCGACTGCTGTTTCTCCATGTTCTTTGGTGCTCTACATGTATAACCATGATTATGACACTGTGAGACCCGTCACAATCTATCCGAATACGCAGTGGGGTGGAAGAGGTCTTTTGGGATGTGATATAGGCTATGGTCTTCTACATAGAGTTCCTGAGGTGATTGGTAAGTTTCAGGGCAGTGAGAGTTCGTCCAAGATTGATCTAACCCCTGGAAGTGTGGTATTCAATCAAGATGAAAGTCTTCCTGCCGCTACGAACAATCTACTCAAGCCTGCAGCACGCGCTCCTTTATTCAGTGACTCCCAGGTACATCTTGATGATACTTCTATTGCTACCAAGCCTCCTCCAAAGCCCACGAGAAGAATTAAGCATGGTTCTAAGCCTAGTAGTGCCAAAGCCAATGCTCTAGAGGAGTACTTCAAGGAAGAAGAGGAGAAGTCGCACGCGGTTGACAATGTAGTGAGATCCAATGGTTCCAATGATTCTATTGCTACTGTTCCTCTTCCTCCAAAGATTATCTAAGAATGTTAATAGAATTGGCAAAAACAAGTTATCAAGTAGCATCCAACTTGTCTTTCTAGGGTTAAAAGCAAAATTAAAAAAATGTATTTCAAAGATGCATAAGGCGGGATTCGAACCTGCGCACTCTCACGAGTAACAGATCTTGAGTCTGTCGCCTTAGACCGCTCGGCCACTTATGCAATTCTTATTTTGAGGATGTGCTAGTTCTTTATTGAAGAAAGAACTTATTTCTTACTTACAATGGATTGCTAATTATTAATCTAGTTCAAGTGTGAGGTTCTCAGGTGGTTTACTTAATTTCAGTTCACTATCTTATCTAAGCCAAGTGTAAGCTTCCAAGACTACTCACATGAGGTATTATTATAAAGGACTTGTTCTTCTGTTCGAGTCCGCGCTTAAACTAAACTAATTCTCAATTAGGCAACTCAGGGTATTCTCTGATAACCCCTCTCAAATAACTTTGAAAGTAGCGGCTTTTTAACGTAACTATTAACTTTGGTCGTTTCAAAGCACGAAGACAATGATGATATACAAGGTGTAATAGTGGTCCGAGTATAAAAGCTCTCAAAAGTAGTAATAATGATAATCTTAATAATTGATATGATGTCTCGTTATGATACTAGTCCTTATGATGTATCTTTTTCATGATGTTCTATTGTAGTTTATTGTCTCTTTATACCTTTCCAGAGCTACATGTCAGTTATAAAGACTACCAACAGTGAAGTGTACCATTAGTACTAATAGCAAGGTGTACTAAGAGGCGCATTATTTTAAAGTTTGATACGAATATTTCCCAAAGGGTTGGGACAGAATCTCTTACCTCAGTGATAATCTGCAGCAAGCATTCTGGTACTCCGTCTATGTATATCGGCTATTTATATCCACGGACTTTTCAAGTACCGAAATTGACAACAATCAAAAACCTCATAAACTGCTCTAAGCCCCGCTTACATAATCCGACTCTTAACATGTCATTATAGAAGGACTTGCTGTTGTCGATTTCTTACTTCGTAGTTATAAATACCTGTTCGCAAAAGTATCATTCTATTCTCTTGTTTAAGTCCACGCTTAAACTCGCAAATTCTCAACTAGGTAACTTAGGCCGTTCTCTAGGCAACCTCAGGTTTGACAGAACCTTAATAACCAGTGTTTTTCTAAAGATGTACTCTGGAGCTCTCTTTCAAGGTGGTGTCGCAACCAGCAAAGATATTGCACCCTCGTTCGTTTTCCTTATACTCTATGTGGTGATTACTGCATTCATACTATGTCGAATCTGCTTTAGTAGATCAACCCAGCGCTTACTTCTTCTTCCATTGCTATTTACTTTAGTTGCAATCACAGCGTTTTCCCTTCGACTTTCGTTGGCATTCGATGCCAGAAATGATAAAGCTCTCAATAAGAACGTTTTTGTAGCTGAGTTGGTGTTATTCAGTGCCGGTTTCACCTTATTAGTCCAAGCATATTACAATATAGCTAATGAAGGCATCCTTTTTCCTGCCATTAAAGGTTTTCCATTCTTTACTCTGTTCTACCGACTCACACGTTACTTAGCTTTGGTGCCAACAATCCTTTTCATCGTTTCCTGGACCAATCTTACGGGAACCGATGCTAATTACACACAAGATAGAGCTATGATATTGGCTGCTGACTATTTATTACTTGTCATGTCTGCTGTGGGATTGTTTACTACCTTATGTCTCTACAGAACTGCAACTTCCCATTACCCTCTTTTAACTGTGAGTATTTGTATTTGGGGCAACTTATTTTGTCTTGCATTGGCCATCTACAGGTTGTTAGTGGTATATTCGGTTGTTGCAAATAGTGTCAGCCGCATATCATTATATTATTGTGTGTCGTGCCTTTTTCAGTTATTAGCAGTGGCCCCATTTGGACTATTTAAGGTAGCTAAAAATTGACAATCTCTTTTATCTTTGACAGTATCGTTTCAGTTACTGTTATCTTTCGGGAAAATTACCTATTTAATCAACGTTTTCTGATTGTTATCAAATTCCCACCTCTTTCTCTTTAGAGTCTTTTAGAAGAACGTTTTCTAAATACAAATAATTACAGGAGAAATTTAGGTATGAGTTCAGTAAGTAAAAATGCATATTTGATGTTGACTACAATGCCCATGCATGTACATGATGAAAGAGTTATCGTTATGAAATAAAAAGTTTCTGTTTAAATTCAAAGCTCAATATAATGGCATAACCGAGATTCTTAAATTCCGGACCAGTTCTTTGTAGTCGACAAGGTGTAATTCTCCTCGACAAATGGTCCCTGAGATGAATCTCCAACGAGAACATTGTAATCACCCTTCTGTGCACACCAGCTATTCTCATCGACGTTGTAGTAGGATGAAGCGTAAAGGTAGGGAATAGTGACGGTAACGCTAGCAGACTCCGAAGGTTGCAAATGAACCTTATCAAATCCCTTCAACTCCTTAACGGGCCTCTCAACAGACACTTCTGTCTGTGGTGCGACATAAACCTGGACAACTTCCGATCCGGCTCTAGCCCCCGTGTTTGTTACTTTAACCGTAATATGGAGGTCATCTCCGGCCAAAGCCACTTTCAAGTCAGTAAACTTGAAGGATGTATAAGAAAGACCAAATCCGAATGGGAAAGCGGGTTCTCTTCTGGTCTTTTCGTAGGCTCTGTAGCCAACGAAAACATCTTCTCCGTAGACCACTTCACCATTATTCGACTTGTAGGTAAGGAAAGCCGGATTGTCTTCAAGTTTCTTTGGATAAGTAAGAGAGAGCTTACCGGAAGGATTAGCTAGACCGTAAATAATGTCAGCAATTGCATTACCAGATTCACATCCGCCAAACCAGGCTTGAACAAAGGCAGGAACTTTCTCTATCCAAGGAAGAGTAACGGGCGTACCCGATTGGTTGACCAAAATAACTCTACTGTTAACCTTAAGAATCTCTTGAACAAGTCTATCCTGCAAACCTGGAAGATCCATGTTCTTCCTATCGAAACCTTCAGATTCGTACTGTTTCGAGCTACCGGTGCAGAGGATCACAGTATTTGCCTTGCTTGCCTTGGCAACAGCATCGGCAATAAAACGTTCCTCATCATAATCTAGCATAAGTCCTACATAGATGGAACCGCCACCATTCATGGAGGTGAGATCTTCTGATTGAAATGGGAAGGTTGGGGCCGAACCAAACTCAAGGTGGAATTTGTAAGTCTGTCCAGCCTTAAATTGAACCTTCTTTTTATATCCCACACTAGTAACTTCATCTGCATCACCCCCTAACACTTGATCTGTCTTGTCATCAATCAAGATCTTACCATCAAGATAAACTAAGGCGGAACCAAAGCATTTTTCGGAAATGGTGTATTCCCCAGAAGTCTCTGGTGTAAATTCACCGTCCATATCCATGTAGAATAATTCAGAATCCTCTACAGGCTGATAGTCGAACAACTTTAGCATGGAACTCTCAATGTAGAACTGCTCGATGAGAGTTCTGTTGGCAGTTTCTGGAGGTTCCTTGAACACTCTGATGTCAAATCCCTTATGGGAACCCGAAACAACATTTTTACCAAGATCACCAGCACCTTTATCTATGGAACAACCCAATGCATATGTCTTCTTCTCGCCTAATAGATGACATATCGAATCATAAACGTTTGTCTCATAATAAGGAGTCAACGAGGCCGATCCACCCCCAGAAGTTCTAGCTGACTTAGCGTTAGGGCCAATAATGACAATATCATCATTCTTCGCCAATGGAAGAATGCTATCATCATTCTTGAGTAGAACAATTCCACTCTGGGTGATTTCCCTAAGTAGTTTCTGAGTCTCTGGGGTATTGTTCAAAGTATCTTCCTTGCCGTTCTTCGAAACAGAGCAATGCTGGGCATTCTCAATGAATTTCAACACGTGTTTAGCTCTCTTGTCGATGGCAGAAAGTTTAAGCTCTCTGGAGGTAATTTGGTGCTTGATGGAATCGAATTTCCGGCTAACCGCAGGGCCTGGACATTCAAGATCAAGTCCAGCATTAATAGAATTCTCAGAAGAGTAGACTCCGAACCAATCAGACATAAGTAGTCCATTGTAATGCCACTCATCTCTGAGAATATCGGTAAGAAGAAACTTATTTTCAGAGACATGAGTTCCGTTGACCTTGTTGTAAGAGGTCATTATAGACCAGGGGTTGGCATACTTAATGGCGAGCTGGAAAGGCATTAAATATACTTCTCGAAGTGCTCTCTCAGTAACCAAAGCACTGAAGGAAGTACGGTCATCTTCCATATCGTTGCAGACAAAATGCTTGATTGTAGCAGAAATTTCTTTACTCTGAATACCCTTGATAACACTGGCAGCGCACCATCCAGAGAGATAAGGATCTTCTCCAAATGATTCAAAGCCACGTCCTCCAATTGGAGCTCTTTGAATGTTAACAGTGGGTCCTAAGATTACATGGGCACCCTTATGTTTAGCTTCTTCAGCCATTAGTTTACCGGCTCTTTGAAGTAGCTCCTTATCCCAGGTGGAGCCGAGACCTGTACCGCATGGGAGGCATGCAGAAGGAGTACCTCTGAAGAATTTTGATCCACGAACCCCATTTGGGCCATCACTTAGACGAATGGCAGGGATGTGAAGCCTTTCAATGGAATGAATATGCCAAGTATCATCCAAAGAAAGAAATTTGATTTTGTCGTCGGTTGACAATTGGTCCCAGACCTCTTCAACAGAGAATTGAACGGACATAGTACTTAGTTACAAAGAATGTGAAACGATCTAGAAGGCAGGGCAATGATGCAGCGACTCCGTAGCATATATATACGTATGTAGCTGACCCCCACCACATGATGTCAAAAATGTACGGAGAAGATCCTTAAAACAGATGTTTTTCCGTGTGTCAACTGGAAAATCTTCCCGTTTCGTGTCATATCTCCGTAAATCGGATATGAGGAGTCCAAACTAGTAACGCTACTGACAGCTATTGTAATAATGTACATTATTGATATGTTTTATTCATTGAGAGCCGAAGCATATGACAGACTACTAGGCGAATAAATAACTATGAAGCGCATACCTGAAAGATTAGCGCCCCACACCAAAGTTTCAGTATCCTAGTATCCAAGCATTGGCCTGGTCAGTGTTCTTTATATTTAGTCTTTCTGCTCCTATTAGAAAACCGTGACTAGAACGCAAAAAAAGAGCACGGATAGCAAAAAGCACAAGGTGGGAAAAATGATGGTAAAGCAAATAATTCCAGGGCAGAAAGAACAAATGAAGAAGATATGTTTGAGGAGGAGGATGAGCATCGATGTGGGACACCAAGAGATACGTAGAAAAATTAATGAAATGAGATGAAAGAAAGAAAGAAAGAAAGGCTATTTGTTGAGTTAGACCATATCATCCTCCTTGTTTATGACAGTGTTGACGGGTAAATTAGAGTCTTTTCTTGGCCTAGTTCTGAGCGTTTTCCATCCAACCTTAGACGACATGTGGTCCAAACTCCTGAAGAAGTTAGTACGTATGCACCACTGGTAAAAGTACCATTCCATAAGGAAAATAAAACATCCGGTCGTGATGCCACAGAATACAGCCAATGGAATGTGTCTTCCCAAAGCCTTGATAAATCTGGCATCATCCAGATGCCAAGATGATCCCTTGGAGATGACAAAGAAAGAGTTCTCCTTCCCTGTGTAGTCATCAGGCAACATGATTCTCACGTTTGCCTCTTCAGGAATATTGTTTCTCCGATACTGTTCTAATATAACAGAGAGGAACAAGGGTCCCGTGGAAAACATGATGGTAATGTAAGGCACAAGCCAGTTACGGTTGTAGTTCTGAAGGTTATTTAACACCTTAACAAAGAAAGGATGACCAGGAACTGAACCCAATACATCATTGGACACTCCAGTAGGAGTGGTTGTCCTGGCAAATGCAGGAACAGTTAAAAGAGGATCCAACTTGCGTTCGCAACCATCATCAAGATCGATGTAGATACCACCATAACGAACAAGAGCGAAATAACGGATAGCATCTGCTCTCTCTATAGGGAATTTATAGGAATCCCAAGTCTCAAGGAACCAATCATATTCTTCTTCTATCAATTTTCTAGCCATATCGTCCGTCCATAGGATATACTCATATTCTGGATGTAAATCTTTGCATCTTTGTTGACCAGCCCTCCAAATTTCGGGAACATCCTCTGTTTTATAGGTCTGATGTATTATTTTGGGGATGATAGCAGGCTTTTCGATCTTGTCGTCTGCTGAATTAAGTTCCGAATCCAAAAGGGCATCTTTTGTAAGGTCATCTAAGGGTAGTAAAAGGAGGTCCAAACTGCAATAGAGCAAGAATGCTGCTATTGTGATATGGGCCCATATAATGACCTTAAGAGATCTTCTCATAAATGGATCAAATAGTTCCACTGTTTGTGAACAAATAGTTATAGAAAAGTATCAATCTCTTTTCACTACCAAATTCTCTGAGGAGCAAATGCAGTACATAAAATAGCCCGCAATTTTACTGTGCCTGCTAAAGCGATCACTGCTTGTCCGTCTGGCTTGATCAGTTTATTTTTATTTGTTTAAATTTTTTTTACGTTTCTTTTTTTCTTTTGCTGTTGTATATTTGCTTGTATGACGCTGTAAATAGTGGATAATTTTCATAAAAAGGAAAGATTATGCAAAAAGCAAATTTAAGTAACAGATTTCTGGAAGAATAGCTGCGCAGAGTGATAAAATTTAAATGTAAATTGCTGAGCCGACTCTTCTGAGTAGAATTTCCTAATGAGGTAAGGTAGAAAAGTGGTTTATAGTGGACCAGGGAAATTTTGGACACCATCAAGGTAATCGAGCGGAGCACTCACTGTTCTGAACTATCTACTGCCTTTTATCTATACATGCTTACAACTTCTATTCCTTCACACCATCAGAAAAAAAAAATGCTTGGCACGTTACAACTATCTGGAAATCATGTAGTATTATCTTATCCTATTTATTTTTCATTTTTAATCATTGAGCGGGGAAAACTTTGATGGCTCTTTAGTCCAGGGGAAGTTCCTCTACACTTGCTTTCAACTTGATTCGTGACTTTTGTAGTTATCAAGCACTTTTTTGTGTAGTATTCCGTAATCAATCGTCACCGGGCTTGCGTTCCATATCGGATCGGCATCCCTAGAAAAATAAGCGTGTATGCGTCCCAATATAATAGGGGGAGATATGTATCTATTACGTGAAAGAAGGAAGAAAAAAAATATGAAATTGCTCATAGGCTCAACACGAGTAAGGAGCATCAAAACGTCAGGCCTTCTTAATGATGAAGAGTATATTAGCCAACCTTAATTATCCACGTTACCACATGCTTACTGAGGTAAGCCTGTAGTGACCTGCATGACGGATTCCACATGCATCCTCATCAGGTAAAGTACACTCCCAACTTGTGACATGTTTCTTTTTTCCTTTTTCAGATTACATCTCGATCGATGCACATTTCCTATATAGGTAGAATGGTGGATTTTTTAATCGAGTGAAACGCGGTCTTATTATTCCATTTTCGTCGCGGTTTCAGTGCGGGTTTCTGGTACCAGACGCGGGCTGCGACATGAATAAGCACTCAGGGGGCTATTGTTCGTGCCTGGTAACAGCGCCGTTTCGTTTACTGTTTCGGCTGTAACTTTCGGAACAAGCGCGTTCTTAGTTAGTAGTGGCTTCTGTTGGTTCGGCATCCTCTCCGTCTTGCTAATCATTCCGACCAAACTAAGAGAGAGAAATGGCAAATACACTTGGAGTATAATCGGTAATGCGAGTTTTTTGGTAAATCAAACGTCTTTTTACGCCTGAGATCGGTCTACATGTTAATATCTTTTCTTTTTGATTAACCCAGTTTGTCAGATTTGATGATCAAAATACATTAGACTTAAACGGAATGAACTTCTTATGCACACTCTTCGCTATGAATGGCAGTTTTGCAAAATAAACTGTTTGTTTGCAGGATAGTACAGGTAGATAGAAATAGAACTGGTAATCACACAGTATGCGGTGTAAGGATGTCGGTGCTTAACGGCTTGCTTCATTTCTGGTCACCTCTATCAGGGTCCATTCCTTCTGTCTTCTCTCGTTCTAGCTATCAATGGGTACATGAGGGACAAGAAACAAGCAGTGGTATCGAGGTTCAAGTGCCCGTTTCCTAACTGCAGCAAGTTTTTCAAAAGACGAGATTACTTACAACGCCATGAAGCAAATCATGCAGCAGTAAGGCCGTTCAGATGCGAGCTTTGCGGCATATCTTTCTCCAGGAAGGACTTGGTGAGAAAGCATAAGACATCGAAATCCCACAGGAAACAAGTCGAATCTCTGCAAAACCCATCCAGTCCGATATTTGTCAACACTTTTTTGGATGCAAAGGTGTTTAAAAATACCCGTACGTCTAACAAAAGAGCTAGATTCAAGGTCAATAAGGATGAAAAGGGTCGGCCTGCTGGAGTGCAACATGATTCGGCAGTTTTAGGTTTGGAGAGACTTAATTTTACCAATTTGGTGAATTTTGAAGACTCCTATGGATGGCTTTTTGATGGTTCGGATTCTTCTTCAACTATCCAGGATGATGAATACTCGGGTGGAACCGCTATGGTTCATTCAGGACAGCTTTCGCCGGAAAATACGAATACGTTAGACTCGGAAGCTCACTGCTGGGATGTTTCCTTGCCGCCTGTGTTGCAGCAGCATGCAGTGGAGCTGATTACGCAGATTTTGGTAGATGATTCTTTATCGATGACTTCTAAACTAAGAACTTCAAAAATCAACACATATTTCGCTCATTACTACAAGTATTTTGACACTACTTGTCCGATTGTTCACAGGCAGATCTTTACTTCTGGAAATGCGGATGATAACTTGCTTGCATTGTTGGTGGTGGCTGTGCTGACGATAGGAATGTCATTTACTGATGGTGGCACACAAAAGTATTCTGAAGAATACATGTTGGCCATTGAAATTCACAGAAAGCTTAGGACTGCGTTGTTCGTAGAAATTGAGAAGTACCAAAATATAAACGACATCTCTTTGGAGTTGCTTCTCACCCTAGAGCTTACAGATTTCTTCAACATATATATGGGATCTGGGTCACAGAGCCGAAGTGCAAATATCTTCCATCCCATGGTGATGTCTCTTTTTCAAGAACTTGATCTTTACCTGAACGTAGAAGAGCCCAATATAGAAAGCAACGAGGAAGTTTCCCGGGATAAGTGGATATCCTGGATCCGTTACGAGAGCTTGAAAAGAGTAGCATATTTTGCCTACTTGATGGATGCACAACGCACCTTCTTCTATTCCAAAAATCCTTGCATGTCTATCTTTGAGATTCAGCTGGAATTGCCTTATACAGATCGTGCCTGGTATGCACCAGATCCGGCTGAATTTATGTTATATTATTCAAAACAACCGAGAGGCTTGTTTAGCAGGAACCGTAAATTACCCGATGATCATACGCCGTATGTTATTGGTACACGCGATTTAACTACTAATGGATTGTTGATTCCCAACGTGAAGAGTGAAGGAAAATGGCCCAATTTCCTTTGGAGTCTAAGGCGGTTGATGCAATCATACAGTAAGAATCAGAAGGAGTACCACACAGATTGCTTTTCACAGTTCTCTCGATACATATTATTGCATGGAGTATTATCACTCATTCGAGAGCTTAGAAATCTAAGTATATTAGACCTCGGTAACCAGAAAAGCAGGCTGAGTACGATGGCGGCCAAGATTGAGCAGTCTCTATTCAACTGGAAAGGTTACTTGAACAAGCACATCGCAGATATGAATGCATCCTCATTGGACGGTAAGTTACCCCTGGGTCAGATGAATGACTACGGTACGTCTCCATCATTTTGGTCGAATGTGATCATGTTCAAAACGGGATTGTTGGGTCTTTATTGCGATTTTGATCTTTTATTCAAATATCGCAGTAGCATAAGGAAATTGGAAGGTCAAGGAGGTGGGTGTAATGGTACCTTTGCAGAGATTTTCTCGCCGGAAAGAACCAAATTCTACGAACTAGGAATGGCCAAAAGTGAAATGATGGTGAGATCATGGGCATGCTCGAAAAGTGGACTACATTCAAATATAGAAGCATGTAATATCCTTCGGATGATTTTTTACAATGAGGAATTACTATCTTCTCTCCCGCATGCTCCCTTCTCAATGTACATTTCTGTTTTAACGTGCTGGTTTTACCAACACAATGGAAGTTTGAGCCCGTCAGGAAGTGATATGCCTGTGAATTCACCTGAGTTGGATATAGTAACGCAAGGGGATGAAATTCGCAAAAAAGCTCTTGAATACATCTCATACACTTTGGACGAGGTCTCAGTAGAGATGGCATACCAGGAAGGTCCTGCACAAGTAAGCATCTCTACACCAGCAGCTCAAACTGGGAACGAGAAGTTGTTACTTGTTAAAGCTCTCGTTCTTCATTCAATCGTAGTACTGGAGAGGTCATCACGTTGGGCCAATTCTAATTCCACTATAGATGATTTGTGCAGTTTACTGAATGTAAAGCCATAGTTAGGATAGGTCTATATTTCTTATTTCTTTTCTTAGCTTCTGTTATTTTGTTTCGGCTTTTTTTCCAGCACTCTATTTAGGTGCTTGGCCCTCCACCCAAACTTCCGTAACAGGAAGGAGATACGGAGAAAAATAAATCGAGTAAGTTCCTTGGCATAAGAATGGATTAAGTAGGACTGGGAAGTCGGAACCTTATAAATTAGGAAGCGTTCTTTCTGTTCTTTGTCGGAAGGTACGAGAACCTCAGCAGGTAAAACTTCATGAAGAAAGCTTTATTGATTGGTGTCGATGTCGGTGGAACTAATACCGACTGTGTCTTAATCGACCCTTCGGAATTTGGTAACGAGAATAAGGGTGTCTTAAGCTGGAACAAAGTGGTGACTACGGCCGATGTTTCGAAAGGTATTGAGCGAGGAATTTTGAAGCTACTTGATGATTGCAGTCAGATTGAAAAACATGATATCATCTCTGTTACAATTGGCACTACGCACTTTATCAACGCTGTTATCGAGCAGGATCAAGCCAGGTTGGATAGGGTGGCAGTTCTAAGATTATGTGGGCCCTACTCTCACAATGCACCGCCTTTTTCAGATTTTCCCAGAAGATTGAAGCGGATACTAAATGGTTACATCGGCTTCCTCAACGGAGGTTATCAAGTTGATGGTAACGAGATTCAACAGTTGGATGAGGCCGAGATCATAAATCATGCTGAAGAAATCAAGCGTCTTCATCTCAGGGCAGTTGCCATTGTAGGAATCTTTTCTCCAATGAAAGCCGATCAGGAATTGAAGGTTAAGCAAATTTTACAAAGGGAGATCCCAGGGATTAGAATTGCCATTTCCAATGAGGTTTCCGGGATCGGCTACTTGGAAAGAGAAAATGCGACCATATTGAACGCTGCCACAATGAATTTTGCCAACAAGATCATCACTTCTTTCATGACGGCCATGGCTACGTTAGGTTTATCGTGTCCTCTTTTCTTGACGCAAAATGACGGTACGGTTTTACCGGCAGAAGAATGTCGTCGTCTTCCTATTAAAACTTTCTCTTCTGGTACTACAAACTCTATGAGAGGTGCATCTTTCCTTGGAGATGTCCATGGTAAAAGTGTCGTGGTTGTCGATGTTGGTGGAACAACCTGTGACGTCGGTCTTTTACTTCCTACTGGTTTCCCTCGACAATCTTCTTCTTATTCCATAGTCGGTGGTGTCAGGATGAACTTCTCTATGCCTCATGTCGAGAGTATAGGTCTTGGTGGAGGCTCGTATGTCCGCACTGACACTAAGTCTGGCCTGACAGTGGGTCCGGATTCTTCTGGTTGTGATATTGTAAATCAGGCCTTAGTTTTTGGTGGTGGTAGAATTACTGCTACTGATGTTGCTGTTGCCGTGACCAAAGATGACCAAGGAATTGACCTTGAGATTGGTGATGCTGCCAAAACTGTTGGTGTTTTTACTGAGGAATTCAAAGCTGACTTTAAAGATACCATTAAAAATATGTTAGAGAAAGTCATTGATCGCATGAAGACCAGCCCTGATGACATTAGTGTTTTGGCAGTTGGTGGTGGCTCCTTTATGGTTCCGGAGACGTTGGAAGGAGCTACTCAAGTGATCAAACCTCTTTATTACAGCGTGGCCAATGCTATTGGTGCAGCAATGGGTAAAATCTCCTCCGAAGTTCACGTTATTAAGATTCTACTTCCTGGAGGAATCACAAAGGAGCATATTATAGAGGAACTAAAGGCCGAAGCCGTTGAAAAAGCGGTTGCTAAAGGTGCAGTTAAAGAATCTGTTAGCATAGTGTATATTTCTGCTGAACCGATTCCTTATGTGTCCAACACGTTTGAATTTTTTATTAAGACTATTGCGGATGTTGACTACTCTCGGATTCAGCTAGAATCGGAACCTAAAGTGGGTTCCACTGTTTCTGAAATCAACCTCCTTGAAACCTCTTTAGAAAGTGAGGAAGTTACTAAAAATGCCAGCACTGCGAAGGAGAGTATTGAGGCACCGGGAGTAAATTACGTTACATATCAGCCTTTTATCAATGAGAAAAGGCAGTGGCTCTTGAGTGAAACAGATCTTGAATACATCTGTATTGGTTGTTACATTGTTGGAAGTGGAGGTGGAGGCAACCCGTACTCTTTCTTCTTGGAAGCCAGAAATTTATTGCGTGGGGGCGACACAATCACCGTTGTCGACGTTAAAGATGCCTCCAAGTATGTCCATGGAGATGGATGTATTGCATCCATTTGTTATGCTGGATCTCCTACCGTATCTCATGAGCAACTTTCTGGTGATGCCCTCAAAGTTTGCTATGATTATATGGCTAAGTACCTTCAGAAAAATCCTGAATTGTTGTTCCCAATCGAAATTGGTGGGGGTAATGGTTTGTCTCCTTTTGAAATTTCGTCGTCCTCTCGATTGAATATTCCAGTTGTGGACTGTGATTTAATGGGTCGTGCATATCCAACCCATTGGCAGACTATTCCGGTTGTATACGCCAAACCTAACGAGAGTTGCTATCCCCCTACTGTTATCAGTAATGGTAATTCCAATACCATGATTATCGCCGATTCCAAGACAGATGCCTTGCTTGAAAGGTGTATGAGAGCTGCATTATCCGAGATTGGTGCTACTGTCGGTGTCATGAATCCTCCAATGACCCAGCGGGAACTTGAGTTGAAAACAATCCATAACTCATTGTCCCTCTGTTGGAGAATTGGTAAAGCCGTCAAGATTGCCAGACAGAAATCCGAAATCGATTCCCTTCCTCTGACTATTCTAAGTTCCATCAATGATTCCGGAAAGCATTTGTTTTCTGGCAAGATCGTTGGAGTCGAGCGCACGTTGCGGAAGGGCCATATATATGGTGAGGTTACCATCGAAGAATTGGAAGAACCCAGAAGAAAAATGGTCATTCCATTTAAGAATGAAAACATTTATTGTAAGCTTCAAAACAACGATGGAAGTGATTCCAAGGTAGTTTGCTCAGTGCCCGATTTGATTGCAGTGATCGATGCCGATACTGGAGAAGCGGTTGGAACTCCTGATTACAGATACGGTCTCCTTGTCTTTGTCCTTGGAATTGCACCTAGCAACAAATGGACTGACTCGGAAAGGGGTCTTGCTATCGGTGGCCCTGAAGGTTTTGATCTTGATTTGGAGTATCATCCAATCAGTAATTATTCTCCTCCATTATCTGTAATAGATGAATACGGACAAGAATAAGTATCTGATATAGCGTAAACCATTTAATAGACTTAAATGGCTTCTTCAAGAGAACAGTTGTCATCAGTAACACTCAGGTCGGTTGGTAATTCTGGAGGAAATGTCTTCGCTTAGATACGTGTTGACGAGATTTCTCAGAAATGCAAGATTGTCTTTACATCTTTACATCTTTCGTTATCGTAATAAAGGTGTTCTGCTACTTATTCTTGCAATTCTTCTATGACTATAAAAGTTTACAAAAAAAATACGTGCTTCAGTAAGAACAGTTAATAAGTAGCATTTAATCTCTTTGCCAAGTATTCACCTGAAGTAATTGGTTCATACTTCTTCGGGTTCTGTTCGGAGAAAGTACCTGGCAAAGCGTCAATAACTTTGTGTCTGTCTGCCGATACAAAGTATGGAATGGAGTAACGAATTTTGGAAATGCCCGTCCTGGAATCTACAGGAGGAGCTGTGACTCTGTGAAAGGTCGACTTTAATTGATCGTTGGACCATCTCATCAAGAAATCGCCTGTATTAATGACAAGAGATCCTGGGATAACCGGTGCATCAATGAAGACACCAGGGTTACTGGGCTTCTCAACTTGCAAGCCGCCACAGTCATCCTGAAGCAACATGGTTAAAGTACCAAAGTCAGTATGGGCAGCGATTCTCTCTGTTTTGCCTTCTCTTAAATTCTTCTCCAGAGTAGGTGGATAGCATAAAAGTCTAAGCTGGTTGTTGGACTCTTCATGGTGCTTAAGTAAGTAGTTCTCATCAAGGTTCAAGCCAAGAGCTAAAGCCCTCAAAAGTCTGTCAGCCGTAGTCTCGCAGACTTTAAAGTAGTAGTTACAGAATTCCCTGAATCCCGGAATGTCCTCATCTCTCGGCCATATATTGAAGCATTCTTTGTTGTTTTCGTTACCGCTGTCAAAAGACTCCTTCACATCGGGGTGTTGTCTCAATTCACTAATTTTGGCTCTATCAAAGACCATCTGCACTACTTTTTCCATACCAATAGCGGACCAGCCTCTATGGTGAGCTCCGTCCTTTGGATGTTCACATAGCATCTTCTTGTCATCTGGTAACTTGAAGAAACTAGCACTCCATTCAAGCATTCTCTTCTGATCGGATTGGGGAATACCGTGATTAATGATATACATGAAGCCAATGTCTCTCATTGCACCAATCATCTTCTTGCCAACGTTTTCCTTTCCTTCGGCTGTTCCCTCTAAGAAAGGTTTGAAGTCAATCACCGGTACGGTCACCTCCTTTTTGATTTCGTCAGTAGTCATAACGGTGATGGTTGATCTCCTTTTATCTCGGCAAATATATGCAATATAATTGTGAGATTATAAGCTGGATCAAAAAATCAGGTTTAAGTACATCCCAGAAAGATTGAAATCATACCATTCTGGGAGCCTGACAAGTCTGGAAAACAAGAAATTAGCTGGTCTCCTCATATCCTTTACAGTTACTCACAACCTCCACCTCCTCCACCAAAACTTCCCTGAGAAAGTAATTAATTCGATAATGTGTATCAACGCATAGATAAAACCGATAAAAAAAAGCAAAGGGGGTGTGCTCTCCATCACAATTATCTACATGCAGAGCTTAATCGCACCGACATATAAGATTTTAGATAAGGTAACTAATATGCAGAAATTAGCGGATATATGAATGTTTCTAATCTTGGTGTGTACATATTAAGAAAAAGAAAAGAATTGCTCAACTAGATTTGGAAGAAATCGGTGGCTCGTCATTCTGTGTACCCTTCTGGTTGCTTTCCTGGGCACTCCAAATCTTTATAGTACCAGTAACCAACAGCCGGACCGAAGTCGGAATATCTTTTAGAGAAGCCAAGCGAGGAAACCGCATCAAAATTCTCTTTGCAAAGTTTTAAGTTCTGTCCTAGTAAGTTTTCATCAATTCTTTCAAAGGTAACTGACTTTGGAATAACGATAGTACCTCTCTGAATACCCCAAGCAATTAAAATATGGGCAGGGGATTCAGCCAGCTTCTCGGAAATTTCAACAATGGTAGGATGCTGCAATATTTTGGGTTCTCCGTTCAACTCATAACAAGAGTTCTGATTACCAAATGGAGAGTAAGCAGTAACTATAATGTTATGATCCTTGTGGAATTTCAAGAACTTATCCTGTTTCAAATAAGGATGCATTTCCATTTGATGAACCTGAGGAACAATTTGGCATTTAGCAAGCAAGTTCTCGATCTCCTCTTGCGAGAAGTTGGATATACCAATTGCTCTGACTTTTCCTGTACCCAGTAAGTTTTCCATAGCTTTCCAAGTAGTGACATAGTCGATATCCACTTTAATATTATTCCCTTCCAAGAATTGTGCCTTATCGTTAGCACATGGATAATGCATCAAATAAAGGTCAACGTAGTCGAGTCCCAATTTTGACAAACTCTCATCCAAAGCTTTTGGTACATCCTCAGGTGCATGATGAGAGTTCCACAATTTTGTAGTGACAAAAATATCATTCCTATCTACCCCACTGTTTTTGATACCTTCACCTACCTCGTATTCGTTCCCATAAATGGCAGCAGTGTCTATCATTTTATAGCCTTTTCTAATAGCATACTCAACAGCTCTGGAAACTTCGTCAGGTTGAGATTGCCAGGTTCCAAGACCAAATGTTGGCATGGCAACACCGTTGTTCAAGGAAACGTTAAGCACATCCGGGTAGGCTTTTAGCATTTTGGTAAAGAATCTAGAGAAATAGCGCCAGGAAAGAAAAGGAAGCTTAAAGTAGAAGTATTCCTTATTATAAGTTGCTCCCTTTAGCTGATATGTGTGGTCGATGATTAAGATTATCGGCAAGACTTAGTTGATAATCAAAATAAATCCCTTCTTCAAAAATGCCCTTCCTCCACCCATTTTTACCAAAAGCGTAACTTCCTAACATTTATTCAATTAACAATATCCCTGGAACCGTGCTTTCCATATAAAGAGTATCGTAGTGGCTGATTTTTGTTATCGAAGTCACGACCTGACTTGTGATTTGCTGAGAATTTTCCCTTCCCATATTGTGGTGCATGATGAGATCGTAAAAAGAAACAAAAAATTATGATATGCACGATGGAGATCAAGAATAGATAGATCTCCAGGCTGAGATTTCAGAGCCTCTTCTTCTTTCCTTACCCTCTAAGTATTTTCATTATCTTTGGTACCTATCTTCTGGTAATAAGATAACAACCTCCACCTTCTATATGTGGCTTTAATATAAATAAGCGTTATTAACCTTTATTGCCTTGTGTCGTTGAAAAAGAGGTGCGAAGAAATAGTCAAAATAAAGCTTGGAGTGAAGTAACTATGACGTTTAACTTGTCCTCACTTACGAAGAAGTTTGAGATCCCAAAAGATTGGGAGTCTTTCAAAAAGAAGATGGAAGTCCCCAAAGATTCCAATGCCTTCTATGATAATGATTCCTTGACGAATAGAGATATTATTCCAATTCCTCCAGAAAGAAGAACCTGGACAGCTTTTGCCTATGCTACTTACTGGGCTATCGAGGGTGTTTCTATTTCCGGTTATACGACAGGTTCGTCGTTGGTCGGTATTGGACTTTCTGTGAAGCAATCTATTGCTTGTTCCGTTGCTGCAGGTATTATCTATGGAATCATGGCTGTTGTTATGGGTTGGATAGGTTCTCATCACCATATAGGTTTTCCGCTTATTGCTCGTTTTATGTATGGTATCAAAGGTGCACCTTTCGGTATTGTTATTCGTATTACAACCGGTATTATTTGGTGGGGTGTGCAAGCTGTGTACGGTGGTGAAGCTATTAGGGTTTGCCTAGGAGCCATGTCGCCAAGCTTCTTGACATGGGATACCTTTAACAATAAAAATGGTATTACCTCCTCAACATTTGTTGGTCTTTTCCTCTACTGTATTTTCATGATTCCTTGCATCCGGATTCCTCCTGAAAAGTTACAGTTTATGTTCCGTGTGGTCATGTTCATCACACTAGGAGCTTTCTTTGGCTTACTTGGTTATAGTGTCAAGAGCGCAGGCGGTGCGGGTACCATGTTCAATGCTCCTTCTACGACATATAAGACACGCTCTTCGCTAGCATGGGCTTGTGTGAAAGGTATCTTCTCCATCGTTGGTACCACCGGTACAGGTATCCTTGGTCAATCGGATTTTACAAGATATTCGAAACGTAAGCATTCCCCCGTTCTCGCCCAATTAATCGGCGCTCCAGTGGCATTAACATTTTCCTGTGTTATTGGAATCATTACTACCTCTTGTGCCAATGACTATCTTGGCTACATCCAATGGAATCCAGTTAATTTGTTGGGTGACATTCAACAACATGAGCACAACTCCTCGGCTGCAAGGGCTGGTGTCTTCTTTGGTGGTCTTGCATTTGTGTTACAGCAAATGGCAATTAATTTGTTGCTTAACACTTTATCTTCGTCCATGGATATGGTTGGTCTCTGGCCAAAGTATATCAATATCATGAGAGGCTCTACTATTGTTATGATTGTCGGTATCTTGATCTGGCCATGGAAGATATTGAGCTCAGCTAAAGCTGTTATTATTTTTGGAAGTGGTTGGGGATGCTTCTGCTCCGCTCAGACTGGTATAATTATTGCCAAATATTATATCATTTACAAGAGAAAGGTCTTGTTGAAAGATCTTTATATCAACAGTAAGGATTCCATTTATTGGTTTTATCATGGAGTCGATTGGAGAAGTTTGGTCGCCTTCGTGATTGGTACTGTCTTCTTAATGCCAGGTTTGGCGCTGGATGTTGATGACAAATCCTCTTCATTTTGGACTGGTATATACAAGGTTTCGTATGCTTGGGGCCTTTTCATATCAATGGGTGTGATTATTTCTTTGCACCTCCTATTTCCAAAAATTAGTGTAAGTCCGGTAACTAAAGTTGATGATGTTTATACAGATGATGGAACTCCAATTGCCTGGGCCGATGAGTCTGAATCGAGCGAAGGACTAGTCGAGGAAGTTGAGGTTCACATCGAGAGCAAAGGTGATACCTTTAATTACAGTAAGTTGGAGGCCTGAGACAGGCCAGACTACTTATACTTTTATTTTCAAGACTATTAATATTATTTT
This sequence comes from Brettanomyces nanus, assembly GCF_011074865.1. NCBI lineage: Eukaryota > Fungi > Ascomycota > Pichiomycetes > Pichiales > Pichiaceae > Brettanomyces > Brettanomyces nanus. Next base: position 19,185 of record NC_052376.1, on the reverse strand, counting down.
ATACGGTATTGAGGTTTTCTCTTTTTGGTGTATTTTAAGAATGATTTGGATAGATGTGAAAGTGCTTTAAACAGACATAGGCCCAAGTGGTAAGAGACTCTTGCTCCTTAATTATTCTAGTGATGGCTGAATTTGCTAGAGTACGCTTAACTTGAGAAGGAAAGCCATGCCCATTGGAGCTTATTTTTTGATTGGCGAGTAGACGTACGTAAAATGATGTATTTGGAATAATACAAGAGTTTTGAGGGAAGTTGTATGTCTTACTATCGTCCTCTAGATATGAGGGATTTATATTACGTGAAAATGTTATGAAACCGATTAAAGTGTAACGAAGTTTCTGTTCATGTAATATGATGAGAGGTATAATTGAACCTATATGGTGGTTCATTTCAAAATGCCACTACAAAAAAGTTCATATATTTCAAACAATTCGGAACTTCATCTCATTGGGATCGGAATCAAACCACAATATACTTAGTCCACAGCTTAGTGAGCTGACCTTGGGTGACCGTATTCGCTTTGGTGGGGTGGCTATAAAGAGGTAATATCACGTACTCTGCCGAATTTTATGTACCACGGGACAACGCTTACCTCAATGTAAGCGAAACCATAAGTTTGCTTCAGAGTTTTGTGACCATCTGTTTATACACTACTGGCTAAACAAAGAAGAAAAGTCAAATGATTTTGCAAAATACACATTTGAGTCAATGTGTAAAGACGGTATTTGGCATTTTATGACAATCTACAACGTTTTTCTATGGCGCTGGTGCACTGTACTGTTTCGCAAACCCCTCAAAAGGTTTTCTGTATTCATATGGGGAATTTATAACGTTACAATGACCCCGTGTGATAGTTGCGCCACCTGTCTCGGCGTCTGGAGTAGTCAGTCTTATGATTAATTACCTGTCAAGAATAAGTAACAGCACTATCTCTATTGCATTAGCAACATACATCTGCAATACAATGCAATCTGTACCCAAAGAGTACTATTCACGGCACTCCAGAAAACCGTAAAGTGGGAAAGTTGGCTGTGGGCTACATTACTGCAGAAAACGTCATTGTATTCGAAGCTCATCATTAGAGAGAAAAAACTAAAAAGAAACTTTTCGTATAGATCGTAAACATTGAACTAGTTTGTAGAGAGAAAAGGGCAGGGTGGAGGAATATTCTCGGAACAACCGTTGCCATTACATTTGCCGGGTTCAACTTCGGATTAGCTTTGCATATATCATTTTTTTATTGTTTACAACTGCACTTTGTAGTGATTACCACTTCCCATGATTAGCCGGTGATAATCAAACGATAGATAATCATACGTGAATATTTTATGATCCCCTAGCCGAAAGCAGTCTAAAGCCTCGGGATAAGTTCCATACCGTACATCCCCACGTGAATAACATTTCAGTTTTCCACACTGTGAGTGGGGAGGCATGGGCCGTCTATGTGGGATAATTTATCCGGAGCTTATTGTTTCGAAGGATTCTCGGACCACTCTGATTGATGACCATCATTGTTCCAGGAAAAGTTTTTCCGGAATTGGCTGTCTCGCGGAAAAACTTGAGATCCGCTTGAACGTTTGCATTCAACCCTCGGGTACAAACGTTTCAGTTTACAAGGAAACTGTAATTCAAATAAGGTCATCTTATTCGCCTTGAGGTATCCAACTACATTGTATATAAACCGTAATCATAAAGTATCAAGGAAATGGCGGACATCCATTTCATACAATTAGATCAAAAATAATCGAAGAGAAAAAAGAAAAGAAATTCCGACGCAAAAAAACTTCCAGGTAAAAAAATTTTGCGAGACAACGGATGAATTACACATGTTCGAAAAGAATCTATTGTCCAAAGAAGCATCAGGTTTTCCCGGAAAAGACGGGGCAGTACTATCGGAATATAAATGAAACGATCATAATTTGAGCAACGAATAAGTATAAATAGGAGCACAATGTTGTGTTTTCTAGGTTGACACTTTTTGTTCCTCTCTGGATCTACAAGAGAAAAGTAAGATTTTTCATACGTCTTATCTTTTACATTTTATATTCTAGTCTATTAGTGTTATGTCTTCCTCATCGGAAACAAATTCTAAATTGGATTCCCCTTCACAAGTGCAAGAGGGATCAAAGAATGATCAATTTGTCGACCGTTCTCAGCTCAAAAAGGAGCTTGATGAAGCTCCAGTTGCAGCTGCTGAAATACCACAAAGTGGTTCTTCTTACTGGTTTTCTGCTATGATGACACTTCTTATTTCATTTGGAGGTTTCGTCTATGGTTGGGATACTGGTTCCATTGGAGGTTTCACTAATATGCCTGATTTCGTCCAGAGATTTGGTACTTGGAGTGAATCCGAGCAAACTTATGTTATGACCAAGGTCAGACAGGGATTGGTTATCTCTATTTTCAGTATTGGTTGTGCAGTTGGAAGTACTACTCTTAGTAAAGTGGGTGATGTGTATGGAAGAAAGAAGGGTATCATGCTGACTATGGTTGTCTATATTGTTGGTATTGTCATTCAGATTGCCTCTGTTTCTTCTTGGATTCAATATTTCATTGGAAGAATTGTTGCCGGTCTTGCCGTTGGTTCTATCTCGGTTTTATGTCCGATGTTTATCTCCGAAACTTCTCCTAAAGCTATTAGAGGAGCTTTGGTTTCTTCTTATCAATTAATGATTACTCTTGGTATATTTTTGGGTTATTGTTGTGTCTATGGTACTTATCATAGTTATGACGGTTCTAAACAGTGGAGAATTCCATTGGGTCTTTGTTTCGCTTGGGCTCTTTTCTTGATCTTCGGTATGACTTTCATGCCTGAATCTCCAAGATATCTTGTCGAAAAGCAAAAGATTGAGGAAGCCAAGAAGTCTATTGCTAAGGTCAATAAGTGTGCTGTTGATTCTGCTTTCACATTGCAAGAGGTCAACAATTTGATTGATGGTATTGAAACGGAAAGGTTGGCTGGAAATGCCAGTTGGAATGAAATGTTTACTGGTAAGCCAAAGCTTTTCTACAGATTATTTGTCGGTATCATGTTACAGTCTTTGCAACAGCTTACCGGTGATAATTATTTCTTTTATTATGGAACCACCATTTTCAAGTCTGTCGGATTGAATGATTCGTTCCAAACTTCTATCATTTTGGGTATTGTCAATTTCGCTTCTACTTTCCCTTCGCTTTGGATTGTTGATCGTTTCGGTAGAAGAAAGACTTTGCTTGGTGGATGTTTCGGTATGATGATAAGTTTGGTTATCTATGCTTCTCTTGGTTATAAGAGTCTTTATGCTGGTGAATTTGGTGTTGATCCAAATAAGTCTGTCGGTGATGCTATGATCTTCCTTTCCTGTTTGTTCATTTTCTTCTTTGCAACAACTTGGGGACCATGTGTTTTCGTTGTTGTTTCTGAGACCTATCCATTGAGAATCAGATCTAAGGGTATGGGTCTTGCTCAAACTAGTAACTACATCTGGGGTTTCTTGATTGCTTTCTTTACTCCATTTATTAATGGTGCTATTCACTTTGCTTATGGTTACGTTTTCTTCGGCTGTGTTGTCTTCGCCACCTTCTTTGTGTATGCATGTGTTCCTGAGACAAAGGGTTTGTCGTTGGAGGATGTTGATGATCTTTACAGACACTTCACTCCTGGAATGGCTTTCAGAAAGGAGTATTCTTCTACTGCAGATGAAGAGGAGAATAAAGAGTCCAATTAGGTTAATTTCACGAGAATAATGATTGATACCTGAAGAGGTACGTTTTATGCTATCTGCTTTCATATTATAACTTTATACAGTTTCTTATGTCCCAAATCAAAATTTAATTACATTTAGTCTTAGTAGGATCTAAGGGCATATTCGGAAATGAGATGGTCAGCTGTGAGATGAGGTTATGTTTTGTTATCGAAGGAGTATATAAACTAATAAGGGAAGCCATTCAAAGTGGTAAACGTATACATGCTAATTTGAGGGAAGTAAAAAAACCGAGATTCCGTAACATCATTGCTCTGGAAGCAACGTTATCTGTCTGTTTGTACTATCTCTCTTGGTGATGAACCCAAGTTTTCTAGGTCTCATGGACGGACCGGACCTTCCACATATAAGTAGCTGACGCTAAAAAACTTTGGCCGCAATTCCCCGATTGGGATGATGGATCGGCGAATTTTCGCACTGATAGCTAATGTATTCTACTTATCTTAGCTTCGAGCAAGTTAATTGAGATGGATAAGTAAAGTGCCTGCAAATAACCCTTTCAGGCATCTAATTCCCCGAATATCAGGTTTTTTATCCTATTTTCCTATCATCTCGAGGTATAAATACATAAGTAATTTCAGCTTCTCAGATTTGTCATCCTTCAATGGTACTCTAAATTGATATAAAAATCTACTCAGAATACTATAATGACTCTTTTATCCGGCGCACTAAAAATTAACTCAGGTGAATTGGTTGATACAATTCACCAGACGGCCGAAAAGTTCGGAGCCAAAAACCGTTGGGGACCAGAACCAACTCAAACGGGTGTGAGAAGACTCGCGCTTTCAGATTATGACAAGGAAGTTAAGGACTGGTTCATTCAGCAGGCAAAATCTCTTGGCTGTAAAGTCATAGTCGATGAAGTCGGAAACATTTTTGCTACCTTTCCAGGTAAGAACAGGGATGCGAAGCCCACTGGTATGGGATCTCATCTTGATACTCAGCCAACCGGTGGTAGATACGATGGTATCTTTGGTGTTCTCTCTGGTCTTCAGGTTTTAAGAACTTTAAAGGCTAACGACTATGTTCCCAACTATCCAATCACTTTGGTGGATTGGTGCAATGAAGAAGGAGCACGTTTTCCGATGTCACTCATGTCTTCTTCGGTTTGGGCAGGTATATCAACCAAAGAGCATGTATATGGGTTAAAGGATGTATATGACAATAAAACCACTGTCTTGGAAGAACTCAATAGAATTGGTTACAAAGGGTCTGTGGAGTCCAGTCATGTTGCCAACCCCTTAAACTGCCACTTTGAGATTCATATTGAACAAGGACCGATTCTTGAAATGATGGGAAAGAGGATAGGAGTCCTCACAAGTGCCCAAGCTTTCAGATGGCTAGATGTTACCTTCAAAGGTATGCCACAGCATACTGGTACCACTCCACTCGAATATAGAAGAGACGCTTTGCTTGCTACAGCTAAGGTTATTACGGGTATCAATGAGATCGGAAAGAAGCACCATGGTGTTGCTTCTGTCGGAATGATGAGTCTCTCTCCAAATGTGGTTAACGTTATCCCTGGTGAAGTCAGTTTTGTTGTTGATATTAGACATCACACTGATGAAGGGCTTCACAAAATTTACACGGATGTCAGGGCATTGATTGATGAGATCACCTTGAACAAGGCTGGTAACGGCATCCCCTTGGAAGTTGAGATAGGTGATCCATACCCAATTCCTACCACCGTTTTTCACACAGATCTAGTGGACTTGATTGAAGAATGTGCATATTCTGTCGTTGGAGAAGAAAATACTCATAGAATGGTGAGTGGAGCAGGGCACGACTCTTGTGCAACTGGTTCTGTCATACCGACTGCAATGATATTTGTTCCTTCTAAGAATGGAATTTCTCATAATCCTGAGGAGTATACCAAGCCGGACGAGCTTGAGGCTGGTTTCAGAGTTTTGTTGGAAACGATTTTAAGATATGATCAGGAAAGAGTTGAGTAGACTATTTTAATAAAACTTCAATGAATTATGGGTCTTTCCAGTTAACAGCTAGGTATTATTGCTCTTATTTTATCTTGTACAGCTTCGTGTTTCAGTGTGCGAATTGTCACCGTAACCATGGTCTGTACTATGTTACCCCAATTATCATATCAATAAAGTTGCGGATTTAATATATATAGCTTCAATCAAAATACTTTGGCGGAGCTTTATTCTTGTTCAATGTAAAAGTACTCTTTCCTCTCTTCAAGAACTTACCTTTGGGCTTTGATTCGTTCAATCCACCATGATCTCTATCCCAAATAATTTTACCTCTTAGGATGGAATATCTGGGCCAATTAGTAAATGTCATTCCTTCGAATGGAGTATGATCAATATCATGGTGAAGCATTCTGTTTGTAAGCTGAAATGGTTTTATCTTATTCTTTGGATACCAGATGATAATATCAGCATCTAAACCAATATCTATGGAGCCCTTGAAGCTCGACATGCCATACAATGAGGCAGGATTTGTGCATGACACTTCAACAAATTTCTGAGGACTAATTCGACCTGTTTCTACACCATAGCAAAACAACAAAGGCAATCTGGTCTCAACACCAGGTAAGCCATTAGGAACCACAGCAAAATCCATAGTTCCATCTGTCTTAAGGCCTTTTTTCTTTCCTTTTCTATCATCATAGTTGCAAGGTGAATGGTCACTGGAATAGATGGTAACTGTTCCATTTTCCACTGCTTGCCAGATACCTTGAAGTTCATCTTGAGAGTCTCTAATAGGGGGAGAACAAATGTATTTTGCCCCTTGAAAAGAATCATTCTTATCAACATTAATATGTAAACCATCGTCAATAACGGAACCTTCAGAATAATTACTATTGATGTGTGATTTTAGATATTCACTGGTTAAAAACAAGTACTGAGGACATGTTTCCGAATAGATAGGACAATTTTTGGTCTGGGCATCGTGAACATGCTTCATGCTTTCGCTGGTTGACATATGAACTATCAATAGAGCTTGATCAACCATATTTGCCAAACTAATAGCCCTATATGATGCTTCGTCTTCGCATACAAGTGGCCTTGAAGCAGAATGAAAGAAGGGTTGAGTTGTGCCTGCCTTCTCGAACTTCTCAATCAAGTACTCAATAATATCGTTATTCTCTGCATGAATCATCGTAGTAACACCCAACTTTCTTCCCATCAAAAGAACCTTCAAAATTTGTTTGTCACTGACGCTCCAAATCTCATATGTCATGTATACTTTAACTGAAGTTATACCATAGTCCTTAACTAAGACAGGCATTTCCTCTTCGAGAAACTGGTCTGTAGGATCGGTGACAATCATGTGCATACCATAATCGCAGAAACTTTTGCCATGTGCCAACTTGATATAGTTCTTCAAATCAGGAATCGATGATTCCACCCCCCTCTCTTGAGTAGCAAAACAGATGAATGATGTTGTACCGCCACAGATGGAAGACCTGGTTGCAGAATCAAATGTGTCACTGGTACAGGGTTGGCTGACATGGACGTGGGCATCAATCCCACCTGGTGTAATAATACCGCCTTCCGCATCTATCATTATCTTACCATTTAAGGGTTCCGTTGAAATACAGGCTATCTTCTCCTTTTTAATGCCTATATAGGCAGGAGGATTGATGACTGTTGAAGCATTCACAATTACTCCGTTGTAAATCACTAGATCGTACTCCATAATTCTCAAGATCTGTGGCTCAATGTGACAACTTTCTTTTAAGTCATTTCATTTGACCACCTTTATATATCTGCAGAGTTCTCTGTTTTTACTTTACTTTTAGCCATCTCGTTTCATACCCTATAACCATGTCCTTTGCCGGAATAACCCAAAACGGTTTAAGCGGCCAACTTCGCCACGAACTTCGCCACATAATATTAGTTTTCGGATTTCGCCGTAGCCTCGATAGCATCCGTAAGCGATCAGTATCTCGGATAACCGAATTAGGAAACCTTATCCTGATGGCCGAAAATTACTCAATTGGGACAACAGCTTCGACGATAAGCATAAAATCGTTCGATTACCAATAAACGTAATGTGGTTGGAACAGGAAAGACTAGATACCAAGAAAACCCTTTACCTGCCTTTGCGATAACTGATAGTTTGTTTTGTAAGATCCATATAGCTAAGGTTTCCTTCAACTTTCCTTATGCAGAAAGTAGTTAGCGAAGTATCAAGAAACCCCAAAGAGTCATTTGCGATATCGAAGCGAGGTCGACCTTATCGATCGAAGAAGCATCGGCCCTGCGATTTTTGCCGTAGACGGAAGACATGTTGCATCATACATGATAAACCACCATGTATGTTATGTACACGTCGTGGCGGGAACTGCTCATTTAATGAGAGCATTCAGGTTACAAGACCAAAAAAAAAGCCTTCGGAGCCACAAATTCACTTTTATGTTCCTAAGGTGAAGCAAAACGATACAGATGTTGTCCGTGAGATTGATGAAGATTGTCGAGGAGAGAAGGAAATGTCTAATACAAATGAAGCACATCGAGACGTTACCTCTGCAGAAGATGATAATGATTCTGTAAGGCCTACAGAACTCACCGACTCTATAAACTATTCCACTCAGATGAAATCTGTGGGTCGTAATTCTTCTTCAGAAGCAATAGATGTATGCACGACCACTGTGAACTCCATTGATTCTGGAGTACCTCTTGGTGCTTCAGAAAGTCTCTTGAGCACATCAGAGTATATTCCCAACCTTGAGAATCAGCCACCTGTCACACCTATCCAATCATATGAGTTTGATTTACCGCTTACAATTGATATGTGGAATATCATGTTTCAGGATCTTCAGAATGATTCATTACACGTTGATATGAAAAATACTCGACTGTCCAGTAAGGCCGAAGCGAATAGCCAAGTCAGCACTGTTTCTTCTCCTTTTTCTTCTTCAGTAACCAAGGCTGGTTCCTCTGCTCTTGCTCCAACGATTACTGTAGGGGATATTCAGCAGCTTCCAAGTTTTCATCTTCAAAGCCAAGGAATAAATCGTTTTGGAGTCTGCTCACTTCAGCAAATTCGTAAATACATTAAAGGTTCAGTTGATGCTGACGAAGCAATCAAAGTTCAATATCTTACGGAAAACTCTTACATGGATCCTTATATTTATACAAAGCTTGCCCATGAAGACGAAGGCCCTGTAGAAGGGGAATTCAGCGGTGGAGAATTTCCAGTTCCTACATCACGGAGAAGTCCCACTTCAAGGCTGGGTTCTTTCTCACAAATGGACCTTTCTGGGGTTTCATCGGCATCAGATGAATCAGTTTTCTATAGAAAGCTTGTTGAGCAGACACCTGATAATATACATTCAACTGGTTCTTCAATACTTCTTGTGCGTAACGATCCCGGAATGTCTCGTCAGGATGTGGCTACTAAGGAAAAGATTCGTGCTCTAATCGGAAGTTTTGGGCCTCGTCTTCTTCTTATCTATTTTAGATACATCAATCCTTTCTTACCGCTTTTTTCCAGGGGCCTCTTCTACTTTGGTACCAACCAAAATATGTTGGAGTTCCATAATTCGCTTCTTGCTACCCTCCTCACGTTGGGTATGGATTATTGGGCAATTGATCCTGTCCTTCAGCAATACACTCCACCCTCAGATATTACGTTATTCAAGATTGCACGATCCGCCATGATGGAAGAGCAGGAAATGCCAAATTATTCTTCTCTTCAGGCTTGCATTCTTTTATCCCAAAAACGACCAGTTGATCTTTCAAAACCGGATACTCCCTTTGTGTGGACTGTTCTCGGCATGGCAGCTTCTTTGGCTGAGACTATGGGCTATAATCATGAATGTCTCGAATGGCATATTCCAAGCTGGGATAAAAGATTACGCAGAAGAATTTGGTGGTGTTTTCTTGTTCAGGACACGTGGTTTGCTGCATGTTATGGGCTTCCACTACATATCGCTAGCCGCTACTGGCATGTGAGTCCCTTAACTCCAAATGACTTTGAGTCATATAGCATGAATGAAAGAGATTCTGAAAACTTCAAGCTTTCGGTAGTGAGTTTTTGCTTCATGGTCAATATATCATCACTTGTGGCCACAATTTGTGATGAGTTTTTATACTCACATATGTCCTCCTTTTCTTTTGAGACTATATATCGTATGGGATGGCAATTGCTAGATAAGGTTACAGCGATGGAAGAAGACTCTCCTCGAAGCTTACAAGTTTCTTCACAAATCACTGGGCAGATTGCATGGGCCAATGCATCAATACAGCTGGCCATTCAGGCTGCTAAATTGATTATTCTTCGTCATTTGCTTCATAAACTGAAAGCATCCGATGAAAGATCACAGCATAGATACAGAGATTCGATATTCGATTCGTCTCTGGATTGCCTACGCAGCATATTGTGCCTTGTGGGTAAAATCAAGGCTGATCATTTTCAATATTTTTGGTATTCGTGGTCAAGATTGAATTTTGCTCTGGCTGCAAACTTCTTCTTGCTCGTTTACTCCCTAGTTGAATCTGCCCAAGAAAGGGATACTGTTAAGGGTCTTCTGGATAACTATAGGTGGTGGTTGAGATGCAATAATTCTTCATTTTCTGATCTCTCATTGGCATTGGCAGTTTTGGATAGAGCATATGCGGAAGGATTGGAGAGAATAGCAAGATAGATACGCATAATTAAATTTATCAAATAAGTTTAAACTATCCACAAATAAAATCATCATTCGGATTTGACATAACAGGCTCTGCATCACCACGCTTGGCTGCAAAGAAAATATCGAAGTCTTCCACTTCCTGCCATTCCTCAAGCCATTTCTTTTCTAGAATTTTACCTGGAATGCCTTTACTTGGCCAGATTAGGTTAAGCACAATCATCATACCTGCTGCTGAAATGTAACCAGTGAAGTAAGAGAGATAGTAAATTTTCATCGCACCATCAGGAACCTTATGTGTTTTGGTGGCGCCGACAAAGCCAACGATGTTGGGAAGAATACCACAAATATATGCCCCAAAAGCTCTCCAGTTAATTCCCTTCCAGAAGTAGTACGAACTTGAGTTATCAGCAACGTACAAATCTTTCAATTTGAGGTAGCCTTTCTTCAATACAAAATAATCAGCAAAGATAACGCCTGCAATGGAAGAAAGGAAAACTGCATAGGCAGAAAGGTAGGTTGTGAACATTGAAGAAGAACTTAAAAGGTTCCATGGGCAAATGCAGTAACCGACAATGGCACAAATAAAACCTCCACGACGAATATTCATGTATTTTGGAAGAAGGGCTGTAGCATCAGTGCCCGCACTGATGGAATTTGCGGAGATATTAGTACCGACTTGAGCGATGGCAAAGCCTAGACTTATGAAAAACACACCGGCACGTGAACCACTTTTCTCTGTAACTAAGAACTTTCCCAAAACATCCAATGGATTCCAGTACGTCTCACCGTAGAGAATTGTTGATGCTGAAGAGACTAAAACACCGATTAAACAGGTAATCGAAAAGCAGATTGGAATGGTAAAGAACTGAGACCATAATGGAGCTCTACTTGTAGTTGCCATACGGGTAAAGTCCGGGGCATTAACAATCAAAGTAGCAAAGTTGGCTAAGGCATTCATGGTAGAATTGATGAAAGCCCAGGCAAAAGCCGATCCACTGAGAGTGGATTTTTGTCTGATGACGGGACCGCCACCACCTGCTTTAACCATAGTCCAGATAAGAAAAGAAAAACCAGCAATGGGACAAATTATAGCCTTGACAGTAAATAAGTGTCTAACAGTATGTGGCCTCAAGTAGATAAATGGAAGCTGGCAAAACCAGAAAATGAAAAAGGAAAGCATTCCGAAGGAAGTAATGGTATCACCTTTCATTTTGTTAGGTATCCTAGTATCTAAATCATTACCAAAAATTGCCATAAGCATAAGCTGGACACAGTTTGAACCAATAGCTGATTGAACTCCAAACCAAACGCATGCCATGACAACACGATTGATCACGGGCCATAAAGATCCCCAAATTCCAAAGGATGATCTACAGGAGACAGGGAAGGAAACATGGTAATAGGTACCAACCCTGGACGACAAAGTGATGAAACAGGCAACAAAGAAGTATCCGAGCCACACCGTAATCCAAACAACCCACCAAGATAAGCCAGCTGTGACACCTGTTCCTGCAATCTGCCAAGTGTTAACGTTGAAAGCATCGGCAATCCAAAAGTTGATAAAGTTCCACCATCTCCAGGTACGTCTAGCACTTTCCACTGGTTTCAAATCATAGTTGTATAGGAAAAGCTGGGATATGGAAAGTTCTTCTGTTCCGTCGATTTCCAGCTTCTTTAGTAGCTTTTTGAAGAACTTTAGCACCTTTTGCACACCGGTGGTGGGTTCTTCAAGCTCCACTTCTTTGGAGTTCGGAAAATTATCATCTGATAAAGGTTCCTGGTAAACATCAATATCGACCTTAGACATAATGAAAGATCTACTATTGTTTATGTGCTAACTGGCTACACGATTGTTCATCGAGTTAATGGACCATCAGCTTATTTTATACGTGTCAAATTTTATTTCAGATCATTCAAGGGATCTTATCTTATCGTAGGTCTCGAATGCCGTTATTTCCCAATTAGTCGAGAGACAAATGTAGGGGCTACATGGAAGAGAAAAAAAATGGACTGACTCTTCGCTCATCGGATAGAGAAATCTAATGGAAGCGGTGGATTCATTTTTCGGCGAGCCAGTTTCCCGAATAAGTGAATGCGGTGAATGAGTGTGATATCGTATTAAATACACTTATCTCAAAGAAGCCATAACGTATTACTGAGCTGTTATCAGCTGGATATCCATGAAAAAAAAGCCGCTTTCAGCAGACCTAACTTATCTAAAGTAGACTATCTAAAGAGGAATCGTAATACCGGTCAGTTATATCTCAAAATTTTGTAATCCAACATCTCAATTTTGTTAAGTGCCAGATCTCCTATCAAAATGGGATTTTGTGAGTTGGTTACAGAGGGTGATTCTGCCATCAAAATTACTCTCTTCTCTCCTTTCTTACACTCTGCAGAATTACATAGAAGAGCCTTAATTAATAAGAAGTGAAGTACCCATCTTGAATGTGGCTGGAAGTGATTTAGAGAGTGTGTTTGTAAAGACAATTCAGAATTTTGTTAAGTAGCTGGGAAATGGACAGATTTTGTCAGGGCTTTCCGGTTCAGTATGGAAAACAAATTTTGCGCGAGGTGTACACGGAGAAGAGATCTCCAGATGTCAAAGTTAATCAGTGAGTGTCTTCGGGCTTTCAAAGGGCTAAGGGCACAAACAACTTCAGTTGAATAGACTAGGATTTTAGATGAAGCTCTGCACTTATTGATAAGCTGGAGTTAAAAGGGCTGTTGCAGTATTTCATCCCTTTCCCCACCTTTTTTTTCTTAAATGACGACATCCTTTTGACGAGATTTTCATTAGTCAGTCACGTGAACATCAGTAGTAATTTAGACGGATTTCACCTCCGTTATTTGTTGAGCTGTTCTTTTCGTTCTCTTTACTCTTATAGAGGTTTCTTCTCTTATCCGTGTTTGTTAGTGTTTGGTTATAATACAGTTTTTACTTTGTATTCTAACTACTATAGTTTTCCGATGTCAAAGCAAATCTTGAAGATCGGTGATGTCGTTGTGCCAGCTCCTGGTTTTGGTGCCATGAGTCTTGTAGACGCTTACAAGACAAATCGAGACGACCCTATGTTGGTCCTAAAGAAAGCTTATGACTTGGGTTGCCGATTCTGGGATACTGCTGACGTTTACAGTAACACTGGTTATGGTGAGAGCGAGAGATTTATAGGTGAGTTTTTGAAGAAGTATAATATTCCACGTGAGGACATATTTCTTTGTACTAAGTTTGGGTTCAAGAAAAACGGTTCCAATCAAGTGATTGATGGTTCGCCTGAGTATTGCAAGATGGCTTTTGATCGTTCTTTGAAGAACCTTGGAGTTGATTATGTTGATCTTTACTATCTACATAGAGTTGATCCTAATGTTCCGATTGAGGACAGTGTGAGTGCTATGGCTGAGATCCGTAATTCGGGCAAGGCAAAGTTTCTCGGAATAAGCGAATGTACGGCAAAGCAGCTTCGTCGGGCAAACAGCATCACTAAAATTGATGCTGTTCAGAGAGAATATTCTCTATTTGATCGGTCTGCAGAGGAAACGGGATTAAAGGATGCATGTGACGAGTTGGGAGTGGCTTTTGTTGCCTACTCTCCGCTAGGCCGTGGTTTTTTAACTGGAACCTTCAAGAAGAGGGACGATATCAATGATTCGAGAAAAGATCATCCTCGGTTTTCGGAGGGAAATTTCGACAAAAACCTGGAGTTGGTTCGTGTAGTGGAAGAACTTTCCAAAGCCAAGGGGGTGAAGCCTTCACAGTTTGCCCTAGCTTGGATATTGCATCAGAATGCTATACCAATTCCAGGTACTTCTCATGTCGCGCGTGTCGTGGAGAATTTTGAATCGAGGAATATCCATTTTACCGACGACGAACTCAAACAAATAAGGAAGCGCATCGACAATGTGACCTTGGTTGGTCAAAGAAAATTCCGTATGAGCAACGTGGATGCCTAGACAGGGCGATTTTTTAGTTAGTTGTTCAGCTCGTTTATATTCTACTCATTGTCCAATATTATAGAGTAGGGTCGATGTTATCATTACGTAGTACACTCTACATATAAAAGCGGTAATATTTATGCCTCATTTCGGAGCTAATTTCAGCATTAGTCCCGGGTTCATTATTTGCTCAATCATCAGTCTCAGAAAAATCAAAATCATTGCTTTTGATTCTGAGCGTTCAATCCTAAATATCCAAAGAGAGTGATTTCCTTTATTGGTAACGTGATTTCACTACATGTACAACAACAAAATTGGTGGTAGCATGGAGGTAAATTTGAGTGTAACTCATAAACGATACCTGATATTTCGTTCAAATTAAGCTGATTATAAGTAGAATCACTTTATTGTTTGGGTTTTTATTTAACCTAAAGAGAGTATTCATATATTTAGAATGATTGTCTGTATACTTCTGAGTTTATACTCAATTTAGTTTTATTTGGTGAAGAATATAACAGAAGAAAGGAAGCGCACTGAGTCATTGAAAATGAGTACGGCTACTGAAACAAAACACACGATCCTAATACTAATTATTGAAATGTATTATCTCAGCAAGTTTCATTGCTGTAGATTATCTAGAAGTCCAAAGCAAATTGACTTAAGTCCTTGTTCACAACTTGTGGTAAGAAACCATCTCGAAATGACAGCCGCACTTTGGAGGCCCCTTCATGTATCTCTTTCTAGCGCACGATATTTTATTTTCCCATGGGCTTCTCCCTTTGGTTGACATCAAGAACTGCTTCAAAGGAGAATACAATCTACACGGAGAAGCCAGCTCTAATCAGTAAGATATTAGGAAATTGCATAACATCATATTACTACTATCATATTACTGGTCCAACATTACAAATATGTCTTGAGCTATAACAATAAAAAGTAGCCTAAATTTCATCTAAAAAAATCAAAAACAATCATTTCAGGTTCATAATTCCAAAAAGTATACAGTCTTTTGGACTTCAAAGTCCCCAATCAAATGGATGTCATCACTGCTACTACCAACTTGAATCTGGTACTTACCAGCCTCTAAACACCATTTATTCTCGTATTCGTCAAAGTAAGAGCAAGCTTCCTTCAAGTTCAAGCTTAACTTGATAGTTTGAGATTCACCCGGTTTCAATTCCGTCTTAGCAAATGCTTTCAATTCCTTGACAGGTCTAATAACCGATGGATTCAATGATGCAACATACAATTGAACAGCCTCCTTACCGGTATACTTATCACCAGAATTGGCCACGGTAAAGGATGCAGTAACGGTAGTATCGTTAACTGTGACCTTTAAATCATCGTACTTGAAAGTGGTGTAAGACAAACCATAACCGAATGGGAATGCAACTTGGCTCTGCAATTTCTCGTAGTATCTGTAACCAACAAAGACGTCTTCACCGTACAAGACACGGCCCTTTTCGGTGTGGAAATTCAAGTAGGCAGGATTGTCCTGGTTTTTAAATGGCCAACTCAAGGACAATTTACCACTTGGAACAACGTCACCGAATAGGACATCGGCAATAGCGTTACCCAATTCGTTACCACCGTACCAAGCTTGAACCAATGTTTGACAATCTTTCAACCATGGCATCTCAACTGGTGTACCCGATTGATTAACCACCACAGTGTTAGGATTGGCCTTGAGCACTGCGGACACCAAATCGTTAGTCTTTCTAGGCAAAGTCATGTCATCACGATCATAGCCTTCACTTTCCCATTCACTGTTCAAACCAATGCAAAGAATAACATTGTCATGAGACTTTGCAAGGGACACAGCATGCTGGATCTCTTTTTCGGCATCGATAACTTTAGTGACACCAACTTGCAAACCACCGGCACCAAAATCGGAAGCGAGCTTGGAGGTGATACCTGAACCAAACTCAACTCTGATCTTGTAATTCTCACCGGCCTTCAAATGAGCAACGGCAGTCTCCTCAACGGTACCGCTGCTGAAACAGAAAGTACCCTTAGTCTGGTGGGTCTTGTTATCAATCAACAACTTATCGTTGAGATAGATTAAGGCAGTACCAAACACTTGACATCCAAATTCGTAGTCGGCAGTTTCTGTTGGTGTAAACACACCTTCGAAATCTGTATAGAACAATTTCGTCTTAGTATCAACAGCAGCATTGGAATAGTCGAACAAAGTCACGTAGGAATTGCGGACAACCAATTCATCAATAGGCTTTTCAGCAGACGATCTTTCATCAATTGGTTTAGTGTAGAAACGAGCTCTAACTCCCTTTTTGGATTTGTCCAAGTCGTTAGTCATGGACTCAAAAAGGCCACCTAAAGCCTTATGAGAGTGGCAACCTATGGTGAAGTCAACATTATCGACTTTATTCTTGATACCCTCCAAAGGTGTAACCACATAGTAAGGGTTCAAAGAGGCAGAACCTCCACCAGAATAGGTGTTTAGTGCGACTGCATTAGGACCAATAACAACTGTAGACTTTCCTTTTGACAATGGCAACACATTTTTATCGTTCTTCAACAAAACTATTCCATCAGCGGCAATCTTTCTTAGCGTTGCACTGGTCTTAGGAGTGTTGTTCTTTGTATCTTCCAAAGTGCTGTAAGGTCCTTCACCTCTAGAATCAACAACATATTTGACTAGGTCTAAAACATGTCTACAACGGTCGTCAATGTCCCCTTCTCTCAAGTCATTCTCTTTGGATTGAAGCAAATGCTTGATAACGTCCCATTTTCTAAATCTTGTGGGGCCGGGAAATTCAATGTCAATTCCGTGCTGGATGGCTTCAACAGAAGAATAAGTACCATACCAGTCACTCATAATCATGCCGTTCCATTTCCATTCTCCTCTCAAAATCTTCTGAGTCAACTTGTAGTTTTCCGAACAATGGACACCATTAACTTTGTTGTAACTGGTCATAATACATTTAGGATCAGCCAACTTGATAGCCAATCTGAAAGGTTCCAAATAGATTTCTCTCAAGGCTCTTTCACTTACGACACTATTGGAACTGAATCTCTCGTGTTCCAAGTCATTGCAGACAAAATGCTTGACAGTGGCAGCAACCTTACCGGTCTTTTGAATACCACCGACAATAGAGGCAGTGGAAATACCACTCAAGTAAGGATCCTCACTGAAACTCTCAAAGCCACGACCTCCGAGAGGTCCTCTCTGAATGTTTGTGGTTGGACCTAAAATCACTTGGGCTCCTTTATGATCGGCCTCACGTGCCATCAATTCACCAGCTTTCTCCAAAAGTTCAGCATCGAAAGTTGATGCCAAACATGTTCCATTGGGGAAGCAAGCAGAAGGAACACCGTCGAAAAATTTGGTTCCTCTAATACCGTTTGGTCCATCACTAACTCGAATAGAAGGGATACCCAATCTCTCGATCTTGGCAGTATGCCAGAAATCGACAGCAGAGATTAGCGACACCTTTTCTTCGGTGGTTAATTGCTCAAGTAAATTGTCAACGTCGAAAGTCATTGAAGAAAGAAAATGGTTTGATTACGTTACTCGTTTCCTCGAAATTATCCCTCGCATTTAAACCTTTCAAAAGTCATCCGTTCCCACCATCCGGAATCATTTTTCCTTGTACGCGATCTATCTCCGCTAACCAAACCTCCCATAATTTTTTTATTGATATATGGAGCACGACTTCCCGTTTGTCAACTAGCAGGTCCGATAGAGCAATGTTGCCATACGGCTAAGAAAAAAGAAAAAAAAATATTTTTCATACCTTCTATTCTGGGGTAAGCGATGTCTTTTCTATGGTATGCGTCTGATTACACTCCGTATTACCATCAAGATCCAGTTTAAAGTATACCACGTATTTCTGAAATACCATAATCAAGATATATATGTATATAAACATGACTCTCTAAGATAATGCTGCTTTAGTAAGATTTTGGAGACTGCACCACAGAATTTATTGAACAAAGCTTAGCAATTCTGTCCGTCTCTCCCCTCTCTGACGACAGACAGGGGGACACTCTTGGAGTACTTTGCGGGAGTCTATTGTTACAGAAGGAAACAATGTAATAATTCCGCGAATGGAGACTGAAAAAACGCCTTCTCGGTATCATTACTCTATGTGGGCACGCAAACTTACCCCACCAGCCTCTTCTTACCTGAAAGGTATTCTATGGATAGCTCTGCACAATTACGTGACCGTACTACAACAACCCTTTCAACTTGCGAAAGAATTGATACCTGTAGCCGGGACCTTGAAATCCATTGATATTTTATCGGGTTTCGTCCATTGATAATATGCTTACCGGGCTAAATTCGTGTGGAAAAGAAAATTAAGGTGCATACATAATGTATCCGGTTTTCTGCGGAACTCGGAAAAAGATTTTTCCCGTGCTTTCTTTTTTTTTGGCGAGGAATCATGCATGGATCTTTGAACCAGGAAACGACACACTCAGATCCCGGTAGTAGTCCGAATGAGGATTGCCGAATATTTGCTCAACAGAAATGTTGAAGTAATGAAGGAATGGCAAGCTTGCAAGCATCTATTGTAAATGTAGATGTCCATTCACATTGGAGTGATGAGAATAAAGACTTATAGTCTTTACAATGAAAACTGGAGGACAGCTCGCTCTGCTCCACTCCTTGTTTTGTGGGACATGAGAAAGAGTGTATGAATGTGAGAGATTACTGCAGGGAAATTTTGGTTGCAAAAAGGCGACACACCGGTGGATTTATCAGAGGTGATTGGTTCCTATACCCAGAAAGTGTATAGTGTGGTCTAAACGGTATTGTAAAAAATGACTATTTGTTCGATCTTATGTTCGAATTTTATCATCGCATCATTGGAAACGTCTATGAGTTCTTGATTGTGGTGTGGTGGTGTGTGGTGTGTGGTGGTGGTGGTGGTGTGGTGTG